>NC_142771.1:26023181-26627272 GCF_988280905.1 Pimephales promelas
TTATTCCTAAAAGGAAGATTGAAAAGACTGATTTCTTTTGAAATATATATGTATTAGAGCTGATAATAAAAGAAATGTGTCTCATGAGAAAACTCACGGTATACGCTGAATGAGAGCAGCAGTAAGCAGAGTACAGTCTTCATCTTGAAAGTGGTGATGTAACGCTCCAGATCCAATCAGAAGCACATAAATACTAGCAAACATACTGGATTCTTTAGATTTGCATTGGGAGGGTCACAATCCTGACAGGTACAATCGTGACTGAAGGGCCAAATTATTTAAGAACAGTATGACGTGAATGTGAAAATATCCTTTCCGTTCACCGTCTAATACAGAATTCTCTGTAAATGCAACACAAATTAGAAATGTATTCACTTCATTTTTTGTTTGTTAATTGTGTCACATCCACACATGCGCTCATGCTGTTTAGTGTCAACTAGATAACATGATATATTTATGCTGCTTGAATTGAACTGAATCAACAGAAAAGACAATCAAACAATAATTAGTAATCTGATGTGGGAACAGGTGCATGTCAATGTGTGTTAAACAATGTTGTATTCAAATTTTCCGGTTGATGATTTTTTTTAGAATTCACATGCTTCATTATTATTATATGCTTATCATTATTATTATTATTGTTATTATTATGTTTTTACAAGGATAGGATTGAAGTACTGAATTTTAAATTTATCAAATGCCTTTGTATTTAAATGTTATTTTTGTACAGGGAGACTGTTGGTGTCTGTCAGTGTGTATATTTGGCACAATAATACACAGCTGTGTCTTGAGCTTTCATATTCTTTCCCTGCAGTGTTATTGTGTTACTGGAGGTGTCTCTGGTGATGCTGAACTGGCTTTTCAGGGAATCCTTGTAGGCTAAGCTTCCATCACTCCAGATTATTCCAATCCATTCCAGAGCTTTTCCTGCCGGCTGACGAATCCAGGCTGTATCAGAGCTAGTAACTGAATAGGAGACTTTACAGCTGATAGTGAGAGTGGCATCAGGACGGACAGTCAGAGACTCAGGCTGAGTGAGTTCATATGAATCTATACCTGTATCACATTAAATAATACCTGTTAGTAAAATAGCATGAAGTTTAAAGAGCATTAACAACAGCCTTTTTTTGTTGCAACAAGATGATGTATCACACAGAAAAGTAGATTAAACTTACAGGAAACTACAGCCAGAAACACTAAAGATGAAGAGATCATGGTGTTTCACAGTTTGAATGGACTGAAGCGGTTCTTCCCTCCCTCTAGTGATCAGATGAATGTATAAACTGACTCATGCCTGGTGTTTAAATATATGCAACTGATGATTTACATAAACATACAGAGTAACTAATCCACTTTACATGCTCAAACAAGAATATTGGGGTTACACAAAGAGGCATCACACTGTCCAAGCCTTTTGGTTATGGATTTGATGATTTTAGTCATTATTTATTGGTCCATTAGCAGAAAATACAAACAGTACATTATTTATTTGTTTTCCTTCTTTAATGTTGTTGTATTTTTTGGAGTTGAACACCAAAGTGACAAAAAATAATTAGTTTTATCAAATTGCTTACACAAAAGTGGAACTTGTCTTGAGGCATGAAACCATTAACTCATGTACCTGATATTCAGACGAAGTCTGCAAAACTACAAGCACATTATACGCTTTACACTCAGTTTGCAACTGAAAATATTTCACAGTTCTCTACATTAGACACATCATTAAAAGCTAACAGCTCTTTTGTTTCATTTGGGAAACCATTTAAATGCCACATTCATTTACTGACAACCTAGTGATCATGTGTGAAAACCAGCCAAGAGTGAGGAGGTGATGTGTTGAGGGATTCTGTGAAACTGTCATGGGACAGAGGCAAGGGAAGGCTTATTGGCTTCCTCTTGTGCTGATTGGTTGATTACCTGAACGTGCTCCTCCCGAACTTTGTTACATAAAACTTCATAAATATATATTTTAACCCCTTGAATTTCTGTTTATAAAGTAAATATATAAAATATTTACAGTTTTTTTTTTCTGAATGCTTAAATCCCCATGATACTTATAGCACAATTTCTAAAACTACCGGTATTAATACTAGGCTATAGCGAAACCACTCACTGAGTTTGCAAAACTAAAAGCACAAATACTGCTTTGCACTCAGTTTGCAATTTTGCAAAATTGTAGGTACAATCCACTGCACAGCACTCTTTTTGCGTAAGTGTTTGCGCACAACTCACTGCTTTACAATCAATTACGCAACAACAGCAGTACTGTACGTTTCTGTTAAACCTACATCAGAAACCTACATTCTGGATATGATTTTTCTAGAACTGTCTGCTTGAATCTACATAAAGAATCTCTATAGATGACACACTGTTGCTGAGTGACTGAAAACCATGTTGAGATGATTACTTTTCTTTACCTGATTTAATTGAACTTAGTTTACTCTAATTCTGTTTACTTAATTAAAGCTCCTAGACTTCAGTAATTCCCTTTTCTTTTTTTTTTCTTTTCTTTTTTCTATATTGTATATTTATGTTTGGAAGTATTTATATGAATGTCTATGAAGTATGTATATGAATTGTGTGTGTGTGTGTGTGTGTGTGTGTGTGTGTGTGTGTGTGTGTGTGTGTGTGTGTGTGTGTAGGTGTGTGTGTGTGTGTGTGTGTGTGTGTGTGTGTGTGTGTGTATTTACATTACAATATCTGATCTGCTGAGCATCATAAAGACAGACAGTGCCCTTGTAATATCAGCAGTATTCTAATTAAAGATTAATAACTTTACTGTACACAGCAACAAAAAGGAGTTATAACCAGTTCATTATAAGTCTCAACATGAAAGATATCTTTCATCTGGCTTCAAATAAACTAGTTGCATTTAAGTCAAAAATATAATTTAATCCAAAATATTATTTAATCTAATTTAACCTATGTATAACTTAGGTTACATCAACACAGAACGGTCTGCAGCTCTTTTCTCAATCGTTTGTTGGGTTGCAATTATTGATGTTTCATACTTGTACAATATAAAAAAAAAAATAATAATAATAATTATATTCAGAGCAAAATCTAAAAATCTTTTGAAAAGTTATTCTGACTCCCTACTGTAGAGGAATTTTCTCTTGTTTTTTCCATTCAAGATGTTTTTGAACAGAGCTGCTTGTGGTTTGTGTCACTGTGACTGTCTGGCACAGAAATACACAGATGTGTCCTCAGCCTGCATATTCTGTCCTTGTAGAGTCACTGTGCTGCTGGAAGAGTCTCTGGCAACTTGAAATCTACTTTTCAGTTTATCACTGTAATATGTGTTACCGCTACCACATATCATTCCAACCCATTCCAGAGCTTTTCCTGCAGGCTGTCGTATGAAGCCACTGCAGTAGCTGCCGTCAGTCACTGAATATCCAGAGATCTTACAGGACAGTGTCAAACCCTGACCAGGCCTTAAGACCATAGAATCAGTCTGGGTCAGTTCAATACAGTGGACACCTGAGAAAACAAATATGGCATGACATGTTACAGAGGTGGGAACATTTTGTATAACCATATAATACATTTTTATTATTAAATATTTCTATAGAATCTATGAAGTCTTACGAGAAACGGCTGCTAGCAGCAGAAACAACACGAAGGATGAGGAGACCATGGTTTTAGAAGTGAGAGAGTAAGCTGCTTCTTTTCCCCTTAATACTAAAACAAAGAGGAGGAGAAAAATATTTGCATACAGTTCTATCTATGGAAGCTCATTTCCACCACATTTGAGTAAAAAATATAATTCTGCAAGTCATAATAATGAGAAACTTTCTCATAATTATGACTTACTTTCTCATTATATTGGGAAATTTTCTCTGAATAAATAGTATCTCTTAATAATGAGAAACTTTCTTATAATTATGTATCTTTTAATAATGAGAAACGTTCTCATAATAATGACTTAACATCTATGACAAGACAAAATAAGGACCGTCAAGTGTTTAAACAGTGCGGTACAGCAACCAAACCAGTAGCACTACTATTTTTTGCAGTGCCGAAAGCGGACCTTGCTTTCACTGATGTAATGACACAATGACATGCACTTGCTATAGCCTGTTCCATTTACGTGTTCTCCGAATGCTAAAGAGGAGCCTCGTCTAGCCTCTGAAGGAAATGACTTGGAAGGACCCGTCCTGCCAAGGAAGTATCCTTGACATTGAGGAACACCTCCTGTGTTTATATGGCTGTTTCTCTCTTTGTTGAGAATGTCTCTGTTGACAAGGTTTGTTAACTGTGAACATACTCTGAGTTGGATGAACTTACTCTGGGATGCGTTTTTGGAACCAGCATACCTCGGGTAAGCAAGGTTTGATTTAAGAAAGAGTTCATTTGTTGTATGTTTGACATTAAGATAGCCATGCTTTGTGGAAAACACCCCAGATCTACGCTGTTGAAACATCAGCTTTTTTTTTTTTTTGTGAACAATCTTTTTAAATTTTTTATTTGCTTTCATATTAACAAACGTATACATATTCACCACCAACATACATATACACCAGAGACACAACGTACACACCTTCATTCTCTCACTCACACATCTCGACCTACCCACACACAACAACACTCCTACACACACAAGAATATGCATAAAATTAAACAATTTTTACCTTATCTAATCCCCCTCTACCCTCCCTACTGAAACATCAGCTAAAGACTCTTACACGGTGAAAACAAGCCATCAATACAGAACTTTATTAATCAATAGGCAGAGCCAAAAAAAATCATTTAAACTTTCCTTTGTGTCTGCCAAAGTAAGCAAAGCCAATGTGACTTTGACTTTGGCAATATGACTGGCTGTAAGCTAAAGAGATTATTGATTTTATTGACTTCCTATTGCATACTTAATCTGTAAATCTGTTATCTGTTGTTTTAAACTTTTAAAGAAAAACATGATGAATAAATACCCTAATTGGTACAATAGTATGAAGTTTTTGTACAGGGAGGCTGGTGGCGTCTGTCAGTGTGTATATTTGGCACAATAATACACAGCTGTGTCTTGAGCTTTCATATTCTTTCCCTGCAGTGTTATTGTGTTACTGGAGGTGTCTCTGGTGATGCTGAACTGGCTTTTCAGGGAATCCTTGTAGGCTAAGCTTCCACCAGAGCTGATATACCCAATCCATTCCAGAGCTTTTCCTGCAGGCTGACGAATCCAGGCTGTAGTATAGCTAGTAACTGAATAGGAGACTTTACAGCTGATAGTTAGTGTGGCATCAGGACGGACAGTCAGAGACTCAGGCTGAGTGAGTTCATATGAATATATACCTGTATCAAATGAAATAATACCTGTTAGTAAAATTGCAAGAAGTTTAAAGGCTGTTAACAACAAGTTTTTTTTACAGCAAAATTATGTATCACACAGAAAAGTAGATTAAACTTACAGGAAACTACAGCCAGAAACACTAAAGATGAAGAGATCATGGTGTTTCACAGTTTGAATGGACTGAAGCGGTTCTTCCCTCCCTCTAGTGATCAGATGAATGTATAAACTGACTCATGCCTGGTGTTTAAATATATGCAACGGATGATTTACATACAGGGTAACTAATAACTCTGCATGCTAAAAAATATTTGTTACGTTCATATAATTTATTGCTTTCTTTAGATAATTTTATGACATCAATCTTGTTTTATCAAGATTTCTTTTCTCTACTGGACATTTTAAATTATTTTTCCATCTCCTTTTATTCTTTTTCAGGTTTTGAAATGACTTATATTGGAATATTGGAAAGCAACAATAGCAGTTGGATCTTCATCAGAGAATCAGAGAGTTTAAAGACCTCGCTTTTACCTGTAAAAAATGAAGCAAACTTGAATGGGGGGAATGGGGGGTTCCTTGAATAGGGCAAACAGTACCTACGTATTAACAATGAGACCAGGCTGAATTATATAGATATCTTTATGATATAGAATATACATAAATATTAACGTTTTGTACATGTAAAAACATAATAATGTTACGTTTAAATGTTGCAGATAGGTCCATTTTATATGTTTCAGCATCTATCCAAACGTACTAAAAAGTGTGTTTTCTATCTTTGCAAATAACGTAAAATACCTACGCATTAACAATGAGACCAGGCTGAATTAGGATGCAATTTTTTATTGTTATGTCAGGAGGATTTATATATATATATATATATATATATATATATATATATATGATGTTTTAGAACAGAAGTGCCTGTAGTTCATTACTGTATTCGCTCTCATGCACAGTAAGATGCTGATATTCATTATTATATTCTGCCCTTTTATACTCACTTTCACTTATAGACTCCTGGAAGAGTCTCTGGTTACATGAAACATACTTTTTAGTTTGTCACTGTAAAATGTGTAGCCACTACCACAAATCTATATAAAAAATATGTGTTGTGGTAAAGGAGTCAGATTTTTATGCTATGTAATGTTTGAGCATAGTGTATTCACTGTTAATGTAACCGTAATCTAATAGACTATAATAATGTGACAGTTTCAGTGATGGTATATCTTCTCATTAGTCTGTATTTTCAGGATTTTCTATTCTCTGCTGCCATCTGTTGAACTCCACAAAAGATGAAACACTCCAAGTGTTTTTTGTTTAGCGTTGCAATAACTTTGTGTCACCGTGTTTCTCTTGCACAGTAATATGTGGCTGAGTCTTCTGTTGTCAGGCCCGACAGTTTCAGATAGACCATATTCTTTGAATTATCTCTAGTGATTTCAGTTCGTCTTTTGAAGGATTCTGCATAGTCATGGCTATTGCCATGACTATAAACACGTCCAATCCACACAAGAGGTTTTCCAGCTTGTTGTCTGATCCAGTGCATGCTACAGCAGTCAAAGCTGAACCCAGATCCTCTACAGGACAGAGTCAGAGTTTCTCCAGGCTTTTTCTGAAGCGTGCTTTCAATGGACTCCATTTTTTGACATTTTATTCCTAAAAGGAAGATTGAAAAGACTGATTTCTTTTGAAATATAAATGTATTAGAGCTGATAATAAAAGAAATGTGTCTCATGAGAAAACTCACGGTATACGCTGAATGAGAGCAGCAGTAAGCAGAGTACAGTCTTCATCTTGAAAGTGGTGATGTAACGCTCCAGATCCAATCAGAAGCACATAAATACTAGCAAACATACTGGATTCTTTAGATTTGCATTGGGAGGGTCACAATCCTGAAAGGTACAATCGTGACTGAAGGGCCAAATTATTTAAGAACAGTACGACGTGAATGTGAAAATATCCTTTCCGTTCACCGTTATGTCTAATACAGAATTCTCTGTAAATGAGGCACAAATTAGAAATGTATTTACTTCATTTAATTTTTTTGGTTGTTAATTGTGTCACATCCACACATGCGCTCATGCTGTTTAGTGTCAACTAGATAATATGATATATTTATGCTGCTTGAATTGAACTGAATCAACAGAAAAGACAATCAAACAACAATTAGTAATCTGATGTGGGAACAGGTGCATGTCAATGTGTGTTAAACAATGTTGTATTCCCAGCATTCATATTTTCCCGTTGATGATTTTTTTAGAATTCACATGCTTCATTATTATTATATGCTTATCATTATTATATTATTGTGTTTTTACAAAGAGAGGATTGCTGTACTGAATTTTAAATTTATCAAATGCCTTTGTATTTAAATGTTATTTTTGTACAGGGAGACTGTTGGCGTCTGTCAGTGTGTATATTTGGCACAATAATACACAGCTGTGTCTTGAGCTTTCATATTCTTTCCCTGCAGTGTTATTGTGTTACTGGAGGTGTCTCTGGTGATGCTGAACTGGCTTTTCAGGGAATCCTTGTAGGTTAAGCTTCCATCACTCCAGATCACTCCAATCCATTCCAGAGCTTTTCCTGCCGGCTGACGAATCCAGGCTGTATGTCCACTAGTAACTGAATAGGAGACTTTACAGCTGATAGTGAGAGTGGCATCAGGACGGACAGTCAGAGACTCAGGCTGAGTGAGTTCATATGAATCTATACCTGTTGAGGAACATAATAATCATACAAAATGATTATTATCAAGCTTCATCTAAATCGGCAAGAAAGTTGTTTGTTAAAAAAAAACTTACAGTTTACACTTGCCAGAAGCAAAACTAAAACTGCAGAGAACATGTTGACGTTTTCAGGACAGATTGAATGAAAAGGAGATGTTCTTCCCTTCCTCCAGAGATCAGATGAACCGCCTCATGTCCACTGGTTGAATAAGAAACAAAACAT
This sequence comes from Pimephales promelas, assembly GCF_988280905.1. Taxonomy (NCBI): domain Eukaryota; kingdom Metazoa; phylum Chordata; class Actinopteri; order Cypriniformes; family Leuciscidae; genus Pimephales; species Pimephales promelas. Next base: position 26,031,424 of record NC_142771.1, read on the forward strand.
TTACATATACATTTGTATTAGCTATTATTGTTTTACATATTAGCTTTTCCTTTAGTTTAATGACATCAAAGATACAATTTTCAAAAACAAACATTTGTAGAATATCAGTAAAATCATTTAGAGTTGTTTTCACCTGAATACCCATTTTTAATTTAATCTTTCTTACATAATAATTATTATGCTTCTACTCTATGCACACAGAAAGAGAATAAGCACTTCAGTTCATTGGCAGACACAGATCTGTGGATGAGACTCTAAGTGCTGCTCAAACAGTGGCTAAAAACTCCAATCCTTCTTCTAGGGCAACAGTAACACTGGGTCAGAACAAGCTCAAAACAGAACGTTACTGACCAACAGGCGATGAGAGAAAAGTGATGCAACAGCTGATGGGGTCATGGCCTGAAATATTGACTTTTTGTTGATACAAATAATGCTGTATTAGTTTCAGTTAATGATGGTTTACAAATTATTTATTGGGTAATTACAAATGATTTGGTGTATTTTAATGTCATCAAATGAATAGCAGCTGTGAAGGATGAACATTGTATGAATATAGCTTGTAAACTTTTGAGGACAAAATGATGAATACCATAATGTGAATATGATGATTTTTGTACAGGGAGACTGTTGGCGTCTGTCACTGTGATTGTCTGGCACAATAATACACAGCTGTGTCTTGAGCTTTCATATTCTTTCCCTGCAGTGTTATTGTGTTACTGGAGGTGTCTCTGGTGATGCTGAACTGGCTTTTCAGGGAATCCTTGTAGTCTAAGCCTCCATAATGATAGATCACTCCAATCCATTCCAGAGCTTTTCCTGCCGGCTGACGAATCCAGGCTGTATGTTCACTAGTAACTGAATAGGAGACTTTACAGCTGATAGTGAGAGTGGCATCAGGACGGACAGTCAGAGACTCAGGCTGAGTGAGTTCATATGAATCTATACCTGTATCACATTAAATAATACCTGTTAGTAAAATAGCATGAAGTTTAAAGAGCATTAACAACAGCCTTTTTTTATTGCAACAAGATGATATATCACACAGAAAAGTAGATTAAACTTACAGGAAACTACAGCCAGAAACACTAAAGATGAAGAGATCATGGTGTTTCACAGTTTGAATGGACTGAAGCGGTTCTTCCCTCCCTCTAGTGATCAGATGAATGTATAAACTGACTCATGCCTGGTGTTTAAATATATGCAACTGATGATTTACATAAACATACAGAGTAACTAATAACCAACTCTGCATGCTAAAAAAAATATTTGTTACGTTAATATCATTTATTGCTTTTGTTAGAGAATTTTATGACATGAAGCTTGTTTTATCAAGATTTACTTCCATTTACTTGTATTCTTTTCAGGGGTTGATATATTGGAATATTAAAGCAACAGTTGGACCTTCATCAGTCTAAAGATCTCGCTTTCACCTGTAGCCTAAAAATGAAGCAAACTTGAATGGGGGGGAAGGGGGTTCCTTGAATTAGGGCAAATACCTACGTATTAACAATGAGACCAGGCTGAATTATACAGATATCTTTATGATATAGAATATGCGTAAATAGTTAACGTTTTGTAGCTGTAAAAACATAATAATGTTACGTTCAATGTTGCAGATACGTCCATATTATATGTTTCAGCATCTATCCAAACGTACTAAAAAGTATGTTTTCTATCTTTGCAAATAACGTAAAATACCTATACGTATAAACAATGAGACCATACTTAATTAGGATATGATTAATATGCATTTTTTATTGTTATGTCAGAGGAGGATTTTTTATATATATATATATATATATATAATTTTTATTGAAGATGTTTTAGAACAGAAGTGCCTGTAGTTCATTACTGTATTCGCTCTCATGCACAGTAAGATGCTGATATTTATTATTATATTCTGCCCTTTAGACTCACTTTCACTTATAGACTCCTGGAAGAGTCTCTGGTTACATGAAACATACTTTTTAGTTTGTCACTGTAAAATGTGTAGCCACTACCACAAATCTATATATATACATATATATTTTTTAAAAAATGTGTTGTGGTAAAGGAGTCAGATATACCTTTGTGTAATGTTTGAGCTAGTGTGCTTCACTGTATGTAACCGTAATCTAAAAGGCTATAATAATGTGACTGTACCAGTGATGGTATATCTTCTCATTAGTCTGTACGTTCAGGATTTTCTATTCTCTGCTGCCATCTGTTGAACTCCACAAGAGATGAAACACTCAAAGTGTTTTTTGTTAGGCGGTGCAATAACTTTGTGTCACTGTGTTTGTTTTGCACAATAATATGTGGCTGAGTCTTCTGTTGTCAGGCCCGACAGTTTCAGATAGACCATATTCTTTGAATTATCTCTAGTGATTTCAGTTCGTCTTTTGAAGGATTCTGCATAGTCATTTCCGCTGCCACCACTATGAACACGTCCAATCCACACAAGAGGTTTTCCAGCTTGTTGTCTGATCCAGTGCATGCTACAGCAGTCAAAGCTGAACCCAGATCCTCTACAGGACAGAGTCAGAGTTTCTCCAGGCTTTTTCTGAAGCGTGCTTTCAATGGACTCCATTTTTTGACATTTTATTCCTAAAAGGAAGATTGAAAAGACTGATTTCTTTTGAAATATAAATGTATTAGAGCTGATAATAAAAGAAATGTGTCTCATGAGAAAACTCACGGTATACGCTGAATGAGAGCAGCAGTAAGCAGAGTACAGTCTTCATCTTGAAAGTGGTGATGTAACGCTCCAGATCCAATCAGAAGCACATAAATACTAGCAAACGTACTGGATTCTTTAGATTTGCATTGGGAGGGTCACAAGGTACAATCGTGACTGAAGGGCAAAATTATTTAAGAACAGTATGACGTGAATGTGAACATATCCTTTCCGTTCACCGTCTAATACAGAATTCTCTGTAAATGGGACACAAATTAGAAATGTACTTTGTATTTTCTTCATTTAATTTTTTGTTTGTTAATTCTTGTGTCATCCACACATGTGCTCATGCTGTTTAGTGTCAACTAGATAACATATATTTATGCTGCTTGAATTGAACTGAATCAACAGAAAAGAGAATCAAACAATAATTAGTAATCTGGGAACAGGTGCATGTCAATGTGTGTTAAACAATGTTGTACCCATCCCGTTGATGATTCGACACCCCTTCATTATTATTATATGCTCATCATTATTATATTATTATGTTTTTACAAGAATAGGATTGCTGTACTGAATTTTAGATATATTAAATGCCTTTGTATTATGATATTGTTTTTGTACAGGGAGGCTGTTGGCATCTGTCACTGTGATTGTCTGGCACAATAATACACAGCTGTGTCTTGAGCTTTCATATTCTTTCCCTGCAGTGTTATTGTGTTACTGGAGGTGTCTCTGGTGATGCTGAACTGGCTTTTCAGGGAATCCTTGTAGTATAAGCCTCCACCAGTCCAGATTATTCCAATCCATTCCAGAGCTTTTCCTGCCGGCTGACGAATCCAGGCTGTACCAGAGCTAGTAACTGAATAGGAGACTTTACAGCTGATAGTGAGAGTGGCATCAGGACGGACAGTCAGAGACTCAGGCTGAGTGAGTTCAAATGAATCTATACCTGTTGAGGAACATAATAATCATACAAAATGATTATTATCAAGCTTCATCTAAATCGGCAAGAAAGTTGTTTGTTAAAAAAAAACTTACAGTTTACACTTGCCAGAAGCAAAACTAAAACTGCAGAGAACATGTTGACGTTTTCAGGACAGATTGAATGAAAAGGAGATGTTCTTCCCTTCCTCCAGAGATCAGATGAACCGACTCATGTCCACTGGTTGAATAAGAAACAAAACATTTACATATACATTTGTATTAGCTGTTATTGTTTTACATATTAGCTTTTCCTTTAGTTTAATGACATCAAAGATACAATTTTCAAAAACATTTGTAGAATATCAGTAAAATCATTTAGAGTTGTTTTGACCTGAATACCCATTTTTAATTTAATCTTTCTTACATAATAATTATTATGCTTCTACTCTATGCACACAGAAAGAGAATAAGCACTTCAGTTCATTGGCAGACACGGATCTGTGGATGAGACTCTAAGTGCTGCTCAAACAGTGGCTAAAAACTCCAATCCTTCTTCTAGGGCAACAGTAACACTGGGTCAGAACAAGTTCAAAACAGAATGTTACTGACCAACAGGCGATGAGAAAAAAGTGATGCAAGAGCTGATGGGGTCATGGCCTGAAATATTGACTTTTTGTTGATACAAATAATGCTGTATTAGTTTCAGTTAATGATGGTTTACAAATTATTTATTGGGTAAATATTACAAACGATTTGGTGTATTTTAATGTCATCAAATGAATAGCAGCTGTGAAGGATGAACATTTTATGAATATAGCTTGTAAACTTTTGAGGACAAAATGATGAATACCATAATGTGAATATGATGATTTTTGTACAGGGAGGCTGTTGGCATCTGTCACTGTGATTGTCTGGCACAATAATACACAGCTGTGTCTTGAGCTTTCATATTCTTTCCCTGCAGTGTTATTGTGTTACTGGAGGTGTCTCTGGTGATGCTGAACTGGCTTTTCAGGGAATCCTTGTAGTATAAGCCTCCACCACTCCAGATTATTCCAATCCATTCCAGAGCTTTTCCTGCCGGCTGACGAATCCAGGCTGTATCATAACTAGTAACTGAATAGGAGACTTTACAGCTGATAGTGAGAGTGGCATCAGGACGGACAGTCAGAGACTCAGGCTGAGTGAGTTCATATGAATCTATACCTGTATCACATTAAATAATACCTGTTAGTAAAATACCAAGAAGTTTAAAGGCTGTTAACAACAACCTTTTTTACAGCAAAATGATGCATCACACAGAAAAGTAGATTAAACTTACAGGAAACTACAGCCAGAAACACTAAAGATGAAGAGATCATGGTGTTTCACAGTTTGAATGGACTGAAGCGGTTCTTCCCTCCCTCTAGTGATCAGATGAATGTATAAACTGACTCATGCCTGGTGTTTAAATATATGCAACTGATGATTTACATAAACATACAGAGTAACTAACAACCGACTCTGCATGCTAAAACATACGTTACGTTCACATAATTTATTGCTTTCGTTTCGAGAATTTAATGACATATCTTGTTTTATCAAGATTTCTTATGCTGGACATTTTAAATAATTTTCCATCTACTTTTATTCTTTTTCAGGGGTTAATATGACTTATATTGGAATGTTGGAAAGCAACAATAGCAGTTGGATCTTCATCAGTCTAAAGATCTCGCTTTTACCTGTAAAAATGAAGCAAACTTGAATGGGGGGAATGGGAGGGTGTCCTTGAATTATAGGGCAAATACCTACGTATTAACAATGAGACCAGGCTGAGATATCTTTACGATATAGAACATACGTAAATAGTTAACCTTTTTTAGCTGTAAAAACATAATAATGTTACGTTTAAATGTTGCAGATATGTCCATATTATACGTTTCAGCATCCAAATGTAGGCCTACTAAAAGGTACGTTGCAAATAACATAAAATACGTATTAACAATGAGACCAAGCTGAATTAGGATATGATTAATATGCATTTTTTTTATTGTTATGTAAGAGGAGGATTTTTTTATTGAAGATGTTTTGAAGTGCCTGTAGTTCATTACTGTATTCGCTCTCATGCACAGTAAGATGCTGATATTCATTATTATATTCTGCCCTTTTAGACTCACTTTCACTTATAGACTCCTGGAAGAGTCTCTGGTTACATGAAACATACTTTTTAGTTTGTCACTGTAAAATGTGTAGCCGTGCACAAATCTACATCAAAAAATATGTGTTGTGGTAAAGGAGTCAGATGTTTGTACTATGTAATGTTTGAGCAGTGTGCGTCACTGTAAATGTAACCGTAATCTAATAGACTATAATAATGTGACTGTACCAGTGATGGTATATCTTCTCATTAGTCTGTATTTTCAGGATTTTCTATTCTCTGCTGCCATCTGTTGAACTCCACAAAAGATGAAACACTCAAAGTGTTGTTTTTTTTGTTAGGCGGTGCAATAACTTTGTGTCACTGTGTTTGTTTTGCACAATAATATGTGGCTGAGTCTTCTGTTGTCAGGCCCGACAGTTTCAGATAGACCATATTCTTTGAATTATCTCTACTGATTTCAGTTCGTCTATTGAAGGATTCTGCATAGTCATGTCCGCTGCCACCACTATAAACACGTCCAATCCACACAAGAGGTTTTCCAGCTTGTTGTCTGATCCAGTGCATGCTACAGCAGCCAAAGCTGAACCCAGATCCTCTACAGGACAGAGTCAGAGTTTCTCCAGGCTTTTTCTGAAGCGTGCTTTCAATGGACTCCATTTTTTGACATTTTATTCCTAAAAGGAAGATTGAAAAGACTGATTTCTTTTGAAATATAAATGTATAAGAGCTGATAATAGAAATGTGTCTCATGAGAAAACTCACGGTATACGCTGAATGAGAGCAGCAGTAAGCAGAGTACAGTCTTCATCTTGAAAGTGGTGATGTAACGCTCCAGATCCAATCAGAAGCACATAAATACTAGCAAATAGACTGGATTCTTTAGATTTGCATTGGGAGGGTCACAATCCTGACAGGTACAATCGATATATATATATATATATATATATATATATATATATATATATATATAAATATAAGCTTAAGTGCACTTAAAGGAGAAAAAATAATAAAATAATAGTGTTTGTGATATTTTTCCAGTGAAGAGGAACCATGAGCAGTGTATCTTGATTGTTGATAGAGTGCCTAATAAAGTTTTTAGAAGTTAAAAAAGAAGCATTCTGTGAGTCACTGTAGTGGACAGTGTAGTGTCCACTACACATCCATGTAATGGACGACTTGACTTCTTGTATTTCACTGCAACCTACTGACAAAATTGAGAACTGCAAGTGTGAAGTGTATCATCTTTCTGAACCAGTTTTGTGTTTCATTTTCACATGTTTGTGTCACTGTGCTTCTCTTGCACAGAAATACACAGCTGAGTCCTCTTCTGTCAGTCCGGTCAGTTTCAGATACATCATACTTTTCGAATCATCTCTGCTGATTTCAAGTCTTTCCTTAAAGGATTCCGCCTTGTATCCACTTCCCGAACTGTAGCCCAGGCCCATCCACACAAGAGGTTTTCCAGCTTGTTGTCTGATCCAGTGCATGCTACAGCAGCCAAAGCTGAACCCAGATCCTCTACAAGACAGAGTCAGAGTTTCTCCAGGCTTTTTCTGAACCGTGCTTTCAATGGAATCCATTTTTTGACATTGCACAACTATAAGGGAAAGTAGTATTTGATTTTCAATATCAATATATATTAACATAACAATAAATATATATATAAATATATATATGTATATATATATCAATTACTCACAGTTTAGGTTGAACAAAATTAGAATTAGGAGTATATTCTTCATCTTCATCTCTATTTGATGAGACACAGCATTACTCAACTCAGTCAGCGGCATATAAATACTTGTATCATAATGGATTTAGAATTTGCATAAAGAGGAAATGATGGAAGATCACTGAGATGACCATTAGCCATGGTTACAAAGATGATAATCAGAATACAATGTTTGAAGGGCAACGCAACATTGATTAAATTTCCATGTAAGTACATGTTTCCATGTACTTAAATGTACAAACCTAATATAATATGAATTAGAATGTTTGTAAACTGAACTTTATCCAGTGGAAGAAAAAAAAACATAAAAATATATCAATATGTTGATGTCTGCGAAGGTGTTTAAAAAAACATTATGTGATTGTGTGAGTCCCTTTTCTTGTTGACTTTATTTGGATTCTACTGCAATTAAATTGATGACAATTTATTGTAGATTTACATTTATTCATTTAGCTGATGCTTTTATCCAAAGCGACTTGGAATTGCTATGTAAGAGGTTGAACGCTTCTGGAGCACTAGGTGTAAAGTGTCTTCCTCAGGGACACATTGGTGTCTCACAGTGGAGTCTCTCAAACCAAAGGCATGTGTCTTATTCACTGCGCCATCAGCACCCCTCTTAGATAGAATAAGAAAGAAAGGAACCAAAAAATATATTTGGCCTTTAGTGAGAAAACAGCTTCATCCACCCTATGACCTTCAATCAAAAGTAACAAGGAGTTTTCCATTTATGTCAAACCATTCACGGACTAAATGTCAATTTCAGGTTGTTTAAGCTAAATTATGTAGATTTACATTACAAATATAATTTCAAAAGATTAAATCTTTCTGGTCTTTAAATGTCCAAAAGGTGGTAGATGTGGTGTATAGGAATTTAGATTTTCAACTGACTAACTTTCAAAACTATTAAAGTATAAAACGATCAGCATTAGCTATAGCTATTTAATATATCATAATATTAAAACATTTTTAATGTGTAATTTATCCTGAGAGAGAAGGTATATCAAATCATGAAAATTGCACAAACACAACCATATGATACTGCAAAAAGAAAGAAACACGTTTCAGCCCACTCGAAAGAGTCAAAATTCAAATTATCTGGGGCAATTCCCGAAATCATACCCAACCATACCCATGAGAATATATGGCCAAAGCTTAATACAGCTCACTGAAACACCCTTAAAACTACTGAACCTTTCAACCGTTAAACCGACTCATTTTGTTAGTCAAAACATCAACAGCTGTGCATGCACCTGGGCATTAGCTCTTTTTTTAAAACATGCTATTTATATGTGTGTATGTGTGTGTGTGTGTGTGTGTGTGTGTGTGTGTGTGTGTGTGTGTGTGGGGGGGGGGGGGGTAAAATACCATTAAACTTATAAAAATGTATAATTAAAAAAACATTAAATAAAATAGTTTTTTTAAAAACAACACAAAACTAAAAAAAACAAACAGAAATACAAGAAGTAAAATCACCATTAATTTCGATAGCATGCAGGGTCTGAATTATCCAACACTGGTCAAGTGGTTTTATAAAATGATCATTAAAAATCATAAAAAAGGGCTTACACTTTAAAATGTATCTCCTTAAATTGAATTTTTTTAACAGCCATTTAGCTTGTACAGACTTAAAACAAACAAAAACAAAATAAAAATATACTTAGCCTACATTAAAAGGCATCCTGAATATCTTTTTTAATATTTTATGATTTGAAATATTAGCCATGATTATCCATGATATTTCCAGATCATTTATAGAGGATAGTGGTGGTCACATTATTCACTTTATTTCAAGAATTCTGATCACATTCCCACAAGCAATGAATTGGCTACCTTATTGTTACATTTGATTTAATCTTAGCAAAATAAGTCTAATATGCTTATATGTTCATTATGTGCAAATGTAATAGGCCTACTATTCATTACTTCACATAGATCATAGATTCACATATTAGTGATCAAAAATAGCTCAACAGTCAGTGCAAGATTAAATTTGCCGTCTTCATATAAATATGAACAATCATCCTTGGGGGAAAATTTGATTTTTCCTTTTTTCTGTTAAACTGTAATGTTAAATTTAGTTCAGTTTTAAATGAGTTCCACTCTCTTTTTATATTAGAAATGCGTCCAAAAGTTTGCCCAGTGTGTTGCGCACTTCTCGTTCTGCTGCATTTTGTTGATCTTCCACGCACGCGACAATCGCAGCTATAGCTACTGTGTGTGTGGAGTGTTAGAATGAATACAGTGTTAGTATGAATACAAAGTTAAGGCTAAACAGCAGGTTTTTCGGGCTGCAGTATCTGACTAATATGCCAAACTCGACAAACTTGAATTTTCTGAATGAAACGCGAACACCCGGATATAGTCTTCACGTGTTGGTGAAAACACTGGGTTGTACCAGTAAAAGAAGTTATTTTCTGAGAAAGGTAAGTTTATACGATTCATCATAGGCTATTTAATTGTCACACTTGGACGATCTTGTAAAGTGTTTCCGATTTACATGTAGATTTACATGTTTTGTAGCATGTTGATATTTAAAGCTCTTCTCTATTTTCTGTTTGAGGCTATTTAGCCTATTGCATTGTTGTGGCTTTGGTAATGAGCAAAAAGTAAGATTAGCGATATGTAAACATATGCAGAGCTGACAAATTATTATTAAGCTACGAGACCGAGCTGTCTGCTCTCCTATTGTGTTGTGTTGTAGGATTTTGATTACAAAACAATTCCTTCTATATGTGAGGTAGCTACCAGCGAAATAATCTGGAGATAACTGTAACGTTAGAAAATAAAAGCGCGTGGAATAATCTAAATTAAACGAAATGGGCGAGGCTTCGCGGCCCGGAAGTTGTTTGACGTTTGTGAGGCACGTATGTCAAAATAATAATTCGCCTATTTTAAATGCCCACTAAGTATTTTAGTTTGAGGTATCTCAGTATCGTTATTGTCCAGACAGACAACCACTTGACGTCAACGGTTTTACTTCCTGTTACTTTTCTCTGTGCTGGTCAGGATGGACTAATCACAATCGTTTGTGATTGCTCTGTAATGATTTGTAAACAGCTGCTATTGCAGCTTTATATTTGTGTCAGGTTGTAGGGAAATAACACATTTATATAATTAGTGTTTTAAGTAGGGAAAAAAATACAAATATGGCTATATGGAATATTTGGTTTTAGAGCCCCTTACATCATCCCATGGAGAAACCCACTGAGAGCACTGCATGTACAGATCCAAGACATGTGTTGCTCTTTATCTGGAAAGTTTCACATTTTAAATATTGTGTAGGCTACATACAAATTGTGACCTCCTCTGTTCCCCATTTCCAGCACAGGTGTTCTCACTATGGAGAGCCAGAAACAGGTGCTGGAGAGGCTGCGGGGTGCTTTCCGCTCAGGTGTGACCCGTCCCATCCAGTTCCGTTTGACTCAACTGGAGGCCATGATGTCACTTTTTGAAGACAATGAAACACTCATTTTGGAGGCAATGCATAAAGACCTGGCTAAGGTATAAAAATGCACTGGTTCACACGCAAGTACTTTTAAATTCGACACATAAATGATGCATTAATCTTGTCTGCTCTGCAGCCCAAGTTTGAGGCAGTGCTGTCAGAGATTGATATAGTGGTGAATGATCTTTGCTACACCATCAGCAACCTCCAAACCTGGATGCAGGACTCTTATGTGGGCACAAACTTGGTAAGATAATAAGACAATTTCACGTACACTGATATTTGAGCTATATAACACTTACTAAATATTAAAATGCTCCAACAAATATTGTTCAATGGAAACCATCTAAAGCCTAGTCAATGCAGAAGTGAAGTTGATCTCCCTGAAAATACTTTAATGTGTTGCCTCTCCCTATTTCCTTTGTGTTTAAGGCAACAAAGCTGGATGACTGTTTTGTGCGCAGGGAGCCATTAGGTGTCGTTTTGATTATTGGAGCATGGAACTATCCCCTTCAGCTTATTTTGGGACCTTTGATTGGTGCAATCGCTGCAGGTACCATCTATATATTTTTCTGTTTACCATGGTCATGGTAGTCTAGTGGTGTAATTTTATCGAATGCATTGGAGTCGGGTTCAAATCCAATTATACTATAAATTGAATAATGAACCAAGCAAAATTGCACCTGATCTCGACTGCCAATCATCGCCCTGCATTTTAATGTATGGAAAACAACCGAAGTTACTTTTTGATAACACTATTTGAGATGTATGGGTAAATCCAACACTTAATAAAAAAGAATGATTATTATATCTTCTAAAACTTTACTTAAGTTTTCACTGTAATCATTCAGACCCAATTATATCTGCCAATTTTGAATTATGAACCAAAGTGAGAACATGCATTATAATCACCTTTACTGTCACTATCAATTTAGTCTTCTACATCTGTAGCTTATAGAAAGAATTTTTGAAGAAAGATTTTGAGATCCCCTAACATGTTTTGTTTTCTCAAAAGGCTGATATTAAAATTGATATATAACACAAATCTCATTAAATGCTAAAAATCTTCATTCGTGTTGTGTTGATAGAATAATATTTTGTACAACTTTCGTAATTAACCACCACCCTTAAGCAAAAACCTGTGATTCTGCATGACTCACGTCAGCAAAATGACATATCTTGGCTTGGTGAAATTCACCAAATGGTAATGACTTTGGGTCATTATTATTATATGTTTACCTATAATTGTAAAGCTTAATTAACAAATAATTTAGGTATTTTGAAAGTTGTATTAAAGTGGGCATGAAACATTCTTCCCTACTGTGACATACTGTATATCTTGTCACAGTATAAAGTATGGAGTTGATTGTGGTTTTGCTATTGTCATGTGAGTGACACGTTGTCCTGCCCTCACTCCAGTAAACATGTCGTCAGAGAAGAGATGGCACTGCAAAAGGGAGAGGAAGTTATTTTGAATAAAGATTTCAAGGGCTCATTAATAAAAAAAATAAATATTGATGTGCATAGATGAATCATTTGTAATAAACACTGCAATATTTCATTAAAAAAATAAGAAATGCCCATTTTGATTTCATGCTGACTTCCATTGAAAACAATCACAAACAGTGCCTTATATCACATCCGCAATATGTTTAATAGTATTTGTTTTTATTGTTATTAGGTAACTGTGCGATTCTGAAGCCATCCGAAATAAGTCAAGCAACTGAAAAACTTATTGCTGAACTCATTCCTAAGTACCTGTCCCAGGTAATCTTTGAGAAAGAACCATTTGATCTACATTCACACTTCTTGGTCTCATGGTGCTACTGTGTTCATGATAAGGTCTGTAATGTGTGACATGTGTGTTTTGTCTTGTAGGAGTGTTATGCCGTAATTTGTGGTGGAGCAGACGAGACCAAGACATTGCTGGAGAATAGATTTGATCATATCTTCTATACAGGTTAGAGTTTTCATTGTTATCAATGACAGATTCGAGAAAAGCGGTCAGCTTTCCATATTTGCTTCAACATCTCATGTCCTTTCTCCTCCAGGCTCGCAGTCAGTGGCTCGTTGCATCCTGCAGGCCGCAGTGGTTCACCTCACCCCGGTTACTCTGGAGCTGGGTGGCAAGTGCCCTTGTATAATATATGGTCGGCTAGACCTGAAAGCTGCTGCTAAGAGGCTGGTGTGGGCTAAGTTTTTCAATGCTGGACAGAGCTGTGTGGCTCCAGACTATGTTTTATGCACCGCTGAGACGAGAGAAATGCTGTTACCTTTTATAAAAGAGGCTCTGGAGAGCTTTTACGGATCTGAGCCCCAGCAAAGCCCGGACATGGGACGTATTGTGACAGACAGACACTGGGACCGACTGGTTGAGATGCTGAAAAAGTCTGAGGGAAAGGTAGTGATTGGAGGAGAGAGTGTCAAAGAGACCAAGTACATTGGTAAGTAAAGTATATAGTCAAAAAGTTTGGGGTCAGTGAGATTTATTTTTAAGAAACTAATACTTTTATTCAGCAAGGATGCAATTGATCTAAAGGGACAAAGGCATTTATTGTGTTACATATGATTTCTATAAATGTAGTTTTGAAAAAGCTGGGGTTTTTTTTTTTCTTTCAATCTTTCAAAGAATATAGAAAAAAAATATTTACCACTGTTTCCACAAAATATAGGAATATAAGAAATATAAGAAATAATCATAAGTACCAACTCACTTGTTCCATTACTGGAATAAATAAATTACATTTTGATATATATATAAATATATAACTCTTGATTAATCTCATCTAACATATATATATATATATATATATATATAATGTGAAGTCTACATTTACGTAAAAAAGCCGTTAAGCTAGTCATACATTCTAAATATATGTATGTGTATATATTTATATATATTGTAAAATCGCACTATTATTCTCAAGATTACTGTTTTTACTGTATTTTTGGTTAAATAAATGCACTTTGGATAAGACTTCTTTATAAAAAAAATAATAATAATCATTTTGAAGTTGTCCAAAAATGTATTGTATCAGACTTGTATACTACTCTTACTACCTCTACAGTATGTAGTGTGCATTTTCTCGGATGACCTACTGAATTTCCTAAAATGTGAAGTCTACATTTACATAAAAAAGCCGCTAAGCTAGTCATACATTCTGAATTCTCTCTCTCTTTTGCTTTTCCATGGACTATCTCAGCCCCTACTGTGGTCGTAGATGTGAAGGAGTCGGATGCTTTAATGCAGGAGGAGATTTTTGGCCCCATTCTCCCCATTCTGATCATCAAGTCTCTCGATGAAGGAATCAATTTCATGAACGAGAGGGAAAAGCCCCTAGCACTTTACGCCTTCTCTGATGAATCTCAAGTAAGGAAGGAAAGAACAAAAGTCATTATCTAGATTAACACAGCAAAGTGTGAAGTAAGATATGAATTGATGCATATCTCTATTTTTGTTAAGGTTGTTACTACAGTTCTGGAGAGGACCAGCAGTGGAGGCTTCTGTTCCAATGATGGAATAGCTCACATGGCCCTTCCTGGTTTACCCTTTGGCGGAGTGGGTAAGTTGGAATGCATTTTTTTAATGTAATGTAACAACTGCAGTGCATTTCTTCAGATGAGTGAAGGCAAAAATCTGACTTTTTGTTTGTGTTTGGCCCAGGTGCCAGTGGGATGGGCAGCTACCACGGTCGCTGGAGCTTTGAGACATTCAGTCACAAGCGTGGCTGCATGCTGAGGGGCTGGGGGCTGGAGCGCGTCAATGTGCTGCGCTACCCCCCCTATACTGAAAGCAATCTCAGCTGGCTACGATGGGCCACCACTGCCAAGAAGAAGGGGTGGGCTTCATGCTCTGTTATGTGAGGTTCTGTTATGTGTCTGATGCTGACAGATTGCAACCAGGGAACCAAAAAAATATGCTTTGGCTTTCACCTATGTTTGGTTACAGAGTGAGTCTAGTCACCGTGCGTTTGGCCTGCATCACAAACCTTGTCTTTCGGTTTTTAATTGTGATTTCATTCAAAACAACACCAGAGGTCAGCATTGAGTTAAGTTGCTTCTTCAGGATGCTTCTGTGGTGAGAAAGAGGCCATTTATTTGACACAATAATACATTTATTTTTAC
Organism: Pimephales promelas; assembly: GCF_988280905.1. Lineage (NCBI taxonomy): Eukaryota > Metazoa > Chordata > Actinopteri > Cypriniformes > Leuciscidae > Pimephales > Pimephales promelas. The sequence continues at coordinate 26,046,449 of NC_142771.1, forward strand.
TACCATTGTTCTAATACACTACTTTTATGTGTTTATTCACAACTGTTGATTTAAAAGAAATCCAGTTTATGGAAATTTAATGAAATGGATCATCCATATTTGTAATTAAATATTGTGCATGGGTAGCATTTATGTTTGGATACTTAATGAGATGATTTAGTATCATATACTGCTACATAATTTGCTATAAGTTTAGGGTTTTCTATTGGTGAAAAAAAAAAAATATATATATATATATATAGGTTGTAATTAATTTGATTAATTTGAAACAGTAAAAATGTGAAATATTATAACAACTTAAAATGACTGTTTTTTATTTTCCTGTGATGTCAAAGCTGAATTTTTCAGCATCATTTCTCCCGTCTTCCGTGTCACATGATCCTTCAGAAATCATATGAATCAATATGATTTGTTGCTCAAGAAACATTTCTCATTATTATCGTGTATTTTTTTAGGATTCTTTGATGAATAGTAAGTTCAAAAGAACAACAATCATTTGAAATAGTTTGAAACAATGTAAAATTGTTTATATTTTATATATATATATATATCCCTCTTAAATTTAGCAATATTATTGATCTGACTGCACTGAGGCTGTTGTATGAGAACTGAATTTAGTTGGACGATCACAACACTATTTTCTTCTGCTTTATACAGATTAAATAAACTAAATTAGTAATTCATGATCTTCACAACAAAACTGAATCAACACTTAACTGACTTCAAATTAAGAATGACACTACATTCTTTCGAGCTTCTTTAAAGCAGAAATGAACTGTTTGCATCCCTGAATCATTTTCCTGTAATCACTGTAAAGCAGCTTTGAAACTATATCTGTATATCGTATAAAGTGCTATATAAATAAAGGTGACTTTACTCAGGTAAACTATTCTTAAATTACCCATTTGTACTTCTTAAAGTTTAGTAACTTTTAAAAAAAGACAGGAAAACTATCCCAATCTACCCCAAATTTTATTTGAATAAAATTTACAAACACTCTTGCTTCAAATCATTTTGACAGGGATTATATTAAACTGGGGGGCCACATTTGCAATCTAAAGTATTTTATTGTGTGACTTGGTAATACTCTGGCCAAAAAAAATTCAGACATCAAGCCATGTATTGTAATCTTTTGTCCTCATCTAGTTGTTTGTAACAAACCCCATTTTTGCAAAGATATCTACAGTATATTTGTAGCATACAAATATGAGGGCAGACCAAGCGTCATTACACTTGTATCTGTAATGTCCAGATTCCAGTACTGTGTCTCAGGACTAGACTTAGTGAGACTTAATAAAATGAAAGATGGCAGGTCACATGGTTCAGATATGATGTGTGAGCTGGTGACTGTCCCCTCAAACATCTGCCAGACAAAATGCTGAACCAGCAATGCAGTAGTTGACTCGCTCCTGCTGGGAGTCTATCTCAGGGTTCAGGTTTGTATGAGGAGGGAGAGTTGCTGCCGGACTGGCCCGGCTCAGAGGCTTGAGGCTGAGGGGAGGTAGAGGCGGTTGCAGGGCCAGTGGGTTCCTTTTGAACAAGCTCTGGCTCGTCTTGCCCAGCCTGTGGTGGATGAACCAGGACCTTGTCGATAATCCCGAAATCCTGTGCTTCCATTGGGCTCATGTACCGGTCTCTCTCCATCACGCCCTCTAAGCGAGCAGTAAGTAAAGCAAGTAAAACAATATATGCTTAATAATTACCCAATATAAAATAAAGTTATTATTATAATATAATGAAAGATTTGTAACAGCAACATTACCTATAATCTCCAATTTCTGCCCTGTGTGTTTGGAATAGATGTAGTTGATCTGTCTTTTCAGTTTGAGAATCTCCTCTGCCTGGATGGCAATATCAGTTGCTTGCCCCTGAAATTATAAATAGTGGTGTTAAAGTTTCAGCAAAGTTATGAAAGCAGTCCCCTCTTTTTTTTTTCTTCTTTCATCCCCCATTCTTACCCTTGCCCCTCCAGAGGGTTGGTGCACCATGATTCGGGCATTGGGCAGGGAATGTCTCATGCCAGCAGTTCCTGCTGCCAGAAGGAGACTGCCCATACTGGCAGCCTGGCCCACACACCAGGTAGAGATGGGATTTAAGATGTACTGCATGGTGTCGTAGATCGCAAGTCCAGACGTAACCACACCACCTGCAAGAGGGAGGCAAAACATGCTCCTTCAAACACTAAAAAAATAATGTATTCACTTTTTTTATATTACTTATTCTGTCTATTTCAGAATTGTTTTTGTGTGCTCATTATGACACTATAAAGATGTCACGCTGAAGTGAATGAATGAAAATTGAGATTTTTCACATATACAGCACATAGCAGTGCATAAATAAAAAAGTAATTTTTGAGCCACAATTTGCCATCTCATTTACAGTACTATTGTTGTGACTGTGAAGTCCCAAACAAGAATCAAACAATCTCATCAGAAAATCTTAAACTGGACAGATTTAGGCCATGCCAATAAATAAACGTGATAATCAGAGTACGAAGCTGCCAATGCATGTATGCATCTCTCACCAGGACTGTTGATGTACATGTGAATAGGCTTATTGTTGCTCTCTGACTGAAGAAAGAGCAGTTGAGCGATAACCAGAGAAGCTACGGTGTCATCGATCTAGATGAAGAAAAGGACAGATAAACAGGTAGGAAACAAAATGGAAAAGGCTTTTTGGAAATCTTTTGAGATCATTGTGTGTTTATCCTTGCATTTGAACGTACTGGACCCATAACACATATGATCCTCTCTCTAAGCAGCCTTGAGTAGATGTCATAGGCTCGTTCTCCTCGTCCCTGAAACAGACGAAAGACTAGCTGTCAAATTCCTGCAACACTGAAAATTGCATCTTTAATAAGTTAACCGTTCAATTACAGAGAGTGGCTCTAAAGGTAACGTCTTGATACTATCAGCATAAGGCAAGGTAAAATCGTGCTTCTAATGTGCTCTTACCGTCTGCTCCACAACTATAGGTATAAGTGGACTTCTCCATGGCGCACTCAGATGAATGGACCGGTTGACTTTGAGTGCAGAAACACCACATTGTAAGACCCTCTAGAAAGACAACGGTTATTGTGGTGATGATAGTGGCCGAAAAGAGTCAACATCATGTATCGAAGGTAGTTGGAGATTTTAGTGTCGAGCTTGACATCACTGTGACGCTCAACAGAGCACAAATCAGCTTAATGACATTACTTTACGTGTCAATTAAAAAACGCAAATTTTGTGTAAACGAGCAAGTCATAAACTTACAGACACCAAGTCGTTTTACATAAGCAATCCTGCTGGCAAAAGTATATTTGAAGAATAGCGTGTATCATAAATGTCATTGCTACTATAGTAAGGTACGAGTTGTTTCACTTACTGTGACACATTTTTTAAATTAATTCTTAATTTAGAGAAGGCGGTTTAATACTCACACGTAACAACATATTTTTTGTTGAGCAACCCTCACACGACCCCTATTGACCCGGATGTGAAATTCAGCAGCTTGACTGATAGTGAAGCCAGACACTCTCATTGAAGATAATGCCTTGTCTATCTTTGTTTTGTAATGTGCATTTTAATATTTTTGGGTTGGTATGGAAAATTTGAAGTAAAACAGATTATTATTAGGCTATATGGCAAGCTTTTCCCACACAAACACAGTATCACGGTATATCCTAGTATAATATGGAGAATCATTTAAAATTAGACACATTTATATCTATTGGTGAATATAAGACATAATAAAGAGTGCGAATGAGGCATGAAACCTTTTCCTAAGAAATTATGTTTTTTTTTTGGTGCATTTTATATCGTGTATATGTTATGTTTTAATCTTGTTAGTTTGTCTCTGATACTATGACTAAATGGGCTCTATGCACGGCGGTATTTCCGGTGAAGCATTAGGGATGCTCGATAACTTCCGCCGATCGTAGAGTCCAATGCAATACCGAGAATTTATATTGAATTTTATACTCCATGGTTATACTAACGAAACGTTAGTCACAAAAAACAGATAAAACAGACACCCCTCGTTGTGTTTATGCTTCTTTTTAAAATTATATTAAGTAAACATAACTATATATAAAATTACATCTAAACGTATGTACGTTTCGTTTCAATGACGGGAGGACAGTAAATATTGAAGACTCTGCCATAATCCCGTTTTCCTCGGTTTTCCTCCGCTTAAATCTCCACAACCGGAAATGGACGAGCATCCTTGCGTCAAATGCGGAACTTATGCGTGCATATAGCCCATTACATCTTGTTTTAATCTCAGTGAAACTGGTCTGGTAGATATATGCAAATAAAATAAACTGAGACATCTCCGTTGCTTCCATTCAAACGGAACAGGAAATAGGCTCCTCTTGTAAAAAAGGGCTCTGGTGAAGCGGATCCACACAATAATATCTGTCTGCAGTCAGACCCTTCTCGATCCACATGGTGAAACTAGACGCGTCGCGAACGCAAGATGGCGCAATTCGATGTAGAAAGACTTTATTCATAATCTTTCCTTTTGTGTAAAGTAACTTTAAAGTGAGCAATGAATTGTCTTATTAGCATCAAAATAAAGTTATTAGTATTAATATTGCATTTACACACTTAAATAATAATGTTTGCATGTGTTTTTCTAGTGAAACCTAAAATTACAAGTTAATTGTATGGACAGCTAATACCCACGAGAAAAAAGTAATATAAACATACAAATAAATGAAAGTAGAAAAAGTGGGTTGTGGGTAGAAAATAGGGCGAGCTCATATAACAACACAAGTCAACGGGGTTTATTCGGGTTAATTATTGAACCCATTTCTTGAATTGTTATGTCCTCACGCGCAGTCGCTGCATAAAACGCCGCGTCGGTTTCGAAGATAGGGGCGCAGTTGAGCCAGTTGTTGCCAAAGTCAGTCTCGTCTTGACATTTGTTGCAACTTGCAAACTTTCCCGGATCTGTTAGGAGACATGTCGAATAACAGCGCAAGCGGTGTGATGAGCCTACAGAAAACCGTCAAGCAGCTGCGATTCGAAGCCGGAATCCGCAGAATTAAGGTGAGTGAGAATTAAAAAAAAAATAAGCCCAAAAGATTGGGAATCTTTGCTAACAACAGGGTGTGACTTGACAGACCTGTCGATCCTGTCCGAACATCCTGCTACTTTGTGTAATTATCGTTGTTTTAAAACATTTTTTGATCCTTGTGAGAGCTTTTACAACATATCTAATACAAATGAAGCATAATACCAAAAAGTATATGATATATTATAATGCTTTAGCTGTATGCAAGCTTCTACCGTAATGGCTGGTTGTGCAATTAAGTTCTCTTTATTTAATCGGATGTAACTTAATCAAACGTTGTTACCGAACAGTATTGCTGAACGTTTGTAATGTGAATAATAATTACATTTCAACTTAAAAGGCTCTAACCTATTTCTCGTGCACAGTGTTTCTGTCTCCACTCACTTCAGGCAGTAGTGCGCGCGCACGACACTGCTGTGTGTTGAGTGTCGCGCGCAGCGCACAGTGGAGCTCTTTGTTGATTGTCAGTGTGTGACACAATCTCACATTTGTTAGCCGGAATAATCCAAATCTATATTAGTTACCACTGGCCCCAAAGCACACTATTCTAAAAACAACACGAGGCTTTGTGTTATTATTAAATTTATCATGAATCAAATAAACTCTGTAACTCCTGACTGCGTGATTTAGGAAAATGTGATGGCAATAAAGCCTTGTTGCTCCACAAACCACGTTTATAATCATCCAGTACCAGCCAAACGTTTAGACACCTTCTTCTTAAGTGTTTTTTTCTTGATTTTCTTTTATTTATTATTTTCTACATTTTACAAGGCAAGGCAAGTTTATTTATATTGCACATTTCATACACCATGGTAATCGTGAAGACATCCACTTTGAAAGAACACATATGGAATCAGTAAACAAAAAAAGTGTTAAACAACCCAGAATGTTTTATATTTTAGATTGTCCAAAGTAGAAAGCAGCTTCATTTAGTTTTGATGACAGACTCATGGTATTCTCTCATCAAATTCACAAGGTAGTTTGGATGTCTTTGGTATTTATGTTGAAAATAATAAAAAATAAAATAAAAACCACTGACAGAGAAGGTGTGTGTCTGTCTGTATTTTATATAATCTCTCTTTCCTTCTAGGTTTCACAAGCTGCGACAGATCTGAAGACTTTCTGCTTGCAAAATGCTCAGAAGGACCCTCTCCTCATGGGGGTACCATCCAGTGACAACCCCTTCCGACCCCCCAAATCATGTGCACTCTTCTGAGGTACCAACAGACAGCTCAGTGTTACTTTTTCTTTTCTGTACATTTCCTGTTTAACCAGAATGTGAGCAGGAATATGAATCTCTATCTCTCTCTCTTCCCTCTAAAGGAGTCATGAAGAATCTGGAGAAACTGAACATTCCTCTTTCACACAAATGTTTTTCACTACACTACATTCAGTTCCCCTTTACCCTACAGCAGAGCTGGATCAGCACTATTACACTAAATTGTTTAATTTGTAAGCTGCATTGTGACTTGAAGTATTGCACGTTCAATAATGTGATTTATGAAGAAAACCCCTGAAAGGTGGTTTAAAAGTGTTAATTTGTATACTGTTAATTAAGGACATACTAACGCAAAACTTACATTAGTAGGTGGTTTCAGGAGGAAATTAAAGTGCTCAGTTGGTCAAACAGTCCACTGGAGAAGTGATGCCACGTATGTAAAAATATGCAATACATTTATTACTGTGTAGCCAAGTCAATTTGAATACCAGCCATAAACAAACAAAAAAAAGAAAAATTATTTCTTGTTGTAATTTGTTCGGTCTAAGATGAAATACTGAATCTCTTTATTTGTTTATTGATACAATTAGGCTTATACATGGGCAGTTATTGCCAATAAACTTCTGTATTTAAGGTATTGTATTAATATTTGAAGAAGAGAGATGCATTGAATCTCAGGTTCTTTTTGATAAAGATTGATGCTGTTTCTGATATATATATATATATATATATATATATATATATATATTGACTTTTCTTATTAATTTCTTAATGAGGTACTACTTTTTGGTCAAATGTATTTTCTGGTGGGTAATTGTTTCTGCATCATTTTGAAGTTTCATAAATGTTAAACAGTGTTTACACGAGACTCAAGTGGAGAATTATCTTTTTTTTCCCCCTCTATTTTTTTACTGACATTTGCTCATGAAAGAGTGCTGTCTGACTGTTGCACCTTTAGTCTATGAATTGAACACCACTGACTGATCAGCATATCAGCTGGCCTGTTTTTGCATATACTTTCAGCCCTTGCATGCAAATTTATCTGAACTGTGTCTTTATCAGTCCACCACTGGACATTCATGCAAATGTCATTTGTACATGGGTTTTTTTTTCTGCTGGCCTGTGGTGTTAATTTTTTCAGTCATGTATAATTACCTCATGTATGTCTTGCCTTTTGAGTGTGATCGTGCCTATATGAGCAACATCCGATTTGTGTGCACTATGACATACTTAACTATATACTTTACGTTTCTTTATTAAAAACTGAGACAAAATAAAAATGAGTCTGAATTGTTTGAACAATATCACATTTTAATTTTCTATGGTTTTAAAAGCAACAACAGAGTTATTGTTAACTAATAATAACAAAACTTGAAAATACTGGTTAATTGAAATAAAGCTGACAAAATATAAATATTAGACTACATGCAGCAAATATTAGAGATGCCGCTTAGAATTTGAAGCACTAAACTGGAATTGAATAAAAATGTAAACAAAAAAGAAATATTATATATATATATATATATATATATATATATATAAAACAAAATTAAATTAGTTAAATTAAAAACTAAATTAGTAAATTATAGTAAGATTTAAAATGAAAAGAGAACATATAAAAACAAAAGATTATTTAAAATATGAATAAAATCTATAACAGTATATGTCCAATTCAGTATCATACATACAACAAACTTTATATTATGAAGATAGGGGTTTGTATATATCCTCTTGATTTATAGCATTTTATTCCTAAAAACATTATTTCTTTTCTGGCTTTTGACAAATCTTTTGATTTCTGGTGTGATTAAAAAAAGAAGATTTTTTTTCACTGTTCAGATTTCTGCGGAAGGCTATACAAATAGTCTTGAATTTTGAAATGCAAAGAAAATTGCCCTTTTTTGTTTGTTTGTTTTACCATTCACCTGGTGTCCTACTTTAAAAGAGATAACATAGTTTTCACGTACTGTACAATAAAGCAGATTTCCCACCAAACATTTCCTGTATCATGTTTATTATTAATAGCCTACTCGTGCTTTTTAGTAACACTATCATGTCTTAAATTGAACTACAGCTGGAAAAAAAGAAGATGTGGCCATGTGGAGGCAGTAGTAAGTCAGGCCTCGTATCTTGACCATTGACTCCTCCAGGGGAGATCTGAGCCGCTGCGAGCTGCCTGCATGACTCTCCCCAGATCGAAGATGGCGGTGTCCGTGTTCCCAGGCGTGCGCCTCCTCTCCATCGGAGACGCCAATGGAGACATACAGCGACATTCAGAGCAGCAGCCTCTGCGACTAGAGATCAAAACCAACCAGGACGCGGCTCTCATAAGCCTCTCGAACAGTGAGTAGATGCTGGCTTTAAACTCTTTGCATCCGGCCTCAGCTGAGCGGTGTATCCTAGCTTAGCTTAATGAGAGTGATGTGCGTGCGGCATGTGCGTGTGTTGCAACCCCTGGTCACAGGGACAGACTACTTTTGAGTTGTGTCCTCAAATGCGGCTCTCGTGCCCATGTATGCTCTCTAAAACATGTAAAGTTGCTTGAGCCAGGGCTTCGGTTGAAACATGCATCCCACAAACCACGTTGATAGCATGTTAGCATCCGTAAACACTTCGTATTGTGTTAAGCTGCTTAGTTAGCAGCTAACGTTACCCAGCTAATATGCACGAGATTCAGGAATTCAGCACTGAGTGCGTCTCTACAGTATATACATTATAAATACATGTCCTGTGTATGAGGGTTTTCCCCAGATGTATGCCCTGTGCATTCAGGCTTTCTTCCAGACATGTAATTTATTAGCTGGTAGTAAGGATAGATTTGGATAATGTGGATTGGCGCCTATAAAGTTAGCCGCAGTCGTGAGTTAAACCTTGAGTCATAGTATCACGCTTCAGAAATCTCGTTGGTTATGATTCGCGTCGGTTTTATTTATGTAAACATTGATGTGTTTATTGAAATTGTTGAAATTTAACCTGATTGGATGCTGGGCTGAATGGATGCTGCGAGTTTACTTGATTGATTGCGCAGTTCTGCGCCACCTCTCTACTTTTATACTGTACCATGAAGCACAGTCCGGTTTCTCTTTCTCAAAGTGCAGAAAACATTGAGAAAGTAATGTAAATTACGCGAAGGTTTCTTACGGCAGCACCGTTTGGCCATTCATCTTTGTTCTGCGGGGAACAATAGTGGGTCCCCCGCCTCCTTTTCTCCAGTGTCCCGCCTGTTCATTCAGTTCTCAGGGCTTTTGTTTGGAGCCTCATGCTGCCGATGTCCCGCGGATGAGAAGATGAATGTCTTACTGAAGCAGATGCGTGACCCACAACCCATAGATTTCTTATTTAAAAGTTTTGATTCCTCGAGCCCCAAATGCATGCCACTAATCCCCAAATTCAACCCTCAGCATTTTTTCGTTGAAAGCCCAAATTCATTAAGAAAATTTAATTCATATTTTGCGGAGATACACTCTTAAATATTCATTATTGCCTATAATCAGATGGTAATCTGCTGAAGGTTTTCTTTTTGCATTTCACAAAGAAATTAACATTTTGTCGAAATTTAAAAATGATTTACACTGGTGTGAGATGATCTTGTTGTTCAATTGACAGGGTTAATAATGATGATACTAATAATATATTTGTGTTGTACTTTTAGCCAGTGATCAATGTGCTTTACAAAATTCAAACAAATCAAATTGTGTGAAATTCATCGTTCCAAACGGAATAAGTATGGATTGGGAAAATAAAATGGTCAAATAAATTGATTGTAGAATGTTAGCCAAAAAAAAACATATTGAGTGCAACTTTAAGGAAGTAATTTCTCTTTTCCACACTCTTATTCATGCTTGTATAGCCCTTTGTTTCTTTCACCTTCACTGTGGTTGTACCTGTTGTCTCTTTAAAACTTGTTGTAAACAGTCTTGTGAGCTGTTGGATTTTCATGGCTTCAGTGCCCTGTTTCAGAGGTATTTTCTGAAAGAAAGAGTGACTGTACTTGGTTTTAACTCCATTATATAAATTACTATTAGCCTAATATGTCTATGAACAGCCTGACCTAATCCTACAACAGCTGGGGTAATAGATGACAGAATCCATCACCCTGGCATTACCGATTACTGTTGGAGTAATTAGAAGGCCTGGGTGTCTTTGAACAGGACTAATTCGGTTTGCTTGGCTTCATTTTTGTTTAGCTTGTAGTAGTAACCTTTAAGGAGATAGCTTAATCTAGTGTTTAAATAAAGCTAAAATGTATTTTGTTGTTTTTATTGTTAAATTGAACTTCCTACAGACCCATCTTAAAGCGATGGTTCACCCAAAAAGCGAACATTCTGTCGTTTACTCTCCATCATCTTGTTCCAAAACCTGTTAACTTGTGATTTTCTTTTTTTTTCTTTTTTTCTGTGAAACACAATTGTTTATCTCTCTCTCACTATATCTATATACATAATACACACAAGTCAAAGGGTTCCTGTGTTTTGTTTGGATCACATTGCCTCCAAATATATTGCTCAAAACTGTTGACACACTCTTTTAGATATCATTTATTCTGTTTTTCTTCAAAGTATATCAAATATTGATCTTTTTGGGCAGGACTGTCTGTTTTTATGAATTAATTGATTATCATGCATGAATATTAATATCCGTGCAATTGCTTTGCTTTTCTCCACAGACGAGGAGACATGCGTCTTTAAGTGTTCAGTATCAAGGGAGACAGAATGCAGTCGTGTTGGGAAGCAGTCCTTCATCATTACTCTGGGCTGTAACAGTGTCCTCCTGCAGTTTGCATCTCCAGCAGGTAAAGTTCACCTCCTTTTACAAGTGATAAGCACAGCTGCAGTCACTCATGGTGTACAAACTCATTTAAATGATTATAGGCATCCCTGAATAAAGAGAAGGTGCTGTGAAGCATGTCATCACCTTATGTGTCCACTGTTGTTGTGTTTGCCAGATTTCTCATCATTCTATAACCTCCTGAAGAATTGCCGTGGACACAGGGGCGAACGTTCGGTCTTCAGTGAGAGGACGGAGGAGTCCTCAGCTGTACAGTATTTTCAGGTTTGTTTTGCCACAAATTGATATGCAAAGGTGACATTTGATGAACCTGTTCTTACTCATCTTACACCTATCTCTTAAGAGATCATTTTAAATGAGTTATAACAGGAATCCATCCAGACTACCATTTAATCTCTAATGTTATTTTTATTGTAATGATCCAGCATCAACAGAAGAGACATGTTCTGAATGTCTTTCATTTTTATTCTCTCTCAGTTTTATGGCTACCTCTCTCAGCAACAAAACATGATGCAGGATTACGTGCGAACTGGAACATATCAACGAGCCATCCTCCAGAATCATACAGACTTCAAGGACAAAGTACTGTTATTTCTCTCTTTGTACTGTTAAAGGGAGTGGTCATGCACTTCATTTTTTTAAGTAGTCCTGAAATGCAGTTATAATGTTAGTATATATATAGAGCTAATAGGACTTGATGTATCAATCCCTGTGGAAAGTTGGCATCTAATGTCAGCAGTCAGATTTGAGTGGCGCAAGGGAGGTTAGGCATATCATTGGAGTCCCCCTAGTATATATATATATATATATATATATATATATATATATATATATTAGACCAAATATTGTCTTAATTTAGAAATAAAAGCCCATTTTATACTTTAGCACTTCTGATTTGACCATCCTGCTGGAAAGGGGGGTGTTTGTTTGCTGCTGTGAGACTTATGATTGGTTTACATCTTTGCATATTAGCATAACAGTTTTTACTATTACAGCTGTCAAGATGAACTAATTGTGAAAAGTGGTGATTACAGCATTATATTTAGATCTACTCCTGTGGCATGCAAGGTTGCAGCAATGAGCATTATCCGATGATAGACAGTCTGTTGATTGTGTGAATGCAGTGATCTCATCATAGCAACTCTATTTCTGCACTCTCACGAATCTGTAAACATGATGCGAATACAGTAAGAGATTCATTGTGCACTGCAGTGTAGACAGCGCCATTGATTATAACGGAAGTTTTGGCGAGTTCAGAACCAGAATCCATCACTGATAAACTTGCACTGCGATTGAGCGTTCTTTGATCACTTTCTGTATATAATTTAAATAACAGATTGTTTTCATGCTACTAAGAGAAACAATGTGAAGTTGATCGTTTAGTCACCGGCTTGATTTACTGAAGCATAAACGGCAATAAGCGATTTTAAGACAAAGAACGTCTGACTTTACATGAATTATTACATAATTAGAAATCACTGGTCACAGATCAGGCATTGGAATTTGTTGCATTTCTGTTGGGTACATATCTTATGACGGTCACATTCACATAATAAGTAACCACTTTCCTAGTATTATTTAGGATCCTTTAGAAGGTGATGATCTTTTTAGTCTGGTGATCCTGTATCTCTCTTCTCACTTCTAATCTCACTTACGCACCTGTGAGCTGGGCCAAAGATGTGATGTAGGAGTAGGCATTCATTTTCTTGTAAAGATGTTGATTTTAGTCACACACTTATGTCACCCCATGACAAAATCTGGAGCAAGAGCTTGGTTTCAATAAAAGCTGGAAATTTTGAGTTCTGAAAAGTAAAGAATATTTTTATATTATAATGACCTCTTACATGTCAAGATCATGGAAAATGTGATTTTCTCGTTTCATTACTACTTTAAAAGGACTTGGCGTGGAGTTCAGTAGTTTCAGAACTCATTTCGGAGCTTACCGCAGCATTTCTTGTTCTCTTTAAAAAATAAATGTGTTGGCTATTGAACATTTTGGCTGTCATGACCTTGACTTTTAGATTTAATGTTATCCAGACCTAAATATCTAAAACTGGAACAGTTGACTTATTACAATCAAGTAAAACACTTGAGTCCATTTTAAAAAAGGTCATTCCTTTGTGAATGCTTCTCTGAATGCATTATTATCTGAAAAAGCATTGATTCTTGTTCTCATTCCTCCCTCTTGTGTCCTCCTTGTCTCAGGTGGTTCTGGATGTAGGTTGTGGCTCTGGAATTCTATCATTTTTCGCAGCTCAGGCTGGTGCTCGTAAAGTTTATGCTGTGGAGGCCAGCACCATGGCTCAACATGCAGAGGTATGATATACAGATTCCTCTATCACTAAAGGCCAATTTATACTTCTGCGTCGAGGGTACGCCGTAGTGCACGGCGTTAGCTACGCACGTAGGCGACGCCGTTGTGAGCATTTATACTTCTGCGTTCAGGTCTTGGTTGCTCTGCAGTACTGCTCCGAAACGCTAGTTGGCGGCGGAGGGTTTTAATGTTCCACTGTGTTTAGATTCCTCACGGCTAGGGTACTACAAGCAATATCGACTGAAAGAGAGCGGATCATGTTGGAGTTGGAGCTTATTGAGGTGGAAAAACAGTTCACTTTAGTGAAATTACTAAAACTGAAAGGCAGAAATGACAGAAGACGTCGGAGGAGATGGTACGTGTGGAAATCATAGACAGTGGTGGAAATGCGTGAGAAGGTACGTGCGGAAATGCGTAGGAGGAAATGCGATGCTACCAAGCCGACCAATCACCGATCTTGCGGTCCGCGTCGCCGCGACGTGTAGTTACATTTTTGAAGAGGTGCGCGTCAGGCGACGGCGAAGGGTACGCAGTATGGGACGCGTCTGTGCGTATGCTACGCCGTCCCTACTGCGCGCACCCTACGCAGAAGTATAAATTGGCCTTAACTAACACTACCATTCAAAAGTTTAAGGTCGGCGATGAAGTCTCGTGACAAAGCTGAATTCTTATCCATGCTGAAACCAGTTAATACCTGATTAATATTTTTGTGGAAACCATGATACATTTAAGTTTTTTTTTTTTTTTTTGATGAATGGCAAATTATTATTTTTTTTAAAGAAAAAATAATTTGTAACATGGCTTTACTGTCACTTTTATTATTTATTTATTTGATCTATTTAATGCATCGTTGGTATTAATTTATTTCCAAAAATTCTTATTGACCCAAAAGTTTTTAATGGTAGTGTTTATTTCACTAGTATACATCACATTGAAGCATTAATAAATATGCAGATAATTAGGTTGTGGTATTCTGGCACTAAATAAGTATGGTTGTATAATGAAATTAATTTTAATGTTGTTATTATGTTTCTATATGTTAAGTATGGAGTAATATAGAGAGTCATTTTTACTCCTCCTAAAAAAAGGATCGGAACTCATGACAAAAACTAGATTTAGTATTAATGAAAAAAATGTGGTATCATGCCAAAGCCAATATCGATACAAGTTACAACCCTAGGAGGATATAAGATTTCCTTTGACCATGACTTATCAAAAGTTATTCTAAGTAGTGATAGTAGTGCTAATAATTGTGCGTCCACAGGTTCTTGTGAACAGCAACAGGTTGTCAGAGCGTGTTGTGGTGATTCCTGGGAAAGTGGAGGAAGTGTCCCTACCCGAGCAGGTGGACATTATTATCTCTGAACCCATGGGCTACATGTTGTTCAACGAAAGGATGCTGGAGAGCTATCTACATGCCAAGAAATTCCTCAAGCCTAGCGGTAAGAGGAAAAGGTTTATTCAGTAAAAAGAACCAAACAACATAGGATTAACATGTGCTTAGGTCATAAAGGTGTGTAATGGGACACAAAAATGACTGTTAGGTATGCTTTCGGTACAACAGGTGGAAAAATTACATGTTTTTTTTTTTTTAATTATTATTCATCAGTGGTTTACTGAACAAATAGCAGCAACACACACTGCAGTTTATGGTGCTGTTGCAGTTGGGTGTGTTTGAAGTGCTTACACCTTTGGATCCAAAATGTTTAATTTGACAACCATTAATGTCTGCTGAGTTAAGCACAGACTCGCTTGCAAAATGGAAATACTTGCTTTCATTTGAAACATTTACTAGTTTACTACTCAATTGTGGACTGAGGACTACACATCTCAATCGCATTTAACACATGCATCTGACAGTAGGGCAAACCACGCAGGTTTATGATTTAGTTTGAAGCGCTTAAAGGGGTCATGAACTGGCTTTTTAAATTTGATTATATTGTTGTCTTGGGTGTCTTGGTTGTCCTGTTGGATTTGATTATATTGAGGTCAACTTATGACGTTCGCTTGGTTTTTACATTCAAAAACATCAAAATGAATAAGTAATAGGCTATTTTCTACCCTAGTTTTGAGCCTAGCTCAGAAACACTCGGTTTTATGGGCGTCACAGAAGACTTGGAAGTAAACGCCCACTGCTGTGAGTGGATAACAGTTTTGCATATTATAATGAGTTTCACGTGGGGGAAAATGTTTTGAAAATGTCCAATGTTGTAAAATGGCAACTGGAATGATTCTCCCATACATGTTCGACCCAGAGTCCGTGTGTTGCACCATTCCTGGGGTGGTGTTTTATCCTCTTTGACGTCATAGTTCCCCACTTGAAAAACGAGTCGTTTGCTGAGTCTGGTGTCAATAAAAGCTTTTATTGGACTAACAAGGACGTTTTCATTTCTGAAACTTACAGGATGTTCTTATAATATGATGAACTGAGAAATCAAATTTTCCTTGAGCTTTTGACATCTGGTCATCAACCATTTAATATAAAGTACATCTCATATTTAAGACAGCTTGTATCGTGCACTTAACTGGCAGCCCCTCACTGTGTCCTTCGTTATTTTTCAGATGTGTTCACATCACTGTATATCGAAAATAAACTATATTTTCATGTTTTGGGGGTAAACTCAACACTTTTAAATGCCCACACAGAGAACTTCTGCATGTGTAGTGGTTAAAACAACACTGTATTTGTTTGGTACACATACATGCCGCACCATAAGACCCTTACCGGAGATTTTCAGTATGAATGCATATACCGTTACTACTGTTTCATCAATATTTGTACGTATCACACCTCTGTTCTCAGGCAAAATGTTTCCAACCATTGGAGACGTTCACCTCGCTCCTTTCACAGATGAGCAGCTTTACATGGAGCAGTTTACGAAGGCCAATTTCTGGTGAGTTTTTTTCAAAAGAGCTTAAGGACATTGGGTGGATAGGGAGAAAAGAAGCACAATGAACAATGAGTGTTAGTAAATAAGCAGGAAGTCATGTAACGGGTAGCAGATGTCAAATGATAGACTCAAAGTGTAAATAAACAGAGATAGTAGCAGATGACTAAGACATAACTGGAAGATTTCTTTTGTTTATACTAGAAAAACTGAAATTTCCTGTCTTTCAGGTACCAGCCATCTTTCCATGGGGTGGATTTGTCTGCGCTGAGAGGAGCTGCGGTTGATGAATACTTCAGACAGCCTATTGTGGTGAGAACTGGGAGGGAATGACTTGCAGATTGGGTGTGTGCTAGTTAATTCGTAAGTACATGCTAGCTTTTTAGAGTTAGCCACAGTTTGGAAAGTTCATAAAGCAGCAAGCCATAAAAACACATTAGCTTGTGTTTGTGCCTTCAGAGGAAAGAGCATACTGATGAATAGTGTGTGAAGTATGAAGGTAACTGGAGATTTGTCTCTTTGCTGGCTTGAGGGTAAATACGGTCAGGATTGAGTTACGTACTTGAGCCCAAATGAGAACAGTGAGGATGTTACTAGAAAATGGAGAAAGGCAGCATGCTTCATGGATTAGGAAAATGTATTCAGTGGTAGTTTCATGTAGGAGACGGGGAAGTATGTATGCTTGCCTTTGTGCCTGTGGTGAAAGGCCGAGGTCGAGGATTCTGAGCTCACTGTTTGTCTGTGGTCAGGGGGTATGCAATAAATGTATATCCATTAAGGAAGGTTTATGAAGCATGTCTTTGTGAACAAAATGCATGTAATTCTAGTTGCTGATTTTCATCTAGCATCCTCAGTGTTTTGAAATCCATCAAAGCTACTTTTTCCACTTTTTTGTGCCCTTGAGAGGCCAATTTAATTTAAGTCCACTGATATATGATAATTGTAGTTTAAAGTCTGTGTGAATGGTTTAAATCCAGCAGTAGTCAGCTGTTCAGGCATTTGTTGTGTCTGTAATGGTGTTACACTGCTGGGACAGTGACCTGCTGTGGTCTGGCTCTAGGGGGTGCTGTTTTTGCGTCCTCCAGAGTTCAGGCTGTGGCGGGAGAGCCCTCTGAGCTAGGACTGAGACTGATTTACTGTGGCTCAGTCCTTGACAAGAGGCCTCACAGCATGTCGTCCCGATTGATTTGACCCGTGTCTTCGTCCTCCGCATGCAAAAATGAGTGTTATACTGGGATGACTCGCCACCTCTCATTTAATCTCTCATTTCTTTCAGGACACTTTTGATATCAGGATCCTTATGGCCAAATCAGTGAAATATACAGTCAACTTTTTAGAAGCTAAGGAAGACGATCTTTACAAGTATGGGTCCACCAAATACATAATTGTATTGCATTTAAATGCAGCCTTTTTATTTTTAAATATGTTATAAAAGAAGCGTGTTGGCCTGTCAAGTGTTTTAATATATTCTTTTCTTGCTCTTCCCAGGATAGAAATCCCCTTCAAATTCCACATGATGCATTCAGGGCTTGTACATGGGCTGGCTTTTTGGTTTGATGTCGCATTCATTGGATCAGCGTATGTTCCGAAACATTCTCTTTACAGTGATTTCACACTTGAGTCACCCCTCTTTTCATTTAAATATTTTATTAGACTTTCCCACTTTTAATGCACATAGACAACATGTATTGTGTAGTAAGCTTAAAGGGTTAGTTCACCCAAAAATGAAAATTAAGTCATTAATCACCCCCATGCTGTACCAACCCTCGTAAGACCTTTGTTCGTCTTCGGAACACAAATGAATATATTTTTGATTCAATTTGAGGCTGATCCACCTCTCAAAATTTAATTAAAAAAATCTTCATTTGTGTTCCAAAGACGAACGAAGGTCTAACGGGGTTGGTACAGCACGGGGGTGAGTAATTAATGACTTAATTTTCATTTTTGGGTGAACTAACCCTTGTTAACTAAAGACTTGTTATTGAGATCTTACCAGAAAAGTTTTTACAATTGTTATCATGTTAATGAAAAAAAAATATGTATAATATTAACTACTGTTTTGATTTATGCAAAACTTCTATTGTTGTTACTCATCAGATGCTAACATGGCATCAAAAAGCTATAGTACTCCTACTTCTATAGTACTGATCATGTTTGTGAAGTTGAAATTTGTATGCGAGGGGGATTTTTGTTTTGTTATCCGAGTATTGTGACAGGTATGCATTTGTGCTGTCTCTCTGTACAGGATGACTGTGTGGCTCTCTACGGCCCCCACCGAACCCCTCACTCACTGGTACCAGGTGCGCTGTCTGCTGCAGTCACCTCTCTTTGCCAAGGCAGGGGACACAATGTCAGGCACTGCACTTTTAATCGCCAACAAGAGGTGAGCACACACAATTCTTTGTTGCCCCTCTGGTCGTTAACGTTAGGTGGTTAACTCCCTCATTTGTTTCCAATTCCTCCCAGGCAAAGCTATGACATTAGTATTGTTGCTCAAGTGGACCAGACAGGCTCCAAATCCAGTAATCTACTTGATCTCAAGAACCCCTTCTTCCGGTGAGAGGACGCATCGCTTTGGAAATCGACAAGAGAATGTCTGAAATGTGTGTTACTTACGCTTTGCTGTGTTCTGCAGGTACACGGGCACAACACCCACCCCACCTCCAGGGTCACACTATTCCTCCCCTTCAGAGAACATGTGGAACACGGGGGGAACCTATAGCATGAGCCAAGGCATGGCTGTGTCAGGTAGCTCTTACACAATCATTGACTTATTTTCACATTTACAGTAGTTGGCCACAATTCCACCCTGCTTTTGTATAACTTTGAGTAATGTCACTCAAATTTTGCTGTCTCTGTCAGGGATGCCTACAGCTTATGATCTCAGCACTGTCATCGGTGGCAGTGGGACAACAGTGTCCCACAACAATCTCATCCCCCTTGGTACAGACACGCATGCACGTATGGATATTTACAGACACACACTCAGACATACACACATGTGGAGTGAAATGTTCTCTGGTGTGGTTCAATTAAAGATACCATTCACCCAAAAATGAAAATTCTGTCTCTCCAAATCCTTAACTTTAGTTCATCCTTGAAACACAAATAAAGATATTTGTAATATTCTCTCATCATCAAATCCAAGCAACCCAAATTTTTCACATGGTAAAAGTAATCCAGAAGCTCAGACCTCATTGGTTCTCAAGCATCAAGCAAGTTTGAGCTTCTGTGTTTACCATATTTGATGCGCTCTGTGCGTGCTGATTAATCAATGTTTATATATGAATGAAACCTAAATTTAATCTGTTCATTATATAAAGCAGAGTAAATAGTTTAGCTCACCTCAACACACCTACAAGTTTCTAGTATGCCTGGTAAGAGCTTGATTAACTGGTTCCAGGTGTCTTTTGCACACTACCAAAAACCTAAATACTTCAGTGGATGGACAAAAATGATGAGTGAATATTAGAAAAAATTAAGCTATATGATGAGGATGAAAAGCATGGTTTGGAAAAATATGAGGGTGAGTAAATAACAGATTTTTAATTTTGGGTTGAACGATCCCTTTATGAACCAAAGGCTGAAAAAAGTGATATTAAAGGGGCCACATGGCGAATGGTCAAATTTTGATCTTTAACTTGATCATTTGAGATGAGATTATTATGAAATGTATAGCTTATTATATAATAAAGGTTGGGAGACGGTTGAATATGGCCATTAAAACATCTTAGGTGCAGAAATCAGATTGGACAACAGGGAAAAATAAATGTATGATATGACCCCTTTAATGCATTACATGTTTATATTATGTATCTCTTCTAAAACCCTTTACATAACAATAAATTGAATTGTTATTGAAAGGTTTTCTACACAAGTTTGATTACGATTTTGATACTACAGTACAGTCAGCTTCATGTTAAAGTGTTCACGTGTTTCTTGTTAATCGCATTTTCTTTGTGTGTAAATTGAAGAGAGGTATCTTGTCTTTTTCCCCATCAGTGAACACGGGGATTGTGAACCACACTCACTCCAGAATGGGCTCTATAATGAGCACCGGAATTGTCCAGGGTGAGTGGCACTTCCCTTAATGTCCTCACAGAGTTAAACAAGGCCTGCACTTTTACAGATTAAAGAGATAGTTCATCCAGAAATGAAAATTCTGTAATTTACTCACCATGTTGTATCACGCAAAACTTTTATTTTGTTAAAAAAATAGTTGTTTTCAGAAAACAAATGAAGATATTTTTGTCCATTCATTGAAAGTCCATGCAACCAAAAATTTCAGTTAATTACATAGACATTGTAAAAGTAATCTATATGAATTGAGTGGTTTAATCAAAGTCTTCTAAAGAGACGTGACACTCTTTATATATGAACCGATTTCATTTGTGTTATTAACATTGATCATCGCTTGATGTGTGAGATGTTGAGTTTCATGCAGGAGAAGGTCTCTTGTGGTGAGATCTTCATTTGTGTTCGACTAAGATGAACATTTGTCGTGTGGGTTTGGAACGACTGACAAGTGATTGATGACAGAATTTTTATTTTCCCTCACAAAGTAAAGTTCATTTTAATATTATGTTGCACTGAATATTTGTTATTGGTGTGATCAGACTAGGCTTTTACAGTATAGTGTTTGGTGAGTGAGAATGGATACAATATATCCATCTGCAGGCAAACCATGAGGGTTGAATTTTCAAGATGCCATGTTAAAGTCCCTGTAAAGTCAAAATTAAGTATGCGACTGAGTTTGTTACACCACAGAAAAAATGTGTTATTAGCTACCCAGCATATTTTGAATGGCTGTGCTGAAACCACTGGAGGGTGAAGGCTGAGGCCCATTCACCAGTAACAGCGGATTATCAGTGAATCCTAGTTGTCTCTGACGAAAGTTTACAAAACTATCCCGTGTAAAATGATCACTACAGAGGCAAGGTGTTGGAGGTGATTCTCAGCTCTCCATCAAGATGGCTCTTCACAAAATTAATCCACCTCTTTTTGATATGATCGTTTTTTGGAAATATAAATAAGGACAAATAAATTTGTTTTTAAGTGATGGCATCTAGTTAATACGCATTCTGTGACGAAGGCATAGCTAGCTAAATCCTAAACAAAGCAATGGTGAAAAACTGTTTAACGGTCTAACTCCACAATTCAGTACGTCACAGTTCAGTCTTTGAAGCCAAAAGTGGGTGGAGCCGGCCGTCGCCATCTTGGCTGTGTGTCACTCCCAGATAACAGAAAATTGGGCAAAGAGGCGGAACGTAGTGGAGCTAAGGTGCCTGGTTGCTGAAACCTCCACACCGCCTTGCCTGATGTGATCAAGATAGCACTGGCTAAGGAGCTAATGCTATATGCTACTGCCAGTACCGACACAAGGGCTGCTCAGGGCCTCATGTTAAAGTGTTTTAGCAATATATTTCTAACATTTATAATGTTACAGGGACGTTATGTTAACGTCTACTTCATTCTATTCCAGTCCGCTGTATTCCAATTAGAATAATTTTAAAGGATCTTACATAATTTGAAAAAAAGCCTTTGCATGTTCCCTATTAGCATTGGGTTTAAATCCAAAATATTGCAAATTCTCTTTGAAACCAAATCTTCTGCCATCATCTTGTTAGTCAGCTCCTCACTCTCGTGATAAATCAAATCCGTCTCCTGCCGCGGCTCTCATTCGTCTCACGCTGCATTGAGCAAACATGTTAAGTTTTCAAAAATGCAAAGGATGCAATGTTGCTTATTGCTTTTATCACTTTTCAGGGGCCACAACTGCCCAGCAGGGTCCTAGCAGCAGCAGTCCTCATTACCCCGTTACCAACCAGTTCACCATGGGCGGCCCAGCTATCTCCATGGCATCTCCTATGGCCATCCCCAGCAACACCATGCACTACGGGAGCTAAGGCCAAGGGATGGCTTCTGCATGTCCAATTCCCCCAACCCTCTACCCCTGAAGATCAACCACAGCCAAATTCAGAATACCAAAACCAGTGCACCAGTTTCTGACCATCACTTTATATTCTCTCCCCCTCTCTCTCTCTCTCTCTCTCTCTCTCTCTCTCTCTCTATCTATCTATCTCTCTCTCTCGCTCTCTCTCGCCTATCTCTATAAATAGATATACATGTATACGTATATATATTCTAAACTCTTTCTTTATCTCACTGGTGTTTTATTCTTACATATCCGTCCCACGACCCTATAACGCTAGTGTGCACAGGCATTCGGCCAGTTCAACACGTCTGAGGTGTGTCATTGTTACTCTTCCCCTCCCCAGCCGCACGCAGCACCTGCTCCACACCAGCCACTAGGAGGCAGCACTTGTCTGTAAGCATGCTGAAAAAGCACAAACCAGAGACTCAAGACTCAACAGAAAGGACTCGGTCCGAGAAACGCTGTCGACGGGGCACGTTTTTTTTTTTTTTTTTTTTTAAATATATAAATGCTTTACAAATCTCTACATGTTCCCCCTTACTTCATGAACTCCCACTTTTTTTTAGCCGCACATAATCCATCATCGACTGACTATTGATATGAATTGCAGATCTATTACAGGATCTTGCTACTGTTCATGACAACCCGTTGAACCTACTCTTCACTCTTGTCTTTTTCACGTTTCCAGCGACATCGACTGGCCATCGCATCTCGATTCTCTCAGCATGGGCTTTTGACAGCCACATCGACTCACCTAAAATGTTCACATGAAGCGATGGACACGTGCTGTAGGCTTGCAGAGTTCATTATGACTACTACCACAGTACCGCTGGATCCTGCCTGTATACAAATATAGCGTAGATAGAGATCGTCTTACTTTTCATTCCATTCCTGACTGTTTTAATGTAGTGCAGTCCCAGATTTATGTATTTTGCTTGGTGTTCCCTGAGGTGAATTCTGGGCATGGTTTATCAAGACCGCTACTGTCGACCCCGGACTCCCAACATGAAGCAAATCTGACTTATAAATTGACAGATTCATCCTCAGTCAATTTTAAGGACATAAAAGGTTTCAGGAATAAAAGAACCAGCATCAAACCCTCCACTACCAGCCAAGGAGGACGGCGGAGTGCTGGGACGGACAGACAGCATCTAGGGGGAAGAAGACAGAAGGATGAATGATATAAACCGTGAGGTCCATGGACACACACTGACCGCTGCAGCAGGGCTACTGTTTGGAAGGGCAGTATCCTAGTTTACATCTCTTGAACCTTAATTTTGTCAACTTCTGTGTGTTGTGAGACTCGTGGAGGAAAGGAGATCAAGTGACGCCTGACTAGCTATAACTTTCCTCCTCATTTCCTCCTCTCTCTCCCTCCTTCCCCTCCTACAACAGGGATATGACGAAAACCCCATCAAAGACTTTGAAGTCGTATGCACCGCTTCCAGTCAAAAGAAAATCTGTTCATTTGGTTTGAAATAGCAACTTTCATGAGATGAAAACAACCATGTCTGTTAGTTTGTAGGATTAACGTTTTGTTTTGGTTTTCTTTCACACAAAAAAGCAACAGACAAAAAAATGAGCAAATTAAATGTTGATGGAGAAGTCCCTACGTGTGGCTGCTTACAGTAGCGTTTATGTTTTATGGATGAGAGCGAAAAGAGAAGTATAAAATCAGACTTGATGGTTTGAGGAATCATGTGATCTGGATAAGTTGTAGATGGCTAAATATTTATTTTCTGCTTTCTAGTGAAGCAGATCTTAAACTGATCAAAACGTAAATTCAGTACATTTTACATTAATGTTCAGTTTGTTAATATACATTTGGTATTATGAACTAACAATTTTTACAGTATTTATTAATCAAGGTTAAAGTCAGTTTATACATCTATTGTTCATTGTCAATTCATTTATTCGTAATAAAATATTGTTCATTTACAGCCTACAACTTGAAATGTTGTAGAAATTAACATTCTAAAATTCATGTAGAAATTAATATGAATCAAGATAAAAGCTTCAAAACAGTTAATTGTTAGTTCATGCTAGTGACTGTATTAACACACAAAGCATTATTGTAAAGTGTAATTTAATATCTCATGTTGTTCTACACCTATGACTTTCTAGCTGTCTTTCATGAAATGTAAACAAAAAAATAATAATTGCTGCCTGTTTAAGCTGCTCTTTTCTATATAATTAAAACGGTACATTAATTTGTCCATCACGTAAAAGCTATTGAATTTTTTTTCATAATACTGATTTTTAAGGTGCTTTTTTGCCCTTTCTGATGGTCAGCTATTGGTCTCTGTCCACATTTGTTGTATGAAAAAGAGCAGATTGGAAGTCATACGGGTTTGGAGCAACATGAGGGTTTGGAAATTATCTGAACGATTTCTGGGTGAAATATTCCTTTAACTTCTTTCTGAAAAGGATAGTTCTGTCTGTGGCTTATCGTTTTGTTTCTTCTGTGGAGCATAACAGATATCTTGAGAAATGTCTTGGATTTTTCTTTTAAATCAGGGTAAGTAAATGGGTGCCAAAACTGTTTGGATACCAACTTTCTTATATCAATATTATCAATGTTCCACAGAAGAAAAACTTTGTTTGTTTGGAAAGACATGAGGTGAGTTAATGACATAATTCATTTTCTTTTCTGGTTGAACTACCCTTTAAGAGCATGACTTGATATAGCACAAAGCATACCTTTTCATATCCATTCATATCAAACAAGCTCAAAACGAAAAGGTCCACCCTGACAAAAATATTTTAATCCACAGTGTCATCAAACCAAAAACTGCCCAGGAAAGCAAAATTAAATACTTAATACATACATTTCCTCTCAATTTTATTAAAAAAAAAAAAAAGTAGTCTTGAAAGGAAAGAAAGCAGTCAGGGGTCATAAGGCAAACCTCAAATCAGTTCACAGTAATGCATGATCACTTTTAAATTACTTCATTTTGAATAAAAGAAACACAAAAAAGGACATAAGTGACCATAACACTCAAGGGAAATATCAGGCAGATCACTATATAGTACAAACTAAAGTCATCAGCAAATGATTACTGAGATTTTACTTGTGATCTGATGGAGGTTATTTGATCTGCTGGGTTAGTTACAGACTAGAAACACTTTCAATGTTTGCTGGGAATGCATGTGTCACTTATCAGAACTCATTCTTCATTGCATTTTCCATGTCCTTTGAATCTAAAGACCCTTGAGTTCAGCCGGTCATTGAGGTTTTCCTGAGGTAAGTGATGTGTGATTTGAAGCTGGGGTAATCTGTTGTCCGGATTGTGATGGTCCTGTGTACGTTGCCACTTGGAAAAAGTAGAGCTAAAACGAGAGAAGAAAATGTATTACTAAAGCTGAGCGTTTGTCATAATGGATTGTGTAATTGTACCAGAAGAAATCATAAATGACACTTCCTGTAATTGAAAGGGAGTTTATGTTATGTATTTCAGTCATTCTTAAAGGATACACAACCGTTCAAAAGCTTGGGATCGGTTAGATAATGGAATGTTTTTAACAAAAGAACTCATGTTCACCAAGGCTACATTTACTTGATCAATTTTATATTGAAATATATTCCTGTGATGCTAAGCTGAATTGAATTTTCAGCATCATTACTCCAGTCTTTAGTGTCACATGATCCTTTTGATGCACAAGAAATATTTCTTGTTGATAGTCATATTTACCATAATCATTTATGTATCTTTTTTTTTTCTAAAGTTTTTATATCTTTTGTAACATTGAACATGTATTTACTGTCATTTGATCTATTTAATGTCCTTACTAAATAAAACAAATTATACTAATTTCTTTAAAACAAACATAATAATGATGACCCCAAACTTTTGAATAGTAGTGATTATAAATCACTTGACCTTCTATAAACAGCATCTGTTGTCAAATTAATATCACAGAAAATAATATGGACTCAATCCTTTGTTTTTGTAAAATGTAACACACTTGAAAGAAAGCACAAAGCATATATTAAAATGTATATTCCCTGTGCTATCAAACTGTTTCAAATAATATGCAATCTTTCATAAATAGATAACAGGAATTATGGTAATGAATAACCAGATGCTGCACCTAAAAAAATATCCCACCTTAAAAGACCAACTTAAGGAATTTTACAGCTCAAAGAAGAGTAAAAATGTTTTTCTGTGATGTAGCTAAACAATTTTAAGGTGTATTTAACCTGGAATATTAATTTGATGAGTTTCTCTCACCTTGCAGCCAACAGCCAGAAGAGCATGAAGTGACACTATAACTGCCATGGTAGCGAAAGCCGTTAGTTTTGTATCATCACGAACAGCCGGCCAGAATGTCATTACCAACACGGAGCCAGAGATAACCATGGCAATGACAATCAACAGCCACTGGAGCCAGTTGAAGGGAATGGTCCATAATATCTAAAAACAGACATCATGACTTGTTGGGTCTAACATGATGAAATTTGACTGTGTTTTTTGAACATGATCTCAAACTTACAGAGGTAGGGATATAAATGAAGAGAGAGTAACCGTAGACACACACAGTCTCTAAAAACGTGTAACCACTGATCTGTCTCTCAACACTTTGACGCCATGTTAGGAAGCCCCAAACTCCTAGAGGCACCAGCCATGCATAGAGGAACACAGTAACTGCTGCAATCGAGACTAAAACAGAACAAAACCTTCTTTAGTATATTCATTAACGAATTACTGAGACAAAACCGTTACATGACTTGAAAAAAACTCAAATTATTTGTGGGTTCACTGAACCTAAAATCTGATTGGAGGTTCATTTAATTTTAGTATGTAGTTGATGTATATGAATTAAAAACAAATGTTAATAAGTTCTATTCTTTTTGTTTAATAATAGTGTTAGGTCAAATCAAAAGCAGAATCATTCTCTACAAAATCCTATCCCAACTGCCCTCTCTCTCACCTCTGTGGAATTCAGGTCTGTAGTGATAATCTGGGTCTCCAACATTACTCAGAAATGAGGAGAGATTTCCACTGATGACCACCGAGAACACTAGAGTCACACAGATCCAGAAAGGACCTGACAGCAAGAAATAAAAATAAAAATCAACTGTCTGAGAATCCAGCAAAGCAAAAATGCAATAAGATATAAATAGTTTGGGAGTGTTGTAAAGTGGTTAAAAAAAATGTGGTACGTTACCATACAGGTCAGGGTTACTTCGAATGTGGTGTTTGACGAAATTCCGTCCTGGTAAAGGCATAACTGAGCCCTTTATCCTATCCAGCACCTACAATAATAAAGATACCAGATACAATTACTAGGGGACTCGAGTTGTTGATGTTCACACCTGAATGTGGTAGCTCCAAGTAAGTAAATGATCAAGCAACCAGGATCTCTCTTAGTTTAAAATATTAGTAATTTATCAAGATATGAGATTACTAGTAATATTGTACTACTGTATTATGTTGCAGGTTATTTTGGAATGTTTGTGGTACATTTTTTAGTATTTTGTTATGTCAGTTTCTCAACTCCTCTCATATTGACATTCACGCATTTGGTCGATGCTTTTATCTGAAGAAACTTGCACTGCATTGATGGCATACTTTTAGATCAGTTCATGCATATTCATTTTTCTGGGTATTGAACCCAATGATATTGGCGTGTTACGTGTATATATATATATATATATATTGTTTGTAACAATGGTTGTAATGTAATGTTAAAGGTTTACTGTTTATGGTAAATCATAATGGTCCATTTCAATTTGACCCGCATAATGATCATACCCAGATTTTTTTATTTAATACAAGGTTTATAAAGAAAGCCAGAACTAAGAAAACAATGTACATACCTGTAATGTATCTACATTGAAGAAGGACTGATAGTATTCAAACGTCCAAAAGCCACCAGTTTGTTTTTCACCTCCAAGCAACTGTGGGAATAATGAACAAACTGGCTTATAGCATTGACCCTAACAAAGAGGCATGAGAAACAAGCAGCTACTTGTGCCCTTATTTGCCGGTTTTGTTTTGCAGCTCACTTCTGAACTCTCTTGCTGGTTGTCTTCATCGTCTGACAGGTCAACTTTGACCTCTTCAGCAGCTGGGGTGGAGATGCTGAGGGTTGAGGCTCCAGGATTTGAAGACAGGAGATCTGCGGCTTCATTAAACTCTGGAAACGTGCAGAACGAAGATTAAAGCAGAGAGACAGAGACTAGAACAAAGTGGCACATATTAGAGGCAGAATTAACTTACCCTGAAACTTTAAATCATCTGGGCTAGTCATGACTGGAGATTATAACGTTAGGTCTATCAGGCAGTTGTCATAAGAATACAATCTGCGATGGAAAAAGAGAATCAACATAACAAAATCATTCGACAGCCGTCAGTAATAAAATCACATCAGATTTAGAATAATTCACTCACCTGGTTGCCACAATATGGTAACGTAAGGTTAATCCTGCAGTATGTCAACTTAGATTGTTTCAAGTTAGCAGGTAAAAA
This sequence comes from Pimephales promelas, assembly GCF_988280905.1. NCBI lineage: Eukaryota > Metazoa > Chordata > Actinopteri > Cypriniformes > Leuciscidae > Pimephales > Pimephales promelas. The sequence continues at coordinate 26,075,124 of NC_142771.1, forward strand.
AAAACAAAAACAAATGTTTCGTCAGGCCGGATGTTATACTTTGATCAACTAATATTTAAAAAAAAATCATTGACCGATTTGATTGAAGCCAGAATAGATTTGATACCGTCTTAATAAACAGGGATTTAACGTTATCGTCCCCATATTCCACGTCACCTGCAGGGTTCCGGTGCGTCAAAACACGACCACGTGACCGGAACAAAGCCGGAATTAAAATTTTTTTTTTTTTACCTGTACATTATTATTCCAGTATATTGACGGCTCAGAGATCGTCAAAGCCACGTTGTATTATACCTAAGGCCAAAAGGGTTTTGAATTAATAAAACCTCTGTGTCCTATTATTTTGTTGTCGTTGTTGACTACTTTGATCAAACAAATTAAAGTTTCTGACTGTTGTGTAATAATTAAATACTTTTGACAAAAACCATTTATGAATAAAGAAAGATTATTAATTTGAATAAAGCCAAATAGTCAAAATTGCAGACCTCTTTATTTCGTTTTTATGAAAGAAACTGAGCAATACCTCAGTTAAAATAAGGACAAAATATAATGACAAAAACGCTTTAAAAACATAAACACTGACCCCCTTCCCCTCTTTTTTTTATTGTTTTTAGTTTTTATGCTGGAATGGAAAATGACATTTTGTGTTTCCCCACCGGACTAATAACATTTGACGTACCGTGCATCTCGCCATTTTGGCTCTTCAGTTTCACCTTCGCCATCGTTGCTTCGTCGACAGTCTTGGAAACTGATTTCTTAAAGCTCTTCCTGTGCTATCCACCGTGAACCATGCCGTGAACTGTCACAGTTCGTGAGTTCATTTGCTAACATGGCCGCCTCGTGGCTGCTGAAGAGATGGTGCTCCACAACAGCCACAGTGACAACCAAGGGCACACGATGGCAAAGACTGATAAACAGTCGCGCAGGTAGGTCTAAGCCACGCTTATTCTTTTTGCTTCGTACATAAGTTGAAAGATAGTTCATGCTCATATTGGCTTTAGGTGGTCAGTCAATTTGCTGCAGTGCAGGCGTGTTAATTGTATCTAACGTTACAGAAATACATCTGGATTTGTATTAAACATATATTCCATTTTAATAATTGTTGGAATCAAGTCATTTACACACCATGACGATCAAGACTCACACATAAATCATACTATCAAGAGAAAATTCACCAGTGGTCATCCTGTCAGAATCTAATGTCCTTGTCCATTTAACATATTTTGCTGGGTAATACTTTTGGGGAATCTTGATACTTTCGAAATTGTTTTTAACCAATTAAATTCAAATGTAGTCTTAAGGTTTTAGAAGAAAAAAAAAACTAAACCTGGCTCTCGCCATGAACAACCATATGAAATTGAATGGAATTAAAAAGCAGAGAAAAAAAATCTGTATTCAGTTTGCTAAATATTCAAACCCTGTCTGTGTTATAATGGTGTTAGAAGATGATGTTTCCATATTGCATGTATAACATTTTTTGAGTGCATTATTTTATTCATAATGTCTCAATGCAAACTCTTTATTAATTGACAGTTTATCAAGATCTGCTATTTTCTTCACTGTTTTCAGGTGTATGGTGCCGTAGTCTTTTAAGCGATTATAAGGAAGCTTGTCGCGAGGTAGTTGTGGGGGCTCGGGATCGACCCCTCAAAGCTTCAGTATACCTGGGTCTTTTAGGAGGAATGTACGCCTGCTATTACACCAACCCTGATGAGGGTTCCTTTGAAACCAGCCTGCTAGAAACCTCCAACCGTCTTGCTCTCTTGTCACCATGGATACGCAGTGGCACCTCAGATGGACACGTCCAGACCCTCGTGAAACTGCAAAACGAGGGCAAGCTGCGCTATGCCAGTCTGGGCATTGCCTCTTTGACTTATCACACAGACTACAACTCTGAGTCCAGCCTTTATGAGGCGCATTGTTCAGCAATCTATGTGCCCTGGACTGAGCTGCCCAAACGTGTGCTGGATGTGGGCTTTGTGGGACGCTGGTGGGTGCTTGATCATAAAATGAAGGACTTTGATATAAATGAGGAGGAGTTCAAACATCTTCCTCCTGCTCTGCAGGCAACATCCCCCCCATCTGCCCAGATAACTGAAAGGAATGAAAAACTTCATCAGGAATCGTGGAAAGCTGTGGTGATGGAGGATGAGAGCAATGAATTAGATAGTATACAAAAAGACCTGGCCATTTCTGTTAACGGAAAGGAAAGCAACACAACATAGACAGCACAGGCGTCTTGATGAACGTTAAATTTTTTATTAAAAATTTTTTAAATTCTTGCAAGCTTGATCACTGGGGTCATTTGTGAGATGTATCTCACAAATGACCCCAGTTGTCATGCTTGCAAGAATCAGCTGTTGATAAGAATTGAAAAGTAAAAGCTGTTATTGGGAATCGCTATTATAATTTGTTTACTATTTATGGAAGTAAGCAAGTTTATATTGTAGTCTGTTACTTTACTGCTAAAGTTGTGCAAATAAGTGTGACTGGTTGGCAAATACGTTAAAACATCTCCACTGTATGCTGACCTTGTTTTATATGACAGAATAGCACTAAATAAACTGATCAAAAATATATATTTTTGTCAAATTTTTTTTATTTATATTATTTTGCAATAATTCATCGAACACATATACTGTATACACATGTACAGTCGTTTTAACCACACACAAAAAAATCCCACAAATGCTGTTCATTTGAAAATTTCTATTCATTCAGCAGCGCAACTATTTTTAACATTGCTAATAATGTTTCTTGAGCACCAAATCATCATATTAGACTGATTTCTGAAGGATCATGTGACTGAAGTCATGATTTTCCCATTTTTTTAAATATATTAAAGTAAAACATTTCTTTTAAATTATACTAATATTTCACAATATTACTGGTTTTACTGTATTTTTGATGGGTGAGCATATCTTCGTAACTAACCAATAATATATTTGCTGCCTTGTTAAAGGAGTTCATTTAAAAAAAAAAAAAAAGAGTTGGCTTAATTATCTCCATTAATCCCATTACCTTTGACCTTATGTTTCAATGGCTGACTTTGATTCATTTTCAAGGGAAATCCTCTTTTACATTTATCTCTTTACTCTTCCTCTCTCAGGCTTGTCCTCCTCCATTAGTCTTTCGCTCACTCCCCCATATGCAGTCCTTTCTAAGATGGTTGGTATTGATTCACTGGCTCGCGGAGCAGCATTCGCCTTTTTTTTTTCTGATTGGTATCTCAGCTCCTGGAGTGGATTGTTCATTCTGATCGTGCAGTTCTCCTGCTATAAAGCATGTGAATGCAGAGCTGACCCGTTCATGTCAAACTAGACAAGATCATATTTTCAGTAAAAGGCCAAATAATGAAAGTAAGGGATAGTACACACTTAATGATGAAAAGCACTTAAGATGCGCTAATGAAAGTGTAGGAGCCCATTTGAAGACAATTCTAATAATATAACGGTGCCAGACTGCAGGGGCTTATCTGTGTGTAACTTAACCCCGCTACAGTCAATGTTGAAATAATAATGTCATTAGGGTGCATTTACAAAATGCCTAACAGAAATATTGCATGTCACCAGAGACAAGTATTAATGAGAGAAGACCTATGGCTTGCTTCAGGCAGAGGCTGAACCGTCTGAAATCCTAACGATCCCCTTTTAACTTCTCCACTGTTATAAATGACTCTTACTGTTGTATATTGAAATGGTCACTTAGCATTATCACACTGCTGTTATCCAATCACTAAAGATTTTCAGCGGTTAGGAGGATGTTGCTTTAGCCTCGGGCAGCGGTATCTGATGTGCCTCAATCCTCATAATGTACTGAAGCACTCTGTCTGTCCATCAGGGTGTCCACGGGGACCCAGACATTGTCTGATTGCTAAAATGGAGGAGCTTTTCTAACAGTGTAGCACTTTCTGCAAGACACACTCAGCTCAGACACACCACTACTGTGTCCCAGGGCTTTTAAAGTGCTGTCCCTGGCCTGCCTTATTGCCTTCAAGCTCACTGAACTGAGATAACTACAGTGGAAAGCAATGGAGTGGAAGCCCACCATATTTGTTCAGGTAGTGTCACTGCTGTCTTGTTTGCTTTTTTTCTTCTAGGCTAAATGATAATGGAGATGGAAAACTGTTTCTCATTCATTTTTGCTTTTGTTTTGTCTTTATATTTCATGCATCATTGGGTCTCAATTGTCAAAAGCAATGTTCACATAACCCCATGACACTAAAACAGCTAATACAATATTTAAAGGATATATCGTTCAGCCAAAAATTTAAAGTCTGTCATCATTTACTCACACACGTTGTTCCAAACCTAAGTGACTGACTTTATAGGGAACTCAAAAGGAGATATTCTGAATATCCTAAACTATTGACGTATTGTGTGGACACAAAAATTGCAGCTTGTTCAAGTTACTTTGTAAAATGAGCTAAAGCAACAATTATGTAAACAACATTTTTAGCACAACTTAATTTTTTATGTTCTCTCTGCTTAAATATGAAAATCTTTTCTGTAACTATACGTTAATCGTTTTGATTGACATTTAACTGGGCAGTTGAGAGAGACTGCATTAGGAAAGTTTTAATTAAGTATAATTTGATGTATTTTTCAGTAAAGAGAAAGGCTTGTTAATGTTTAAGCTCACTTACGATGGATATTTTGAAGAGTTTTAATTGTTTTTGTGGTTCCCATTGTGCTGAAGGAGGTGACATGATCATGGAGTCTGTTGCTTCACTCAGTGAATAATAACTATATAACAAGTAGTAGTAAGTACCAGTAATTAGCTCAAGCTCTACATACTTGCTCATCTCATGTTACATATACCAATAAATGCAATTGTCTTTTTCATGCTAACATGCTATCGCTAGTTATCCAACACAGGAACTTAGATTCATTTGGATCGGCAAAACATTATTTGTTTAAATTAACTTGTTTTAGTTTTGTTGAACAGCCGTAAACTTATTTCATGGCGTTTTCCTTTCTTTAATTAAGTTCATTGTACATGCTTAAATTAGTCCACCAAAGCATTTTTCTGATTATTTTATTTTATGTTCCACAGAGATTATTTTATTTTATGCTCCACAGAAGAAGAAAAAAACAGTCAAACAGTTTTAACACAACAACATGAAGGTAAGTAAATTCTGACAAAATTTTCACCCTTGTACTGTTATAGTCTCCCTCATTCATCTTTCGATCGATTTGGATCCTCCCCCACCCTCCACAACCTGTCTATTGACTATTGACTGTCACTCTATCCATACTCAGCTGCCAATGTCAGACGGATATGGTGGCTGAGGCTGATCAGTGGTCAGTGTGGAAAGGGGGAGCTTGGGTTCAGCGAGGACATGGGAGGGGGCCGGGGGTCATGCGTAGGGGTGAGGAAGTCTAGCCATGGTGCTGACCTCAGTAACCACAACTCCACCACCCCCTCCCATAATGTCTGATCAATATGTCACTATAAAGGAAGAGAGTATGGAGAGAACGAGAGGGAGAAAAAATTTAAAGGTAGGCTATGGATCCGTTAATGCTGCATCTGAGTTTAGCAGTGTGTCTGTAGGGAAAATATACTTTAAATTATATATATATGCAAAATTGCATGTCTAAATATGTGTACATATGTAAATACTTAAATTTCAGTGTATTAAACAGTTAAACATAAGTTGAGTTATAATGAGCATTTACAAACAAGACTGGTTGCTATAGCTAAAAACAAAAACAAACCAAAAACAAATATGGATAATATGTGAGAATAAAATTAATAAAAAAAAAAAAACATTGAGATTGTCTGACAACAAGCGGTATACACTATTTTTAGGGTAGTGGCTCACAGAACACAAATGGTTAAGTGTCTGGCACACAGTGAGGAAAGCATGAATGTGTGTGTGTGCATTTGTTTAAATGAGGAGAGAGAAAGAGTGATGAAAGAGAAACACGGTGGAAGGGGGAAGTATAAAAATATAAATGTCTGTCTGGAGTGTGAAAATGTTTGAAGATGTGAGGAAATACAGATGGAGCAGGCACCCAAAAGAGAGTGAGGGAAAAAAAAGAGTGCGCAAGAGAGTAGGGTGGGGATGAAGGGGGAGGGAAGGAAATGAGGAGTGAGGGAGAGAGAGGCAGAGGGAGAGGGGGAGGAGAAGGAAGCAGAGCGCATTCACAATTTTCATTCAAACTGACTTAGCCTATGTGTCCCGATTTGCACTCCCTCTCTCGAAACGCACACACACAGCAAGAGAAACACCAGACCGACTGCAGTTAAGTTAACAGCGACTAGAGGATGGCTTCAAGAAAAGTGAGAGACCGGGATGGGAAAACCAGAGGAGACTGGTGGAAGGGGTGAGAATAGAAAGAGGTGGTATGGAATTCACAAAGAGATGTCAGGGTGGAAGGTGAGTAGAAAGAGGACGAAGAGTTTTAAAATAGAGGAGAGAAAAAGGAAGGTGAAGGAATGCAGGGGTGGAACGGCTGAGCTCGACGTTTGGAGGAGGGCAGAGATCGACTGGAGCCAGACTGGGTGTATGCATCTGAGAGAGTCACTGTGGTAAGTGTGTTTTTCTTCTCGAACCCCTGCCACCTCCCTAAATGAAGATCTACTGTGACTGTTTGAGTGCATGTGAGAGGACTTTTTCGTTAGGATGCACTGTCATGCTGTTAGAATGTGATATAAATTTGATTTGACAAATGTGACAAGTGTTGCTTATGCGGTCAGACATCACTGCAGGACATTTTACTGTGATGTTATCCACCAAGACATGCATGCGTGTTGTGTTTGCATGTCTTTGCATGCTAGATAAAGCTTTGGGACATGTTCGGGGCTTGTATGTTTAATTTTTTTTAAGAAACCTAAATGTCTTTTATTTCATTTTTAACTGCTAACTTTGACTAATTGTAGGTTGTAAACTGTAGTAGAGACAGTGTAATGGTCTCCTAATGGTGTGTGTGTGTGTGTGTGTGAGAGAGAGAGAGAGAGAGAGAGAGAGAGAGAGAGAGAGAGAGAGAGAGAGAGAGCATGTTTGTGTATGCTTGTGAGGTGATATCAATCCCTATGGAAGTGAATGGCAATTGGATTAAACTATTGATTTAGTCTGGAGCAGGTACACCCAGTTGGCCAGACGAGGGGGAAGGGCCATCCACATTACTGCAGACATCTTCATCAATAATCCTCTTGCACCCAAAACTAAACTAAGAGCAGTGACCGGCACAATAATGACATATGAAGTGTTTGGATGCTATGAATGATCAGCTTTTGCACAAATACAAACATACAGACTGCCTGTGAACTTCACAAGCATGTTACAATGTGCTACTACTCAACTTTTTTCATCAAAGAAAATGTACACTGTGTCTTTGTGTTATGATTTTTTTTGTATTGTTTTTATGTCTTATGTCAACGCGATGTCATTTTTTTTATATTTTAAGACTACTTTTAAATTGTTGTAAAAGCTTGCATTCATTTTTTTTGTCAGATGTGCTAAAGTTTCCTAATTGCGAGTTTCACACCCTAAAATCCAGTTTTAAAAGTTTCCCAACCGGTCCACAAAACTGGCTGTGGTGCCTATGAACTCATTCACCAAAGGGTCATGAGTTCAAGTCCCAAGTGGGGGAGGGGGGCTGCCATGGTAGCCTTATTTTTTTCTTCCAGACCCTTCCCCCTTTCTTTTCCGCATCTCACTTGGCCGTCATTTCAACGGCTCGACAAACATGAACATCAGGCCTGTTACTTTTGCCTGCTCATTTAGTCAAAGATCGACCTTCACGTCACTCACGGGCCAACAGTTGGTCCCGTTTTTTGCAGATGTGGGTCTTGAGAACAGTTTCTTTGCCATTTGTGATGGTAAATAGTTCCAAAAGTCCTTTAAAACTTGCTTTCATGTTTGAGATTGCATACACACCACGCCGTCTGTTTACACGTGCATACGTGAGCGTGTTTCAAATGCATCAAGCCAAAAAACGGACGAGGCGCATTTCAGACAGCCCCTCTTTCATAGGAAATGAGACCCTTTGACCTTTGCCATTCAGTCTGTCTGGAAATTCATAGCCTGGAATCGATCAACACCCCCTTGCCCAGACATGCACTCACCACCTCCACTCTGTCCGCTCTCTTAATTCCTCCTTCCCCCTTACATTTTTCTCTTTCTCTCCAATCGGCAACCACTCTGTTCCCGCTCACTCTCAGCTCCTGGTCCCTTCCCCCCACGATCAGACCCCACAGAGCTCATGCTACTTCATGCAGCATATGACCAGATCTCCAAAGCCTCCAACGCTCACACAAAACGTCCCCTCAGCGACTTAGAGTGCACAATCTCATGGCCAAAAAATGGATTTGTCCTGGCCAAAATATATGCTAAATATAAGCTGGGTTGATTGCAATTTTATTGCAATGTGTATGTTAAGAGCCAAGAAAACATTCAATCTTAAAATGTATGCCGACTGCCGAGTAAATGAAAGTTTTGTGTGTACGTATCTAAATGTAAATATATCCAAATGTCTGCCATTTTTTTACAGTAGGGTTGGGTCGTAGATTTGTAAATGTGTATTCAGGTGGCTAACGTATTTGAAAATAGTTGGGGTGGGAATGTAAGCAGTATCGTCTAAGGTACATAACTGTGTTTATGTAAATTATTTGGTGTGCATATCTAAAATCACACAATTCCAGGATTTACAAAGTATATATTTCAGTCCTAGGCGAGTCTCAATGAACATTCAACGCTGTCGGTGAGTTTGCAAGTCAAAGAAACCATCGAGTGTTGAGTGTACCCTGCCTCTCGAACACACTCCGACCACACGGACCTTCTGAGTGCCAGCAACTACATGTGCGAGTCCATTTTGTTGCTGAGCTGGCCAAGATGGCTGCTGTAGTGTCTCTAAAGCTGTCCCAGCTGATCAGTGAAGCGAGAGACTGCATTCTGCATCTACTGTCACAGCTCTGGGTCCTGATTCACATTCATTGCTGTCGGTGGGTTTTATCTATTTGACTCGCCGGACAATGAATGAGAACTATGACTCTTCCTGCACTAATGTACACACAAGCAGTGGGTTGAAAAAATGAGTACTGTTAATCTTTTTTACTATTAGTCATGTCACTCAACACATGTACATCAGAGAAGGTCAATAAACAGGGTGTGAAATAAAAATTGGGAATCTGTTGTGGTTTTTTTACTGCATGTTGTGTGAGTTAAAGGGAAAATTCGACCAAATATGAAAATTCTGTCTTCGTGTCATTCCAAACCTCTATTGAGCTTTTATTCCGTTACCGTATTATGTCAAATATAACACAAGGGTGAAAAACGTGACAGAATTATTGATTTTTGGTGAACTATCCCTACATGTTTTCTTTTCAAAAATGACTTGTATAGTGGTTTGGAAGCCACAGTGTCTAAGGGAAACCCTAGAGCCAGTAAACTGGCTCACTGACCAATGTGACCCACACAGACATAGACAGTCAACAATTACTCACAGCGCAGTGTACTTCCTCGGGCAAAGTTTGCATGTAGCTAAAAATGGTCTGGCGAATCTAAAAAGGTGGATCACCAGGGAAACTCTCATGACTATACAGAAGGTATGAGGGTCTATTGAACTCCTCATAAGACAAAGCTTTGAATTTTCAGAATTTAATAAAGGAGCTCTTGAGGAACTGTGTGTTGTTATTGGGTTCTGTGTGCACATGGAGAGAACAGGCTTTAATGAATGAACCCATATGTTTTGGGGTTCTGTGACATGTTCCCACACTGTGAATAAGAGCTTCTCTTTACCTTAGCAAGTCATTGGAGAACTACAGCTATGAGCAAGAGAGAATCGCAATCTTCAATCAATTGCTATCACAATGGTCCTATTAACCAAACAATAATACATGTATGCTGCATGCTGTGTCACATCAGAATATAAATTATTGCTGTGTGTCTTTGACCCAGTTCATTGTGCTGGTCGTGGTTCAATGGGGTCGGCAGCCAATTAGAGTGTGACTCCAGTAATTGGGTTTGACTGGATTGGTCCAAACTAGGCAGGGAAAGGGAGGCTGATTGGAGCAGTCAGCTGTCTGATCTGATTGAAGACTTCACTGTAATCAGCAGCACAAGACTCTCTGCTTGGCAGACTCTCCACTATACTCTCACAAGACTGTTCACTACCGGTCAGAAGAAAAAAAAATGTACACTACTTGATTTAGAGATGTGATGAACTGAGAAATCAAATTTTTCTTGAGCTTTTGACATCTAATTTGTCATCATAGTATAAGAATATCCTGTAAGTTTCAGAACTGAAAACGTCCTTGTTAGCCCCAGCAAACGACTCGTTTTTCAAAGTGGGGAACTACGACGTCAAAGAGGATAAAACACCACCGCCGCAAAAGAAGATCAACGCTTACTTCAACACGGCCGGTTTAGCCCCACCCAACGAACGCGCATAACACGCATAGCTAAATAACATAGGCCTACCTCATGATGACAAATCGGATCGAGCTACCGAGAAATACACAATATTGTGCAGAGCCTGGTTGTGGAAGAAGACAGTCGCTGCATAAGCTTCCTCTGGATTCCAATAGGACTGCAAAACTTTATTTTTCATGACGATCCAGCTGATGAGGGTAAAACCGTCTGTTTGCTTCATTTCACTGAGGATTCTTTTGTAAACAAGACTGGATTTGCAGACCGATTAAGATTAAAGAATGGTGCTGTGCCATATATATTGGATCTGACAGGAATGGTGCTACACACGGACTCTGGGCGAACATGTCGGCGCATCATTCCGGTTGCCCTTTTACAACATTGGACGTTTTCAAAACAATTTTCCCCACGTACACCGACGAGGTGAGTTGTAACTCTTATTATGCAAAACTGTTATCCACTCACAGCAGTGGCCGTTTACTTCCAAGTCTTCAGTGCGAGACACCCATAAAAACCAAGCGTTTCTGAGCTTGGCTCAAAACTAGGGTAGAAAATAGCCTATTACTTATTCATTTTGATGTTTTTGAATGCAAAAACCAGCGAATGGCATAAGTTCACCTCAAACAACAATATAATTCAATTTAAAAAGGCAGTTCATGACCCCTTTAATATCTGGATATGTATTGTTGTTCCGGTCCCTCTCTGAGAAATTCATTCACTTGTTTGTTACTTTGACTGGGCAATAGTGTTTGTCTGGGTAACTAAACAGCTTTAACTCACAAGATCAGAATACAGCTGCAGAAACCATATGTCACTCCAAAGTTATAGAGCACTGACATTTTTGCTCCTTTGAAATTTGCAGAAATGCACTGGTAAAAAAACTAATTAAAACCAGCCTCCAAAAAGCCTGAAAAAAGAGATTTTGTTTGTATGTATTTCACCTCTAATGTGCTTGAATGGAATTAGGCTACACACATATATATATATATATATATATATATATATATATATATATATATATATATATATATATATATATTATTTATATTTATTTATAAAAAAAAATATGTTTATATTTTTTTGTATATTATGTTATTTTATTATGTCTAAATGCCATTATAAATGTATACGTTTTGCTTAATTAAAAAAAAATCAGCAGAAGAATATATTTTACAAAAGCTCTGCAATTTTTAACAGCTATAACAAATATGCATGGTGATATATCAATCTTTTGAATGTTGAATGTATCCTCATTCCTTACAGAGGGAATAGAATGAGACATAAATATAAAAGCACTCTTTGTCTTTTTCATATCTCCATGTTGTGTACAATCTGCACTAGTTATTATTACATAATTTCTGTCCTCAGTCTCCAGGCCATAGGTTACCTCTGCTTTCACCCACACACTGCTCCATTTCCTGGGTCAATGCCGCTATCAACCTGAGAGCATTAGACACTTGAAAGAGAGGTGAAGAGAGGTCAGAGACACTTTGTCTTGTAATCACACACATCCATATCTCAGATAATGTCAAAAAGTACTCCTGTCAGTAAATACTTTTCTAGTGTTCCACTTATTAGTAAGAGCTAACACCATAGGGAGTACACAAAGACCATCAGAGCTTATTTTGATTAAAAAAAAGTTTACATTTAAAGGACACGTCGCAGAGTCTGTGAACTTTTCTGAATAAAGATAAAACTGTATCTTTAAACAGTTTTTGGACTACAGTCTATGGCTCTGACTTGGTTTCAACCACTGAGAGGGACAGTGACAGTACAGGGCTCGAGGAATTTGAGCCTCCTGTGAATTCTAGCTGCAAATCCTCTAGGCCACCCCATATAGAAACATATGTCAACAACAAGAGACTGTCTAAAACTGAATCATTTCAGATTAGCACACGGTGAGAGTAAAGACAGAAAACAATAAACATTCATAACATGCACTGTAAAAAATAAACCGTAAATTTTACGGTAAAAAAACGGCAGCTGTGGTTGCCAGAACTTTACCGTTAAAAATACGGTAGGAACGTTAAAGGAGCAATGTGTGATTTTTAGCGACATCTAGTGGTTCGGTTGCGAGTTTGCACCAGGTTTGCACTAAGGGCTGAGCCCACTGCTCACCCCTCCCTTTCGAAGAAGCTACGGTTGCTAAAACGGGACAAACATCTCGTCGGCTGAGACAGCAGAGAATAGCCAGAGTAAGCCAAGAGTGTGTAACATTGTCACTGTTTCTGTACCACAGTCCATTATAAACCACATCATGGATACTGTTTACAAAGCCATAGTCAGGTGAGGATCAAGGGTTTTAATATATAATTTAATATAATAATAATAATCAGCTGATTGTCTCACAAACGTAACCAGCAGCACATTTCTCCCCACATACTGTAGCAAACCCATAATACAGCGAGGGAGCAGCTATATATTTTTTCTAACAGGGTAGTAATAGTTTAGCTGGCTAATATGAGCTGTTGCTGTGGCTGAGCTGGGACGCGTCGGCATCGCATGAGTCCAAAGGTCGGAACTGCGCGCGCTGTTACAATCATGTCATCTCCGCATCCCATAGATACTATTTACTACACACAATAGGCTTTTTTCTCTGATTTTGAAAACTCTTCGTGATCGACTTTAGTGATCTAAAAGTCTCTATCGACGGCTTAGTGATTCCTGTAACGTACTGTTTTACGGTCAATGACATAAATACTAATCATCAGCTGTCTCACGAACGTAACAGCACATCTATCCCCAACATAACAAACCCATAACACAGCGAGGGAGAACTAAGTTACATGAAACAATCCCAACTACATATTTTACACCACTCACAAGGGAAAAGTCACTACTCACGGAGTGTAAGGCTAGCTTCCAGCTTTCCGCTACTTCTCTTTCAAGGTAGTGATGAAACGCGTTCTGATGCGCTGTTTGTTCGCGTTCGGCTACGGTAGGAATATGACGTCACAACATGGCGACCTTCATAGAAGGGGATTCCCGCGGTTATGGAGCTATTAATGTCTCATTCTAAGGTAATAAAAACATTACGGTTAATTAAGTAAGTTCTTTATACACCACTGAAAACATAGTTATGGATGTCATATTGCATTTCTGTTAATAGATATCTTTTTTACACATTGCACCTTTAATGGTTTTACAGACTTAACTTAAAATTTACAGTAATAAACCGTAATTTATTTTCTAAAAAAAATGGATTTACCAACTTATTGATGTATTGATATCTGTTTTAGACCATTGTAATACACTGACAACCAACAATCATCACAGCAGTGATGAGAGTTACATGAGCAATCACAGCTCATCACAAGTGAATACTTGTATAAAGCAATACTTAATTCAAGAAGCTGCAAAAATTCATTCACACAAACATTAAGCACCATCATAACACACATGAAATTAAAAAAAGCAATAAACATTAATTTAACAGGATTTGGCAAGCAATTATAGGCCTATTGCTATCCTTCCTGTAGTCTCAAAAGTTCTGGAAAAGATTGTTGCCGAGCAATTAATGGAACATTTAGAGTCCAACCAGCTGCTTTGTCCACTGCAGTTTGGATTTAGAGACAAATACTCCACCGAAACAGCAAACTGTTATTTACTCGACAAAATTAAGGAATCACTGGACAAAGGAAATGTTGTCGGAGCAGTGTTCCTGGACCTAAAAAAGGCCTTTGACACTGTCAATCACACTATTTTATTACAAAAATTAAATCTTTTTAAAATGTCTTCTGAATCTTTGCAGTGGTTTAGGTTGTATCTGAGCGGAAGACAGCAATGTGTTAGGGTAAATGGGGTGAGGTCAACTCTGCAAGCCAATAATATGGGAGTACCGCAAGGGTCTGTACTTGCCCCATTGTTGTTTACCATGCATATAAATGACCTACCAAAATGCTGTCCAGGCATAAACTGTCAGATGTATGCGGATGACACTGGTCCATGTTTCCGCTAAAACATCTAGTCTGGCAGGTGAACACCTGACAAAAGCATTAATTAATATTTCTAAATGGCTTGAGTCATCCCATTTATCCCTTAATGTTAAGAAAACAGTCTCCATGTGTTTCTCCATGCGAAATAGGCCTTTAAGTGATATATTTGAGGTTCAGATAAAAAAAGAAGTAATAGAAGTAGTTAACGAAGTCAAGTACCTTGGGATAATTCTAGATAACAATTTAAAATTTGACAATCATGTTAAGTACATATGTAAAAAGGTCAAACCAAATATAAACTGTTTTCGATTTATAAGAAGAGATCTGTCTTGTCACACTGCAAAACTCTACATGCATGCAATGATATTCTCACATCTATCATATTGCATTACATCATGGTCACAAGCATCCCCATCCAAACTAAAACCTATTTTCTCCATCTCAGACAATAAAAACTATGGACCGGAAACCTATGAAGTGGCATCATTGTGATGTTTTAACAAAGCATCAGCTTATGGGCTTTGACAGTTTTATTGATTTTAATTATATCAAATTGGTCTATAAATGTTTAAATAATCATGTTCCACCAATGTTTTCTGAATTAGTAAGCAGACAGCAAAGTTCTCAGAGGGCGAACACAAGGGCCACTGCCAGAGGTGACTGTCTAGTTCCAAAGTGTAAGACCTCTTTTGGTCAGTCTGCTTTCTCTGTAAAGGGGCCTAAACTCTGGAATGCTTTGCCCACTAATTTAAAACTAGAGACAGATGGAAATGCTTTTAACAGAGGACTGAAACAATGGCTGAAAACTAAACAACAGTGCTCACATGTATAGTCTATTACTAATACCTTCTGATTCTGATACTTGCTGTTTTTATTCTTTATTTATTTATTTTTTCTCCCTTGTTACTGTATTTTATTTTATTTTCAAAAGCCTCCCGTGGACAGGTGTTGAAAATTAGCATGTATGCTATAATCACTAAAAACAAATGCATATGGCTCGTCCAATGTAATTGTATGTCCATGTCAATATAGATAGATTTAATAATAATGACAACATTAAATGTAACATATAACCCTAACTGATTAGGAAAAAAAAAAAACAATAAAACTATGAAGAACCATAGTTATTTCAACAAAAATACATAAAATGTGAAGTGTCACACAGGGAATTGTGGGAATGTCAATTTACGGTTTTTCACTGTAAATTATACAATGATTTGTTCTTTTTCACTTTCAAAAACTGTAAATTTAACAGTATTTTACTGTAAAATTATATCACAGTTATTTACCATGTATAGCCTAGTATGGAAAATTTCTGTTTACCAATTAACAGTTTTGCACTGTAGCTTTTTTACAGTATTTTACCGTTAAAATCGCGGTTATTTTTTACAGTGTGGTTTCATGACTAAAGAAGACACATGAAAGCGATACTGAGAGAGAGCACAAAAAGCGCGTCACTCTTCAATATGCGAACACACACAAAAAAACAGTTTTTGAAAAAGCGATTGGAAACATTTCAAGAGAGCTCTGACACAAAGCTTCTGCAATTTTGAGCAATACACTGAGGCACAATCGCACACAGTCAGATGATAGATTTGTATTCATTATCATGGCAACAAGAGTCCTGGCGAAGAGAGAAAGAAATTGAGAGCGCGATCTGGGCAGGCCTGCAGGGCTGTTACTTCTGTCTGCGCTGATGATGAACAGTCACTCGGTCATCCCAAGTCTGCACACGCACCAGAGACCTGCATCACAACACAGTGCGGGCATCCATCGCAGACACGCAGTCATATTTCATCCCGCTGGCAGCTTGCAGGGGTCAATGCAACATAAAGTGCCGCACATGAGAGGAACACAAAGGAAACATTTTGTGATGGCTGGAAGATGTGCGATAGAAATAAAATCTCTTCACTTCTCAGGGAACACCAATTTGTCTTGTGGTTGAAAGATACAAACTGTTCACTGCTTTAAAATGCAGATGTAAAGGCAGAGCAAGTAGAAATATAGAAGGTATTTAATCACAGAGATAAGACGGGGACCATCACATAAATAAACAAATAGCTTTTATGAAAATCATGATCTTATTTAATCATCACAATCCTCTGAATTAATCTTAAGCAGATTTATTATTTATATACAGTGGCACTTCAGCTAAAGTAAAGACGTAACAAAAGCAATGACCAAAAATTCAAATGATTCTGTTTGTAACATAACTTAACGTTAGTATTTTTGACTGGCGTTTAGTAATTTAAAGTTATATAAACGTTTCAATTTTACTTTCTAAACATTCTAGTATCTACATTACTAAAGAAAACCCTGAACATAAAACAGAAAGATGGCGCTGGCTGAAAGGACCTTAATTCAATCTGCTAGCAATCACATTGTTCTCTAAAGGGCACAGCAGCTCGCTGCTCACCCTTCACCGTGTGCTAGCTAAGTCAGCATTTGCTGTAGCAGTTGCAACAATTTCAGAAACCTTCCACCTTCCCCAGCTCCACCTGTATAGATCTGCAGCGGGTAATTCATGCTATACTGTACAGCAGAAGCATGTCTTGCTCACAGGTAACACTTTAAAATACGGGTGCACTAATATCCATTAATTTATGCTTAACTATTAAACAGATAATTGAAATCTGGTTTAGTGTGGATGTCAAAACCAAAATTACATATTAACAATTAGTTAACAGCCATGTTAAGTAATAACTTGCAAAGCAAAAGTGATTAATTAAAGCAGACAACTGGAAGTTGAAGTTCACTATTCGTTCAATAGTTTTTGCCAGCCCATTCTCACTCCCAAGGCGTCACCTAACTGACGCCTTGGGAAGCATTTGGACATGCTTCAATATCTGACGCTTTAGGCGCCCTTTAGCGTCAGTTAGATGACGCCCTAGGATCGCGTGTACCCTACCCCCACCCCACACCTAAACCTAACCGCGTCCTCGAACTGACGCTTTCCTTTAGCGTCAGTTAGATGACACCGTAGGATCGCGTCATGTAAGTGACGCTAAAGGGCGCCTAAAACGTCAAATATTGAAGCATGGTCAAAGGTGACGCCTTGGGGTGAGAATGTGTTGTTTTTGCTGTGGTGTACTTTGGTGTTAATTGAATGAAATGTTCTAACTTTGTCAAGCCACCAAAAATTTCATAATTAAATACTGCAATATTTTTGTATTTAAATTGAATAAGCCAAAAAACTGGGGTTTTCCTTTTAATAACATGCTATGATTAGGCTCATTATATGTTACATTACCTTAGTCCTTCTTTATCTCAGGCCCAGTCCCAATTCGCCTACTTATACTACGACCAAAAAGTATGTACTCTTTTTGTGAAGAAAAAGTAGGCTACATACTTTTGAGTGTGTAGCAAAGAGTAGGCAAGCTTTGGGACGCACTTGTCATCTTTAACGGACAGATCTGTTACGTACATGTCACAGTAAACTGCCCTGTCAATCATCTTGTCTCAGTTAAAATCTGCCATTTAGTCTAATTTGATTTCCTACCGTTTCAGAGAGCACGTTCATCTGCCAGTCATGGGTCTATCATGCGGAGACTCTCTCGGATGTGTTTGCAATTTGAATATAATGATGCATTTACTGTAAAAGGTAAGACGAAACATATCTTTACACAAGTTCACAATGCTGCAGCAGAGGCAATATAATGTAGACAAAGTTGAATAAATACATTTTCGCCAACTGATAATTACTGTAATCACTCAAACCCCTTTATCTAAACCTCTCTACATAACTCGCGCCATGTCTGTAGTTTTTTAACACTTTTCACTCGTGTTAGTAGTTCTAACCGAATCCTCGTCCAACACGCGATAGGTTGTGTGCAATATTAGCCGTTAGAATGTGCATCGATCTGCACTTCGGATTCTGACCGGAAATAGTAGACCATTTGGGTATCTTTGGATCACTCATTTCAACATACTACAATTTGGGACGTACTATTCTAATTTTGAATACTATTTACTGTAGGATGGATAGCATGCGAATTGGGCAGCGTCAGTTTCAGTAGAGTGTAGTATCAATAACCAGCCTTGAAGCGCAACTACAGGTGTTAACCTGTAGACAATGAGTCTCAAACTGAATGTCTTCGCAAAGCTTTTGTCAGGAGCTTCACTGTTTATGCATTACCTTTCCCTATCATTACAGGGGAAATTAAAGCCCCTGTGGCACGGATAGTGGGGGGGGGAGGGACCCTGTATGCTGAAAAGCAAGTACTTACATCTCCTTGAGAGAAAATTATATGTTTGCTGCTTTCCCTATTGTTGGAAAAAGCCTGAGTATTTAGGGTTTAGATCTCAATACATTTTTATTTCAAGTCTCTATTGTAGGCTTCTTGATAAGGTGCAGTGTGATCATATCGCAGATGCTCGAAGGGGTAGAAAGAGATAGATAGATAGATAGATAGATAGATAGATAGATAGATAGATAGATAGATAGATAGATAGATAGATAGATAGATAGATAGATAGATAGATAGATAGATAGATAGATAGATAGATAGATAGATGGAAGTGCATTAAGTGCATAAAGTGCATTGAACCATGCCATTCCCACTCATTATAATAAATGTTTCTAAGCACTGTAGTCTAATTATTTATAGGCTAGTATGTCCTCAAGCAGGATTAAATAAAAAGAGATAGAGAGAGGGCAAGATTGTGCTATTACTTTGATAATGCTGTATTATGGGCCTGAGAAACATCTCTGGAATTATATATGAATAAATTATGCAAGGATATGGTCACGATTGCCCCAACCTGGACTTCCGCTATAAACAAGTAGCCTAGTCCACAATGTTTCAACTGGTGGGTCGCAAGACTGCGGAGTGTGCAGTGAAAGAAACAACAACAATGTAATTCTGTTTTTCTTATGAGAGACTTTCATTTTGAAAGTTAGTGCATAAAAGCTGTTGACACTTTTGTCAGATGAAGATTAAGTAAAGAGTGCCTGAAAAATGTATTGTTCCGATTCAGCCAAATTTGCCGTCAGGTGAGATGTTGTCAGGCTTTATGTCAGTGTCATTGGCCTATTTCAATCTTAAGTTATTTCCGTAACTTACGAAATGAAACATTTCTCAACTCTGAGAAAAAAAAAAACTTTTTATAATTACATTGTATTAAATGTACAATTACATTGTATTAAATGTATAATAACACTAATGTATAATTATATTGTAATAAACATATAATTACATTGTAATAAAGTATGTTAGGCCTAAACTAGGGTGCACAAACCTGTCAACACTCACAGAATGTTTTTTTTTTTTTTTTTTACCTTGAAGTGAATCCCATCTCTATCCCGGGCCAGGCATGAACGGCGCAATCAAATACAAGAAAGTCCTGAACCCCACTGGATATTATGGATATTATGGACACTGGATATTACACTGGACGCTCAATACAGTTGTATACAGCAAATTTTAAAAGTATAGTAAGTCTCTGTGGTTGGTGTTTGACGTCACAGAAACTGCCCATGATGCAATGGGAATCACAGTAATAACAAATATAATTGTTGTGGTCCCTTGTAACCCAGATCTTAAAAGAGAAAATAATAAGATGGTGAAGAGGATATTCATCTTCCTGACACTGAATGAGTAATAGCGTTAAACAACAAATCCACCAGGCAGAAGAGGCCCATCTGATCGTGAGTTTAGTCAACCCTGACAATACCCCGCCAACCCCAGTCTGTTTGTATTGGTTCTGCTGTCACAAAGATTCAGTTGCCAATCCTAAAAAATGTCAAAAACATTCAGAGTCACTCACATCATTCTTCGCATCATAGCTCAATATGATCTATTACATTAACACAATGGCATTCATGATGAAAAGCTCTTAGACACAAATGTGATCTCTCCGGGTCAACTGTGATTTATAGTTGGCTATAGATTAAACATGTCCAAAGACTGGAAGTGAATTAGCTATTGACCCCTTTTTGGTCTGGGTCACATAATGCAGAACGTGATTTGCGAAGTGTGGAGTTTTGGCTGAAATTAAATGAAATTAAATTGTTGTCTCTTATTAAAGGCACAATATGTAGGTTTTGGGGGTTTTTCGCCACAACAGGGCACAGTTTAAGAATATTTAACAATAACAAAGGTGTAGGTTTATGACGCAGTGTTGAGCTGAATGATGGGACTTGCTGTCAAGCTGATGGATCGAATGATGTTTATGGATGAGTGGAAACATTCATGTTTTTTAACATTACAGTGGTATGAAACAGGTCCGTGGATATAAAGGAATAAGGACATTTAATTATACCGAACTACACGCAAGTTCTGGATTACTCACACAGGTCAGTTTTTTAGACGATTTAAACTTGTCAGGTAATGTAGCGCTGCTTCACTTGGTCTACCGTTACACTATCACACTAAATGGTATTTAAATGTGTGTTAAAAGTAATAATGTTACACTATGTGCTATTGTATTTCATCATGTTGAACTAACATTTTATAATGTTGATTTGTTTAATGAACATTTGCTCACCTGTCTAATAAAGCTTTCAAGTCGTGTCTCGTGAAGCTCTGTCAAGTCCAAAGTTAGTCGCGGACGTGGAGCTCTCGGCATCTCAAAAATGCCACGCTGATGTTGATCCTTATTATAGTTTTCCTTGTTTGTACCAAAGTCTGCTTGCCATGGTCTATGTTTGAAAGAAACAAGAACTGCGTGCCGCTAAATTTTACGCACTACGCAGTTGTCCACGTCTGTCGCCATGGTTACGTCATGG
Organism: Pimephales promelas; assembly: GCF_988280905.1. NCBI lineage: Eukaryota > Metazoa > Chordata > Actinopteri > Cypriniformes > Leuciscidae > Pimephales > Pimephales promelas. The sequence goes on from NC_142771.1 coordinate 26,096,161, forward strand.
CTATGGCTGGCAGTATGAATGGAAACCGAGGATAGCGTGGATATTGCGTCATTGACGGGCGACATTTTTTTCCAGGACGGCCACTTATTTAAAATTGGAATTTCTCTGAGATAAAAGATTTTTGGAGACTTTTGGGATAATGTAAGTACACAACTGCAGGAAATATATTTTATTACAAAATCCTTACATATTGTACCTTTAAGGTTAATACGGGAATGATGTAGATGACTCTGCTCAGATTCTGACCAACATGTGCTTTTGCTAGCTTTCCTAATATGCAGCCTATGACAGGCATTTTGTGTTTTTTTGTACGTAATACACTTGTGAACCTCGCATTTGAGATTTAAACTGGCTGCTGTCCAAACTAAACAGACGGGAGACGTGGCATTATACCTGACAGCCGAGGTACCACCTGTTAGTCACGGCCAGCACAAATACTCCCACCCATTTCATCCTCCGTTCTCTCTCTTTTCCTCTCTGTCTGTCCCCTGTAGCTTTTGGCTTTCGTTCTGGATGGGCATCTTGGAGCATCTGTGCCTGCCTGAGGCACTGGACTGTGGTAGATGTGGGTCAGAGCTGTAAATCCTGTGTGGTCTTGTACCAAACAGCCATTGTAACTTCAGGAGACACAGCAAAGTCATGCCAAGTGTTGCTGATGGATTGCAAAAGCAGCATGCAAAATAATAAAGTCAATAATGAAGGTCATAAGTCAACTTAATGGTTTGCCTGGAACTTAGCCCTCCCTTTTCTAAATGAAATCCAAAGCGTTGGCATCCAAGTGAGAAAATTCCAGATCATTACCGCCACCTCCTGGTCAGAGTCTAAAAATACATTTTTAGACACTTCACTGAAATTATAATACAAAATGTCTTAGATCCGTACTTATTCCTGATGAAAAAAAATCATTATGAAGTAGCTTCCTTAAATGCTGCTGGACAGCCAAAATTGTAATTCAAAAGCACTGGATATCTATTTGAGCTTCTTAAAAGAGCACTTTGCATTGTAAAAAGGGAGGGCTGTGGGAACAGAGTGTGTGAAGTGCGTGCAGTTGAAACAGTCTCTCACCCACTCATGCTGAGGAGCTTTGAGGGCCGAGGGCTGTTAAATGAGGAGGGAGATAATGAGAGAGAGGCAGCAGCATGGTAATCAGCAGGCCTCAATTTCCTCACTGATGCTCCAGATTAGCCCAGCCTCACAGGCTCCCTTAGGCATGTTTCATCTCCCCTCTCCCCTCAGAGAACACTTTGGATGAAAGGCAGAACTTCTCCATCCAGTCTGCTTACGAACCCCTGCTGAGGCTACTGTGCAAAACTCTGTTGATAATCAAGGGTTTTTTTTTCTTCTCAATTCATTGTCGTTTCCATTGCTCTCGGGTCCATTAGCTACTCTATTTTTTATGACTTGTAGCAATTTCCCTGTGTTGTATGTATTCAAATACACACCATTGATTTTTACGTCTACATTTTCCAGTCTTTCAGAATGCAGAAGAAAAAAGATTTTGTTTTTCTATTTACTGGAGCTTTGGTGTATCAGCCACAAGTTGGCAGGCATGCATCTTCAGCCAAAAAATACTGCTATAAAAACAGAAATTTTGTTGCAATTTAAAATAATATTATTTAAAAAAAAAAAAAACGTTTTAAAGATTAATATTTTTTAAATTGTAATTGTAATATAATTGTTTTAATTTATTTTTTATATAATTTATTCCTGTGATGTCAATGCTGAATTTTCATAATTACTCCAGTCTTCAGTGTCACATGACCCTTCAGAAATCATTATAATATGCTGAATCGTTGCTCAAGTCAAGTCAAGTCAAGTCAAGTCACCTTTATTTATATAGGCTAGAGCTTTTTTCACAATACAGATTGCATCAAAGCAGCTTCACAGTGATAACATGAAAATAATACAACATAGTTTGTTTCCAAAAGAAAATTGCTTCAATGTCCACCTTAAGTAAGGCAGATCAATATTGTTGAATATTAAATGTCCCAAACTAAGCAAGCCAAAAGCCAGGAACCAAAACTCCATCAGGTGACAGAATGGAGTAATAATTTCTTATTATTGTCAATGGTAAAAACAGTTGTGCAGCTAAATACAGTATATAGCCTATATATATATATATATATATATATATATATTTATTTTTTATTTTTTTGGAAACCATGATAGAACAGGATTTGAAACATAAATTCGTAACAATGTAAAAGTGTTTACTGTCACATTTTTTTTTAAAGCTGTGACTTAACACTTGAGGTTGTTTGATATACAATTGCTTGAAATTGTTAATGACATTAATTCAGCTAAAGCTCCCCCACAAAATATTGTCTCAAAATAATTCGTCATAAACTGATGATATCCTAATACAGAAAATACAGAAAATTTTAACAGTTAGATCCACCTTGTGGCCAATTGTAATAGCTATTACCATCCCAGTGCAGTTCTTTATTTCTTTGTAAATATTTACTGATTCTGGACAATTATCACTTTTGGTGTGTTTTGGACAATTTGGCTAATTTAGAGGCAGTAAACAGCAAACAGACCGATTTTACGCTCTGAGAGAAGGATGAGATCCATGCAAAGTAGCAATTATTATTTTTTTATTTCATCCCGCTTTGAATGTGATCACCTGAATTGTGAGAGACATTGACCACAGTAACAGCTTCGGTTTGTCTCTGCCATAAGGCTCAGGCAATTTTTGAGCTCCACAGCACTGTCTCTTAATTTGTATTTTGTCACAGTGTCTGTTGTGTTTCCACTGGGTGTCCACTAGATGTCCCTTCCTTCCTGTATCCATTTAAATCCAGTCTATTGGACTCTGCTGTTCCCTTTTATGTTGTTGTTAGTGTCTGTGCATAAGTATCCTGTCTGTGTTAGTATGTCACGGAGTCATTATTTTATGTCACTCGTCTAATAAGGTCTGGTTTTAAGTCTGTTTTTGTTTTTGTTCTTGCGTGTTTTCTTTATTCGTTCTCTTATGGCTCACTCGTTTCCACTGAGTGGTACGGTACGGTACGGTACAGTTCGGTTCGGTACACAATTATTTGCGTTTTCACTGTCAAAAGTTGTGAATGGTACCAAAAAGCCGAATCGTCCCGTACCACTTTTTGGGTAACTTACCCTTCCGTTGGGTAGCACCATGCATACACATAGGGGTACTAAAAGGTGGAGCTAGACTCACTGCAGAACGGTGATTGGTGGACAGTGTCACTCGCGCGTGCTACAAGCCCAGACAGCAAACTGACATTGAATCAACGTGGAAACACGTCTCTCATGACATTGAAACAACGTTGATTTTGCTCATCGAATTAACGTTAAACCAACGTCAGACGCGGCATTCTTCAAAGCTAAATGAAATCGAAAATTGGTTTGCTTTCATAACGTTGAAACAACGCATTGATTTCAAGTTGATTTTCCGTTAGTTTTGAAAGAATGACGCGTCTGACGTTGGTTCAACGTTAATTCGATGAGCAAAACAATGTTAGATCAACGTTGTTTCGATGTCATATTTCCACGTTGATTCAATGTCAGTTTGCTATCTGGGAGGGCATTAGAAGCATACAGTTGAAATATAATGTTATTGTGTCACGAAATGTAGTTTTAAGAGTTTTTCAGGTGAGAAAGTAGTTTTTTAAAGCTCAAATCTGTGGTTTATAGATTTATGATAATTTGACTGACGGACGCTCGCGCGTGCCCCCGCCTGGAACAGCCTTTCCTCGGCTAGTCGTTCTGATGTTTGCCGCTGACTCGGATGTCTCTGTAGTGGTTAAACAAGAGATATAGTTCGCCTTGTATAAGCCCTATTTATGGTTTTGAATTTAAACTAAACCGTGACATCTACACGTTTTCCAAAGTGGACCAACCAGCCCATTCTCATCCTTTAACGTCATATAGAACGCTATATGCAAAAACGGCGCTATAAGTTCAAGTTCAAGTCTTTATTTTACTACGCATACTACGCACATGGCACCCTTTATCGTTAATATAACACGTGAACCCAAGACGTTATAAATCCTTTAGCGTGAATATGACACGCACACCCTACCCCACACCTAAACTTAGCCCTCACAGGGTGTTATATTAACGATAACGGGTGCCGTGGCGTGTGTATAGCGCCGTTTTGTCATATAGCGTTCTATATGACGTTAAAGGATGAGAATACGACCAACATGATTATTTCACGTCTTGTCGTGATACCGGGTTTGAGAAATGTTGTTTTGGCCACTTTGTTTGATATAATCACAATAACGGATTTGAACTCAAGTCTTCTTGATTAAAGCCCAACGCTTTATCAATAGGCTTTATGCACAACTTACTTCCGCATTCTCTGTAAAACAGGTCGCATCGCTTCCGGTCCAGGTCTTTTGTATGTGCTTCATGAAATTTTTTGCGGTTTTACTCAAGATAACTTAAAGCTAGGGTATACGATTTCAAAGATTGTTCATTATTAATATCCTCGTTTATATGCTGGTTACAGTTATATAGTACAATCCTAACAATATAAATAGAAAAAAGAACGAAAAAAATCCATTCACTCTATTGGCTGTACAGCCGCATAAAAGTTGACCAATGAAAGCTTTGCGATCGCAAAGCTACATTGGTCAACTGCTCTCATCCAATCACCAGCTACACTTGAAACTCCGCCTGGCGCTCGCGTCTCCACCCCACCGACCACGCCCGACCGCGCCCCCCTTCTGCGTCATGAGAATCGCGCGCGCGTTAGCAGCTGACCGCATATGGTAGCTAGCTAAGTAGCATAACAGCGATGGATAAAAACGAAAGAGACAACAGCAAGCGTCCCCTGATTGCCCCTACAAGAAAATGTGAAGAATGCCGAAATTTGAGGAGAATAAATAGCAGGGTCCACCATTGACCGATGGAGAAAGCTTCAGCGAGATCTGGGACTGAATAAGTTACCGATGCTGACACTGCTTACATTTGGTTGAGCAGGTAACGTTTAACATTTATTTATACTCGTAAATGGCGTGAGTCGCGTGAAGTGTTACATATATAGCTTTTTATTAGTCTGACAACTTGCTAATTCTGCCGGTCGGTATTGGAATGTTAGCTGTTTAGCATCGCCTATCATGGGTCAAAGTAAATATATTTCTTAAAGTGCTTGATTATATTTCAGTATGCCTAGCGGGTTTCTGTTTGAGCCGATCGGAATTTAAACAAGATGCGCTGTATGCTGCTATAACAATTACTCAAAATCTTCGCAATACTACTAATATCATAGTTATGGTGGTGGGTAGTGTAGAACATTTCATGTGTTGCTAATCTTGCGTTGGCGTGATCTCAAACGTGTCATTGAATTGTTGATGAAGCAACTAAGTTCAAGTGTCTAAAGGCAATTTTACATATGATGTGATTGAAGCGACTAAGCAATGTTGTGAAAGTATGATGATCACAACTTGACTGAGTGACGTTGTTCAATTCGTTTCCCGGGAGGGATCACGTAGCAGAGGGGATTCTGGGGCGCGGGGGTTTTCCAAGATGGCGACCTAACCGCTCCTGTTTTACCGTGCGTGTGTGCAATAAATACCAAAACTAAGTATTCGGCTGTATTAAGTCTCTGAGCAGAGTTTGGTTGTGATTAATCGGTTACCCACATGTCTACACGGGATAAAAAGAGAGTGATGAAGGCAGCTAAGCAGGCAGTAACAGGTTCGACAAATCCCCTCGTGTCAAACTGTCATGACTACACCACCTCGGTAGGCCAGCTTTCCTTGATGCCGTCTGAAGATGATTTTCCATCCTATCCGGCTACACCTTGTAAGCCGCCTGCGTCTAAAAAAGCTCTCCTGAGAGATGATTGTGCGGGCTCTACTTCTAACTCGGACATTGTTGATACCCTCTCGACTCTGATCAACGCGAGATCGGACGCCATTGAAAAAATGGTAGGTGAAAATACCATGAAAATAGAGGGTCTTAAGATGACAATCGACTTCGCATACAGAGAAATAAAGGATGTGAAAAAAAGGGTTGAAAGTATGGAGAAATGCGTGAAGAAAGAAGAAGAAGAGGTCGTCCATCTTAAGGTCAGAGTCACAGAGTTGGAAAACTACTCAAGAAGATGGAATTTGAAACTATTCGGAATTCCGGAGTCGATTGTGGATGTTAAGATCGAGTCTATTCAGATCTGCCAAGCCATACTTCCTCAAGATCAAAATAAAGTGGCGGAGGCAATTGACATTGTGCATCGTCTAGGAAAGAGGCAACCGGGTGTGTCCAAACCAAGAGGTGTCATACTTCGCTTTCTGTCGAGAACATATCGGGATGCAGTCTGGGCCGCGGCAAAGAACAACTCATTTTTACGGGAAAAGGGCCTCCGATTCGCTGAAGATCTTCCGCAGGCTGTTAAGGAGATCAGAGCTAAATTATGGCCTGCCATCCAAAAGGCTCGTAGTGAAGGGAAATCGGCGTACTTTGTTGGGGCTCGTGCCTTCATCGGTGGCGTCGAACTTCGTCTACAACAGAACGAGGAAGGCCAGCGGAAAGCAATTGGTGATGAGGACAATATGTCTTAATTTGTTAAAACCCGTACCATTTGATGCCCATTTGGGTGCTTTTGGATCTTTTCAATTCAGGTAAAGATCACATTTCTTGTATGCTCAGAGGTTAATTGACTTGGTGTTGATGCACATCGTTCGGTTAATTCTCTCAAGGTTATTTACTTTCCGTTACAAAGGTGACATTGGATCTTTCTTTTTGTTTTTTTTTTTCAAATTTGTTGTTAATGTCTTTTTCAATTTTTTCTTTAAATGCCAGAGGATTGCGTCATACTTTAAAGCGTAAAGCTCTTTTTTTGTTCTCTAAGCAATTTAAAACTGACCTTTGCTTTGTACAAGAATCGCATTCTATTCCTGAGGATAGCAAATTTTGGAGATCACAATGGGGGAGTGATGTATGGTTTTCCAATTGTTCTGAGCGTTCAGCTGGTGTTATTACTATGTCGAATCGTTTTAATGGCAATATTTTACATTCTGAAGGGGATTGTAATGGTCATTTTCTTATTCATGTTTTATCCTTTAATAATATTACGGTTTTAGTTATCAATATGTACGGCTACAACTCCAATGCAGAAAATTCACGGCTACTTATCTTGTTAGAAAGTAGAATGAAACACTGGTTGTCTAAATTTCCTAGTGCATATATTATTTTTGGAGGAGACTTTAATATTACTCTTAATAACCAGATTGATCGCTGGCCCCCTGGAAAGAATTCTTCGACTTCTAGGCAATTACTTCTTTTAATGGATAGGTACGATTTAATAGATATTTGGAGGGAGAAATTTCCAGACGATTCAGGTTTTACTTGGTCAAACAAGAATCTTAGTAACTCCTCGCGCATTGATTACTGGCTGATTTCTAAGGCTTTAAATAAAGAAGATATTTCAGTTTCTGTTCACCCGACTCCTTTGACAGACCATAAAGCAATTCTGATACGAATTAATTTTTTTGCACTAGAGAAGGGATTTACCAGAACGTCTTATTGGAAGCTCAATAACTCCTATTTAAAAATTGATACTGTTAAATTAGAAATTAATCGCTTGCTTGATTGCTATTTAAAGAAATCTATTACAGAAAATTTATATTCGAATAATTGGGAGTTATTTAAGTACGAAGCCTCTAAATTTTTAAGGTCTTTTGGGAGCTCCTATATCCGGGCTGGTAGGGCAGAGGAGGATAATGTTATTTCAGAGATTTCTTCTTTTATGGAAAAGGGATTAGATATGCTCACAAATGAAGATCATTTAAATTTAGCAAAATTGCAAAACAAATTAGACGAGATCTATAAAAGAAAAGCTGAGGGCGCTTTTATTCGTTCCAGAAAGAAATGGCTCGAGGAGGGGGAGCAGAATTCTGCTTATTTTTTCCGCTTGGAAAAACAACGTGCTAATTACAATACTGTACATCAAATCAATATTAACGGCTCCGTTACCTCTGATTCGAAGTTGATTTCTGAATTCTGCTCAGCGTTCTATAGTAAGCTTTACACCTCCAATTTTTCTGAACAGTCATCTTCCTCCTTTTTTGCCTCTCTAGATAAATCTAAGAGTATACTACCAGATGATAAAGATCTTTGTGACAAACCTCTAAGTATTAAAGAAATAACAGATTCAATTGAGCGATTAAAAAATAACAAATCTCCTGGGACGGATGGGCTTACTGGAGAATTTTATAAGTGCTTTGCCCCAAAACTGGCGCCGTTTTTACTGAACGTTTTTAATGAAAGTATTTCTGTTGGCCAACTTCCACCAAGCTTAAATCAGGGTCTTATTACGTTGATACCGAAGTCAAAAAAGGATTTATTATTTATTGATAATTGGCGTCCTATTTGTCTATTGAACAATGACTATAAAATACTTGCGTGTATATTTGCTGAGAGAATTAAGACGGTCCTTGACTCGATTATTGATCAAACACAATCTGGTTTCATGAAGAACAGACATATTTCCAACAATATTAGATTAGTTTTAGATCTTCTTGATTACTCTCATCTGATTTCGGATCAAAGTTATATTTTATTTTTGGATTTTTACAAAGCATTTGATTCTCTTGAGCACAATTTTATTTTCCTCAGTTTGGAAAGATTTGGTTTTGGTCCTTTTTTCAGTGATGCGGTGAGAACCTTATATTGTAATGCCAACAGTTCAATAAAATTAAAACATGGGACTTCTTCTAGATTTGAGGTCAAAAGGGGTATACGTCAAGGTTGTCCTATCTCTCCCTATCTGTTCTTATTAGCAGCTCAACTCTTAGTAGACCATATCAAGCAAAGCAACCTTGTAGGTATCTCAATTGCTGGTAGGGAGGTGATCATCAGCCAGTTGGCCGATGACACGACACTCTTCTTAAAAAATAGTGATCAAGTTGCAGTAGCTTTAGGTATAATTGATGCTTTCTCTAAGGCCTCTGGTCTATACCTTAATTTATCTAAGTGTGAGTTATTATCTATTACAGGGTGTGATATTTCATCTATATGTAATATTCCTGTCAAAGAAAAGGTCACATATTTAGGAGTTGTAATAACTAAGAATCAAGCTATACGATGTTCTGATAATTTTATTCCTGCTATTGATAAAACTCGTAAAAAACTCAATCAGTGGCTCCAAAGAAATATTTCATTAAAAGGTAGGGTCTTGCTTACTAAAGCTGAAGGGTTATCTAGATTAACATATGCAGCATTAGCTCTTCATTTGGACGATAAAACGTGTAAATTGATAGATAATCTTTTGTTCAATTTTGTTTGGAGGAATCGTACCCACTATATTCGAAAAACTGTTGTAATGAACACATATGAAAATGGAGGTCTAAATTTTCTAGATTTTAAAACATTAAATTACACTTTTAAAATTAATTGGATGAAACACTTTTTAAAATGCCCCTCCTCAATTTGGAACTTTATCCCGAATCATATATTCTCCCAGCTGGGAGGCCTACAGTTTCTTTCGTTATGCAATTATAGCATTGAGAAATTACCTGCAAAGCTCTCTTCATTCCATAAACAAATGCTTCTGGCCTGGTCTCTTATTTATAAACACAACTTTTCCCCACACTCATATTTTATATGGAACAACCGTAATATTCTTTACAAAAACAAGTCCTTATTTTTTCAAAACTGGTATGACAACAATATTACTTTAGTTTGTGATCTGTTTAATAAAGATGGGTTTTTATATAAGTATGCACTGTAAATGATTTCTGTTGTTTTCACAGGATTATACTGTTTTTCTCAACAGTTTCTTACTGTATAATCTATGTACAGTAAGTTACAGTAGATTTAGTTGTTTTCACAGTATTAAATTGTTTTTTCAACAGTTATGTACTGTGCACACAGTTGACAGTATGTTACTGTAGAATTTCAATGCATTCTGGGAAATTATCAGTTACTGTTAATCTAAATACAGTGCAAATTGACCGCGAAAAACACCACACACAGTTCCACGGAAAAATTGCTAGCCTACTAATGTTATTCTTACATTTAAAATAAAAATGTAGCACTGGTTGACCATTAACAGTCATAATTTATGACATAATTTATGTCAGTGGGGTGTGCATGAAAGCATATTTGACTTTGGAAGAGTTTCTCTGTCGTGTCAGTGGTGCTGCTGTCTTTTCTGCCGACCTGCAACTTCTTCATCTGGTAAGTAATAATTCTTATAATGTGTATACGGATTCTAGCTAATAACTTTAAAGTTTTTTAGAATAGCTGACCACGATTTCTACATTCAATTTAATCTATTCTAGACATTTTAAATATAATATGTATATGATAGGCTACTCTTCAATGTAGCCATTTGGGGCATGTTACTGTAAATTCAAATACATTAGTACGAAATGACCGCGAAAAATAACCACAACCAGCTGCCATTTTATGAAGAACTCTTCAGTTCCCTTCTCTCTGTAAGAACGCGCAGGCCGTGCATCGCGTCGCTGTCGGCAACGTTTTCGCCATACATATCTGGTTAGTAATTCATATTTTTATGCAAACCATATGAGTTACGTACGTTAACAGATTAACGTTAGAAAGAACTGGCCGCGGAATGTTATAAGCCTAGCATAAGTCAGACGCGGATTTCTTTCATCTTGATAGCCTAACTTACTTGATAAATATGTGATTTTATTAACATATATTTCGTATGTAACCTCTTATAAGGTCAAAATGGTCTAATCATTTTGTTATTTACCACGTTAAGTCGGTGAAAGCGCCTGCACGTTCATTATTTTATAACTTATAGGGGTTAGGAATTGAAAATCGATATCCTGAAATCGGATATCCAAGGTTAGGGTTCGGATTTATTGTTATAAAATTAAAGTGTCAATTCCTCTTATTGATTTTTTTCACGCTTTTTTTTCGTGTAAATCCTGGCGTTCTGCCATTTAACGTTAACGTTACCTCAGTGATAACTGATGGACCACGGAAAGCGCCCAGGTGTATTTTTGTCCAAAATATTAAGTCATGTATCACACAAGCAAGATTTAACCTACGTTTTCACGTGATCGTAAATGAATTGATGTTGAGTTATGTTTCAGCTTGCGTTGCATTCAAAAGAAAAGAGTGGACGATAGAGATTAGTTATCTTTAGCCGTTCTTGGCATATTTATTTCAGCTGTTGACACTGACACATCAGTCGAATGAAGATTCTCTCAGTAATATGATCCTCTTAACTACGGTAAATCAACTTGGACAAACATAATAATAATACAAACGCATCCTCCATAGCCTATACTTTAGTGCCCTCTTGTGGCATAAACATATGCACAACACTGAACAGTATAGCATTGCATTATATTACACAGCATACAACTGAGGACATAATGAACATACTTTAACAATTGATTTTAAACAACAGTCCAACAAACAAGATTTTAGTATTAAGTGAATTACACTTTAGACATAATTTTGTCTGTTTTTGCTGTTTAGCCAAAACAACAACAACAAAAACGTACTGTATTTTAACTGTCTTGTCTGTTCTCCTTTTCCACAGGTGTGAGCTGTGCATGTTAAGAAGACCCCTATCCATCTTGACGACCGATGAATTGTAAATCTAATCTAATTTAATTATTCTATTTATCTAACTACTACTACTATACCTTGGTCCAGCACTGACCCACTGAGAACATTTTAAACAGATTATTATCCATCTGTGAATTTTGTCTATCTGCAAGTTGTTAAGAATTGTTGTGTGAAAATAAACGTTGTTGTACAGTTTAAGGTTTAATTGCATAAAAGCTTGGATAGAAAACTTCCTATTGCAAAAGTTAGAACATAAGTCTACATATAAATGATTATTAATACCATAATGCAAGTTTTTCATGGCACATGTGCATGATGAGGTTGTTTTGTGTTTAGTTTTTTTTTTTTTTTAAGGACACTGGATAACTTGTCATTTTGTAATACTCATCTGGATTGGTGGTTTACTTGTCAAAGCTTTTATAGTTTATAAGTTTATATGTGTCTCGCAGCCCTGCAAATCTGGTCCCTTAGATAGAAAGCAGCCAAAAACCCTTTAAAATCAGCAACTGACCAGTTAGACAGTCTATCTCAAACCAATAGACAATCTTAGACTAGTTTAAGCTGTTTTACCCCAGCAGGGAGTTGGTGGATGAGTTGTTATGAACTATCTTTCTAATAGATTGATCAGATAGCACCCCTTTAATCTTTTCTATTTTACCTGATATTTTTTTTGCATGTATTTATGCATAATTGTTCATGATTGTCATGCATGATTTTTATTGTATTATATTACATTTTTATTATTAATGTATTTAATTGTATTAATGTATTTAAATGTATATTATAAATGCGCTAATGTGTTTGAAAATACACAATAAACCTTGTGCAGTTAAAGCTTCAATTGTTCTTTTTTCTATTTCCCATTAACAGTTAAAATAATATTTCTACGGATTTTCTACAGGTTACACAGTAGCACTATAAAATAAATACAATAACATTTCATACTACACAGTATTATTAAAAATTAACAGTGTAATTCTGTACTTTAATGTGGTAAGAAATTACAGTAAAATAATGTTATTTAATTTACAGTATGCTTAACAGTACTGTTGTTAGTGTTACGGTAATTTTACTGTTAAATGAAATACAGCAAGTACTGGATAATTGTTGCCAGTAAGTTACTGTTAATTTGACAAGAAATTTTTTACAGTGTGGTGAATTCCTGGAAAAATTTAATTTTCCTGTCACACCTAGAGAATTTGCCACTGTTTTTGATGCTATTCCCACAGGTGTTACTGCATTGTTTAGAGGTTTTGAAAGCTCTTTGCTCGCCACACCACCTATTCTCGATCCCACTCAAACAATGGTGGGCAAATTATGTTTAGTCCCATATTCTAGTAATAAATCCATTCGTGCTCTCTTTCAGAAAGATATTGTTACCAAATCTTATGTAATTTCCTATTGGAGCAACTTTGTGAATATTGTGGACTGGAGGAAAGTTTGGTTATTGCCACATAAATACCTTATTGTAAATAAAATCAGAGAAGTCTCTTTTAAATTAATTCATAGATTCTATCCAGTGAAAAGTTACCTAAAAAAGTTTAAATCTGACATTGACATAAAATGTGATTTTTGTAATGAACATGATGAAACTACTGTACACTTATTTTGGGAGTGTAATTACACTAAACTGTTTTGGAAGAGCTTTTGTAGGTATGTTATAGATTTTGTATACCCTCATTTTTCTTTATATTGGAAGTATGTTTTATTTGGTTTTATTAATATGAAGAAAAATTTTGAGAAAGAATCTTACTTTATAAATCTATTACTCCTTCTAGCAAAATTTCATATTCATAAGTGTAAATTCTCCAAGCATAAGCCATTATTCAAAGTCTTTCTTATTGAATTTCACCAATACCTCCAAACGCTTTCTACTTCTGAGAAGTCCAAAGCTAGGAAAACATTGTCTTGTTGTGCTTTTTTCAAAATCCCCTTCTAAAATTGTGTAACATTTTATTGTTTTAAAGTGCCATTGTTTGTATCTCCTTATTTGTACTATTGTCAATTTTTTTTTTTCCCCTCTGGTGTTTGTTCTGTTCTTTGTACTTCATGTGATTATTAATAATAATAAAAAAAAAAAAAAAAAAAAAAAAAAAAAAAATCACGTAGCAGAGGGGAGCTATATGGGGAGGCTGCAGACCTGGAGCCGGCAGTTTTACGCCCCTGACAGTTTTACGCCCCTGCCCTGACAGTTTTAAGCCCCTGTTGTTCCTGATGCGTCCAGTAGGGGGAGAAGGATATATGGCGAAATAACGTAAAACGACGCTGGAAACAAACACATTAATAACCGTCTAGACTTCAACTAATTTTTATGTATTTGTTTATTTAAATAAACGTTATAGACAGTGGATTTATCTGCACTATAAGGATTAAAACATCCAGATGTTCGGTTGGGCTTCACTCCACTCAGGCTAATACACATAGTTGAATCAGATGGACAAAGTAATGATATTTGACCTACTGAAGAATTAATTATTTTAAACTGTTTTATATACAGGAAACTGACTGATATATGTTGTTGTGAAGTATATACAGTTACATTTATGTACCATATTTAGCCTTGAGATATGCAGTACTTAATCATATGGATCCTTAATGAAATATCTGCTGAAATATTTACAATTGGTCATCATACAGCAAGAACAGTGTCCTACATAACATTTAATGAAGACAAACACAATTTAACCCTTTTCTAAAATTCCAAGGGCCATTTAAAAGAAAGAGACAATGTTTTTGTTCACAAAAAGGTTACTTATTTACAAAAGAAGCTAAAGTTGAATAGTGGTAGAAACAATGGTTATAAAATAATAGCCCAATGTCATGGTTGAAAATGTTTTGGGGGTTCAAAAGATAGGTGTTTATAAAAGTTTAGAGACAGAGATTTTAATTTTTTTAAGTAGCTAAAGCAGATAGGCCTACACACCTTAATGAGATACAAGTTAAAAAGAAGAACTAAAGACAGAGTATGATAAAACAAACATTAAGTGCACATACATTTTAGTCCAGATCAGTACGCTATTTTAAGAAAACTGTATGATATACATTAGAAAATTAGATCGTCTCATTTATTAAAAAAAACAACTTAAACCAAAATATACATTTAAACCATATGGGCCAACGTTTTTAATGTGGGCTTTATAATGCATTTATGTTTGTATGTATTATTTGTAAAACAAAATATTAGAGTGAGTGTGCAGTTTGAATCTTTAGAGAGATGTTCATTCAAATACATACATACATGCCTATTATAAATGTGTTTGTGTACACATCATAAACTGTAATTAACACATTTCCAATATCCACTGTGATGTTGCTCCAGAAACCACGTGGAGTAGGCTATGTTTAAATGGAGTAAACTGGGTCTTACCAGTAGATGCCATGTCACGCAAGGTAAAGACAGACAAGATAAAAATAAAAATTAAATGAATTTTAAAAGTGAGTGAGACAGAGCAGATAAAGAGAAGACTAGGGCAGCTTTTAAACCTATATGTGGTTAAGTTTGCTAAGTTTGAGCCAGACAGAACATCAACCTGACCATCAAGTAGCCAACTTTTATTGTCTCTCGAAATAATAGACTTTATTACAGTTTTTTACCTTCAATTTGTTGCTATTTTCAGAACTTTGATGTCATTTTTCAAAACTCTAGACACAAAACTCACAACCAATGATCAAAATGCACATTTTAAAAACTCTAACCGTTTTCTCAATTGCTTGGATACAATATACATAAAACTTAGATCATTTGTTCATCCAACAAAAATCACCTGTTCGATATGACACAACTTAACATCAAAGTACTATTTCAAAAGGCAATTCACACATTACATTTCAAATGAGTGTCTATTCATTTCCTTACAATGATCTAACTATCAATTGATACAACTGCTCAAAATGATAACTGTTGCATGACACACAATCTTCCATGTTTACAGTAAATCATGAAAGTTTCAAGATAATGAGATTCAATAAACCTATGTTGTGATTGTAGTGTTTTGCATCAATATATCACACACTTTGTTGTATGATTCTTCTATGTGTGTATTATCTCTACTACTGCAGTACTGCTTTACAGAGATGTGTTTACTGTACATGTGCCATAATGAAACCTGGATCACCTATTTTGTTCTACAACATTTAATGATTGTACGAAAAATGACAGTGAAACTATCGGTTGCTTGTGTGTGGGTGATAGTTTTGTTTAGGCCTATTTCACAGTAAATTTGTTTTTTGAACCAATGATTGTGCAAGTGCAAGATTTCTTTAAAGATGTGAATGCACAATGCAATGTTTTGAACATTAGACAGCCTGTGTTACAAGTGATAACCGTTTTGAGTTTTGTGTCTAGAGTTTTGAAAAATGACATCAAGGTTCTGAAAATAGTAGCAAAGTGATTGTAAAAAACTGTAAATTATAGACCCATCTTTTGAATTGACATCGAATCTCGTTTAGAAATAATCAATATTGCATCATTACAATTCAATCAACAACAATAACTTTAGCAGATTATTTAAAATACCTCAATTCATGTCGCTTCTAGAAGGTCTGATGCTATAGATCTGTAATGAAATAGGACTAGGCTCATATAACGTCATTAGTGTAGTCTCCCCTACTGGACGCATCAGGAACAACAGGGGCTTAAAACTGTCAGGGGCGTAAAACTGTCAGGGGCGTAAAACTGCCGGCTCCAAGTCTGAGAGGCGGGATGAGTTTTTTAAAACGTCCCTCCCGTTTCAGGCTTTCTCGACTGATTTTCAACATCGTATACTACAGCTTTAAAAGGAGCGAACTCCCTCACATGTGCAGATTGATATTTAAACGTTTTATATTTTTTATTCTTCACAGTAACGTTTAGATATTTAAATGTAATAAAAACGCCAATAACAAAGTGAACTATAGTTGGGTAGGTTAGCTGATTATCTTAAATATCCATAGATATCGTAGTCAGTTCTTACGGCCGTTAACACTTTCTCTGACAAGCGGATGCAATGAGACCCGTTTTCCGGTTTGGTCACGTGACGCACGGCATAAAGCCTATTGAGCCAAAGCTACTGTAAGTTCAAGGGTGTATTGGTTGGGTATTGCGGGTTTGGTTTTATTTGTTGGAAAAATATAAAAATATAATTTGACACAAGAGGGCAGTATAGCCCTATTTATGGTTTTGAATTTAAACTAAACCGTGACATCTACACGTTTTCCAAAGTGGACCAACGTGATTATTTAACGTCTTGTGATACCGGGTTGGGCACTGAAGTTACAGGAGTTTCTTCCCGTTGCTAAGTAACGGAACTCGAGTATTTAAAAGGTTATGGTTAACACGGTTGACGTGGTTTAACGTCGATGTAATACGTTGTTTTAGCATACCCTTTGCTTAAATGAGGAGCTGGGGGACGCCGGAAAAACCAATAGGTTATGGCAGAGGCGATTGCGTGTAGAATAGGTTAACATCCGGATATCTCTCCACTGGAGCGTGTTAACGCAAACGTGTAAGTTTCACGTTTGAGGGGGTTCAACCCTATGACATCTACACCTTTTCCAAAGTGGACCATTTAGGCTGCTTCATTAAAACGTGACATTTAGACGTTTTTTTCGGCGTGGATCGAATCCTTTTCACCTTGAAAATAATAAATGTTTTTTTCAATTTTAAATAATAGACCATTTCTCAGTGATCGTCAATAAAACAAAATTCCATTTTTCTCGGTTTAATGAAAACCAATAGGTTGTGATGGTAAGTTTCAGTTTAAGTGTAAGTTTCACGTTTGAGGGGTTAAACACTGTGACATCTACACGTTTTCCAAAGTGGACCAACATGATTATTTCACGTCTTTGTCGTGATACCGTGCTTGAGAAATGTTGTTTTGGCCACTTTGTTTGATATAATCACAACAATTTAACGTAAGCAAGAATGGGATTCGAACTCAAGTCGACTTGATTAAAGCCCAACGCTTTATCAAGTGAGCCAATGAGTGATATGTTCAAGGGTGTATGCTATTGGTTGGGTATTGCGGGTTTGGTTTTATTTGTTGGAAAAATTTGACACAAGAGGGAAGTATAGCCCTATTTATGGTTTTGAGTTTAAAGCGTGACATCTACACGTTTTCCAAAGTGGACCACTTTGTTTGATATAATCACAACAATAACGGATTTGAACTCAAGTCTTCTTGATTAAAGCCCAACGCTTTATCAACTGAGCCAAAGCTACTGAGTCTGTTAAGTTCAAGGGTGTATTGGTTGGGTATTGCGGGTTTGGTTTTATTTGTTGGAAAAATATAGAAATATAATTTGACACAAGAGGGCAGTATAATCATTGCCTGAACCACACGTGCTTTAGAATGTTTAAAATGTATTGAAATGAAATCGAAAAGAAGCAGAGTGGTGTTTTATAACATATTTCGTTTTATTGTTGCCTAACCGGAGTGGCATAGCCAGAGCGAGCAGAGTGCCGTGTTCAAGAACGCGCTGTTCTAACAGAATTACTGGACTCGCGTCGCGTCCTCCTGAGTCGGACTTTGCGTTGGCTTCTTGAAAACGCCTAATGCCAGCGCTTGTTTCTAGTGACAAACATGCCGACAAGCGAACAAGATCTGCTATCTGTCATCCATTGTTGTTTACTATGTCGCTTTTTTCGCGCGAAAATGACGCCGATCGGTTCTTTCCAGCATACCACGCCTATCAAGTAAGTGTACTGTTGGCGTTGGAAACGCAAGCCTGATCATGGTGTACCCGACCCGTACTGTACCGTACCGTACCGTACCGTAGCCCTCAGTGGAAACGAGCCATTACTGATTAAATGGTTTTCGACATTGGCATGGATGACTACGATTATGATTATTTGGACTTTTGACTTTTGACGATTTGGATTGCCCTGATTATCCTGTTGCTGCGTTTGGATCCACCCATTTCTCTGCTAGCAATCGTGACATATTTCAGACTATATAAAGTCTATAAAGACTATAGGCTACTTATCTTATAGGCTATGTAGGCTACTTAGGAGAATGTCCAGATCCCTGAAGCGAAGCAGTTCATTAAAGTCCTGCATATCAGTATAGGCTATTATTAAATATAGCCAACACATTGAGCCCAAGGGAGAGAGGAAACCCTTTTTTTTTTGCCACGGACCCTGTGAATCTTATGGCCCTGGCCGTATGAGGGATGCACTTCCCATTCAATAATTAATCCATTACCTTCAGCCTAATTGAACTGTTACATATAAAACATAATTGTTTTTTCAGAAATATTATTTATGTAAATGAATTACTTGTACCTGGAAAGCTGTACAATATTATCTCTGGTCCATATAACTAAACATTAACTCCCGAACCTTTGTTTGCTAAAAAGGGATTTAACTAGAAGCAAATATATTTTATAACTCTAATGATGTAAGATTCACAAATTCTCTATGAATGATTAACAGAGAGTCATGAATACTAAAGCACTCTAAATTTGTCCAGTCTGCGTGTGTCTCCCCTCACATATCCAGTGCCAGTGGAGGTTACCCTGGATACATGCTAAAGGGAACAGACAAAATCGTCTCTGCCTGCAAAGCATGGGACACATTATATTTAATGTCCCTTTGTCTTTTGATGTGACTGAGTGTTCTATCTGGTCGACAGTGGTGATGATGTAACCATGACACATTAAAAAATAACTGGAGTGTATGAAGTCCTTCAAATGGTTTTGTGGGAGTCTGTGTGATTGAGAGAAATCATTTTTCATGGCCAGAAAATCTCTGTGCCAAGAGTATCTGTAGTTACTGTGCACTGTAAAAAATTATTTGATCAATAAGTTATGACAACATGTTCTCTTACGAGAGATTCTCTCGTACTGTGACTGTGTAATATTACGCTATAGGGGAAAACCTCTTTTCCACCAGATATTGAAGCCAAAAATTATCCCTAATTTTGAATAAATGTAAAACGCATTACAGCAGCATGCAGACATAGGCAAGACGGCTCACATGCTAAGTGGCTGTGCAGGGCTCTCAGAGATTTTGGCGGTGGCGGCAGCAAGGGTTTGGTGTGGATGGGTTTCTGATCTGATAGATGACACATATTCTTACAAATAAAATAATATTTATTTAATTCAGCATTTCTTTGTGTGTGTGAGAGAGAGATAATGGTTAGTGTTGTTTATTGTAGGTGTTGGTAGCAGATTTTGAGGCCTTCAGCACAGGGGTTGGTGGCTCCCATTTGAAGCACTGGGGTTCCAGGCCAGCCAGCCATTTTTATTGTCATGATGGATGACAGGGTTCCATCTAGTGCCAAGCCATGTGATTATTAAGGTCAATATTGCGGTTGTGATATGCGATTGCGATATAAACAAATGGTTTCATGAGTCAACTTGTTTGGTTCTTAACCAAATGCACACACAGATTAGTGATAATTCTGAAATTACATTAGCAATAACAACTAAATGAGAGAGGCCCTTGGTGCATCGACTCTCACTTTTGAAAGACAATAACTATATACAGCCCATTCTCACCCCCAAGGCGTCACTTAACTGACGCCTTGGGAAGCATTTGGACATGCTTCAATATCTGGCGCTTTAGGCGCCCTTTAGCGTCAGTTAGATGACGCCCTAGGATCGCGTGTACCCTACCCCCACCCCACACCTAAACCTAACCGCGTCCTCTAACTGACGCTTTCCTTTAGCGTCAGTTAGATGACGCCGTAGGATCGCGTCATGTAAGTGACGCTAAAGGGCGCCTAAAACGTCAAATATTGAAGCATGGTCAAAGGTGACGCCTTGGGGTGAGAATGCGTTGCAATATACGGTGCACTTTCAGATATAAATCTTTGCAGGATGTTTTCATTCCCTTAGAGCTTTATTCCACAACATATGTACAGTCATTTTCAAAAATCCATGATAGGGGCTCTTTAAATAAATATCCAATATTTAACTTATCCAAGCTGCTTATAGTTAAAAATTTAAGGCAGCAACTGTTTGTTTTTGTTTTGTTTTTTTTATACAGTGGAGGGGATTGCTTTTTACTTTTTCCTTATCAACAGCATAATAAACCAAACATTTTTCCTTATCAACAGCATAATAAACCAAACATTTGTAAACAAGAGCTTATTATGCCTCAAAAATACACAGCACAAAACACCCCTTCCTATTGTTTAGTATCAAAGCATTGCTGTTTGTGACCGGTTCATTGAGAAGGCTGTTATTTGAAATGGTCAATTGTTGTCTATAGTGAACTAGAATGTAAATGTCCATTAAAAGCACAGCTATTGACTCCTTACCATTCTCACAGCACGATCAATTATGACAGAAATCTAAGCACCCTGTAAGGACCATTAGTCTATTATATGTTTTGCATGATAATAATTGAATCTAGTCCATCATGTATAACCTTATTGTTGCTATTTGACATGAAATATAAAAGTAATAAAAATATTAGTATTATTAACACAAATTACATAACATCAATAAAATGGTAAATTATTTCTAACAGTCTTTGATTTAGGCTGATATCCTCATCGTCATGACAAAATCCTCCACTGGGTACTTCCTTCTAATCTTGAACTATCCTTCAAGTGTTGACTCAGTAGTTTCCATTCATCTCATAGCATCACTAAAGAGGATGTACGTCATGCACCCAGCACACTATTCCACAAAGCATGTTGTGCATTTAAACTGTTCAAAAACAGCTGGCCTGATACAAGACAAAAAGTTAGATTGTACCTTTGTTCTGTTTTATTAGATGATTGCTCTGCGGTGGCTCATCTTGAGACACAGAATTATGACAGTTTCAGGGTTTTCAATCAAAGGATGGATGGAACCTTTTCATATTTCTGGGGTTCTCAGAAGTGCAAGTCATTATAGCTGGTTAAACTTCTATAGTAGTGAAAACAAATGGGTATAATTTATGCATTCTCATTTACCCCAACAGCTAAAAAAAAAAAAAAAAAAAAAACATGATAGCATTTGTAGGTGAATGTGATTGCATTTGTTAATGAATGTTGCAGCCATCCCCTGTTATGAGGTCAGTTGCAACATCTGACTTTATCTATTCAAGTAGCCTATAAATTGTACATGTATTATCATATGCTCACATGTATTATATCAGTGTGAGTGGGTAGCTGACAGATGTGGGTATAGGCCTATTATTGTATAACATTTTTGGGTTTCCAATACAAACAGTCTCTGAGAAACTCAAGTAAAAACTCAAAGTGTTGCAACCCCACTCTCCCCTAAATAGGCTATACATTATATTTTATGCTAATATATTGCATATACTATAGGTAGGCCAATCCTACTTTAGCGTTTTATAAGTGTTTTTAAAAACCACAAAAGTAATGATGTTCAATGTTTCACCTGAAGAGGTTACTATAGCAACACGCTGCCGAAACACCGTCAGTAGACTAGCCTGACGGTCTGTAAAAAATAAATAAATAAATAAATAAAAAGTAGCCAATTATAACAGGCTTATTTTATTATTTTATAATAAATACAAAATTACTTTATAATAAAATGTTATTTTATAAAAAAAAAAAGTATAATAAATGTTAAAATAAAATACATATTCGTTTATTTTATTTAAGACTTTATTAAAGGTTTGAATTAAACCTGCAATCTAAATAAAAATGACTAGTAAATTTAGCGAAATGTGCCACACGACTTCCGCGACGCACGAGACGAACAAACCTATGATCAGAAACAGACCGACGTGAAGGAATACTGAATAATTTGACCACTGCACGTAAGTAATCAATGACATGCCCCTCTCGAGGCGCTAATAGAGTTGGGACACCTACCATCCCCCGATTAGTGCACCCAGCGGCGACGGCGCACACCAGAGAGAGAGAGGAGCGATAAAAAAGAGGGAAAGACGTTTACTGTAAACGCATGTGTGAGCAATAATTAAGCGTTTATTATGCGGGTCTCTCCGTCGCACTGAGGTGTGGTAACGTTATAGCTAACCGGTGCGGGCGGCTTGCTTGCTCTTGATGTCACCTGAGCTTTGGCCAGAACAGGTTGGTGGACCTGGGTTTGGATGAAACAGTACGGTCACGGGGATTATTATTATTCTAGCCAGAGGGGCAGAGGTTTAATACTTCCTGGATTATAATTGTCGTAATCGGAACGGGCTATAGTAGAGCAACGGGCTGCTGATATTGTGCGCTCGTTTAAACGCTTCATTTAAATACACTACTGCGGAACTTTTGACTGGTGAACGAGGCTATATTAGAGGTTTTGATTTACCCTAATCCACTCATCCTCAAATTTGTCTTTTCTGAAGAAGCAAGCGCGTTAGAGAGGTAGCCTACGATGCAGTGCCCAACACAGCTCTGATTATCGAGAACAAATTTGGCCCGTTTTCACCGCTGTTTCATATGGGCGAAGCAAGAACTCGGTTCCCTTCATGTTGGACATGGGCTCGCTGTCAAGATAACGGGGTGTCCGATCCAGAGCGGGAGAAACGATGGGCAGAACTGTTCGATCAGCTGGATCTGAATAAAGATGGGAGGATCGACGTGAATGAACTGCGCACCGGATTAACCGCACGGGGGATCCTTCGCGGTGAGGTGGTGGACGAGGTGGGTCCGGGACGTTAGTAGTTGTTCACCTACGTGCTCTAACCAAGTTATGATGAATGCCAAACATCTGAAACCATTAGCATATCATTTTTATTTTTTATTTTTGATAAGACTAAACGAGAATTTAAGTTTAGGCCTACTTTTAGCAAATCCAGCATAGGCTGTGGACCAAGGACAAATGATCCCGTGTAATTTATTTAAGAGTTAGACTTTCCACGCTGCATATTGACAAACCTCCAAACTAACTTTGTTGCTTCTGTAGGGCAGACCTGAATGTGTTGAAAAGCAGGGCTAGATATGACGTCATAAATTTAACCTGTGGTTCTCAATCAGGGGGCATAGATAGATAGATAGATAGATAGATAGATAGATAGATAGATAGATAGATAGATAGATAGATAGATAGATAGATGATAATTTTTTATCAAGCTTGTATATTTAAGTTCAGTAATTTCACTTAAATGACAATTAATAGGTAATCTTCATTGCCATTTAAGTGAAATTACTGAACTTAAATATACAAGCTTGATAAAATGATCATTCTAGAAGAAAATTTCAAATGGCACTTTGAGGCTTTTGCATCTGAACTTTTATAGTAAATGAGATTAATCAAATTGATGCACTGAAACCATTTAAATTAATGTTTATAGTCTTGCATCCCCACTATTGGTTTTGTGGTCCAATTCTGTACTTTTGTTTTAACATTAATTTACACAGTTTATGCAGAGGTTGTACATTAAAAAATAAATAAATAAGTAATAACATAGAAGACAAATTTGAGATAGTTTTTTATATATATATATATATATATATATATATATATATAAAAGGCACATGGTGCAAAATAACAGATCTACAGATGTTGAAACAAAATGTGTGGCACTGTAATTTTAGAAAGTGATGTCAAGTGATCCAATCATATACCATAAACAGCATGGATAAATCTGCTCCACTGGGTTAGGATGCCTGAGTTCAGGGAATGTAAGTGTACTTGATCAACACACTGACAAGGAAAATTGTTTTAAATATTGACAGTTTATTCACTGATAATCTTTTGTATGGTCTGTGTAGCCTACTTATTGGTTCCACTGAAACCATCTTTTACAAGACGGTAGGATATTTGTTGACTTGATTAAAGCACAATAATCACGGGTTGGCATTTCAACTTAAGTTGAGAAGTGCAAAATTAAATTAATGCCCAAATTAAACAGTGCTTATATTGAGATCTTAACGCTATTTAGGCTACCTGAAATTGACATTTTTCTTAAACTTGCAACATAAACTAAAGAGCACCAATATTTACATTTTCACTCCTGTTGTAAACAGCCTCCTTCTTGCCAAAGCGACATGAAAAACAGTGCATATGTTGTGTTGTGATGATTACTTCAGCAGGTAGTTAAGGATCGAGTCCTAAGATGAAACCATGAAAGTGCCATTAAGAAAGTAACTTGGAGCAACACTATATGCCAGTGGTACGTGCTGTTGGGTTGTGTGACTGTGTTAGTCATGTGCTGTGATGTAAGAGAGATTAGCTCTTGTTCACAATGTGTTTGCGATTGGAGTCGCCAGACTACTGGCAGGGCTTTACACACAAACAGAAAACTTGCATCTATAAGCTCAGAGCAATGCCTCTTTTTCTCTCTCCTTTTGCTTTCTATTAGTTTCTCTTTGTTCCTCGTTCTACACAGGCATGACCACAGATGCAGACAGTGTTAAATCAAATTCACATACAAGTCCTTCATCAAACCCTCACAGTCTTGCCCTTAACTGCACTTTCCACCCCCTCCACCCCTCAGATTGTACGTGTGAGTGACACCAATCATGACGGCCAGCTGGACATTGAGGAGTTCACACAGTATCTGCGCACACACGAAAGAGAGCTCCGACTAATGTTCCACAACCTGGACCGCAACAACGATGGTCTGCATTATCCTTTCACACATTATAATGTCAACACACACGACATCACTGTAACTGCAACCTCATAATACTTCAATGCACTTTTTTTTTTTTTTTTTGCACTATTGCTTTTAAAGTGTTAAAATAACGTTTGTGTTTCTTTGTCTAGTATATGTTGTCATAGTATCATTCAAAATTTTGGGGTCAGAAATTGTATTTTTTGAGAAAAAGATAGTATTAGTAGACTGTCTGCTTAATATCTGCTAACACCTTATTTTGATGATCCCCAGTCGCTCCCCGGCGCCACAGTGAATGGCTGCCCACTGCTCTGAGTGTGTGTGCTAACTTAATGCTGAGGACAAATTCTGAGTATGGGTTAACATACTAGGCTTTCACATGTCACAGATCATACTGACCCCAAATTTTAAACAATTGTATATCCTGTGCGATATATATATATATATATATAGAATAAGCCTTCAAGTATTTTATACCTCAGGTCACATAGATGTTGCAGAAATTGAACTCTCCTTGCACAGCCTTGGAGTGAATGTGTCCACAGAGCAGGCCTCCAGAATCCTGCAAAGGTTAGATCGGCTTTCCACAAAACACTGTTTTCTTTTTGTTTGTTTTTTTAGTGCTTGATCAATCATGTACACAACTACTTCCCACTCTGGCTGTGTTTTCAGTAGACTTTGAGATGTTTCTGTGAAGCCCACATGTGTTGAGTCACACAGCTTCAATAGGCATAGTAAAAGCTTGTTTTAACTATTCTATTTTCCTTTTTGTGTCTCAGCATAGACAGAGACGGCACTATGACCATTGACTGGAATGAGTGGCGAGACCACTTCCTGTTTAACCCCTTGCACAACATGGAGGACATTGCCCACTACTGGAAACACTCTCTGGTTTACTTACAGCTCTTTTCAGAAATGATACTGTAGGCTTGATATTCATAATACATTTTAGAATGTAAACTTCATCTGTCCTTTGAATTTGTAATGTTTGTGTGTCAGATGTTGGACATCGGAGAACAACTAACTGTGCCAGATGAGTTTTCAGAGAAGGAGCGACGTTCAGGTGTGGTGTGGAGACAGTTGGTGGCCGGGGCAATGGCAGGAGCCGTTTCGCGAACAGGAACTGCTCCTCTGGATCGTCTTAAAGTTTTCCTTCAGGTTCAGTCAGTTCTTAAAGAGGCCTTATTATGCTCCTTTAAAAAGTCTTGGTTTTATTTTTGGGGTCTACTAAAATAGGTTTTCATGCTTGAGTGTTCAAAAAACATTACCTTGTTGCAGCACCTCTCCTTCCAGTCTGTCAGTAATGCTCTGTTTAGTTTCTGTCTTTATGAAGGCCCTCCGCTCTGATTGGTCAGCTGGTCAACAAACGCTTTAAAGTCGGCGTGAAACGGAAGTTGAAATTGTATTTTTTTTCCTTGTCGTGATGTATATCCGAGTGAAACAGCTTGTGAAATTAGAAAAAAATGTAGGTCAGGGCATTTCGTCCTTCGGGAATTGATTGGATCGTTGGAGGTTGGGCTTTGCAAACAAAACGGTGGCAGATTTGAATGCGATTCTCTGAGAGGCGGTGCACCGATAGCCGCACCCTCATCGGATCTGGCCGCACCCTTTCGCCATTCCACGTGACCGAAATAGAAGAGAGTTCGTTTCGATGGGGGAGGGAAGGGTAATGTATTTGATTAAAGAAGATTATAAGGGTACATTAATTTTTAAAAAATAATGAAGTACACTGATAAATCATTTATAATAAACACTACAATATTACATATAAAAAGAAGATTTGTCAAATTTGATGTCATGCCGACTTTAAGTGTGTTTTGAAAATGTCAATTTCAACACCATTAACTCAACTTAACCAGGCCTTGCTCCTTTTTTGTGATGACACACTAGCAACATTACACACTAAAAAAAGTTGAACATGTAAAATATCATAAAAGGTCCATAATAGGTTCTCTTTAAAAGCGTTAGAATTAAGTTTTGTCTCTATGAATTATTGTTGTATCAAAGAAACTCAACAGAAATAAATAAAATCCTTTGTTGGGACTGGCATTTGTGAAAAGTACATTGCTTGTAATGAAAGGAGTGTGAACTGAGTGGGTTTTCAACAGGTCCATGGCTCAAGTGGTGTGAGTTTGTTGGGTGGCTTGCGTGGAATGGTGCAGGAGGGAGGACTGAAGTCCCTTTGGAGAGGCAATGGCATCAACGTCCTCAAAATTGCCCCGGAGTCAGCTATCAAATTCATGGCTTATGAGCAGGTAAACAAACCAGAATACAGTAGCTACACATTTTAAACCGCTCTGTATTTAGCAACATATTGTCTAATATTAGTAAACAATTTAAAATGTCTTGTGTAGATCAAATGGCTGATCAGAGGCAGTAGGGAAGGTGGCTCTCTAAGGGTTCAAGAACGTTTCATTGCTGGCTCACTGGCTGGAGCTACTGCTCAAACCATCATCTATCCCATGGAGGTAAGAGGAGGAAATTAGAGAAATGAAGAGACTTTTAATTTTTAACTATACAAGTAATGTAACCACAGACCTTTTTCACACATAAATCAAGAAACTGGGATTCTAAAAACCCATTCCTGAATCCTTGGTAAATTAGCCTTCTGGGTTGGCCTACAAATTGACATCAAGACTAAATGGCTCTAAAATGATAAGACCTGAAGAATTCAGTTGCTTTACTTCTAAACGTATTGTATTTTTTTAAATCATAAGCACTTCTTGAGAAATTGTAAAAAAGATCTGTCCCAGTTTTAGACGATGGACAACATAGGACCGAAAAACTTCAGTATAAGCTGTCAAACTGATATTATAATATTATAGATATATACAGTAAAATATACATTTATAATGTTCAAAAAGATTTCTATTCCAAATAAGTGCTGTTTTGAAATTGAATTTCTATTTATCAAAGAATCCTGAAAAAACGTGTCCCATTTTCTACAAAAATATTTAGCAGCACAACTGTTTTCAACATTAATAACCAGAAATGTTTATTGAGTATTAAATCATCATATTAGAATGATGATAATTATCATGTGACAAGGAGTTGTGATGCTAAATTTTGCTTCGACATCACAGAAATAAATTACTTTTTAAAATATATTCAAATCGAAAACAGTTATTTTATTACAAAAAAGGAAGTTCAACTCATATTTTGGATTTTCATAAAAAACAGTTACAGGAAGACCCTTACAATGGAAGTTCAGGGGAGAGGCAGTAAATATTATTAATGCATACTGTTTTAAAAGTATATGTGTACTATTGATACCTGGATGATTTGGATTATCAAATTAAATCTTGTATTTGACCTGGAACATTACTTAATGGTATTACTCATTTAATGTCTGGCAGTAACGGTATCCATTGTCTTAAGTTGTGTAGTTTTTCAGCTGCTAATGTAAAGTACAAACACTAGAGAATCTGGTTAACAAAGCTGTTCCTAATTGCTGTTTGTCTCTTTACTCGTGTTGTTCTAAATGTTGAAAGAGTCGAAAATGAGCTGGGCCTAGTTAACAAATACCGATACAGATTGTCTTTCTATTCTTGGTGTGCTTAAATGCAAAAAACAAGTTTCTTTTTTTAGGTTCTGCTATTTATTTAATGAGGCAGATCAGTTCACATTTTGGAAGCCAAATCCTAATTATTTATTCATTTAGAGATCTTTGAAGGAGTTTTTCCAGCTTAAAGTTAAAATTACTTCCAAACTAATATTTCTCATATATTTCTCATATTTATAATAATTAATTGTTATTTTTTTAAACTTTCTATTTGTTTCCTCTGTTCCTTCCCAGGTGCTGAAGACACGTCTGACCCTCCGAAAGACAGGACAATATTCTGGCATGGCAGACTGTGCTAAACAGATACTGCATAAAGAAGGAGTGCGAGCATTCTACAAAGGCTATGTGCCAAACACACTTGGCATCATCCCTTATGCTGGCATTGATCTGGCTGTCTATGAGGTATGGCTGTGTGTGTGTATTTTGACACATTTAAGTGTTTGCGAATGCCTGCTGCCACTGACAGGCTGTGGGTATTTATCATTTTCAGTTGCAATAGTTGGTAAGATAAAAGTTTTGTATTTTACGTTCCTGTGCAATTTTCTATTTCTAACAACTCACAGGTCTTTTTTCAGGTGACTGTATTATTAACCCCATGTCATTGTTTCCCGTGTGACAAAAACGTATTATTTGGCCATGGACAAACATTTTTGTCACATTTGTCACACGTTTTTATTTATATTTAGTTCCCTTCTGTTCAATCAGTTGTCCGCTCTCCATTGTATTTAGTGTGTGTGTACCTTTTGTCTGTCTATACCATTTTAAGTTATATTATTGTAAGTAAAACGCTTTGCTTTGGAACTTTAGACTCATCTTCTTCTGCCTGCACCACACTGTGACACATTTAAAATAACTGATTAAAATGTATTAATAAAAAAAGGGATAATCTGGGGTTTTTTCTATTTTGGGTGGGTTTGTAGTATGTTTTAGTTCTTTTTCGTAGTTAGTTTCTGTTTTTTCATTGTTTGATTATTAGTTACACCTGTTGTTCATTTCATTGATTTGTTTGATTATTTAAGCCCAGTGTTCTTTCAGTTCATTGTCTGTTCTCATCACATTATTCTGGTTGTTTCGTTCATGTTTCGAGTTGATGTGTTCTGAGTGTTTTGTTTTGAGTTTGAATTTAACAAATGTTGCAGCAAATAGATCCATATAGGTATACGTTGATAACATATATCAACAATATCGTTTTTGTATAATATTATATTTAGAAATGTTATGTATTAAAAAATATATCTGAAACATATATTTATCTCCCTCTTCTGTTTGACAGACTCTAAAGAATGCTTGGCTACAGCGGTACTGCATGGGCTCGGCTGATCCTGGGGTTTTGGTGCTGCTCGCATGCGGCACTGTGTCCAGCACATGTGGGCAACTGGCTAGTTACCCGCTGGCTTTAATCCGCACACGCATGCAGGCTCAGGGTGAGCGAGAGGAAATGCAATGTTATTCTGATTATGAAAAGAAAAATGTAAAGAAAAAGAACCGCACTCTCTAGTTAAATCTCATGAAGATTTATTCATTCACCAGTGTGGACATGGTGAATGAATAAATCTTCATGAGATTTAACTAGAGAGTGCGGTTCTTTTTCTTTACATTGATCACTGTTTTATAACTCGCACCCAAAAAACGTCTTGGTAGTTGAGCGCGCCTAGTTTGAGCATTCTGATTATGAAACCCATAAAAATATATTCACAAGAATGAAAATACACAACCTCACTCCTCCCTTTCTTCTGGATAGCCTCAACAGATGGTGTTCCACAGCTATCAATGGTTGGCCAGTTCAAGCACATTGTGTCTCACGAAGGCGTTTCTGGGCTTTACCGTGGCATTGCCCCCAATTTCCTCAAAGTCATTCCTGCTGTTAGCATCTCTTATGTGGTTTATGAGCATATGAAGAAAGCACTGGGAGTGGGGGCCTAAGCCAGAATCAGAGTGACGAAGAAAGATAGAACCTGTATTTTAAAAAAGGAGCATTAGTAGGGCACAGAGGACCCCTGGAGAATAGGATAAAGAAGACATAGTCAATAAATGACCTAAAAACCTACTCTACATCATACACAATTACATTCCCATTGCATCCCAGTTTTGTGGAGAGGCAATCATTAAGAACAATGGTTGTGTTTAGAGTTTCTCTTTGACTGGCAGCTTGTAGATCTCAGGTTTATTGTGCACTATAAACAGCTTCTTATCTTCAGAGGTGAACACCATACTTCATTTTACATGGAATTTCATTGGCGTAATTATAAATGAAGGGTAAGAAACGAATAGGTAATGACATCTAATGACAGAGAATGATGGTGAAATAGTAGGCCTATTGCAGTATTATATTTTTCTAAATGACAACCAAAGTTTCCCTCCTGAAATTGACCAAAATATTGAAGGTGTTTTAATGTACACTGGGGAATGGAATATTTGAATTAGTCTCTACTGACTGATCTTTCATAACATTTACGAATGAGTTATAAATTGTAAAGCATGTTTCTGCAGGGATTTACATTATTGTATAACTTTTTGTATTTTTGTAAAGGTCAGTGAGAGTTAAGTATGTCATATGCTACAATTGAATGATCAAGAATTTGCACTCTTCAAATGATTGTGGAATTATTTATATCTTAAACTGAATCATGATGTTCTTTTATGACACTCTGCTGCTTTGCTTTTTAACTTTTTTTGTACAAAACTTTCTGATATTTCAGACCTTGTTGTATAGAGTAAAATACAGGATTTAGTGTTGCCTTGAACAACTTGCAAATGGTGCAACAACAAGGGCATTGGATGAGATGGGGACAGCCAGGGCTGTTTCTAGAGGGGAGAAAGGTACAACAACCTGCACTGGGGCCCCGAAGACCCTAGCTGGATGGGGAGTTTAGCAGTAAAGTTGTGCATTAGATTTGGATGCTTTGTGTTTATTAATGAATGTGTTATGGTGAATAATAAAAAATGTGGCTCAAAATAGTATTAATCTGTTCACAAAGGGCTTTTGGTAGTGCATGATGTCAGTGTCACAAGTTGCATGTTTTACGTGTTTTAAGAGCTCTGATTGTCCATACCAAAACATGCAAAGCACTGTTAGGCCTATATTTAAAACTGACAAGAAATGCATGTTTATTTAACATAAAACATGACTGCTGTTACCAGACTCTAAATCAGAAACACATTAAGTACTGGATGCTACTAGATTACACGACTAAACAACAAAAAAAGTCATTTGTTTGGTTCTGTAAACTAAAGAATGAACTAATTACAATTGTTGTATCACATCTCATTTTATAGACTATTGGGTATTCAGTCCTACTCCTGAAGGTCCTTTGGGCCAGTTGCATAAACTGCTAAGACTAATCTTACAAGTTAGTCATCAATTTTTTTCTTAAAGATCATTCATACCTTTTTTAAGTCGGTTACATGAAAATGTATGTATGATACTCAAGAGTACAACTTACTGTCCCTTGATTAACTGCAAGTGGTTCATTCTTGATCTTATAAGACACTGTTTTAACTGGTTTAGCTGCATCTAAGCTGAATCACAATATTCCCATGCCTGCCTTTTTACTTTTTTTAATATAACATAAGGGTTTAGGGATAAATACTGTTTGAATGTAGTATTTTGAGAAATACATTTATAACTTATCTTAGAAAATAATTACCTCTGGAAACTTTTTTTTTTTTTTTTTTTTTGCTTTTATGCATTGCATTGAGAGTAGTGTGCCTTGACATGCTGTGTTCACTTTAAAATAATGTGCATGCGGTGTAGCCAGTCTGGCAACAATTCCCTGCATAAGTGAGAATAAATACAATTGAGAGGTTATTTAATATATATTACAGTACAAAATAAAACGTTTTACTCAAATACCTGTCTCAGAATCAAAATTTCCTTTCAAATGTTGTCATTCAAATCAAAAGGCCATAAAAAACAGATAACACTGCACTGTAAAATCCAATTAGTACAGCTTACTTGAAAAAAGCATGCAAACCGATTGCACTTAAAAAACTGAGTAAAGTGAAATAGGAATAATATGTAGTACTAACAAGTACATGTCTAGTGTACACTTACAAGAGAGTTCATAACTTAAAATAATTTCTATACTATACTTGATCTTTTATTTTAGATGTACTCATTTATGCTAGTTGTGTGACTGAATTATGGGTGGAGACGGGAGTGTTGTAACCCAGGGTCAATTGTAACACTGTCAGAAAAGAGCTATAGAGTTGTCAATATCTTGACACCATACCAATTTGAGCTTACAGGAGAAGTGGCATGTGAATGAGCAACACTGTAGATTTTATGATAAAAAAACAACAAAAACTGATTTCCAGGAAGGAAAATCAAAATAATTTTTTGCCTAGCAATTGTATTATAAGATAGCCTACAATTATTTGATGTGCATTAAGCTACCTAAAATAGCTGTTTCTCTAGTTTAATTTGATGCTTTGCATTCATGCCAACTTCAACCCCACTGGCTAAATTGGTCCATGTATCATCCTATCATTTGCTTTCCAATTTGAAATGAAATAAGAAGAAATGAGAAAACAGCAGCTTTTTGCGTTTTTTTTTTTCGTAAAAAAAAAAAACAACAACAAACAAACATGACCAAACATGACTTCAAAAATTGTTTTCCATATGTGGGGAGTCATGAGACGCCCCCTTCCGCTGATTGGTCAAGTACAAATCTGAGCATATGACGTCATCAGCCGTCTCTCAGGTCTGTCCAACAAAATAATATTGCTCAACGGTAATCTACCCATTAAGGATGTAATTTGTCATTTTGAAAACCCAAACAAATCTTTAGAATCTACTGGTAACTTCCTTATTGTGGCAAATGTATATCTTAGACTTTGTTGACATTTTGAACAATTTAAATTGAGTTGGGCCAACACAATTTTGGAAAAGTTCAATTCTAAATATCAATTATTGAGTTTGACCGACTCAATTTTGGAAAAATTTAAATTGAGCTGGCCAAACTCAATTTTGGAAATTTTTAATTCTAAATTTTTATTATTGAGTTTTTGCCAACTTAATTTTGAACAATTTAAATTGAGTTGGGCTAACTCAATTTTGGAAAAATTTAATTCTAAATATTAATTATTGACTTGGGCCCAATTAATTTTGGAAAATCTAAATTGAGTTGGGCCAACTCAATTTTGGAACATTTTAATTCTAAATATTAATATATTAAATATTTGCATAAAATAGATGGTGTAGAACTTATTTCAGCAAACTACCTCTCATTGTTACATCCCCATCTATTGTTACAACCCATCATAGGTAGGTTGTAACAAAAAAAAAAAAAAAAATACCTCTATGTATTTGACACTAACTCACTTAATCTGTGATTGTGTCGTCATGTCCATTTATCAAAGGTTTAGAGATACACAACCAGAGTTAATGATGCTAAAAGTGTTATTACTGTATGGTCTCCCGACCCTACCATTAAACACCGGAGATGAGGTCAACACTTTAACACTTACTGACAGGTCAGTAAATAATTAATTGGGCAAACTATTTATTAAATGTTTCCCCTGATATTCCTGTAAAATTTTACTAAGCAA
Organism: Pimephales promelas; assembly: GCF_988280905.1. Classification (NCBI taxonomy): domain Eukaryota; kingdom Metazoa; phylum Chordata; class Actinopteri; order Cypriniformes; family Leuciscidae; genus Pimephales; species Pimephales promelas. The sequence continues at coordinate 26,130,249 of NC_142771.1, forward strand.
TAGATCGTGAAGGGAAAAAAATTGGTGAGTATGGAAAGTGAAAAAAAAAAATAATGTTCAGTCATAAATGATAACTGAATTCAGTTAAAGTTTTTTAAAACTATTTTTCATTTTGCTGTCATTTGAACACCAGTTTCCAAAACTGTGCACCTCCTGACCAGTAAGTGGCGGCATTAGCTACTTCTGATGAGTTGTCAGTGCACGGAAAATGCCGCCGTCAGAGCTGCCGCCGTCATGTCCTGTTTACTCCATTTTGTTTCTGCTAATAATTTGGTAGGTCTCAGTGTGCTGATTGCGGAAAAGACTGCTAAATAAATTATGGGGAGAAAAAAGAAGAAGCAGATGAAACCCTGGTGTTGGTATCCTTCTTTTAAAGCTATCATACTGTTGTTCTAATATTTTCTCTTGGTGTATTAGTAGGGATTGGCTCACTTCCTGTTTACGGATGGCTAATGCATTGTTCGCATGTTTCTCTTATAATCAAGGCTGTGTCTCAAACACATACTGAGCTATGTGCTTTACTCTCAAGACATCATAGGCGCTTATGAATTTGAGTTCTATTTGAACGCACGCCTGATCGCTGATTATATTAAGTCACAGCCCAGACTTCAGTCTTTGTCATTATCCTTCAGCTGGTGATCCTGGATTAAACATTATCACAAAATAAACCTGGTCATTATGACCAGGACCTCGGCGTGAAGCGAAGACCTAACTTACCAATTAACACACTGACTTGATACATCATGATATATCTAACGATATAAATTGAAATGATGTTTTGTTTATGTCTGTTTATTTGTTAAAGTTACTTGTAGGTAAGTGTAACGTTTCCGCTAATAAAACATACCATTATGGTCATTTATAACGTGGAGAACAGTCAACAAGGAAATTAACAGTTTTGTGGTTATTCTACAACAATATGTGACTCCTTAATTCGTCAATTCACAATCACTATTCACATTTTTACGTTGAGCGTTATAAACAAATGTATCTGCTTTCATAGACATTTTAGTGCCTAAACTTCAAAGTCTCAACATCTTGCTATCATCATAATATGCCAGTGGTTCTCAACCAAGGGACCAGGGCCCACTAGGTGGCCTTGAGATTATTTAAAAAAGATAAAACAAACTGTTAAATAAGAAATTCCTTTATTTTTAATTGTCTAGTTGTTGTTTTTTAACAACCATATGTATAATAAGCTTTTAAACAGCAAATGTCCCCTGAATGAATAAGGGAATTTAGTGAAAGTGTAATTAAACTCTATGGACATTCTTATAAAGATATTCATTTTCCTCTAAAAATGTATCAGTTTGAAAAAATCCTTATTCAGTAAATCACAAAGAACTGGAGAATGTCACAGGGCCTGTTCTTATTGTGGAAAATGGGGAGAACTTGTAGGTTGAGAACCACTGGTGTTTATGAAAGAAGTGTGACAAAAGATTTAAGCATCCTTATGCTAATAAGGTTGACTTAATGACGTTTTTGGCTTTCTGTTATGACTTTTTTTCTTGTTTATATGACTTTAACCGCAAACCCAGGTACTGTAACAGGGATTTTGATGATGAAAAGATTCTCATTCAACACCAGAAGGCCAAGCATTTTAAGTGTCACATATGTCACAAGAAGTTATACACAGGTCCTGGTCTGGCCATCCACTGTATGCAGGTACATAAGTATGTCATTGGGATTGTGTGTCTATATATGTAATATATTTACTGTATGTCTTAAACTTTTTGTTTGTTTATTGAAGGTTCACAAAGAAACTATTGATGGTGTACCTAATGCAATACCTGGAAGGACTGACATAGAACTGGAGATCTATGGAATGGAGGGTATTCCAGAGAAAGACATGGAGGAGAGACGACGTGTACTTGAACAAAAAACACAGGGTAGCACATTTAACTTCATATTACTCATGCTATTTTTGTAGCCCACGTAAACCCATAATAACAATATTCCCCTGCTTTGTGTAAACAGAAAATCAGAAGAAAAGATCAAATCAAGATGATTCTGATGAAGATGATGAGGACGAAGAGGCTGGACCCTCCTTCCAACAGCCAGCATCAACCGCACAGCCTCAGGCAGCCTACGCCCCCATGACTCAGCCAGGAATGGCACCTGTTCCTGCTCCAGGGATGCCACACGGAAGCTACTCGGGTGTGCTTTGTAATAATACAAAACAACCAGTTCAAGCTTTTATGCATAGTATATTTATTATGTGTCTCCTAAATTACTTATCTCAAAGGAATGCCCCCAATGATGCCTGGTGTTCCCCCAATGATGCCAGGGATGCCCCCTGTCATGCCAGGGATGCCTCCAGGGTAAGCGTTAATATAGTCTGAATATTGCTCATCCATGTTGTAAACATGTTTCTTTCAATAACTTCCTTCCTGTTACATGTAATTAATAGCATGATGCCAATGAGTGGCATGATGCCACCTACACATGGAATGCCACCAATGATGCCAGGCATGCCACCAGGTACAGGAACCTTTAAATTTAAGGCTCAGTAGTAGGTATACTTTTTTTTCAGAATTATTTTATTATTGTCATAAAATTATTTGATTATTGTGGTATTACAGGAATTCCTCCTCCCATGGGCCATCACCCTGGCATACCCCACATGGCTCAAGCTCCTCCTACTACCACCCGGCCAGCTATGCCTGCCACCACGGTGTCCACGCCACAGCCAAATGTATCCAAGCCACTGTTTCCCAGTGCAGGACAGGTATGCTGCCCTTCCTTGCTAGTTGCAAAGCCGAAAGGCATCTTAAGTAAACTTAAATGTCTTTATTTTTTATGTCACTTTCAGGGACTGATTAGACTGATTAGATGCCAAGGAAAATACTGTACAGGCAGTTTTTGGTTAGAAAGAGAGAGAGAAAGAGACACTTTTGCATCACTTCATGCTGCTGACAGTGATGTTTTCAGGTTTCCAATGCTTCTGAACCAGGGGTCTCAAACTCAAAATATATAGTAATCAAAGATTACACCTCTTATTAAGATGTGTTACTGTTTTGTTCGATTGGGTCATGAGAGTAGGACGCTAGTTACAGGTGTAAATGGGGTCTAAAATGTTTTGAGCTTGTCCACTTTCGACCACAAAGAGGTAGTCGAGAACTCATTTGTTTCATTTGTTTCCGGATTGTTTTCGTAGTGTAGACTCAAGCTCTACAGCACACTTCTTTTCGGCAGTCAAAGGGGGTTACGTGTTTGGGCGTCATGCACAAAAACCCTTAAGGCACCAAGGTGGTGGTGCCACCGGCTATATATATATATATATATATATATATATATATATATATAGTATATATATAAAATATAGCTGCAAGCAGTGATTACTGGCCCAAGCCAGTGGCACAACCCCGGTGCCTTTATGTGGTCGAATGCGTGCGAACAGCCACAGAAGATCTGATATAGCCCACACATTTACCCACTCATTGACCCTCCCCTCAAAGAAATCAGGACAGACGTGGTTGAAAGTGGACAATAAAATTAAGTATTTTCCTATAAAAGTGTATGAATTCATAGTTACATGCAAAGTTTTTAGGCTTTTATTTGGTGAATTGTTATTAAATGAAAAAAAAATTATTAGTTGTTTTATTAAAAACAAATCATTACAAAAATTCTGGCGCACATATGAAATATATTGCTTTGTTTTTTGTTTTTTATTTAAAAGTGATCCCTTTTTTTGCTGTTTTGGAAATTCTTAAGAGACCAAAATGGATAAACCTATGAGGGGTTAATAAAAATAAAATAGAAAAAACCCTCAGTGCTGGTCCTTTTAGAGCGCAGTTTTAAATGACCAGAGGTTAAGTGTGTTCATGATAGTTTTTGTGAGCAGCGGTCATGTCCAGAATTAAACGGGGTCTTTACTGTGTGCTCTTTCTCCATGCTGCAGATGGGCACTCGAGCTCCAAGCACAAGCTCTGCCTCCTCCAGTCTGGACACTTTGTCAGCATCCTCTAAACCGCTGTCCCAAGTATGCAGTAGCTTGCTGACTCGGTGAAAGAGCTGCTTTTTAAAACTATTGATGGCATGTGATGGCAGACAGACCTCAGACTGCCTCTTAGAATAATTGCCTTTGCACTTGAGGACATATGTAGTGCTTCAGAAGAATCAAAAGAGATTTTTAATCGAGGCTGATAAGTGATAGACAGCTTGATTGTCTCTTTTAAACTCTTTTAAGTCTCTTTCTTTAAAATACACCTTCATGGTCAAATTTTAACTCTGTATATATTCAGTGGCCCCAAAAAGTATTTGGACTCATTGGGGCATTTGATCATGATTCACTTTTTACACCCAGAAAGTATCCAAAGACTTTATTTTGTTAAACATTTTGTGTTTTTATTATTTAAAACCAGTCGATTATTCAGTGACCTTAGCTGGCAGGAGGGTTCAGTACACTTGCAGGATTGAATTGAGGTAGTCAGCCCACAATGCCAGCATCAAAACTTTAAATTCTGTTTGCAACTGGGAGCCAGTGGAGTGAGATCAGGAGGGGTGTGACATGGGTTTTGGCTACCGTGTTCAGGATCATCTACAGAGATTAGTTGAACTGTCTGGAAGGCCTGCCAGTAGAGCGTTGCAGTAGTCCTGTTTTGAAATGACACAAGCTTGGCCAAGAAGTTGCACCACATACTTTGACAGGATGGGTCTGATTTTCTTAATGTTTCAAAGCCCAAACCTGCACGTCCGGGTTGTTGCTGAAATATGGGTGGATAATGCCATGCATGATATTAACTCTATACTATTTTGTCTAAATAAAGGGTTAGGGTAAAGTAAAGTAAACATAAAATAAAGGGTAACCCTAACCCTTAGACATTACACCATTATAATGTACAGTATGAAAAAAAAAATTAAACTGTTATTAAATTAGCATTTCTAAACATTGACTTTAAGTGAGCGTTAGATGGCGGTATTTTGTGAGCTATAAATGATCTTGCTCTCTATTACTAGATAAGATAAATAAATAACACTTGATTTGGTGTTCTGTTATATCTTGCATTGTATATTAAGTGTGACTTAAATACTTTGTGGGGCCACTGTATTCAGACTTTTAAGAATCTGTTTTGCTTCTGTAACTGTAGTACCTAAGTGCAGCATAGAGTTGAATCCATGAATGTATCTAATCTGCGCTTTTGTCTCACTTCAGGTCCAGCAGGCTGGTTCTGGTGTAGCAGTGAGCGCTTCTGCACCTCCTTCTGCTGCGCCTAAACCCACATTCCCAGCCTACACCCAGTCCTCCACCACTGCTGCTGCCAACACGAGCAGCACTGTGGCCAAACCGGGCACCCCAGTCACAAGTAAGCCCGCTACCCTCACCACTACCAGTGCAACCAGTAAGTTGATCCACCCTGATGAAGACATATCATTGGTAAGTGAACCTGTTTCTATGCTTTGTCTTTTAAGCTCTGCAGAACTATCTATAGTGCATGTTTGCATTTGATAAAAAAAACAGGTTCATTATTTCATACGGTCTTGTTCCAAACCTGTGACTTTCTTTCCTCTGCGGAACAAGACAGTCAAAGTTACAAAACAACACTGGACCCCAGTGACTTTAATTTTCACATTATGTTCTTTTATGTTCCACAGAAGAAAGAAAGGAAACAAAAAAAAGTAATTTTTTTATGTCTTACCGCCCTGCATGTTTTGCTTTATGTGCTTGACAGGAGGAGTTGCGAGCACAGCTGCCTCGCTACCAGTGTAAAATCCCTAGTGCGGGACAGGCCCACATATCTTCCCCACCGGTCGCAGCAATGGGAGGCGTGTTGCCCCCTCAGCAGGGCATTCCTGCGCAGCAGCCGGGTGTTAGGCATCCCATGCAAGGTAGGGTGTATATAAGTGCTCTCAGACTATTGGATGCCCACTGAATATCAAATAAGACTAAAAATGTCTTGTTACACTAGTCTTTAATAGTTGTTATTCAGAAAGAATGCAGTAATTAAAAGTGACAAGTCATTTATAATGGTACAAAATATTTCCATTTCAAATAATGTTGTTATTTTGAACTTCCCTTATTAAAAAATCCTGAAAAAATGCGTTACTTTTTCCACTAAAATATAAACTGTTTTCAACATTAATGATAAATGTTTCCTGAGCTTCAAATCAGCATATAATGGCGCTTTTCCACTGCTGGTACGTTCGGCTCGGCGCTGTACGGTTCGGCTCGCTTCGCTTTAGCTCGGTTTGCTCTTCCACTGCAGTTAGTACCGCTTCGAAGTAGGTGGGATTTAGTCTGATCGTCATAGTTTATCCGTTCCTAAGCTACTTCCTCACCTACATACATGTGAAAGCAGATTATCAATGAAACAATGAATAATGATGAGCCTGCTGAAATGTTCCTATAAATATATTTTCTTTCCAACTGTGCATTCTGATTAATAATAGACTGAATTTATTTACCCACTAATCTGCAGCAGTCCTATGAAAATGATATACTGTATGCATATTTGCTCATCTTCTCAAAAGTTTATTTTTCTCTTTCTGACATTTCATACATGTTGGGTTTACATTTTTAAATGAAATTGATTGCTTTTGTGCACTGGTGTTTATTCCAGTCTTTTAAAATAGTTGAATGAATGAATGCTTGTGAGGTGTCTGTAACGATGTTAAATAGGCTAGGCTACTTAATCAATTATGTACACAGCGTGGAGGAGAATGACAGTCAACTACTTTGAATATGATAGCATTTTTGGCATAAACATGTAAATAGTGAAAAGACTGCACTGTAAAAAAAAATATTTTCATGTTTAGTAATCACAACATTTTTTCTTTTGTCAAATCAAATCCATATAATATATATACATATATATATATATATATATAATTGTGAGTTTCTGATGATTAAATCATTCTCCATCATTGTATTAACTCACTTCTTCCATTTCAATGAACTTAAAATTTTAAGGCAACCAGGTTACTTACTTTTTAAGTTAAACCAACAATAATTTTTTACAGTGTGACATTGAAAGCTGATGACACAGAATGATTCAAATATTTAATCCAAATAAATAAATGTTCATTTCATGGTTCGTATTGATGTTCTTCATCTGTTCACACATACACTTCAGCATCGCGGCCACTAGTTTAGATGAACACTGACGGCGTATGTTTAACACGGTTTGGGTTGGATTAAAACGTCATGTTCCGATAAGTTTGAAAAATTCTGCACACAGTAAACATCAGAATATACTTTCTCCTGTCAATAAAAATTGGCAAATTTTTAAATCTTATTGTGGACACTCATTTTAAGTGGCGTTTGTTCAACTCATTGACCACACAGTACATTGAAAGTAAACAACCGGAAATAAGTGAGACATTCTATTTCCAATCTATTTTCTAAAGTGCGTCACAAAGCTCAGTGCAAAAGCTCCATTGAAGACTTGTAATTTGTTTCTCTGATGTCAAATCTTCAGCATTTAGAAAAATAGAAAAAAAAAGTTATTTTAAATTGTAATAGTATTACTGTTTTAAAATTTTTTATCAAATAAATGCAGCCTTGATGAACATTAGAGACTCTTTCAAAAACATAATAAAAGTCTTGCCAACCACAAACTTTAGAACGGTATTGAGTAAGATAAAAGCAGATTTGTGTTATAAATGCAACTAATCAGTTTCTTCTCATGTAGGGCCATATGGTGCTCCACCTCAAGCAGTGCCTGGGTACGTCCCGGGTGGGATGCCACCGTATGGGCAAGCCCCACCCATGGTTCCTCCTTACCAGGCCGCACCCCCTCGGCCTGCCATTGGCATGAGACCTCCAGTAATGTCTCCTGGAGGCCGATATTGAAGCGTCTTCATTAGGTTTGGTGATTCAACCATTTTACCATCTAGTGGCGTTCTTTACAATCCAGATCAGTAACCGTAACCCTTCTTGCAATGAGGGGATGGAGTAGTCAAACTGTGTAACGCATGGGACATTTGATTTTACCTAGTCTTGTATTTGGACCTTCCCTTTGTTGCAGATCATACAGTTTGGCTTTTTTTCTCATGTTTTGTTTAGGTTTTTAGAAGTGAAGTGTAGTAAATATGGTTCGTAATAATTTGAAGCGGCTGGAGTTTCGTACAGCACCTTTATCAAGGCAAGTCACTGTAAATATACTACTGTACTAAAAGTGTGAAGCCTTCGCAGCACCAAAAGGTGCTGTTGGACGTCCTGTCCCCAGCGTTGCTCGGTGAGGGCTTCAGATAGCTGTCACTGTTGAGTTTATTTTTCTGTGTCTGCTTGTCTACATTTACAGTGTTCTCTCTGTAGGGCCAATAACAAAAGGACTCCTGTGAATGATATCTGTACTGTTCCACTATGAATTGTAATAAACTATTGAAATCTAACGGCTGTTTTTTCATGAGCGAGTAAAGGACAACTCCGTAAGGTTTGTACTTCAAATGATCCACATGATGGCTGTTATTTTTGTATGAAAGCAGTGTGTTTAGCGTATGCTGGAATGCATTTATGAGTGCGAGGAAAGCCGAAGCATTTGCATCCACGTTTGCTGTTCTTTCATATGGGAGTTCGAGTTTAAAGGGGTCAAATCATAAGGAATTACATTTCTCTAATCTTTTGAAAGAAAGTAGTTTCGTACCATGTAAACTTGATGCCACTCAAAACATCTCACAATGTCTGACATTTACACTTTAGTGATGCCTGTTTGGTGTTCGGAAGCTTTCAAAAACCAGTACAGATAGGATATATTTCATTATTCCTGCACAACATAAAACCAGCGATATAAAACTAACAAGGTCCCTGATATTAACAGTTGAGGGTGCTTAAGAGGCTACAACAAAGTCAATTAAATTGTAATGTTCACGGACAAAGTGGAAAACGAGCATGGAAAAGCTCAATTTTGACTATTTGATGCGGGAAAAACTGTGGACCTAAATGTTTGAGACCCCTTTAAATGTTCAACTCCTTATGCAAGAGCATATGGCTCTCAAAGAGATAAACAACCATTCAGATGGCAGTCTTCCTGAAGATCACCGTCTTGTGAAAGACTGATATAACCCAAATGAACTGGCTAAAGCTCATTATTTGACTGTGATTTTCAGGAAGATGCAGGCAAGGCTGTGACTGTAGTTGTTGTCCTAAACTGAGGATTTCTCTTCTCCTTGTAGCAATGCCATGGGACTGGCTGAGGCAGAGTCTCAGTGTTGCCCTGCACAGGCTGAGGCAAGTCTCACATTTTCTCTCTTTACTCTCTGTATTCAGGGGGCCTCACAGTCATTTGGCTGTTGGATGCAAACGTCCCCAAACTTAGAACAAGTTTGGTGATGGCCCCCGGTTTTATTAATATCAGGGGAATATTCATAACTAACTCCGTTTTAGTTAACATGTTAAATGTACACAAATATGTTTCAAAAGTTTGGGGTCAGTAAGATGCTTTGGGGGATGGGGAAAGAAAGTAGTAATTTTATTTAGCAGGGATGCAGTAAACACATTCATACAAAAGTTATAAAACATTTAAAATGATCGATGTTCTTTTAAATGTTTTATTTGCCAAAGAAACAGTGAGAAGTTCAATGTTTCTTGAACATTAAACCATCATATTCGTGTGACACTGAAGACTCGAGTAATGATGCTGAAAATTCAGCTTTGCATCACAGAACATATATTTGAAATGTCTTACTGTATTTTTGATCAAATACATCCAGTCGTCTAATGAACAAGATTTCTCTCAAATTCAAAAACATTGAAAAGTCTTGCTGACCCCAAACTTTTGAATGGTTGTGTGTTAATAAAATATGTTATTTTCAACTACATCTATGGCATTCTGTCGATTAGCACAGACAATGACTCATCTCGCAGTTTGTATTAAACAAATGGGACGGATATGCAATCAAGGAAAGTTTAGCAGCTATGTTAGCTAATAAGTCCTTAGTAAATGCAACTTGCATATAAACATTACACGTGTGTAATGCAGTTCCCATTTTTACAAACAGAAGGATGAGTTGAAATTTTTCAGGATGCCACAGATTCTGTCCACAAGCATAGTTGAAAATCCAGAATATTAATTGAAATACTTTCACTGGTTTTGGAGATGTTTGGCATGACACTAATGGTATCAATCCACAGAACTACTACTTCAAGGAATTGTTTAGCATCTAGCCCAGAATAAGAATCCGATGGTTTTGTGTTTAAGTACTGTGAGTGAGTTTTTTTTTTTTTTTTTTTTTTGTGGTTCTGTTTCTGTCCGTTTGCTACTGATCAGTTCCCCTTGATTTTTAAGGAAAACGTAATCCAGGACCCTCTGTAAAGGTACAGAGTTGAGATTTGGTTAAAAGCAAAAGACACTGCTTTCCGGTTCACTGTCAACAAATTTTTTGCCTGGTAAGTTTGGTTAGGTTTAGTCCCTAGTTTTTTTTAAATCTGCACTCATTTTCCTGTTTAAACTGAGATTTGTTTCAGAGTTTATTTCTCCAGTATAGCAGCACAAAGTGAGTTGCCTTTTCCTTTTTGTCCCATTTGAAAATAATAAAAACTAAAATAAAAACAAATGAGCTGTGTATTCTTTGTATATTTGGTCATATATTTTACATATGGGGCTGGTTTCACAGATGGCTTCGTTCAATTAGAACATTTAAAGGGTTAGTTCAAAATTATGTCATTAATGAGTAATGACTCACCCTCATGTCATTCCAAGCCCGTAAGACCTTCCGTTCATCTTCAGTTTAAGAGATTTTAGATTCAGTCAGAGAGTTTTCTGTTCCTCCATTGTAAATGTATATACGGTACACTGTCCTTGTCCAGAAAGGAAATAAAGACATCATCAAAGTAGTCCATCAGTGGGTTAGCTAGAATTTTTTTGAAGCATCGTAAAAATATTTTGGTCCAAAAATAACAAAAAACTACGACTTTATTCAGCACTGGATTGTCTTCAGGTTCTGTTGTCAAGTCGCGTTCAGTGACGCTGGTGACGTAAGACACTGCTGACGCGTGTCTGGTGGCTCCGTGTATTTGGGTTCAATAAATATGGCTGGGCAAAAAAATGCAAGTCTTCGTTTGTGTCGAAATCCTTAGACATGTTTGTGAAGATTGTTTTGTTTACAGTGTGCATCTCCCTCAGACTGTGAACAAAGCTCGGGCGCACTGAGAACACGTCAACAGCGTCTTACGTCACCAGAGTCACTGAACGCGGATTGACAACAGAACCGGAAGACAATACAATGCTGAATAAAGTCATAGTTTTTGTTATTTTTAGGGAAGCCCAACAGGACAGATACAGTGTTTACTGTTAGCCCAGTTAGTGGATGAACACAAGGCCACAAGGAAAATTCGGACCGGGTGTCATATTAACTCACTGTCATCCATTGTCTGCAACACGTCTTTTCTCTCTTCGTCTTTCTGCCATCTCTCATCTGCTAAAGAAACGCTTAAGCCTATTAAAAGTCCTTATCTGTACTCCTAACAATTGACCTTAAGACCTCTTTTAAGTGTTAAGATACTTTCTGAATGACTTTTTACTAGGATTTTTTTATTTAATTGTAAAAGTAAACGCCCACATTTCTAAGAATTTTCTCACTTGGAGCTACTCTTTGCATGAAGATTATTTATGAATATAGGCCCTGAGCTTTAAATTACTTAAAATAAAATGATGAACAATGTCAATGCTGGAATAAACTGCCAGAAAAGAAGATATTTTGGTGCAAATGTGGAAACATTTACTCTACAAGTCATATTTCTATAACGCTGTACTTTCAGTGGTAACACACTACCTGTACTAAAACAAATAATGTGTCTGCTGAACTTTCTGTGCTTCGGTGGAGCTCTGCCGAGATGAAAAGAGAGAGGAAAGCCGAAGCATTTGCATCCACGTTTGATGTTCTTTCATATGGGAGTTTGAGTTTAAAGGAGTCAAATCATAAGGAATAGGAGTTACATTTCTCTAATCTTTTGAAAGAAAGTAGTTTCGTACCATGTAAACTTGATGCCACTCAAAACATCTCACAATGTCTAATGTTTATTGTAAGCTGTTAAATTTCAGTCTAGGGTACTTGGAAAAACATTTTTTTTTTTTTACTAAGCATTCAATCTACAGCATAACAACAGGTGACGCATTTAAACATACTTATATTATACATTTTATTATACATGACTATTTTAAATGATTGATTGGCCTACTCTGTAATAGAGGTAACATCAGTGAACCAATCTATTTTTTCAATCTATATTCTAGCTTGATAAAAAAAAAAAAAAAACGCATGCCTAAATTATACATGGCCAACAATGCAAAGATATGCAATTTCATGAGTTTAATCCTTTAACACTTTTCAGCATTTCAAGATTTTCATTACATCCAAAGGCTTGAGGGTGAATCAGTGGACATATTTTGTGTTACACAAGCAAGTAAATCACATCCATCACTTCTGTACCTGCGGCGAAAGTTTGCCCATTCAGAAAGTGTTCTGAACATCTCTAAAGATGAAGGCATGAGAGCAGATCCAGGAATTGAGGGAAGCATCAAGAGCTCCGGCCAGCCGAAATTTCACCAGACAGGCGAAATTACTGTGACTTTCTGATTTAAGACTAACAGACACGGGGCTCTATGTCTGCGATTTCTCTGGAAATCCATCAGATCAGCATTTGGTGAACACAGCCCTTTTTCGGCTTGTGAATGCAGGTTGGAAAATTTGTCTTTATATTTAAATATAATTTTTTTTATTTAAATACATATCATATGTATGTATGTGTGTGTATATATATATGATCGAAAAGGGTACCACTGTCGTTTTTTTTTTTTGGGGGGTCGATTTTTTGAGTTTCGATATCTCAGCTCTGGAAGGGTCAAGAGACTCCATTTTTGCACTCAGGTTTAAGTCTCATGGCCCTCTATCAGAATCCAGAGTTTTGAGAAGATTGGAGAAACTTAATTTTTCGCCCGAAAAAAAAAACCGAAAGGGGTACCACTGTCGTTTTTTTTTTTTTTGGGGTCGATTTTTTTAGTTTCGATATCTCAGCTCTGGAAGGGTCTAGAGACTCCATTTTTGCACTCAGGTTTAAGTCTCATGGCCCTCTATCAGAATCCAGAGTTTTGAGAAGATTGGAGAAACTTAATTTTTCAACCGAAAAAAAAAAACGAAAGGGGTACCACTGTCGTTTTTTTTTTTTCGGGTCGAAATTTTGAGTTTCGATATCTCAGCTCTGGAAGGGTCTAGAGCCTCCATTTTTGCACTCAGGTTTAAGTCTCATGGCCCTCTATCAGAATCCAGAGTTTTGAGAAGATTGGAGAAACTTAATTTTTCGCCCGAAAAAAAAAACCGAAAGGGGTACCACTGTCGTTTTTTTTTTTTTGGGGTCGATTTTTTGAGTTTCGATATCTCAGCTCTGGAAGGGTCTAGAGACTCCATTTTTGCACTCAGGTTTAAGTCTCATGGCCCTCTATCAGAATCCAGAGTTTTGAGAAGATTGGAGAAACTTAATTTTTCAACCGAAAAAAAAAAACGAAAGGGGTACCACTGTCGTTTTTTTTTTGGGTCGAATGTTTGAGTTTTGATATCTCAGCTCTGGAAGGGTCTAGAGCCTCCATTTTTGCACTCAGGTTTAAGTCTCATAGCCCTCTATCAGAATCCCGAGTTTTGAGAAGATTGGAGAAACTTAATTTTTCGCCCAAAAAACAAAAAAAACGAAAGGGGTACCACTGTCGTTTTTTTTTTCGGGTCGAAATTTTGAGTTTCGATATCTCAGCTCTGGAAGGGTCTAGAGCCTCCATTTTTGCACTCAGGTTTAAGTCTCATTGCCCTCTATCAGAATCCCGAGTTTTGAGAAGATTGGAGAAACTTAATTTTTCGCCCGAAAAAAAAAACAACGAAAGGGGTACCACTGTCGTTTTTTTTTTGGGTCGAATTTTTGAGTTTCGATATCTCAGCTCTGGAAGGGTCTAGAGCCACCATTTTTACACTCAGGTTTAAATCTCATGGCCCTCTATCAGAATCCAGAGTTTTGAGAAGATTGGAGAAACTTAATTTTTCGCCTGAAAAAAAAAACCAAAGGGGTACCACTGTCGTTTTTTTTTTTTGGGGGTCGATTTTTTGAGTTTCGATATCTCAGCTCTGGAAGGGTCTAGAGACTCCATTTTTACACTCAGGTTTAAGTCTCATGGCCCTCTATCAGAATCCAGAGTTTTGAGAAGATTGGAGAAACTTAATTTTTCGCCCCAAAAAAAAAAAACGAAAGGGGTACCACTGTCGTTTTTTTTTTGGGTCGAATGTTTGAGTTTTGATATCTCAGCTCTGGAAGGGTCTAGAGCCTCCATTTTTGCACTCAGGTTTAAGTCTCATAGCCCTCTATCAGAATCCCGAGTTTTGAGAAGATTGGAGAAACTTAATTTTTCGCCCAAAAAACAAAAAAAACGAAAGGGGTACCACTGTCGTTTTTTTTTTTTCGGGTCGAAATTTTGAGTTTCGATATCTCAGCTCTGGAAGGGTCTAGAGCCTCCATTTTTGCACTCAGGTTTAAGTCTCATTGCCCTCTATCAGAATCCCGAGTTTTGAGAAGATTGGAGAAACTTAATTTTTCGCCCGAAAAAAAAAAAACCAAAGGGGTACCACTGTCGTTTTTTTTTTTGGGTCGAAATTTTGAGTTTCGATATCTCAGCTCTGGAAGGATCTAGAGCCTCCATTTTTGCACTCAGGTTTAAATCTCATGGCCCTCTATCAGAATCCCGAGTTTTGAGAAGATTGGAGAAACTTAATTTTTCGCCCGAAAAAAAAAAAACGAAAGGGGTACCACTGTCGTTTTTTTTTCGGGTCGAAGTTTTGAGTTTCGATATCTCAGCTCTGGAAGGGTCTAGAGCCTCCATTTTTACACTCAGGTTTAAGTCTCATGGCCCTCTATCAGAATCCAGAGTTTTGAGAAGATTGAAGAAACTTAATTTTTTGCCCAAAAAAACAAAAAACAAAAGGGGTACCACTGTCGTTTTTTTTTTCGGGTCGAAGTTTTGAGTTTCGATATCTCAGCTCTGGAAGGGTCTAGAGCCTCCATTTTTGCACTCAGGTTTAAGTCTCATGGCCCTCTATCAGAATCCCGAGTTTTGAGAAGATTGGAGAAACTTAATTTTTCGCCCGAAAAAAAAAAGAAAGGGGTACCACTGTTGTTGTTTTTTTTCGGGTCGAAATTTTGAGTTTCGATATCTCAGCTCTGGAAGGGTCTAGAGCCTCCATTTTTGCACTCAGGTTTAAGTCTCATGGCCCTCTATCAGAATCCCGAGTTTTGATAAGATTGGAGAAACGTAATTTTTCACCCGAAAAAAAAAAAACGAAAGGGGTACCACTGTCGGTTTTTTTTTGGGTCGAATTTTTGAGTTTCGATATCTCAGCTCTGGAAGGGTCTAGAGCCTCCATTTTTGCACTCAGGTTTAGGTCTCATGGCCCTCTATCAAAATCCCGAGTTTTGAGAAGATTGGAGAAACTTAATTTTTCGCCCGAAAAAAAAAAACGAAAGGGGTACCACTGTCGTTTTTTTTTTTGGGTCGAATTTTTGGGTTTCGATATCTCAGCTCTGGAAGGGTCTAGAGCCTCCATTTTTGCACTCAGGTTTAAATCTCATGGCCCTCTATCAGAATCCAGAGTTTTGAGAAGATTGGAGAAACTTAATTTTTCGCCCGAAAAAAAAAAACGAAAGGGGTACCACTGTCGTTTTTTTTTTTTGGGTCGAATTTTTGGGTTTCGATATCTCAGCTCTGGAAGGGTCTAGAGCCTCCATTTTTGCACTCAGGTTTAAATCTCATGGCCCTCTATCAGAATCCAGAATTTTGAGAAGATTGGAGAAACTTAATTTTTCGCCCGAAAAAAAAACGAAAGGGGTACCACTGTCGTTTTTTTTTTTGGGGTCGAATTTTTGAGTTTCGATATCTCAGCTCTGGAAGGATCTAGAGCCTCCATTTTTGCACTCAGGTTTAAATCTCATGGCCCTCTATCAGAATCCAGAGTTTTAAGAAGATTGGAGAAACTTAATTTTTCGCCCAAAAAACAAAAAAAACGAAAGGGGTACCACTGTCGTTTTTTTTTTTCGGGTCAAAATTTTGAGTTTCGATATCTCAGCTCTGGAAGGGTCTAGAGCCTCCATTTTTGCACTCAGGTTTAAGTTTCATGGCCCTCTATCAGAATCCCGAGTTTTGAGAAGATTGGAGAAACTTAATTTTTCGCCCGAAAAAAAAAACGAAAGGGGTACCACTGTCGTTTTTTTTTTCGGGTCGAAGTTTTGAGTTTCGATATCTCAGCTCTGGAAGGGTCTAGAGCCTCCATTTTTACACTCAGGTTTAAGTCTCATGGCCCTCTATCAGAATCCAGAGTTTTGAGAAGATTGGAGAAACTTAATTTTTCGCCCGAAAAAAAAAAAACGAAAGGGGTACCACTGTCGTTTTTTTTTTGGGTCGAATTTTTGAGTTTCGATATCTCAGCTCTGGAAGGATCTAGAGCCTCCATTTTTGCACTCAGGTTTAAGTCTCATGGCCCTCTATCAGAATCCCGAGTTTTGAGAAGATTGAAGAAACTTAATTTTTCGCCCGAAAAAAAAAAACGAAAGGGGTACCACTGTCGTTTTTTTTTTTTCGGGTCGAAATTTTGAGTTTCGATATCTCAGCTGTGGAAGGGTCTAGAGCCTCCATTTTTGCACTCAGGTTTAAGTCTCATGGCCCTCTATCAGAATCCAGAGTTTTGATAAGATTGGAGAAACTTAATTTTTCACCCGAAAAAAAAAAAACGAAAGGGGTACCACTGTCGTTTTTTTTTTTTCGGGTCGAAATTTTGACTTTCGATATCTCAGCTCTGGAAGGGTCTAGAGCCTCCATTTTTGCACTCAGGTTAAAGTCTCATGGTCCTCTATCAGAATCCAGAGTTTTGAGAAGATTGAAGAAACTTAATTTTTTGCCCAAAAAAACAAAAAACAAAAGGGGTACCACTGTCGTTTTTTTTTTCGGGTCGAAGTTTTGAGTTTCGATATCTCAGCTCTGGAAGGGTCTAGAGCCTCCATTTTTGCACTCAGGTTTAAGTCTCATGGCCCTCTATCAGAATCCCGAGTTTTGAGAAGATTGGAGAAACTTAATTTTTCGCCCGAAAAAAAAAAGAAAGGGGTACCACTGTTGTTGTTTTTTTTCGGGTCGAAATTTTGAGTTTCGATATCTCAGCTCTGGAAGGGTCTAGAGCCTCCATTTTTGCACTCAGGTTTAAGTCTCATGGCCCTCTATCAGAATCCCGAGTTTTGATAAGATTGGAGAAACGTAATTTTTCACCCGAAAAAAAAAAAACGAAAGGGGTACCACTGTCGGTTTTTTTTTGGGTCGAATTTTTGAGTTTCGATATCTCAGCTCTGGAAGGGTCTAGAGCCTCCATTTTTGCACTCAGGTTTAGGTCTCATGGCCCTCTATCAAAATCCCGAGTTTTGAGAAGATTGGAGAAACTTAATTTTTCGCCCGAAAAAAAAAAAACGAAAGGGGTACCACTGTCGTTTTTTTTTTTGGGTCGAATTTTTGGGTTTCGATATCTCAGCTCTGGAAGGGTCTAGAGCCTCCATTTTTGCACTCAGGTTTAAATCTCATGGCCCTCTATCAGAATCCAGAGTTTTGAGAAGATTGGAGAAACTTAATTTTTCGCCCGAAAAAAAAAAACGAAAGGGGTACCACTGTCGTTTTTTTTTTTTGGGTCGAATTTTTGGGTTTCGATATCTCAGCTCTGGAAGGGTCTAGAGCCTCCATTTTTGCACTCAGGTTTAAATCTCATGGCCCTCTATCAGAATCCAGAATTTTGAGAAGATTGGAGAAACTTAATTTTTCGCCCGAAAAAAAAAAGAAAGGGGTACCACTGTTGTTGTTTTTTTTCGGGTCGAAATTTTGAGTTTCGATATCTCAGCTCTGGAAGGGTCTAGAGCCTCCATTTTTGCACTCAGGTTTAAGTCTCATGGCCCTCTATCAGAATCCCGAGTTTTGATAAGATTGGAGAAACGTAATTTTTCACCCGAAAAAAAAAAAACGAAAGGGGTACCACTGTCGGTTTTTTTTTGGGTCGAATTTTTGAGTTTCGATATCTCAGCTCTGGAAGGGTCTAGAGCCTCCATTTTTGCACTCAGGTTTAGGTCTCATGGCCCTCTATCAAAATCCCGAGTTTTGAGAAGATTGGAGAAACTTAATTTTTCGCCCGAAAAAAAAAAACGAAAGGGGTACCACTGTCGTTTTTTTTTTTGGGTCGAATTTTTGGGTTTCGATATCTCAGCTCTGGAAGGGTCTAGAGCCTCCATTTTTGCACTCAGGTTTAAATCTCATGGCCCTCTATCAGAATCCAGAGTTTTGAGAAGATTGGAGAAACTTAATTTTTCGCCCGAAAAAAAAAAACGAAAGGGGTACCACTGTCGTTTTTTTTTTTTGGGTCGAATTTTTGGGTTTCGATATCTCAGCTCTGGAAGGGTCTAGAGCCTCCATTTTTGCACTCAGGTTTAAATCTCATGGCCCTCTATCAGAATCCAGAATTTTGAGAAGATTGGAGAAACTTAATTTTTCGCCCGAAAAAAAAACGAAAGGGGTACCACTGTCGTTTTTTTTTTTGGGGTCGAATTTTTGAGTTTCGATATCTCAGCTCTGGAAGGATCTAGAGCCTCCATTTTTGCACTCAGGTTTAAATCTCATGGCCCTCTATCAGAATCCAGAGTTTTAAGAAGATTGGAGAAACTTAATTTTTCGCCCAAAAAACAAAAAAAACGAAAGGGGTACCACTGTCGTTTTTTTTTTCGGGTCGAAATTTTGAGTTTCGATATCTCAGCTCTGGAAGGGTCTAGAGCCTCCATTTTTGCACTCAGGTTTAAGTTTCATGGCCCTCTATCAGAATCCCGAGTTTTGAGAAGATTGGAGAAACTTAATTTTTCGCCCGAAAAAAAAAACGAAAGGGGTACCACTGTCGTTTTTTTTTTCGGGTCGAAGTTTTGAGTTTCGATATCTCAGCTCTGGAAGGGTCTAGAGCCTCCATTTTTACACTCAGGTTTAAGTCTCATGGCCCTCTATCAGAATCCAGAGTTTTGAGAAGATTGGAGAAACTTAATTTTTCGCCCGAAAAAAAAAAAACGAAAGGGGTACCACTGTCGTTTTTTTTTTGGGTCGAATTTTTGAGTTTCGATATCTCAGCTCTGGAAGGATCTAGAGCCTCCATTTTTGCACTCAGGTTTAAGTCTCATGGCCCTCTATCAGAATCCCGAGTTTTGAGAAGATTGAAGAAACTTAATTTTTCGCCCGAAAAAAAAAAAACGAAAGGGGTACCACTGTCGTTTTTTTTTTTTCGGGTCGAAATTTTGAGTTTCGATATCTCAGCTGTGGAAGGGTCTAGAGCCTCCATTTTTGCACTCAGGTTTAAGTCTCATGGCCCTCTATCAGAATCCCGAGTTTTGATAAGATTGGAGAAACTTAATTTTTCACCCGAAAAAAAAAAAACGAAAGGGGTACCACTGTCGTTTTTTTTTTGGGGTCGAATTTTTGAGTTCCGATATCTCAGCCCTGGAAGGGGCAAGAGGCTCCATTTTTGCACTCAGGTCTAAGTCTCATGGCCCTCTATCATAATCCAGAGTTTTTAGAAGATTGGAGAAACTTAATTTTTCGCCCAAAAATGTAAAAAAAAAAAAGAAAGGGGTAACACTGTCGTTTTTTTTTCGGGCCGAATTTTTGAGTTTCGTTATCTCAGCTCTGGAAGGGGCTAGAGCCTCCATTTTTGCACTCAGGTCTAAGTCCCATGGCCCTCTATCAGAATCCAGAGTTTTGGGAAGATTGGAGAAACCTAATTTTTCGCCCGAAAAAAAAAAAACGTAAGGGGTACCACTGTCGTTTTTTTTTCGGGCCGAATTTTTGAGTTCCGATATCTCAGCCCTGGAAGGGGCTAGAGCCTCCATTTTTGCACTCAGGTCTAAGTCTCATGGCCCTCTATCAGAATCCAGAGTTTTGGGAAGATTGGAGAAACTTAATTTTTCGCCTGAAAAAAAAAACGTAAGGGGTACCACTGTCGTTTTTTTCGGGCCGAATTTTTGAGTTTCGATATCTCAGCTCTGGAAGGGGCTAGAGCCTCCATTTTTGCACTCAGGTAAAAGTCTTGTGGCCCTCTATCATAATCCAGAGTGTTTAGAAGATTGAAGAAACTTAATTTTTCGCCCAAAAATTAAAAAAAACGAAAGGGGTAACACTGTCGTTTTTTTTTCGGGTCGAAATTTTGAGTTTCGATATCTCAGCTCTGGAAGGGTCTAGAGCCTCCATTTTTGCACTCAGGTCAAAGTCTCACAGCCCTCTATCATAATCCAGAGTTTTGAGAAGATTGGAGAAACTTAATTTTTCGCCCAAAAATGAAAAAAAAAACGTAAGGGGTAACACTGTCGTTTTTTTTTTCGGGTCGAAATTTTGAGTTTCGATATCTCAGCTCTGGAAGGGTCTAGAGCCTCCATTTTTGCGCTCAGGTCAAAGTCTCGAGGCCCTCTATCATAATCCAGAGTTTTGAGAAGATTGGAGAAACTTGATTTTTCGCCCGAAAACGAAAAAAAACGTAAGGGCTAACACTGTCGTTTTTTTTCGGGTCGAAATTTTGAGTTTCGATATCTCAGCTCTGGAAGGGTCTAGAGCCTCCATTTTTGCGCTCAGGTCAAAGTCTCGCGGCCCTCTATCATAATCCAGAGTTTTGAGAAGATTGGAGAAACTTGATTTTTTGCCCAAAAACGAAAAAAACGTAAGGGGTAACACTGTCGTTTTTTTTTTCGGGTCGATTTTTTGAGTTTCGATATCTCAGCTCTGGAAGGGTCTAGAGCCTCCATTTTTGCGCTCAGGTCAAAGTCTTGCGGCCCTCTATCATAATCCAGAGTTTTGAGAAGATTGGAGAAACTTGATTTTTCGCCCGAAAACGAAAAAAAACGTAAGGGGTAACACTGTCGTTTTTTTTTTCGGGTCGAAATTTTGAGTTTTGATATCTCAGCTCTGGAAGGGTCTAGAGCCTCCATTTTTGCGCTCCGGTGAAAGTCTCGCGGCCCTCTATCATAATCCAAAGTTTTGAGATGATTGGAGAAACTTGATTTTTCGCCCAAAAACGAAAAAAAACGTAAGGGGTAACACTGTCGTTTTTTTTTTCGGGTCGAAATTTTGAGTTTCGATATCTCAGCTCTGGAAGGGGCTAGAGCCTCCATTTTTGCGCTCAGCTCAAAGTCTCGCGGCCCTCTATCAGAATCCAGAGTTTTGAGAAGATTGGAGAAACTAAATTTTTCGCCCAAAAATGAAAAAAAACGAAAGGGGTAACACTGTCGTTTTTTTTTCGGGTAGAAATTTTGAGTTTCGATATCTCAGCTCTGGAAGGGTCTAGAGCTTCCATTTTTGCACTCAGGTCAAAGTCTCACAGCCCTCTATCATAATCCAGAGTTTTGAGAAGATTGGAGAAACTTAATTTTTTGCCCAAAAATGAAAAAAACGAAAGGGGTAACACTGTCGTTTTTTTTTTGGGTCGAAATTTTGAGTTTCGATATCTCAGCTCTGGAAGGCTCTAGAGCCTCCATTTTTGCACTCAGGTCTAAGTCTCATGGCCCTCTATCATAATCCAGAGTTTTGAGAAGATTGGAGAAACTTGATTTTTCACCCGAAAACGAAAAAAAAACGTAAGGGGTAACACTGTCGTTTTTTTTTTCGGGTTGAAATTTTGAGTTTCGATATCTCAGCTCTGGAAGGGTCTAGAGCCTCCATTTTTGCACTCAGGTCTAAGTCTCATGGCCCTCTATCAGAATCCAGAGTTTTGGGAAGATTGGAGATACTTAATTTTTCGCCCGAAAAAAAAAAACGTAAGGGGTACCACTGTCGTTTTTTTTTCGGGCCGAATTTTTGAGTTTCAATATCTCAGCTCTGGAAGGGGCTAGAGCCTCCATTTTTGCACTCAGGTCAAAGTCTTGTGGCCCTCTATCAGAATCCAGAGTTTTGAGAAGATTGGAGAACCTAAATTTTTCGCCCAAAAATGAAAAAAAAAAAAACGAAAGGGGTAACACTGTCGTTTTTTTTTCGGGTCGAAATTTTGAATTTCGATATCTCAGCTCTGGAAGGGTCTAGAGCCTCCATTTTTGCGCTCAGGTCAAAGTCTCGCGGCCCTCTATCATAATCCAGAGTTTTGAGAAGATTGGAGAAACTTGATTTTTCACCCGAAAACGAAAAAAAACGTAAGGGGTAACACTGTCGTTTTTTTTTTCGGGTTGAAATTTTGAGTTTCGATATCTCAGCTCTGGAAGGGTCTAGAGTCTCCATTTTTGCGCTCAGGTCAAAGTCTCGAGGCCCTCTATCATAATCCAGAGTTTTGAGAAGATTGGAGAAACTTGATTTTTCGCCCGAAAACGAAAAAAAACGTAAGGGGTAACACTGTCGTTTTTTTTTCGGGTCGAAATTTTGAGTTTCGATATCTCAGCTCTGGAAGGGGCTAGAGCCTCCATTTTTGCACTCAGGTCAAAGTCTTGTGGCCCTCTATCAGAATCCAGAGTTTTGAGAAGATTGGAGAACCTAAATTTTTCGCCCAAAAATGAAAACAAAACGAAAGGGGTAACACTGTCGTTTTTTTTTCGGGTCAAAATTTTGAATTTCGATATCTCAGCTCTGGAAGGGTCTAGAGCCTCCATTTTTGCGCTCAGGTCAAAGTCTCGCGGCCCTCTATCATAATCCAGAGTTTTGAGAAGATTGGAGAAACTTAATTTTTCGCCCGAAAACGAAAAAAAACGTAAGGGGTAACACTGTGGTTTTTTTTTCGGGTCGAAATTTTGAGTTTCGATATCTCAGCTCTGGAAGGGTCTAGAGCCTCCATTTTTGCGCTCAGGTCAAAGTCTCGAGGCCCTCTATCATAATCCAGAGTTTTGAGAAGATTGGAGAAACTTGATTTTTCGCCCGAAAACGAAAAAAAACGTAAGGGGTAACACTGTCGTTTTTTTTCGGGCCGAATTTTTGAGTTTTGATATCTCAGCTCTGGAAGGGTCTAGAGCCTCCATTTTTGCACTCAAGTCTAAGTCTCATGGCCATCTTTTAGAAACCAGAGTTTGGGGAAGATTGGAGAAACTTAATTTTTCGCCCGAAAAAAAAAAACGTAAGGGGTACCACTGTCGTTTTTTTTTCGGGCCGAATTTTTCAGTTTCGATATCTCAGCTCTGGAAGGGGCTAGAGCCTCCATTTTTGCACTCAGGTCAAAGTCTTGTGGCCCTCTATCAGAATCCAGAGTTTTGAGAAGATTGGAGAAACTTAATTTTTCGCCCGAAAACGAAAAAAAACGTAAGGGGTAACACTGTCGTTTTTTTTTTTCGGGTCGAAATTTTGAGTTTCGATATCTCAGCTCTGGAAGGGTCTAGAGCCTCCATTTTTGCGCTCAGGTCAAAGTCTCGCGGCCCTCTATCATAATCCAGAGTTTTGAGAAGATTGGAGAAACTTGATTTTTCGCCCGAAAACGAAAAAAAACGTAAGGGGTAACGCTGTCGGTTTTTTTTCGGGTCGAAATTTTGAGTTTCGATATCTCAGCTCTGGAAGGGTCTAGAGCCTCCATTTTTGCGCTCAGGTCAAAGTCTCGCGGCCCTCTATCATAATCCAGAGTTTTGAGAAGATTAGAGAAACTTGATTTTTCGCCCGAAAACGAAAAAAACGAAAGGGGTAACACTGTCGGTTTTTTTTTCGGATCGAAATTTTGAGTTTCGATATCTCAGCTCTGGAAGGGTTTAGAGCCTCCATTTTTGCGCTCAGGTCAAAGTCTCGCAGCCCTCTATCATAATCCAGAGTTTTGAGAAGATTGGAGAAACTTGATTTTTCGCCCGAAAACGAAAAAAAAACGTAAGGGGTAACATTGTCGTTTTTTTTTTCGGGTCGAAATTTTGAGTTTCGATATCTCAGCTCTGGAAGGGTCTAGAGCCTCCATTTTTGCGCTCAGGTCAAAGTCTCGAGGCCCTCTATCATAATCCAGAGTTTTGAGAAGATTGGAGAAACTTGATTTATCGCCCGAAAACGAAAAAAAACGTAAGGGCTAACACTGTCGTTTTTTTTCGGGTCGAAATTTTGAGTTTCGATATCTCAGCTCTGGAAGGGTCTAGAGCCTCCATTTTTGCGCTCAGGTCAAAGTCTTGCGGCCCTCTATCATAATCCAGAGTTTTGAGAAGATTGGAGAAACTTGATTTTTCGCCCGAAAACGAAAAAAAACGTAAGGGGTAACACTGTCGTTTTTTTTTTCGGGCCGAATTTTTGAGTTTTGATATCTCAGCTCTGGAAGGGTCTAGAGCCTCCATTTTTGCGCTCAGGTCAAAGTCTCGAGGCCCTCTATCATAATCCAGAGTGTTTAGAAGATTGAAGAAACTTAATTTTTCGCCCAAAAATTAAAAAAAACGAAAGGGGTAACACTGTCGTTTTTTTTTCGGGTCGAAATTTTGAGTTTCGATATCTCAGCTCTGGAAGGGTCTAGAGCCTCCATTTTTGCACTCAGGTCTAAGTCTCATGGCCCTCTATCAGAATCCAGAGTTTTGGGAAGATTGGAGAAACTTAATTTTTCGCCGGAAAAAAACAAAACGTAAGGGGTACCACTGTTGTTGTTTTTTCGGGCCGAATTTTTGAGTTCCGATATCTCAGCTCTGGGAGGGGCTAGAGCCTCCATTTTTACACTCAGGTCTAAGTCTCATGGCCCTCTATCAGAATCCAGAGTTTTGAGAAGATTGGAGAAACTTAATTTTTCGCCCGAAAAAAAAAAACGAAAGGGGTACCACTGTCGTTTTTTTTTTTTCGGGTCGAAATTTTGACTTTCGATATCTCAGCTCTGGAAGGGTCTAGAGCCTCCATTTTTGCACTCAGGTTAAAGTCTCATGGTCCTCTATCAGAATCCAGAGTTTTGAGAAGATTGAAGAAACTTAATTTTTTGCCCAAAAAAACAAAAAACAAAAGGGGTACCACTGTCGTTTTTTTTTTCGGGTCGAAGTTTTGAGTTTCGATATCTCAGCTCTGGAAGGGTCTAGAGCCTCCATTTTTGCACTCAGGTTTAAGTCTCATGGCCCTCTATCAGAATCCCGAGTTTTGAGAAGATTGGAGAAACTTAATTTTTCGCCCGAAAAAAAAAAGAAAGGGGTACCACTGTTGTTGTTTTTTTTCGGGTCGAAATTTTGAGTTTCGATATCTCAGCTCTGGAAGGGTCTAGAGCCTCCATTTTTGCACTCAGGTTTAAGTCTCATGGCCCTCTATCAGAATCCCGAGTTTTGATAAGATTGGAGAAACGTAATTTTTCACCCGAAAAAAAAAAAACGAAAGGGGTACCACTGTCGGTTTTTTTTTGGGTCGAATTTTTGAGTTTCGATATCTCAGCTCTGGAAGGGTCTAGAGCCTCCATTTTTGCACTCAGGTTTAGGTCTCATGGCCCTCTATCAAAATCCCGAGTTTTGAGAAGATTGGAGAAACTTAATTTTTCGCCCGAAAAAAAAAAACGAAAGGGGTACCACTGTCGTTTTTTTTTTGGGTCGAATTTTTGGGTTTCGATATCTCAGCTCTGGAAGGGTCTAGAGCCTCCATTTTTGCACTCAGGTTTAAATCTCATGGCCCTCTATCAGAATCCAGAGTTTTGAGAAGATTGGAGAAACTTAATTTTTCGCCCGAAAAAAAAAAACGAAAGGGGTACCACTGTCGTTTTTTTTTTTGGGGTCGAATTTTTGAGTTTCGATATCTCAGCTCTGGAAGGATCTAGAGCCTCCATTTTTGCACTCAGGTTTAAATCTCATGGCCCTCTATCAGAATCCAGAGTTTTAAGAAGATTGGAGAAACTTAATTTTTCGCCCAAAAAACAAAAAAAACGAAAGGGGTACCACTGTCGTTTTTTTTTTTCGGGTCGAAATTTTGAGTTTCGATATCTCAGCTCTGGAAGGGTCTAGAGCCTCCATTTTTGCACTCAGGTTTAAGTTTCATGGCCCTCTATCAGAATCCCGAGTTTTGAGAAGATTGGAGAAACTTAATTTTTCGCCCGAAAAAAAAAACGAAAGGGGTACCACTGTCGTTTTTTTTTTCGGGTCGAAGTTTTGAGTTTCGATATCTCAGCTCTGGAAGGGTCTAGAGCCTCCATTTTTACACTCAGGTTTAAGTCTCATGGCCCTCTATCAGAATCCAGAGTTTTGAGAAGATTGGAGAAACTTAATTTTTCGCCCGAAAAAAAAAAACGAAAGGGGTACCACTGTCGTTTTTTTTTTGGGTCGAATTTTTGAGTTTCGATATCTCAGCTCTGGAAGGATCTAGAGCCTCCATTTTTGCACTCAGGTTTAAGTCTCATGGCCCTCTATCAGAATCCCGAGTTTTGAGAAGATTGAAGAAACTTAATTTTTCGCCCGAAAAAAAAAAACGAAAGGGGTACCACTGTCGTTTTTTTTTTTCGGGTCGAAATTTTGAGTTTCGATATCTCAGCTGTGGAAGGGTCTAGAGCCTCCATTTTTGCACTCAGGTTTAAGTCTCATGGCCCTCTATCAGAATCCCGAGTTTTGATAAGATTGGAGAAACTTAATTTTTCACCCGAAAAAAAAAAAACGAAAGGGGTACCACTGTCGTTTTTTTTTTTTCGGGTCGAAATTTTGACTTTCGATATCTCAGCTCTGGAAGGGTCTAGAGCCTCCATTTTTGCACTCAGGTTAAAGTCTCATGGTCCTCTATCAGAATCCAGAGTTTTGAGAAGATTGAAGAAACTTAATTTTTTGCCCAAAAAAACAAAAAACAAAAGGGGTACCACTGTCGTTTTTTTTTTCGGGTCGAAGTTTTGAGTTTCGATATCTCAGCTCTGGAAGGGTCTAGAGCCTCCATTTTTGCACTCAGGTTTAAGTCTCATGGCCCTCTATCAGAATCCCGAGTTTTGAGAAGATTGGAGAAACTTAATTTTTCGCCCGAAAAAAAAAAGAAAGGGGTACCACTGTTGTTGTTTTTTTTCGGGTCGAAATTTTGAGTTTCGATATCTCAGCTCTGGAAGGGTCTAGAGCCTCCATTTTTGCACTCAGGTTTAAGTCTCATGGCCCTCTATCAGAATCCCGAGTTTTGATAAGATTGGAGAAACGTAATTTTTCACCCGAAAAAAAAAAAACGAAAGGGGTACCACTGTCGGTTTTTTTTTGGGTCGAATTTTTGAGTTTCGATATCTCAGCTCTGGAAGGGTCTAGAGCCTCCATTTTTGCACTCAGGTTTAGGTCTCATGGCCCTCTATCAAAATCCCGAGTTTTGAGAAGATTGGAGAAACTTAATTTTTCGCCCGAAAAAAAAAAACGAAAGGGGTACCACTGTCGTTTTTTTTTTTGGGTCGAATTTTTGGGTTTCGATATCTCAGCTCTGGAAGGGTCTAGAGCCTCCATTTTTGCACTCAGGTTTAAATCTCATGGCCCTCTATCAGAATCCAGAGTTTTGAGAAGATTGGAGAAACTTAATTTTTCGCCCGAAAAAAAAAAACGAAAGGGGTACCACTGTCGTTTTTTTTTTTTGGGTCGAATTTTTGGGTTTCGATATCTCAGCTCTGGAAGGGTCTAGAGCCTCCATTTTTGCACTCAGGTTTAAATCTCATGGCCCTCTATCAGAATCCAGAATTTTGAGAAGATTGGAGAAACTTAATTTTTCGCCCGAAAAAAAAACGAAAGGGGTACCACTGTCGTTTTTTTTTTTGGGGTCGAATTTTTGAGTTTCGATATCTCAGCTCTGGAAGGATCTAGAGCCTCCATTTTTGCACTCAGGTTTAAATCTCATGGCCCTCTATCAGAATCCAGAGTTTTAAGAAGATTGGAGAAACTTAATTTTTCGCCCAAAAAACAAAAAAAACGAAAGGGGTACCACTGTCGTTTTTTTTTTTCGGGTCGAAATTTTGAGTTTCGATATCTCAGCTCTGGAAGGGTCTAGAGCCTCCATTTTTGCACTCAGGTTTAAGTTTCATGGCCCTCTATCAGAATCCCGAGTTTTGAGAAGATTGGAGAAACTTAATTTTTCGCCCGAAAAAAAAAACGAAAGGGGTACCACTGTCGTTTTTTTTTTCGGGTCGAAGTTTTGAGTTTCGATATCTCAGCTCTGGAAGGGTCTAGAGCCTCCATTTTTACACTCAGGTTTAAGTCTCATGGCCCTCTATCAGAATCCAGAGTTTTGAGAAGATTGGAGAAACTTAATTTTTCGCCCGAAAAAAAAAAACGAAAGGGGTACCACTGTCGTTTTTTTTTTGGGTCGAATTTTTGAGTTTCGATATCTCAGCTCTGGAAGGATCTAGAGCCTCCATTTTTGCACTCAGGTTTAAGTCTCATGGCCCTCTATCAGAATCCCGAGTTTTGAGAAGATTGAAGAAACTTAATTTTTCGCCCGAAAAAAAAAAAACGAAAGGGGTACCACTGTCGTTTTTTTTTTTCGGGTCGAAATTTTGAGTTTCGATATCTCAGCTGTGGAAGGGTCTAGAGCCTCCATTTTTGCACTCAGGTTTAAGTCTCATGGCCCTCTATCAGAATCCCGAGTTTTGATAAGATTGGAGAAACTTAATTTTTCACCCGAAAAAAAAAAAACGAAAGGGGTACCACTGTCGTTTTTTTTTTGGGGTCGAATTTTTGAGTTCCGATATCTCAGCCCTGGAAGGGGCAAGAGGCTCCATTTTTGCACTCAGGTCTAAGTCTCATGGCCCTCTATCATAATCCAGAGTTTTTAGAAGATTGGAGAAACTTAATTTTTCGCCCAAAAATGTAAAAAAAAAAAAGAAAGGGGTAACACTGTCGTTTTTTTTTCGGGCCGAATTTTTGAGTTTCGTTATCTCAGCTCTGGAAGGGGCTAGAGCCTCCATTTTTGCACTCAGGTCTAAGTCCCATGGCCCTCTATCAGAATCCAGAGTTTTGGGAAGATTGGAGAAACCTAATTTTTCGCCCGAAAAAAAAAAAACGTAAGGGGTACCACTGTCGTTTTTTTTTCGGGCCGAATTTTTGAGTTCCGATATCTCAGCCCTGGAAGGGGCTAGAGCCTCCATTTTTGCACTCAGGTCTAAGTCTCATGGCCCTCTATCAGAATCCAGAGTTTTGGGAAGATTGGAGAAACTTAATTTTTCGCCTGAAAAAAAAAACGTAAGGGGTACCACTGTCGTTTTTTTCGGGCCGAATTTTTGAGTTTCGATATCTCAGCTCTGGAAGGGGCTAGAGCCTCCATTTTTGCACTCAGGTAAAAGTCTTGTGGCCCTCTATCATAATCCAGAGTGTTTAGAAGATTGAAGAAACTTAATTTTTCGCCCAAAAATTAAAAAAAACGAAAGGGGTAACACTGTCGTTTTTTTTTCGGGTCGAAATTTTGAGTTTCGATATCTCAGCTCTGGAAGGGTCTAGAGCCTCCATTTTTGCACTCAGGTCAAAGTCTCACAGCCCTCTATCATAATCCAGAGTTTTGAGAAGATTGGAGAAACTTAATTTTTCGCCCAAAAATGAAAAAAAAAACGTAAGGGGTAACACTGTCGTTTTTTTTTTCGGGTCGAAATTTTGAGTTTCGATATCTCAGCTCTGGAAGGGTCTAGAGCCTCCATTTTTGCGCTCAGGTCAAAGTCTCGAGGCCCTCTATCATAATCCAGAGTTTTGAGAAGATTGGAGAAACTTGATTTTTCGCCCGAAAACGAAAAAAAACGTAAGGGCTAACACTGTCGTTTTTTTTCGGGTCGAAATTTTGAGTTTCGATATCTCAGCTCTGGAAGGGTCTAGAGCCTCCATTTTTGCGCTCAGGTCAAAGTCTCGCGGCCCTCTATCATAATCCAGAGTTTTGAGAAGATTGGAGAAACTTGATTTTTTGCCCAAAAACGAAAAAAACGTAAGGGGTAACACTGTCGTTTTTTTTTTCGGGTCGATTTTTTGAGTTTCGATATCTCAGCTCTGGAAGGGTCTAGAGCCTCCATTTTTGCGCTCAGGTCAAAGTCTTGCGGCCCTCTATCATAATCCAGAGTTTTGAGAAGATTGGAGAAACTTGATTTTTCGCCCGAAAACGAAAAAAAACGTAAGGGGTAACACTGTCGTTTTTTTTTTCGGGTCGAAATTTTGAGTTTTGATATCTCAGCTCTGGAAGGGTCTAGAGCCTCCATTTTTGCGCTCCGGTGAAAGTCTCGCGGCCCTCTATCATAATCCAAAGTTTTGAGATGATTGGAGAAACTTGATTTTTCACCCAAAAACGAAAAAAAACGTAAGGGGTAACACTGTCGTTTTTTTTTTCGGGTCGAAATTTTGAGTTTCGATATCTCAGCTCTGGAAGGGGCTAGAGCCTCCATTTTTGCGCTCAGCTCAAAGTCTCGCGGCCCTCTATCAGAATCCAGAGTTTTGAGAAGATTGGAGAAACTAAATTTTTCGCCCAAAAATGAAAAAAAACGAAAGGGGTAACACTGTCGTTTTTTTTTCGGGTAGAAATTTTGAGTTTCGATATCTCAGCTCTGGAAGGGTCTAGAGCTTCCATTTTTGCACTCAGGTCAAAGTCTCACAGCCCTCTATCATAATCCAGAGTTTTGAGAAGATTGGAGAAACTTAATTTTTTGCCCAAAAATGAAAAAAACGAAAGGGGTAACACTGTCGTTTTTTTTTTGGGTCGAAATTTTGAGTTTCGATATCTCAGCTCTGGAAGGCTCTAGAGCCTCCATTTTTGCACTCAGGTCTAAGTCTCATGGCCCTCTATCATAATCCAGAGTTTTGAGAAGATTGGAGAAACTTGATTTTTCACCCGAAAACGAAAAAAAAACGTAAGGGGTAACACTGTCGTTTTTTTTTTCGGGTTGAAATTTTGAGTTTCGATATCTCAGCTCTGGAAGGGTCTAGAGCCTCCATTTTTGCACTCAGGTCTAAGTCTCATGGCCCTCTATCAGAATCCAGAGTTTTGGGAAGATTGGAGATACTTAATTTTTCGCCCGAAAAAAAAAAACGTAAGGGGTACCACTGTCGTTTTTTTTTCGGGCCGAATTTTTGAGTTTCAATATCTCAGCTCTGGAAGGGGCTAGAGCCTCCATTTTTGCACTCAGGTCAAAGTCTTGTGGCCCTCTATCAGAATCCAGAGTTTTGAGAAGATTGGAGAACCTAAATTTTTCGCCCAAAAATGAAAAAAAAAAAACGAAAGGGGTAACACTGTCGTTTTTTTTTCGGGTCGAAATTTTGAATTTCGATATCTCAGCTCTGGAAGGGTCTAGAGCCTCCATTTTTGCGCTCAGGTCAAAGTCTCGCGGCCCTCTATCATAATCCAGAGTTTTGAGAAGATTGGAGAAACTTGATTTTTCACCCGAAAACGAAAAAAAACGTAAGGGGTAACACTGTCGTTTTTTTTTTCGGGTTGAAATTTTGAGTTTCGATATCTCAGCTCTGGAAGGGTCTAGAGTCTCCATTTTTGCGCTCAGGTCAAAGTCTCGAGGCCCTCTATCATAATCCAGAGTTTTGAGAAGATTGGAGAAACTTGATTTTTCGCCCGAAAACGAAAAAAAACGTAAGGGGTAACACTGTCGTTTTTTTTTCGGGTCGAAATTTTGAGTTTCGATATCTCAGCTCTGGAAGGGGCTAGAGCCTCCATTTTTGCACTCAGGTCAAAGTCTTGTGGCCCTCTATCAGAATCCAGAGTTTTGAGAAGATTGGAGAACCTAAATTTTTCGCCCAAAAATGAAAACAAAACGAAAGGGGTAACACTGTCGTTTTTTTTTCGGGTCAAAATTTTGAATTTCGATATCTCAGCTCTGGAAGGGTCTAGAGCCTCCATTTTTGCGCTCAGGTCAAAGTCTCGCGGCCCTCTATCATAATCCAGAGTTTTGAGAAGATTGGAGAAACTTAATTTTTCGCCCGAAAACGAAAAAAAACGTAAGGGGTAACACTGTGGTTTTTTTTTCGGGTCGAAATTTTGAGTTTCGATATCTCAGCTCTGGAAGGGTCTAGAGCCTCCATTTTTGCGCTCAGGTCAAAGTCTCGAGGCCCTCTATCATAATCCAGAGTTTTGAGAAGATTGGAGAAACTTGATTTTTCGCCCGAAAACGAAAAAAAACGTAAGGGGTAACACTGTCGTTTTTTTTCGGGCCGAATTTTTGAGTTTTGATATCTCAGCTCTGGAAGGGTCTAGAGCCTCCATTTTTGCACTCAAGTCTAAGTCTCATGGCCATCTTTTAGAAACCAGAGTTTGGGGAAGATTGGAGAAACTTAATTTTTCGCCCGAAAAAAAAAAACGTAAGGGGTACCACTGTCGTTTTTTTTTCGGGCCGAATTTTTCAGTTTCGATATCTCAGCTCTGGAAGGGGCTAGAGCCTCCATTTTTGCACTCAGGTCAAAGTCTTGTGGCCCTCTATCAGAATCCAGAGTTTTGAGAAGATTGGAGAAACTTAATTTTTCGCCCGAAAACGAAAAAAAACGTAAGGGGTAACACTGTCGTTTTTTTTTTTCGGGTCGAAATTTTGAGTTTCGATATCTCAGCTCTGGAAGGGTCTAGAGCCTCCATTTTTGCGCTCAGGTCAAAGTCTCGCGGCCCTCTATCATAATCCAGAGTTTTGAGAAGATTGGAGAAACTTGATTTTTCGCCCGAAAACGAAAAAAAACGTAAGGGGTAACGCTGTCGGTTTTTTTTCGGGTCGAAATTTTGAGTTTCGATATCTCAGCTCTGGAAGGGTCTAGAGCCTCCATTTTTGCGCTCAGGTCAAAGTCTCGCGGCCCTCTATCATAATCCAGAGTTTTGAGAAGATTAGAGAAACTTGATTTTTCGCCCGAAAACGAAAAAAACGAAAGGGGTAACACTGTCGGTTTTTTTTTCGGATCGAAATTTTGAGTTTCGATATCTCAGCTCTGGAAGGGTTTAGAGCCTCCATTTTTGCGCTCAGGTCAAAGTCTCGCAGCCCTCTATCATAATCCAGAGTTTTGAGAAGATTGGAGAAACTTGATTTTTCGCCCGAAAACGAAAAAAAAACGTAAGGGGTAACATTGTCGTTTTTTTTTTCGGGTCGAAATTTTGAGTTTCGATATCTCAGCTCTGGAAGGGTCTAGAGCCTCCATTTTTGCGCTCAGGTCAAAGTCTCGAGGCCCTCTATCATAATCCAGAGTTTTGAGAAGATTGGAGAAACTTGATTTATCGCCCGAAAACGAAAAAAAACGTAAGGGCTAACACTGTCGTTTTTTTTCGGGTCGAAATTTTGAGTTTCGATATCTCAGCTCTGGAAGGGTCTAGAGCCTCCATTTTTGCGCTCAGGTCAAAGTCTTGCGGCCCTCTATCATAATCCAGAGTTTTGAGAAGATTGGAGAAACTTGATTTTTCGCCCGAAAACGAAAAAAAACGTAAGGGGTAACACTGTCGTTTTTTTTTTCGGGCCGAATTTTTGAGTTTTGATATCTCAGCTCTGGAAGGGTCTAGAGCCTCCATTTTTGCGCTCAGGTCAAAGTCTCGAGGCCCTCTATCATAATCCAGAGTGTTTAGAAGATTGAAGAAACTTAATTTTTCGCCCAAAAATTAAAAAAAACGAAAGGGGTAACACTGTCGTTTTTTTTTCGGGTCGAAATTTTGAGTTTCGATATCTCAGCTCTGGAAGGGTCTAGAGCCTCCATTTTTGCACTCAGGTCTAAGTCTCATGGCCCTCTATCAGAATCCAGAGTTTTGGGAAGATTGGAGAAACTTAATTTTTCGCCGGAAAAAAACAAAACGTAAGGGGTACCACTGTTGTTGTTTTTTCGGGCCGAATTTTTGAGTTCCGATATCTCAGCTCTGGGAGGGGCTAGAGCCTCCATTTTTACACTCAGGTCTAAGTCTCATGGCCCTCTATCAGAATCCAGAGTTTTGGGAAGATTGGAGAACCTTAATTTTTCACCTGAAAAAAAAAACGTAAGGGGTTCCACTGTGGTTTTTTTTTTCGGGCCGAATTTTTGAGTTTCGATATCTCAGCTCTGGAAGGGGCTAGAGCCTCCATTTTTGCACTCAGGTAAAAGTCTTGTGGCCCTCTATCATAATCCAGAGTTTTTAGAAAATTGGAGAAACTTAATTTTTCGCCCAAAAATGAAAAAAAACGAAAGGGGTAACACTGTCGTTTTTTTTTCGGGCCGAATTTTTGAGTTCCGATATCTCAGCCCTGGAAGGGTCTAGAGCCTCCATTTTTGCACTCAGGTCTAAGTCTCATGGCCCTCTATCAGAATCCAGAGTTTTGGGAAGATTGGAGAAACTTAATTTTTCGCCTGAAAAAAAAAACGCAAGGGGTACCACTGTCGTTTTTTTTTTCAGGCCGAATTTTTGAGTTTCGATATCTCAGCTCTGGAAGGGGCTAGAGCCTCCATTTTTGCACTCAGGTAAAAGTCTTGTGGCCCTCTATCATAATCCAGAGTTTTTAGAAGATTGGAGAAACTTAATTTTTCGCCCAAAAATGAAAAAAAAAAACGAAAGGGGTAACACTGTCGTTTTTTTTTCGGGCCGAATTTTTGAGTTTCGATATCTCAGCTCTGGAAGGGGCTAGAGCCTCCATTTTTGCACTCAGGTCTAAGTGTCATGGCCCTCTATCAGAATCCAGAGTTTTGGGAAGATTGGAGAAACCTAATTTTTCGCCCGAAAAAAAAAACGTAAGGGGTACCACTGTCGTTTTTTTTTCGGGGCGAATTTTTGAGTTCCGATATCTCAGCCCTGGAAGGGGCTAGAGCCTCCATTTTTGCACTCAGATCTAAGTCTCATGGCCCTCTATCAGAATCCAGAGTTTTGTGAAGATTGGAGAAACTTAATTTTTCGCCTGAAAAAAAAAACGTAAGGGGTAACACTGTCGTTTTTTTTTCAGGCCGAATTTTTGAGTTTCGATATCTCAGCTCTGGAAGGGGCTAGAGCCTCCATTTTTGCACTCAGGTAAAAGTCTTGTGGCCCTCTATCATAATCCAGAGTGTTTAGAAGATTGAAGAAACTTAATTTTTCGCCCAAAAATTAAAAAAAACGAAAGGGGTAACACTGTCGTTTTTTTTTCGGGTCGAAATTTTGAGTTTCGATATCTCAGCTCTGGAAGGGTCTAGAGCCTCCATTTTTGCACTCAGGTCAAAGTCTCACAGCCCTCTATCATAATCCAGAGTTTTGAGAAGATTGGAGAAACTTAATTTTTCGCCCAAAAATGAAAAAAAAAAACGTAAGGGGTAACACTGTCGTTTTTTTTTTCGGGTCGAAATTTTGAGTTTCGATATCTCAGCTCTGGAAGGGGCTAGAGCCTCCATTTTTGCGCTCAGCTCAAAGTCTCGCGGCCCTCTATCAGAATCCAGAGTTTTGAGAAGATTGGAGAAACTAAATTTTTCGCCCAAAAATGAAAAAAAACGAAAGGGGTAACACTGTCGTTTTTTTTTCGGGTAGAAATTTTGAGTTTCGATATCTCAGCTCTGGAAGGGTCTAGAGCTTCCATTTTTGCACTCAGGTCAAAGTCTCACAGCCCTCTATCATAATCCAGAGTTTTGAGAAGATTGGAGAAACTTAATTTTTTGCCCAAAAATGAAAAAAACGAAAGGGGTAACACTGTCGTTTTTTTTTTGGGTCGAAATTTTGAGTTTCGATATCTCAGCTCTGGAAGGCTCTAGAGCCTCCATTTTTGCACTCAGGTCTAAGTCTCATGGCCCTCTATCATAATCCAGAGTTTTGAGAAGATTGGAGAAACTTGATTTTTCACCCGAAAACGAAAAAAAAACGTAAGGGGTAACACTGTCGTTTTTTTTTTCGGGTTGAAATTTTGAGTTTCGATATCTCAGCTCTGGAAGGGTCTAGAGCCTCCATTTTTGCACTCAGGTCTAAGTCTCATGGCCCTCTATCAGAATCCAGAGTTTTGGGAAGATTGGAGATACTTAATTTTTCGCCCGAAAAAAAAAAACGTAAGGGGTACCACTGTCGTTTTTTTTTCGGGCCGAATTTTTGAGTTTCAATATCTCAGCTCTGGAAGGGGCTAGAGCCTCCATTTTTGCACTCAGGTCAAAGTCTTGTGGCCCTCTATCAGAATCCAGAGTTTTGAGAAGATTGGAGAACCTAAATTTTTCGCCCAAAAATGAAAAAAAAAAAAACGAAAGGGGTAACACTGTCGTTTTTTTTTCGGGTCGAAATTTTGAATTTCGATATCTCAGCTCTGGAAGGGTCTAGAGCCTCCATTTTTGCGCTCAGGTCAAAGTCTCGCGGCCCTCTATCATAATCCAGAGTTTTGAGAAGATTGGAGAAACTTGATTTTTCACCCGAAAACGAAAAAAAACGTAAGGGGTAACACTGTCGTTTTTTTTTTCGGGTTGAAATTTTGAGTTTCGATATCTCAGCTCTGGAAGGGTCTAGAGTCTCCATTTTTGCGCTCAGGTCAAAGTCTCGAGGCCCTCTATCATAATCCAGAGTTTTGAGAAGATTGGAGAAACTTGATTTTTCGCCCGAAAACGAAAAAAAACGTAAGGGGTAACACTGTCGTTTTTTTTTCGGGTCGAAATTTTGAGTTTCGATATCTCAGCTCTGGAAGGGGCTAGAGCCTCCATTTTTGCACTCAGGTCAAAGTCTTGTGGCCCTCTATCAGAATCCAGAGTTTTGAGAAGATTGGAGAACCTAAATTTTTCGCCCAAAAATGAAAACAAAACGAAAGGGGTAACACTGTCGTTTTTTTTTCGGGTCAAAATTTTGAATTTCGATATCTCAGCTCTGGAAGGGTCTAGAGCCTCCATTTTTGCGCTCAGGTCAAAGTCTCGCGGCCCTCTATCATAATCCAGAGTTTTGAGAAGATTGGAGAAACTTAATTTTTCGCCCGAAAACGAAAAAAAACGTAAGGGGTAACACTGTGGTTTTTTTTTCGGGTCGAAATTTTGAGTTTCGATATCTCAGCTCTGGAAGGGTCTAGAGCCTCCATTTTTGCGCTCAGGTCAAAGTCTCGAGGCCCTCTATCATAATCCAGAGTTTTGAGAAGATTGGAGAAACTTGATTTTTCGCCCGAAAACGAAAAAAAACGTAAGGGGTAACACTGTCGTTTTTTTTCGGGCCGAATTTTTGAGTTTTGATATCTCAGCTCTGGAAGGGTCTAGAGCCTCCATTTTTGCACTCAAGTCTAAGTCTCATGGCCATCTTTTAGAAACCAGAGTTTGGGGAAGATTGGAGAAACTTAATTTTTCGCCCGAAAAAAAAAAACGTAAGGGGTACCACTGTCGTTTTTTTTTCGGGCCGAATTTTTCAGTTTCGATATCTCAGCTCTGGAAGGGGCTAGAGCCTCCATTTTTGCACTCAGGTCAAAGTCTTGTGGCCCTCTATCAGAATCCAGAGTTTTGAGAAGATTGGAGAAACTTAATTTTTCGCCCGAAAACGAAAAAAAACGTAAGGGGTAACACTGTCGTTTTTTTTTTTCGGGTCGAAATTTTGAGTTTCGATATCTCAGCTCTGGAAGGGTCTAGAGCCTCCATTTTTGCGCTCAGGTCAAAGTCTCGCGGCCCTCTATCATAATCCAGAGTTTTGAGAAGATTGGAGAAACTTGATTTTTCGCCCGAAAACGAAAAAAAACGTAAGGGGTAACGCTGTCGGTTTTTTTTCGGGTCGAAATTTTGAGTTTCGATATCTCAGCTCTGGAAGGGTCTAGAGCCTCCATTTTTGCGCTCAGGTCAAAGTCTCGCGGCCCTCTATCATAATCCAGAGTTTTGAGAAGATTAGAGAAACTTGATTTTTCGCCCGAAAACGAAAAAAACGAAAGGGGTAACACTGTCGGGTTTTTTTTCGGATCGAAATTTTGAGTTTCGATATCTCAGCTCTGGAAGGGTTTAGAGCCTCCATTTTTGCGCTCAGGTCAAAGTCTCGCAGCCCTCTATCATAATCCAGAGTTTTGAGAAGATTGGAGAAACTTGATTTTTCGCCCGAAAACGAAAAAAAAACGTAAGGGGTAACATTGTCGTTTTTTTTTTCGGGTCGAAATTTTGAGTTTCGATATCTCAGCTCTGGAAGGGTCTAGAGCCTCCATTTTTGCGCTCAGGTCAAAGTCTCGAGGCCCTCTATCATAATCCAGAGTTTTGAGAAGATTGGAGAAACTTGATTTATCGCCCGAAAACGAAAAAAAACGTAAGGGCTAACACTGTCGTTTTTTTTCGGGTCGAAATTTTGAGTTTCGATATCTCAGCTCTGGAAGGGTCTAGAGCCTCCATTTTTGCGCTCAGGTCAAAGTCTTGCGGCCCTCTATCATAATCCAGAGTTTTGAGAAGATTGGAGAAACTTGATTTTTCGCCCGAAAACGAAAAAAAACGTAAGGGGTAACACTGTCGTTTTTTTTTTCGGGCCGAATTTTTGAGTTTTGATATCTCAGCTCTGGAAGGGTCTAGAGCCTCCATTTTTGCGCTCAGGTCAAAGTCTCGAGGCCCTCTATCATAATCCAGAGTGTTTAGAAGATTGAAGAAACTTAATTTTTCGCCCAAAAATTAAAAAAAACGAAAGGGGTAACACTGTCGTTTTTTTTTCGGGTCGAAATTTTGAGTTTCGATATCTCAGCTCTGGAAGGGTC
Organism: Pimephales promelas; assembly: GCF_988280905.1. Classification (NCBI taxonomy): domain Eukaryota; kingdom Metazoa; phylum Chordata; class Actinopteri; order Cypriniformes; family Leuciscidae; genus Pimephales; species Pimephales promelas. The sequence continues at coordinate 26,168,631 of NC_142771.1, forward strand.
TAGAGCCTCCATTTTTGCACTCAGGTCTAAGTCTCATGGCCCTCTATCAGAATCCAGAGTTTTGGGAAGATTGGAGAAACTTAATTTTTCGCCGGAAAAAAACAAAACGTAAGGGGTACCACTGTTGTTGTTTTTTCGGGCCGAATTTTTGAGTTCCGATATCTCAGCTCTGGGAGGGGCTAGAGCCTCCATTTTTACACTCAGGTCTAAGTCTCATGGCCCTCTATCAGAATCCAGAGTTTTGGGAAGATTGGAGAACCTTAATTTTTCACCTGAAAAAAAAAACGTAAGGGGTTCCACTGTGGTTTTTTTTTTCGGGCCGAATTTTTGAGTTTCGATATCTCAGCTCTGGAAGGGGCTAGAGCCTCCATTTTTGCACTCAGGTAAAAGTCTTGTGGCCCTCTATCATAATCCAGAGTTTTGGGAAGATTGGAGAAACTTAATTTTTCGCCTGAAAAAAAAAACGCAAGGGGTACCACTGTCGTTTTTTTTTTCAGGCCGAATTTTTGAGTTTCGATATCTCAGCTCTGGAAGGGGCTAGAGCCTCCATTTTTGCACTCAGGTAAAAGTCTTGTGGCCCTCTATCATAATCCAGAGTTTTTAGAAGATTGGAGAAACTTAATTTTTCGCCCAAAAATGAAAAAAAAAAACGAAAGGGGTAACACTGTCGTTTTTTTTTCGGGCCGAATTTTTGAGTTTCGATATCTCAGCTCTGGAAGGGGCTAGAGCCTCCATTTTTGCACTCAGGTCTAAGTGTCATGGCCCTCTATCAGAATCCAGAGTTTTGGGAAGATTGGAGAAACCTAATTTTTCGCCCGAAAAAAAAAAACGTAAGGGGTACCACTGTCGTTTTTTTTTCGGGGCGAATTTTTGAGTTCCGATATCTCAGCCCTGGAAGGGGCTAGAGCCTCCATTTTTGCACTCAGATCTAAGTCTCATGGCCCTCTATCAGAATCCAGAGTTTTGTGAAGATTGGAGAAACTTAATTTTTCGCCTGAAAAAAAAAACGTAAGGGGTACCACTGTCGTTTTTTTTTCAGGCCGAATTTTTGAGTTTCGATATCTCAGCTCTGGAAGGGGCTAGAGCCTCCATTTTTGCACTCAGGTAAAAGTCTTGTGGCCCTCTATCATAATCCAGAGTGTTTAGAAGATTGAAGAAACTTAATTTTTCGCCCAAAAATTAAAAAAAACGAAAGGGGTAACACTGTCGTTTTTTTTTCGGGTCGAAATTTTGAGTTTCGATATCTCAGCTCTGGAAGGGTCTAGAGCCTCCATTTTTGCACTCAGGTCAAAGTCTCACAGCCCTCTATCATAATCCAGAGTTTTGAGAAGATTGGAGAAACTTAATTTTTCGCCCAAAAATGAAAAAAAAAAACGTAAGGGGTAACACTGTCGTTTTTTTTTTCGGGTCGAAATTTTGAGTTTCGATATCTCAGCTCTGGAAGGGGCTAGAGCCTCCATTTTTGCGCTCAGCTCAAAGTCTCGCGGCCCTCTATCAGAATCCAGAGTTTTGAGAAGATTGGAGAAACTAAATTTTTCGCCCAAAAATGAAAAAAAACGAAAGGGGTAACACTGTCGTTTTTTTTTCGGGTAGAAATTTTGAGTTTCGATATCTCAGCTCTGGAAGGGTCTAGAGCTTCCATTTTTGCACTCAGGTCAAAGTCTCACAGCCCTCTATCATAATCCAGAGTTTTGAGAAGATTGGAGAAACTTAATTTTTTGCCCAAAAATGAAAAAAACGAAAGGGGTAACACTGTCGTTTTTTTTTTGGGTCGAAATTTTGAGTTTCGATATCTCAGCTCTGGAAGGCTCTAGAGCCTCCATTTTTGCACTCAGGTCTAAGTCTCATGGCCCTCTATCATAATCCAGAGTTTTGAGAAGATTGGAGAAACTTGATTTTTCACCCGAAAACGAAAAAAAAACGTAAGGGGTAACACTGTCGTTTTTTTTTTCGGGTTGAAATTTTGAGTTTCGATATCTCAGCTCTGGAAGGGTCTAGAGCCTCCATTTTTGCACTCAGGTCTAAGTCTCATGGCCCTCTATCAGAATCCAGAGTTTTGGGAAGATTGGAGATACTTAATTTTTCGCCCGAAAAAAAAAAACGTAAGGGGTACCACTGTCGTTTTTTTTTCGGGCCGAATTTTTGAGTTTCAATATCTCAGCTCTGGAAGGGGCTAGAGCCTCCATTTTTGCACTCAGGTCAAAGTCTTGTGGCCCTCTATCAGAATCCAGAGTTTTGAGAAGATTGGAGAACCTAAATTTTTCGCCCAAAAATGAAAAAAAAAAAAACGAAAGGGGTAACACTGTCGTTTTTTTTTCGGGTCGAAATTTTGAATTTCGATATCTCAGCTCTGGAAGGGTCTAGAGCCTCCATTTTTGCGCTCAGGTCAAAGTCTCGCGGCCCTCTATCATAATCCAGAGTTTTGAGAAGATTGGAGAAACTTGATTTTTCACCCGAAAACGAAAAAAAACGTAAGGGGTAACACTGTCGTTTTTTTTTTCGGGTTGAAATTTTGAGTTTCGATATCTCAGCTCTGGAAGGGTCTAGAGTCTCCATTTTTGCGCTCAGGTCAAAGTCTCGAGGCCCTCTATCATAATCCAGAGTTTTGAGAAGATTGGAGAAACTTGATTTTTCGCCCGAAAACGAAAAAAAACGTAAGGGGTAACACTGTCGTTTTTTTTTCGGGTCGAAATTTTGAGTTTCGATATCTCAGCTCTGGAAGGGGCTAGAGCCTCCATTTTTGCACTCAGGTCAAAGTCTTGTGGCCCTCTATCAGAATCCAGAGTTTTGAGAAGATTGGAGAACCTAAATTTTTCGCCCAAAAATGAAAACAAAACGAAAGGGGTAACACTGTCGTTTTTTTTTCGGGTCAAAATTTTGAATTTCGATATCTCAGCTCTGGAAGGGTCTAGAGCCTCCATTTTTGCGCTCAGGTCAAAGTCTCGCGGCCCTCTATCATAATCCAGAGTTTTGAGAAGATTGGAGAAACTTAATTTTTCGCCCGAAAACGAAAAAAAACGTAAGGGGTAACACTGTGGTTTTTTTTTCGGGTCGAAATTTTGAGTTTCGATATCTCAGCTCTGGAAGGGTCTAGAGCCTCCATTTTTGCGCTCAGGTCAAAGTCTCGAGGCCCTCTATCATAATCCAGAGTTTTGAGAAGATTGGAGAAACTTGATTTTTCGCCCGAAAACGAAAAAAAACGTAAGGGGTAACACTGTCGTTTTTTTTCGGGCCGAATTTTTGAGTTTTGATATCTCAGCTCTGGAAGGGTCTAGAGCCTCCATTTTTGCACTCAAGTCTAAGTCTCATGGCCATCTTTTAGAAACCAGAGTTTGGGGAAGATTGGAGAAACTTAATTTTTCGCCCGAAAAAAAAAAACGTAAGGGGTACCACTGTCGTTTTTTTTTTCGGGCCGAATTTTTCAGTTTCGATATCTCAGCTCTGGAAGGGGCTAGAGCCTCCATTTTTGCACTCAGGTCAAAGTCTTGTGGCCCTCTATCAGAATCCAGAGTTTTGAGAAGATTGGAGAAACTTAATTTTTCGCCCGAAAACGAAAAAAAACGTAAGGGGTAACACTGTCGTTTTTTTTTTTCGGGTCGAAATTTTGAGTTTCGATATCTCAGCTCTGGAAGGGTCTAGAGCCTCCATTTTTGCGCTCAGGTCAAAGTCTCGCGGCCCTCTATCATAATCCAGAGTTTTGAGAAGATTGGAGAAACTTGATTTTTCGCCCGAAAACGAAAAAAAACGTAAGGGGTAACGCTGTCGGTTTTTTTTCGGGTCGAAATTTTGAGTTTCGATATCTCAGCTCTGGAAGGGTCTAGAGCCTCCATTTTTGCGCTCAGGTCAAAGTCTCGCGGCCCTCTATCATAATCCAGAGTTTTGAGAAGATTAGAGAAACTTGATTTTTCGCCCGAAAACGAAAAAAACGAAAGGGGTAACACTGTCGGTTTTTTTTTCGGATCGAAATTTTGAGTTTCGATATCTCAGCTCTGGAAGGGTTTAGAGCCTCCATTTTTGCGCTCAGGTCAAAGTCTCGCAGCCCTCTATCATAATCCAGAGTTTTGAGAAGATTGGAGAAACTTGATTTTTCGCCCGAAAACGAAAAAAAAACGTAAGGGGTAACATTGTCGTTTTTTTTTTCGGGTCGAAATTTTGAGTTTCGATATCTCAGCTCTGGAAGGGTCTAGAGCCTCCATTTTTGCGCTCAGGTCAAAGTCTCGAGGCCCTCTATCATAATCCAGAGTTTTGAGAAGATTGGAGAAACTTGATTTATCGCCCGAAAACGAAAAAAAACGTAAGGGCTAACACTGTCGTTTTTTTTCGGGTCGAAATTTTGAGTTTCGATATCTCAGCTCTGGAAGGGTCTAGAGCCTCCATTTTTGCGCTCAGGTCAAAGTCTTGCGGCCCTCTATCATAATCCAGAGTTTTGAGAAGATTGGAGAAACTTGATTTTTCGCCCGAAAACGAAAAAAAACGTAAGGGGTAACACTGTCGTTTTTTTTTTCGGGCCGAATTTTTGAGTTTTGATATCTCAGCTCTGGAAGGGTCTAGAGCCTCCATTTTTGCGCTCAGGTCAAAGTCTCGAGGCCCTCTATCATAATCCAGAGTGTTTAGAAGATTGAAGAAACTTAATTTTTCGCCCAAAAATTAAAAAAAACGAAAGGGGTAACACTGTCGTTTTTTTTTCGGGTCGAAATTTTGAGTTTCGATATCTCAGCTCTGGAAGGGTCTAGAGCCTCCATTTTTGCACTCAGGTCTAAGTCTCATGGCCCTCTATCAGAATCCAGAGTTTTGGGAAGATTGGAGAAACTTAATTTTTCGCCGGAAAAAAACAAAACGTAAGGGGTACCACTGTTGTTGTTTTTTCGGGCCGAATTTTTGAGTTCCGATATCTCAGCTCTGGGAGGGGCTAGAGCCTCCATTTTTACACTCAGGTCTAAGTCTCATGGCCCTCTATCAGAATCCAGAGTTTTGGGAAGATTGGAGAACCTTAATTTTTCACCTGAAAAAAAAAACGTAAGGGGTTCCACTGTGGTTTTTTTTTTCGGGCCGAATTTTTGAGTTTCGATATCTCAGCTCTGGAAGGGGCTAGAGCCTCCATTTTTGCACTCAGGTAAAAGTCTTGTGGCCCTCTATCATAATCCAGAGTTTTTAGAAAATTGGAGAAACTTAATTTTTCGCCCAAAAATGAAAAAAAACGAAAGGGGTAACACTGTCGTTTTTTTTTCGGGCCGAATTTTTGAGTTCCGATATCTCAGCCCTGGAAGGGTCTAGAGCCTCCATTTTTGCACTCAGGTCTAAGTCTCATGGCCCTCTATCAGAATCCAGAGTTTTGGGAAGATTGGAGAAACTTAATTTTTCGCCTGAAAAAAAAAACGCAAGGGGTACCACTGTCGTTTTTTTTTTCAGGCCGAATTTTTGAGTTTCGATATCTCAGCTCTGGAAGGGGCTAGAGCCTCCATTTTTGCACTCAGGTAAAAGTCTTGTGGCCCTCTATCATAATCCAGAGTTTTTAGAAGATTGGAGAAACTTAATTTTTCGCCCAAAAATGAAAAAAAAAAACGAAAGGGGTAACACTGTCGTTTTTTTTTCGGGCCGAATTTTTGAGTTTCGATATCTCAGCTCTGGAAGGGGCTAGAGCCTCCATTTTTGCACTCAGGTCTAAGTGTCATGGCCCTCTATCAGAATCCAGAGTTTTGGGAAGATTGGAGAAACCTAATTTTTCGCCCGAAAAAAAAAAACGTAAGGGGTACCACTGTCGTTTTTTTTTCGGGGCGAATTTTTGAGTTCCGATATCTCAGCCCTGGAAGGGGCTAGAGCCTCCATTTTTGCACTCAGATCTAAGTCTCATGGCCCTCTATCAGAATCCAGAGTTTTGTGAAGATTGGAGAAACTTAATTTTTCGCCTGAAAAAAAAAACGTAAGGGGTAACACTGTCGTTTTTTTTTCAGGCCGAATTTTTGAGTTTCGATATCTCAGCTCTGGAAGGGGCTAGAGCCTCCATTTTTGCACTCAGGTAAAAGTCTTGTGGCCCTCTATCATAATCCAGAGTGTTTAGAAGATTGAAGAAACTTAATTTTTCGCCCAAAAATTAAAAAAAACGAAAGGGGTAACACTGTCGTTTTTTTTTCGGGTCGAAATTTTGAGTTTCGATATCTCAGCTCTGGAAGGGTCTAGAGCCTCCATTTTTGCACTCAGGTCAAAGTCTCACAGCCCTCTATCATAATCCAGAGTTTTGAGAAGATTGGAGAAACTTAATTTTTCGCCCAAAAATGAAAAAAAAAAACGTAAGGGGTAACACTGTCGTTTTTTTTTTCGGGTCGAAATTTTGAGTTTCGATATCTCAGCTCTGGAAGGGGCTAGAGCCTCCATTTTTGCGCTCAGCTCAAAGTCTCGCGGCCCTCTATCAGAATCCAGAGTTTTGAGAAGATTGGAGAAACTAAATTTTTCGCCCAAAAATGAAAAAAAACGAAAGGGGTAACACTGTCGTTTTTTTTTCGGGTAGAAATTTTGAGTTTCGATATCTCAGCTCTGGAAGGGTCTAGAGCTTCCATTTTTGCACTCAGGTCAAAGTCTCACAGCCCTCTATCATAATCCAGAGTTTTGAGAAGATTGGAGAAACTTAATTTTTTGCCCAAAAATGAAAAAAACGAAAGGGGTAACACTGTCGTTTTTTTTTTGGGTCGAAATTTTGAGTTTCGATATCTCAGCTCTGGAAGGCTCTAGAGCCTCCATTTTTGCACTCAGGTCTAAGTCTCATGGCCCTCTATCATAATCCAGAGTTTTGAGAAGATTGGAGAAACTTGATTTTTCACCCGAAAACGAAAAAAAAACGTAAGGGGTAACACTGTCGTTTTTTTTTTCGGGTTGAAATTTTGAGTTTCGATATCTCAGCTCTGGAAGGGTCTAGAGCCTCCATTTTTGCACTCAGGTCTAAGTCTCATGGCCCTCTATCAGAATCCAGAGTTTTGGGAAGATTGGAGATACTTAATTTTTCGCCCGAAAAAAAAAAACGTAAGGGGTACCACTGTCGTTTTTTTTTCGGGCCGAATTTTTGAGTTTCAATATCTCAGCTCTGGAAGGGGCTAGAGCCTCCATTTTTGCACTCAGGTCAAAGTCTTGTGGCCCTCTATCAGAATCCAGAGTTTTGAGAAGATTGGAGAACCTAAATTTTTCGCCCAAAAATGAAAAAAAAAAAAACGAAAGGGGTAACACTGTCGTTTTTTTTTCGGGTCGAAATTTTGAATTTCGATATCTCAGCTCTGGAAGGGTCTAGAGCCTCCATTTTTGCGCTCAGGTCAAAGTCTCGCGGCCCTCTATCATAATCCAGAGTTTTGAGAAGATTGGAGAAACTTGATTTTTCACCCGAAAACGAAAAAAAACGTAAGGGGTAACACTGTCGTTTTTTTTTTCGGGTTGAAATTTTGAGTTTCGATATCTCAGCTCTGGAAGGGTCTAGAGTCTCCATTTTTGCGCTCAGGTCAAAGTCTCGAGGCCCTCTATCATAATCCAGAGTTTTGAGAAGATTGGAGAAACTTGATTTTTCGCCCGAAAACGAAAAAAAACGTAAGGGGTAACACTGTCGTTTTTTTTTCGGGTCGAAATTTTGAGTTTCGATATCTCAGCTCTGGAAGGGGCTAGAGCCTCCATTTTTGCACTCAGGTCAAAGTCTTGTGGCCCTCTATCAGAATCCAGAGTTTTGAGAAGATTGGAGAACCTAAATTTTTCGCCCAAAAATGAAAACAAAACGAAAGGGGTAACACTGTCGTTTTTTTTTCGGGTCAAAATTTTGAATTTCGATATCTCAGCTCTGGAAGGGTCTAGAGCCTCCATTTTTGCGCTCAGGTCAAAGTCTCGCGGCCCTCTATCATAATCCAGAGTTTTGAGAAGATTGGAGAAACTTAATTTTTCGCCCGAAAACGAAAAAAAACGTAAGGGGTAACACTGTGGTTTTTTTTTCGGGTCGAAATTTTGAGTTTCGATATCTCAGCTCTGGAAGGGTCTAGAGCCTCCATTTTTGCGCTCAGGTCAAAGTCTCGAGGCCCTCTATCATAATCCAGAGTTTTGAGAAGATTGGAGAAACTTGATTTTTCGCCCGAAAACGAAAAAAAACGTAAGGGGTAACACTGTCGTTTTTTTTCGGGCCGAATTTTTGAGTTTTGATATCTCAGCTCTGGAAGGGTCTAGAGCCTCCATTTTTGCACTCAAGTCTAAGTCTCATGGCCATCTTTTAGAAACCAGAGTTTGGGGAAGATTGGAGAAACTTAATTTTTCGCCCGAAAAAAAAAAACGTAAGGGGTACCACTGTCGTTTTTTTTTCGGGCCGAATTTTTCAGTTTCGATATCTCAGCTCTGGAAGGGGCTAGAGCCTCCATTTTTGCACTCAGGTCAAAGTCTTGTGGCCCTCTATCAGAATCCAGAGTTTTGAGAAGATTGGAGAAACTTAATTTTTCGCCCGAAAACGAAAAAAAACGTAAGGGGTAACACTGTCGTTTTTTTTTTTCGGGTCGAAATTTTGAGTTTCGATATCTCAGCTCTGGAAGGGTCTAGAGCCTCCATTTTTGCGCTCAGGTCAAAGTCTCGCGGCCCTCTATCATAATCCAGAGTTTTGAGAAGATTGGAGAAACTTGATTTTTCGCCCGAAAACGAAAAAAAACGTAAGGGGTAACGCTGTCGGTTTTTTTTCGGGTCGAAATTTTGAGTTTCGATATCTCAGCTCTGGAAGGGTCTAGAGCCTCCATTTTTGCGCTCAGGTCAAAGTCTCGCGGCCCTCTATCATAATCCAGAGTTTTGAGAAGATTAGAGAAACTTGATTTTTCGCCCGAAAACGAAAAAAACGAAAGGGGTAACACTGTCGGGTTTTTTTTCGGATCGAAATTTTGAGTTTCGATATCTCAGCTCTGGAAGGGTTTAGAGCCTCCATTTTTGCGCTCAGGTCAAAGTCTCGCAGCCCTCTATCATAATCCAGAGTTTTGAGAAGATTGGAGAAACTTGATTTTTCGCCCGAAAACGAAAAAAAAACGTAAGGGGTAACATTGTCGTTTTTTTTTTCGGGTCGAAATTTTGAGTTTCGATATCTCAGCTCTGGAAGGGTCTAGAGCCTCCATTTTTGCGCTCAGGTCAAAGTCTCGAGGCCCTCTATCATAATCCAGAGTTTTGAGAAGATTGGAGAAACTTGATTTATCGCCCGAAAACGAAAAAAAACGTAAGGGCTAACACTGTCGTTTTTTTTCGGGTCGAAATTTTGAGTTTCGATATCTCAGCTCTGGAAGGGTCTAGAGCCTCCATTTTTGCGCTCAGGTCAAAGTCTTGCGGCCCTCTATCATAATCCAGAGTTTTGAGAAGATTGGAGAAACTTGATTTTTCGCCCGAAAACGAAAAAAAACGTAAGGGGTAACACTGTCGTTTTTTTTTTCGGGCCGAATTTTTGAGTTTTGATATCTCAGCTCTGGAAGGGTCTAGAGCCTCCATTTTTGCGCTCAGGTCAAAGTCTCGAGGCCCTCTATCATAATCCAGAGTGTTTAGAAGATTGAAGAAACTTAATTTTTCGCCCAAAAATTAAAAAAAACGAAAGGGGTAACACTGTCGTTTTTTTTTCGGGTCGAAATTTTGAGTTTCGATATCTCAGCTCTGGAAGGGTCTAGAGCCTCCATTTTTGCACTCAGGTCTAAGTCTCATGGCCCTCTATCAGAATCCAGAGTTTTGGGAAGATTGGAGAAACTTAATTTTTCGCCGGAAAAAAACAAAACGTAAGGGGTACCACTGTTGTTGTTTTTTCGGGCCGAATTTTTGAGTTCCGATATCTCAGCTCTGGGAGGGGCTAGAGCCTCCATTTTTACACTCAGGTCTAAGTCTCATGGCCCTCTATCAGAATCCAGAGTTTTGGGAAGATTGGAGAACCTTAATTTTTCACCTGAAAAAAAAAACGTAAGGGGTTCCACTGTGGTTTTTTTTTTCGGGCCGAATTTTTGAGTTTCGATATCTCAGCTCTGGAAGGGGCTAGAGCCTCCATTTTTGCACTCAGGTAAAAGTCTTGTGGCCCTCTATCATAATCCAGAGTTTTGGGAAGATTGGAGAAACTTAATTTTTCGCCTGAAAAAAAAAACGCAAGGGGTACCACTGTCGTTTTTTTTTTCAGGCCGAATTTTTGAGTTTCGATATCTCAGCTCTGGAAGGGGCTAGAGCCTCCATTTTTGCACTCAGGTAAAAGTCTTGTGGCCCTCTATCATAATCCAGAGTTTTTAGAAGATTGGAGAAACTTAATTTTTCGCCCAAAAATGAAAAAAAAAAACGAAAGGGGTAACACTGTCGTTTTTTTTTCGGGCCGAATTTTTGAGTTTCGATATCTCAGCTCTGGAAGGGGCTAGAGCCTCCATTTTTGCACTCAGGTCTAAGTGTCATGGCCCTCTATCAGAATCCAGAGTTTTGGGAAGATTGGAGAAACCTAATTTTTCGCCCGAAAAAAAAAAACGTAAGGGGTACCACTGTCGTTTTTTTTTCGGGGCGAATTTTTGAGTTCCGATATCTCAGCCCTGGAAGGGGCTAGAGCCTCCATTTTTGCACTCAGATCTAAGTCTCATGGCCCTCTATCAGAATCCAGAGTTTTGTGAAGATTGGAGAAACTTAATTTTTCGCCTGAAAAAAAAAACGTAAGGGGTACCACTGTCGTTTTTTTTTCAGGCCGAATTTTTGAGTTTCGATATCTCAGCTCTGGAAGGGGCTAGAGCCTCCATTTTTGCACTCAGGTAAAAGTCTTGTGGCCCTCTATCATAATCCAGAGTGTTTAGAAGATTGAAGAAACTTAATTTTTCGCCCAAAAATTAAAAAAAACGAAAGGGGTAACACTGTCGTTTTTTTTTCGGGTCGAAATTTTGAGTTTCGATATCTCAGCTCTGGAAGGGTCTAGAGCCTCCATTTTTGCACTCAGGTCAAAGTCTCACAGCCCTCTATCATAATCCAGAGTTTTGAGAAGATTGGAGAAACTTAATTTTTCGCCCAAAAATGAAAAAAAAAAACGTAAGGGGTAACACTGTCGTTTTTTTTTTCGGGTCGAAATTTTGAGTTTCGATATCTCAGCTCTGGAAGGGGCTAGAGCCTCCATTTTTGCGCTCAGCTCAAAGTCTCGCGGCCCTCTATCAGAATCCAGAGTTTTGAGAAGATTGGAGAAACTAAATTTTTCGCCCAAAAATGAAAAAAAACGAAAGGGGTAACACTGTCGTTTTTTTTTCGGGTAGAAATTTTGAGTTTCGATATCTCAGCTCTGGAAGGGTCTAGAGCTTCCATTTTTGCACTCAGGTCAAAGTCTCACAGCCCTCTATCATAATCCAGAGTTTTGAGAAGATTGGAGAAACTTAATTTTTTGCCCAAAAATGAAAAAAACGAAAGGGGTAACACTGTCGTTTTTTTTTTGGGTCGAAATTTTGAGTTTCGATATCTCAGCTCTGGAAGGCTCTAGAGCCTCCATTTTTGCACTCAGGTCTAAGTCTCATGGCCCTCTATCATAATCCAGAGTTTTGAGAAGATTGGAGAAACTTGATTTTTCACCCGAAAACGAAAAAAAAACGTAAGGGGTAACACTGTCGTTTTTTTTTTCGGGTTGAAATTTTGAGTTTCGATATCTCAGCTCTGGAAGGGTCTAGAGCCTCCATTTTTGCACTCAGGTCTAAGTCTCATGGCCCTCTATCAGAATCCAGAGTTTTGGGAAGATTGGAGATACTTAATTTTTCGCCCGAAAAAAAAAAACGTAAGGGGTACCACTGTCGTTTTTTTTTCGGGCCGAATTTTTGAGTTTCAATATCTCAGCTCTGGAAGGGGCTAGAGCCTCCATTTTTGCACTCAGGTCAAAGTCTTGTGGCCCTCTATCAGAATCCAGAGTTTTGAGAAGATTGGAGAACCTAAATTTTTCGCCCAAAAATGAAAAAAAAAAAAACGAAAGGGGTAACACTGTCGTTTTTTTTTCGGGTCGAAATTTTGAATTTCGATATCTCAGCTCTGGAAGGGTCTAGAGCCTCCATTTTTGCGCTCAGGTCAAAGTCTCGCGGCCCTCTATCATAATCCAGAGTTTTGAGAAGATTGGAGAAACTTGATTTTTCACCCGAAAACGAAAAAAAACGTAAGGGGTAACACTGTCGTTTTTTTTTTCGGGTTGAAATTTTGAGTTTCGATATCTCAGCTCTGGAAGGGTCTAGAGTCTCCATTTTTGCGCTCAGGTCAAAGTCTCGAGGCCCTCTATCATAATCCAGAGTTTTGAGAAGATTGGAGAAACTTGATTTTTCGCCCGAAAACGAAAAAAAACGTAAGGGGTAACACTGTCGTTTTTTTTTCGGGTCGAAATTTTGAGTTTCGATATCTCAGCTCTGGAAGGGGCTAGAGCCTCCATTTTTGCACTCAGGTCAAAGTCTTGTGGCCCTCTATCAGAATCCAGAGTTTTGAGAAGATTGGAGAACCTAAATTTTTCGCCCAAAAATGAAAACAAAACGAAAGGGGTAACACTGTCGTTTTTTTTTCGGGTCAAAATTTTGAATTTCGATATCTCAGCTCTGGAAGGGTCTAGAGCCTCCATTTTTGCGCTCAGGTCAAAGTCTCGCGGCCCTCTATCATAATCCAGAGTTTTGAGAAGATTGGAGAAACTTAATTTTTCGCCCGAAAACGAAAAAAAACGTAAGGGGTAACACTGTGGTTTTTTTTTCGGGTCGAAATTTTGAGTTTCGATATCTCAGCTCTGGAAGGGTCTAGAGCCTCCATTTTTGCGCTCAGGTCAAAGTCTCGAGGCCCTCTATCATAATCCAGAGTTTTGAGAAGATTGGAGAAACTTGATTTTTCGCCCGAAAACGAAAAAAAACGTAAGGGGTAACACTGTCGTTTTTTTTCGGGCCGAATTTTTGAGTTTTGATATCTCAGCTCTGGAAGGGTCTAGAGCCTCCATTTTTGCACTCAAGTCTAAGTCTCATGGCCATCTTTTAGAAACCAGAGTTTGGGGAAGATTGGAGAAACTTAATTTTTCGCCCGAAAAAAAAAAACGTAAGGGGTACCACTGTCGTTTTTTTTTTCGGGCCGAATTTTTCAGTTTCGATATCTCAGCTCTGGAAGGGGCTAGAGCCTCCATTTTTGCACTCAGGTCAAAGTCTTGTGGCCCTCTATCAGAATCCAGAGTTTTGAGAAGATTGGAGAAACTTAATTTTTCGCCCGAAAACGAAAAAAAACGTAAGGGGTAACACTGTCGTTTTTTTTTTTCGGGTCGAAATTTTGAGTTTCGATATCTCAGCTCTGGAAGGGTCTAGAGCCTCCATTTTTGCGCTCAGGTCAAAGTCTCGCGGCCCTCTATCATAATCCAGAGTTTTGAGAAGATTGGAGAAACTTGATTTTTCGCCCGAAAACGAAAAAAAACGTAAGGGGTAACGCTGTCGGTTTTTTTTCGGGTCGAAATTTTGAGTTTCGATATCTCAGCTCTGGAAGGGTCTAGAGCCTCCATTTTTGCGCTCAGGTCAAAGTCTCGCGGCCCTCTATCATAATCCAGAGTTTTGAGAAGATTAGAGAAACTTGATTTTTCGCCCGAAAACGAAAAAAACGAAAGGGGTAACACTGTCGGTTTTTTTTTCGGATCGAAATTTTGAGTTTCGATATCTCAGCTCTGGAAGGGTTTAGAGCCTCCATTTTTGCGCTCAGGTCAAAGTCTCGCAGCCCTCTATCATAATCCAGAGTTTTGAGAAGATTGGAGAAACTTGATTTTTCGCCCGAAAACGAAAAAAAAACGTAAGGGGTAACATTGTCGTTTTTTTTTTCGGGTCGAAATTTTGAGTTTCGATATCTCAGCTCTGGAAGGGTCTAGAGCCTCCATTTTTGCGCTCAGGTCAAAGTCTCGAGGCCCTCTATCATAATCCAGAGTTTTGAGAAGATTGGAGAAACTTGATTTATCGCCCGAAAACGAAAAAAAACGTAAGGGCTAACACTGTCGTTTTTTTTCGGGTCGAAATTTTGAGTTTCGATATCTCAGCTCTGGAAGGGTCTAGAGCCTCCATTTTTGCGCTCAGGTCAAAGTCTTGCGGCCCTCTATCATAATCCAGAGTTTTGAGAAGATTGGAGAAACTTGATTTTTCGCCCGAAAACGAAAAAAAACGTAAGGGGTAACACTGTCGTTTTTTTTTTCGGGCCGAATTTTTGAGTTTTGATATCTCAGCTCTGGAAGGGTCTAGAGCCTCCATTTTTGCGCTCAGGTCAAAGTCTCGAGGCCCTCTATCATAATCCAGAGTGTTTAGAAGATTGAAGAAACTTAATTTTTCGCCCAAAAATTAAAAAAAACGAAAGGGGTAACACTGTCGTTTTTTTTTCGGGTCGAAATTTTGAGTTTCGATATCTCAGCTCTGGAAGGGTCTAGAGCCTCCATTTTTGCACTCAGGTCTAAGTCTCATGGCCCTCTATCAGAATCCAGAGTTTTGGGAAGATTGGAGAAACTTAATTTTTCGCCGGAAAAAAACAAAACGTAAGGGGTACCACTGTTGTTGTTTTTTCGGGCCGAATTTTTGAGTTCCGATATCTCAGCTCTGGGAGGGGCTAGAGCCTCCATTTTTACACTCAGGTCTAAGTCTCATGGCCCTCTATCAGAATCCAGAGTTTTGGGAAGATTGGAGAACCTTAATTTTTCACCTGAAAAAAAAAACGTAAGGGGTTCCACTGTGGTTTTTTTTTTCGGGCCGAATTTTTGAGTTTCGATATCTCAGCTCTGGAAGGGGCTAGAGCCTCCATTTTTGCACTCAGGTAAAAGTCTTGTGGCCCTCTATCATAATCCAGAGTTTTTAGAAAATTGGAGAAACTTAATTTTTCGCCCAAAAATGAAAAAAAACGAAAGGGGTAACACTGTCGTTTTTTTTTCGGGCCGAATTTTTGAGTTCCGATATCTCAGCCCTGGAAGGGTCTAGAGCCTCCATTTTTGCACTCAGGTCTAAGTCTCATGGCCCTCTATCAGAATCCAGAGTTTTGGGAAGATTGGAGAAACTTAATTTTTCGCCTGAAAAAAAAAACGCAAGGGGTACCACTGTCGTTTTTTTTTTCAGGCCGAATTTTTGAGTTTCGATATCTCAGCTCTGGAAGGGGCTAGAGCCTCCATTTTTGCACTCAGGTAAAAGTCTTGTGGCCCTCTATCATAATCCAGAGTTTTTAGAAGATTGGAGAAACTTAATTTTTCGCCCAAAAATGAAAAAAAAAAACGAAAGGGGTAACACTGTCGTTTTTTTTTCGGGCCGAATTTTTGAGTTTCGATATCTCAGCTCTGGAAGGGGCTAGAGCCTCCATTTTTGCACTCAGGTCTAAGTGTCATGGCCCTCTATCAGAATCCAGAGTTTTGGGAAGATTGGAGAAACCTAATTTTTCGCCCGAAAAAAAAAAACGTAAGGGGTACCACTGTCGTTTTTTTTTTGGGGCGAATTTTTGAGTTCCGATATCTCAGCCCTGGAAGGGGCTAGAGCCTCCATTTTTGCACTCAGATCTAAGTCTCATGGCCCTCTATCAGAATCCAGAGTTTTGTGAAGATTGGAGAAACTTAATTTTTCGCCTGAAAAAAAAAACGTAAGGGGTACCACTGTCGTTTTTTTTTCAGGCCGAATTTTTGAGTTTCGATATCTCAGCTCTGGAAGGGGCTAGAGCCTCCATTTTTGCACTCAGGTAAAAGTCTTGTGGCCCTCTATCATAATCCAGAGTGTTTAGAAGATTGAAGAAACTTAATTTTTCGCCCAAAAATTAAAAAAAACGAAAGGGGTAACACTGTCGTTTTTTTTTCGGGTCGAAATTTTGAGTTTCGATATCTCAGCTCTGGAAGGGGCTAGAGCCTCCATTTTTGCACTCAGGTAAAAGTCTTGTGGCCCTCTATCATAATCCAGAGTGTTTAGAAGATTGAAGAAACTTAATTTTTCGCCCAAAAATTAAAAAAAACGAAAGGGGTAACACTGTCGTTTTTTTTTCGGGTCGAAATTTTGAGTTTCGATATCTCAGCTCTGGAAGGGTCTAGAGCCTCCATTTTTGCACTCAGGTCAAAGTCTCACAGCCCTCTATCATAATCCAGAGTTTTGAGAAGATTGGAGAAACTTAATTTTTCGCCCAAAAATGAAAAAAAAAAACGTAAGGGGTAACACTGTCATTTTTTTTTTCGGGTCGAAATTTTGAGTTTCGATATCTCAGCTCTGGAAGGGTCTAGAGCCTCCATTTTTGCGCTCAGGTCAAAGTCTCGAGGCCCTCTATCATAATCCAGAGTTTTGAGAAGATTGGAGAAACTTGATTTATCGCCCGAAAACGAAAAAAAACGTAAGGGCTAACACTGTCGTTTTTTTTCGGGTCGAAATTTTGAGTTTCGATATCTCAGCTCTGGAAGGGTCTAGAGCCTCCATTTTTGCGCTCAGGTCAAAGTCTCGCGGCCCTCTATCATAATCCAGAGTTTTGAGAAGATTGGAGAAACTTGATTTTTTGCCCAAAAACGAAAAAAACGTAAGGGGTAACACTGTCGTTTTTTTTTCGGGTCGATTTTTTGAGTTTCGATATCTCAGCCCTGGAAGGGGCTAGAGCCTCCATTTTTGCACTCAGATCTAAGTCTCATGGCCCTCTATCAGAATCCAGAGTTTTGTGAAGATTGGAGAAACTTAATTTTTCGCCTGAAAAAAAAAACGTAAGGGGTACCACTGTCGTTTTTTTTTCAGGCCGAATTTTTGAGTTTCGATATCTCAGCTCTGGAAGGGGCTAGAGCCTCCATTTTTGCACTCAGGTAAAAGTCTTGTGGCCCTCTATCATAATCCAGAGTGTTTAGAAGATTGAAGAAACTTAATTTTTCGCCCAAAAATTAAAAAAAACGAAAGGGGTAACACTGTCGTTTTTTTTTCGGGTCGAAATTTTGAGTTTCGATATCTCAGCTCTGGAAGGGTCTAGAGCCTCCATTTTTGCACTCAGGTCAAAGTCTCACAGCCCTCTATCATAATCCAGAGTTTTGAGAAGATTGGAGAAACTTAATTTTTCGCCCAAAAATGAAAAAAAAAAACGTAAGGGGTAACACTGTCGTTTTTTTTTTCGGGTCGAAATTTTGAGTTTCGATATCTCAGCTCTGGAAGGGTCTAGAGCCTCCATTTTTGCGCTCAGGTCAAAGTCTCGAGGCCCTCTATCATAATCCAGAGTTTTGAGAAGATTGGAGAAACTTGATTTTTCGCCCGAAAACGAAAAAAAACGTAAGGGCTAACACTGTCGTTTTTTTTTTCGGGTCGAAATTTTGAGTTTTGATATCTCAGCTCTGGAAGGGTCTAGAGCCTCCATTTTTGCGCTCCGGTGAAAGTCTCGCGGCCCTCTATCATAATCCAAAGTTTTGAGATGATTGGAGAAACTTGATTTTTCGCCCAAAAACGAAAAAAAAACGTAAGGGGTAACACTGTCGTTTTTTTTTTCGGGTCGAAATTTTGAGTTTCGATATCTCAGCTCTGGAAGGGGCTAGAGCCTCCATTTTTGCGCTCAGCTCAAAGTCTCGCGGCCCTCTATCAGAATCCAGAGTTTTGAGAACATTGGAGAAACTAAATTTTTCGCCCAAAAATGAAAAAAAAAACGAAAGGGGTAACACTGTCGTTTTTTTTGGGGTCGAAATTTTGAGTTTCGATATCTCAGCTCTGGAAGGCTCTAGAGCCTCCATTTTTGCACTCAGGTCTAAGTCTCATGGCCCTCTATCAGAATCCAGAGTTTTTGGGAAGATTGGAGAAACTTAATTTTTCGCCCGAAAAAAAAAAACGTAAGGGGTACCACTGTCGTTTTTTTTTTCGGGCCGAATTTTTGAGTTTCAATATCTCAGCTCTGGAAGGGGCTAGAGCCTCCATTTTTGCACTCAGGTCAAAGTCTTGTGGCCCTCTATCATAATCCAGAGTTTTGAGAAGATTGGAGAAACTTAATTTTTTGCCCAAAAATGAAAAAAAACGAAAGGGGTAACACTGTCGTTTTTTTTTTGGGGTCGAAATTTTGAGTTTCGATATCTCAGCTCTGGAAGGCTCTAGAGCCTCCATTTTTGCACTCAGGTCTAAGTCTCATGGCCCTCTATCATAATCCAGAGTTTTGAGAAGATTGGAGAAACTTGATTTTTCACCCGAAAACGAAAAAAAACGTAAGGGGTAACACTGTCGTTTTTTTTTTCGGGTTGAAATTTTGAGTTTCGATTTCTCAGCTCTGGAAGGGTCTAGAGCCTCCATTTTTGCACTCAGGTCTAAGTCTCATGGCCCTCTATCAGAATCCAGAGTTTTTGGGAAGATTGGAGAAACTTAATTTTTCGCCCGAAAAAAAAAAACGTAAGGGGTACCACTGTCGTTTTTTTTTCGGGCCGAATTTTTGAGTTTCAATATCTCAGCTCTGGAAGGGGCTAGAGCCTCCATTTTTGCACTCAGGTCAAAGTCTTGTGGCCCTCTATCAGAATCCAGAGTTTTGAGAAGATTGGAGAACCTAAATTTTTCGCCCAAAAATGAAAAAAAAAAACGAAAGGGGTAACACTGTCGTTTTTTTTTCGGGTCGAAATTTTGAATTTCGATATCTCAGCTCTGGAAGGGTCTAGAGCCTCCATTTTTGCGCTCAGGTCAAAGTCTCGCGGCCCTCTATCATAATCCAGAGTTTTGAGAAGATTGGAGAAACTTGATTTTTTTACCCGAAAACGAAAAAAAACGTAAGGGGTAACACTGTCGTTTTTTTTTCGGGTCGAAATTTTGAGTTTCGATATCTCAGCTTTGGAAGGGTCTAGAGCCTCCATTTTTGCGCTCAGGTCAAAGTCTCGCGGCCCTCTATCATAATCCAGAGTTTTGAGAAGATTGGAGAAACTTGATTTTTCGCCCGAAAACGAAAAAAAACGTAAGGGGTAACACGGTTTTTTTTTTTCGGGCCGAATTTTTGAGTTTCGATATCTCAGCTCTGGAAGGGGCTAGAGCCTCCATTTTTGTCCATTGTGAAATGCTCCAGAAGTTAAAAAAAGGGGGCTGACATGTGATGTCCATTGTAATGGACACAGGGTCTGAATGGGTTAAACGGCCTAATTGAATTTAGGGCTATTCCGGGCTTAATCTAAGGGGCTGTTTACACTAATGTTTTCAACTAAAAACTTGAAACTTTTTATGCGTTTGGCTGTCCGTTTACACAACAACGGCATTTTGGGTGCCTGAAAAAGCAAAGTTTTGCAAACAGATTTCAAGGTGCAAGTTTTCAAAAATGGTCTCCATGTAAACAGCAATAACAAACAAAAGACGATGACGTCATGTTCAGTCTATAGTGTTTCATCTTATGGTTTCATCGCCATCTAGTGGCCTGCCAGAAGAATACAGCGTTCCTGCCAGCAGAATACAGCGTTTTTCAGTCATTTTCGTGGATCTGTGTCATCTGAATGGTGTCGTCTGTACAGAGAAAATTCAAAGAAAAAACTTCTCCATTTTAAGCATACCATTGTCGTGTAAACGTATAAACTCCTGTCTGTGAAACCAAGCCTCAAACTCTTAAGCATTTTCCTATTTAAACAAGCTTATAAAAGAATAAAGCATTCCAGTAAGTTTTCAGAGTTATATTTTTATTTCGCATAATTTTGATCTGATGAAGATCCACTGGATTGAAATGTTAACATCAAGTCAGGTGATATGCAAAAAAAAAAAGTTGCATTTGAAAGTATAAAAATAAGCTCCTGTCCAGCTGGTTTTAGTCTGATTGATTCCTCAGACAGTTTTCTTAATGTTAAACACTTTTTGCACAAGTTTACCGTCGAAACCTCATAAACATGTAATGAGATGTCTAAGATCGTTGTCGTTCACACTGTTCGACTCCTGTGAAGAATTCCAGGTCAAAAATGGAAATGTGACTTTTTATAATTTACTTTCATTCAAAGACAAACAAGATGACAGATTTTCTCATGTCCTTTTCATCTCATCCAAACTCCCGATGCCGTCAGTCCTGAACTAACTCTACCACCAGCGGTAGTGTGCGTACGCCCGGTTGGCTTCGGCCATCTTGTGAAGTTCTTGTTTGCGCTTCACCACATTTCCCTCATTAGCGAAGGCGGCCAGCAGCTCCTGCGAGAGTTTCTCGTACATGTGTGTGCGGCGGTGCTTGTTGTCTCTGCATTCTGTGATCAACCACTTCATGGCCAGAAAACGCCGCCGATTATCCTTGAGAGGGACGGGAACCTGCGAGGACAAAAACTGAGAGTGAGACTCGGTATCTGATATGATTCCTGGAGCTTGATGACATCAATTACATTACAATTACAACAATTATATTCAGAGAGCTGCAAAATACTGTATTATATCCATGTACTATAAATCACTCTGTCTGGATAAAATGGTACAATTTCAGTTCAAAAATGTTGAAGATAAATGTTATATTCGTCACAATTTTGTTTCCGTTGCCATTATTTTGTTAAATAAATACAATTAAATATTCAGTCATGTTTCTCAAGATATTTTATATCAATGTTGGCCATTTATAATCCTATTAGTCAAACACTGATTCTGAATTTAACTGAGAATTGTAGATATACAACACATGCATAAAACTTTACATCCATTTAATTCTGTGTACGCAAGAAGCCCAGAATATAGCACTTACAACGCCTAGTTTTACCAAGCAAAACATAATCTGCATATCATTTCCATATGCATATTCCCATGTGATACCATGTTTAACAATATATGACTATAAATGCCATGTGTGCCGTCAGATTACATTCCAAAACATCATTCAGTATCCTTTTCTTGTTTTAAAACTAAAAACTATATGAAAAAGCTAAATTTTATCAAATATATTTCAGGAAAAGTTTTCAGAGACGAGATATTCTCATTCTTTTCCACTCGCCAAATACTGTAGTATTTTTAAATGTTTAAAATGAAAAATGCAATTATGTCTATAAGGCTAACATATATTTTATGATGTTCATACAGTATATTTTTAATGGAAACGGATAGGCCTAATTACTTGTTTTGCAGTGTAAATACAATAGCTGACAAAACATTTTTTAAAATTGTGCAAATCTTATGGTTTCCTTCAAAATCTATCCTTTCCTCTATCCATCCTATTCTTGAAACTCTGTATTCTGATAGAGGGCCATGAGACTTTGACCTGAGTGCAAAAATGGAGGCTCTAGACCCTTCCAGAGCTGAGATATGTTAAAGGATGTATAGGCCAAACCAGGTGTTATCAGAATCCCAATATTGACACGGATCCATCACAACATGTCTTCATATTAGGGACTGAAGTGAGTGCTGGCAGTCAGGTGCTGGAGGAGTGGAGGAACGGATGTGAAGAGGACAGAATCAACACCAACACGCACTCATGCACATAAACACTGCTGGGCTTATTACACACAGCATTGATCTGGCACTGCACTACTGTGTACTAGACCAGACAGCAGGTGCACACACACACACACACACACCACAGTCAGTGTGTGAATCTCAACAAAACCAGATCCTGGTCACACTTCACCTCAAAATATAAAGCAGGAAATATAAAGACTTAGACCTGAGTGCAAAAATGGAGTCTCTAGATCCTTCCAGAGCTGAGATATTGAGATATTTATAATGGCATAAATGCTACATGGGATCTCAATATCTCAGCTCTGGAAGGGTCTAGAGACTCCATTTTTGCACTCAAGTCTAAGTCTCATGGCCCTCTATCAGAATCCAGAGTTTTGGGAAGATTGGAGAAACTTAATTTTTCGCCCGAAAAAAAAAACGCAAGCGGTACCACTGTGGTTTTTTTTTCGGGACGAATATTTCAGTTTCGATATCTCAGCTCTGGAAGGGTCTAGAGCCTCCATTTTTGCGCTCAGGTCAAAGTCTCGCGGCCCTCTATCATAATCCAGAGTTTTGAGAAGATTGGAGAAACTTGATTTTTCGCCCGAAAACGAAAAAAAACGTAAGGGGTAACACTGTCATTTTTTTTTTCGGGTCGAAATTTTGAGTTTCGATATCTCAGCTCTGGAAGGGTCTAGAGCCTCCACTTTTGCGCTCAGGTCAAAGTCTCGCAACCCTCTATCATAATCCAGAGTTTTGAGAAGATTGGAGAAACTTGATTTTTCGCCCGAAAACGAAAAAAAAACGTAAGGGGTAACACTGTCGTTTTTTTTTCGGGTCGAAATTTTGAGTTTCGATATCTCAGCTCTGGAAGGGTCTAGAGCCTCCATTTTTGCACTCAGGTCAAAGTCTCGTGGCCCTCTATCAGAATCCAGAGTTTTGAGAAGATTGGAGAAACTTGATTTTTTGCCCGAAAACGAAAAAAAACGTAAGGGGTAACACTGTCGTTTTTTTTTCGGGCCGAATTTTTCAGTTTCGATATCTCAGCTCTGGAAGGGTCTAGAGCCTCCATTTTTGCACTCAGGTCAAAGTCTTGTGGCCCTCTATCAGAATCCAGAGTTTTGAGAAGAGTGGAGAAACTAAATTTTTCGCCCAAAAATGAAAAAAAAATGAAAGGGTTAACACTGTCGTTTTTTTTTCGGGTCGAAATTTTGAATTTCGATATCTCAGCTCTGGAAGGGTCTAGAGCCTCCATTTTTGCACTCAGGTCAAAGTCTCGTGGCCCTCTATCATAATCCAGAGTTTTGAGAAGATTGGAGAAACTTGATTTTTCGCCCAAAAATGAAAAAAAACGAAAGGGGTAACACTGTTTTTTTTTTTTTTCGGGTCGAAATTTTGAATTTCGATATCTCAGCTCTGGAAGGGTCTAGATCCTCCATTTTTGCACTCAGGTCAAAGTCTTGTGGTCCTCTATCAGAATCCAGAGTTTTGAGAAGATTGGAGAAACTTGATTTTTCGCCCGAAAACGAAAAAAAACGTAAGGGGTAACACTGTCGTTTTTTTTTTCGGGTCGAAATTTTGAGTTTCGATATCTCAGCTCTGGAAGGGTCTAGAGCCTCCATTTTTGCGCTCAGGTCAAAGCCTTGCGGCCCTCTATCATAATCCAGAGTTTTGAGAAGATTGGAGAAACTTGATTTTTCGCCCTAAAACGAAAAAAAACGTAAGGGGTAACACTGTCGTTTTTTTTTTCGGGCCGAATTTTTGAGTTTTGATATCTCAGCTCTGGAAGGGTCTAGAGCCTCCATTTTTGCACTCAAGTCTAAGTCTCATGGCCCTCTTTTAGAAACCAGAGTTTGGGGAAGATTGGAGAAACTTAATTTTTCGCCCGAAAAAAAAAAAACGTAAGGGGTACCACTGTCGTTTTTTTTTCGGGCCGAATTTTTCAGTTTCGATATCTCAGCTCTGGAAGGGGCTAGAGCCTCCATTTTTGCACTCAGGTCAAAGTCTTGTGGCCCTCTATCAGAATCCAGAGTTTTGAGAAGATTGGAGAAACTTAATTTTTCGCCTGAAAACGAAAAAAAACGTAAGGGGTAACACTGTCGTTTTTTTTTTCGGGTCGAAATTTTGAGTTTCGATATCTCAGCTCTGGAAGGGTCTAGAGCCTCCATTTTTGCGCTCAGGTCAAAGT
Organism: Pimephales promelas; assembly: GCF_988280905.1. NCBI lineage: Eukaryota > Metazoa > Chordata > Actinopteri > Cypriniformes > Leuciscidae > Pimephales > Pimephales promelas. Next base: position 26,192,088 of record NC_142771.1, read on the forward strand.
CTCGCGGCCCTCTATCATAATCCAGAGTTTTGAGAAGATTGGAGAAACTTGATTTTTCGCCCGAAAACGAAAAAAAACGTAAGGGGTAACACTGTCGGTTTTTTTTTTTCGGGTCGAATTTTTGAGTTTTGATATCTCAGCTCTGGAAGGGTCTAGAGCCTCCATTTTTGCACTCAGGTCAAAGTCTCACGGCCCTCTATCAGAATCCAGAGTTTTGAGAAGATTGGAGAAACTTGATTTTTCGCCCGAAAACGAAAAAAAACATAAGGGGTAACACTGTCGTTTTTTTTTCGGGTCGAAATTTTGAGTTTCGATATCTCAGCTCTGGAAGGGTCTAGAGCCTCCATTTTTGCGCTCAGGTCAAAGTCTTGCGGCCCTCTATCATAATCCAGAGTTTTGAGAAGATTGGAGAAACTTGATTTTTTGCCCGAAAACGAAAAAAAAAACGTAAGGGGTAACACTGTCGTTTTTTTTTTCGGATCGAAATTTTGAGTTTCGATATCTCAGCTCTGGAAGGGTCTAGAGCCTCCATTTTGGCGCTCCGGTCAAAGTCTTGCGGCCCTCTATCATAATCCAGAGTTTTGAGAAGATTGGAGAAACTTGATTTTTCGCCCGAAAACGAAAAAAAACGTAAGGGGTAACACTGTCGTTTTTTTTTTCGGGCCGAATTTTTGAGTTTTGATATCTCAGCTCTGGAAGGGTCTAGAGCCTCCATTTTTGCGATCAGGTCAAAGTCTCGAGGCCCTCTATCATAATCCAGAGTTTTGAGAAGATTGGAGAAACTTGATTTTTCGCCCGAAAACGAAAAAAAAACGTAAGGGGTAACACTGTCGTTTTTTTTTTCGGGCCGAATTTTTGAGTTTTGATATCTCAGCTCTGGAAGGGTCTAGAGCCTCCATTTTTGCACTCAAGTCTAAGTCTCATGGCCCTCTATCAGAAACCAGAGTTTGGGGAAGATTGGAGAAACTTAATTTTTCGCCCGAAAAAAAAAAACGTAAGGGGTACCACTGTCGTTTTTTTTTCGGGCCGAATTTTTCAGTTTCGATATCTCAGCTCTGGAAGGGGCTAGAGCCTCCATTTTTGCACTCAGGTCAAAGTCTTGTGGCCCTCTATCAGAATCCAGAGTTTTGAGAAGATTGGAGAAACTTAATTTTTCGCCCGAAAAAAAAAAGAAAGGGGTACCACTGTCGTTTTTTTTTTTCGGGTCGACATTTTGAGTTTCGATATCTCAGCTCTGGAAGGGTCTAGAGCCTCCATTTTTGAACTCAGGTTTAAGTCTCATGGCCCTCTATCAGAATCCAGAGTTTTGAGAAGATTGGAGAAACTTAATTTTTCACCCGAAAAAAAAAAACGAAAGGGGTACCACTGTCGTTTTTTTTTGTGTCGAATTTTTGAATTTCGATATCTCAGCTCTGGGAGGGTCTAGAGCCTCCATTTTTGCACTCAGGTTTAAGTCTCATGGCCCTCTATCAGAATCCCGAGTTTTGAGAAGATTGGAGAAACTTAATTTTTCGCCCGAAAAAAAAAAAACGAAAGGGGTACCACTGTCGTTTTTTTTTTTTCGGGTCGACATTTTGAGTTTCGATATCTCAGCTCTGGAAGGGTCTAGAGCCTCCATTTTTGCACTCAGGTTTAAGTCTCATGGCCCTCTATCAGAATCCCGAGTTTTGAGAAGATTGGAGAAACTTAATTTTTCACCCGAAAACAAAAAAGGAAAGGGGTACCACTGTCGTTTTTTTTTTCCGGGTCGAAATTTTGATTTTCGATATCTCAGCTCTGGAAGGGTCTAGAGCCTCCATTTTTGCACTCAGGTTTAAGTCTCATGGCCCTCTATCAGAATCCAGAGTTTTGAGAAGATTGGAGAAACTTAATTTTTCGCCCGAAAAAAAAAAACGAAAGGGGTACCACTGTCGTTTTTTTTTTGGGTCGAATATTTGAGTTTCGATATCTCAGCTCTGGAAGGGTCTAGAGCCTCCATTTTTGCACTCAGGTTTAAATCTCATGGCCCTCTATCAGAATCCAGAGTTTTGAGAAGATTGGAGAAACTTAATTTTTCGCCCAAAAAACAAAAAAAACAAAACATCAGCAGTCATGAAATCATTCGAGCCCATCTTACTCAATCACCTAAAAACTGTCACCACCCCACTCATGGACCCATTACAATTTGCTTATAGAGCCAACAGGTCAGTTGAGGACACCGTCAACTTAGCAATACACCAAATACTGAATCACCTTGAGTCCGCAAATACATATGCCCGCATCCTGTTCATGGATTTCAGTTCTGCATTCAATACAATAAACCCCGTCAAACTGGTCAATATACTACTGGACATGAACATCAATCCATGCATTTGCCACTGGATTCACAGTTTTCTCTGGAACAGGAAACAGAGGGTAAGGATGAATAACAATACATCCTCCCCTCTGTTCCTCAGTACAGGTGCACCGCAAGGCTGTGTTCTCTCACCCTGGCTTTTTTCACTCTACACAAATCAGCTCACATCACACCACGGTTCTGTCAGCCTATACAAATATGCGGATGATACAACCATTATAGGACTCATTACCAACAACCAAGAAACTGTATATCGTGCACAGATCAATCAAGCAGTGACCTGGTGTACAGACCATGATCTTCTACTCAACACATCAAAAACAAAAGAACTCATCGTCGATCTGAGACGTCAACCATCCCCCAAAACTCCTGTGCTCATTGAAGGTGAACCCATTTCCATCACTGATCAATTCAAACTTCTTGGAATCCACATTAGCAATAACCTTAAATGGAAAATCAACACAGATCATATCTACAATAAAGCCCAGCAAAGACTTTTTCATCTCCGACAGCTCAAGAAGTTCAGAGTAAGGTCTCATCTTCTGCTTCGCTTCTACATGGCCATCGTCGAAAGCATCATCACCACATCCATCACAGTCTGGTTTGGCAGTCTTGATTCACTTTCTCGGAAGAAACTACAGCGTGTCATCAACAGAGCATCTAAAGTCATCGGTTCATCACTGAAATCCATCGAAGCACTCTACCACAAACGGACATTACGTAGAGCTCACAAGATAACTGCTGATACCTCTCACCCTGCACACAACCTCTTCCAGTTACTGCCCTCTGGGAGGCGTTATAGGACGATCGCTGCTAAGACAACTCGTTTTAAAAACAGCTTCTTTCCGAAAGCAATCAACATTCTGAACTCTGAACGCTGAGGACTGGATTAAGCGTGACCCGTTACCCTTTATGCCTGTGTTTTGTGTTTTGTCTGTATGTATATGTATGGTATTGTATTCTATATGTTTAATGTTCATTGTTAATGTATTTTCTGGAACCTGCACCCAAGAAATGAGCTGTACTGAAAACAAATTCCACCAGCCTGGCTGTGTGGTCATTAAAGTAAATCAATCAAATCAATCAATCAAATCAATCAAAAGGGGTACCACTGTCATTTTTTTTTTCGGGTCAAAGTTTTGAGTTTCGCTATCTCAGCTCTGGAAGGGTCTAGAGCCTCCATTTTTGCACTCAGGTTTAAGTCTCATGGCCCTCTATCAGAATCCAGAATTTTGAGAAGCTTGGAAAAACTTAATTTTTCGCCCGAAAAAAAAAAACGAAAGGGGTACCACTGTCGTTTTTTTTTTTTGGGTCGAATTTTTGAGTTTCGATATCTCAGCTCTGGAAGGGTCTAGAGCCTCCATTTTTGCACTCAGGTTTAAATCTCATGGCCCTCTATCAGAATCCAGAGTTTAAAGAAGATTGGAGAAACTTAATTTTTCACCCGAAAAAAAAAAACGAAAGGGGTACCACTGTCGTTTTTTTTTTGGGTCGAATTTTTGGGTTTCGATATCTCAGCTCTGGAAGGGTTTAGAGCCTCCATTTTTGCACTCAAGTTTAAATCTCATGGCCCTCTATCAGAATCCAGAGTTTTGAGAAGATTGGAGAAACTTAATTTTTCGCCCGAAAAAAAAAACGAAAGGGGTACCACTGTCGGTTTTTTTTTTGGGTCGAATTTTTGGGTCAGCTCTGGAAGGGTCTAGAGCCTCCATTTTTGCACTCAGGTTTAAATCTCATGGCCCTCTATCAGAATCCAGAGTTTTGAGAAGATTGGAGAAACTTAATTTTTCGCCCAAAAAACAAAAAAACAAAAGGGGTACCACTGTCGTTTTTTTTTCGGGTCGAAGTTTTGAGTTTCGATATCTCAGCTCTGGAAGGGTCTAGAGCCTCCATTTTTGCACTCAGGTTTAAGTCTCATGGCCCTCTATCAGAATCCTGAGTTTTGAGAAGATTGGAGAAACTTAATTTTTTCGCCCGAAAAAAAAAAACGAAAGGGGTACCACTGTCGTTTTTTTTTTGGGTCGAATTTTTGAGTTTCTATATCTCAGCTCTGGAAGGGTCTAGAGCCTCCATTTTTGCACTCAGGTTTAAATCTCATGGCCCTCTATCAGAATCCAGAGTTTTGAGAAGATTGGAGAAACTTAATTTTTCGCCCGAAAAAAAAAACAACGAAAGGGGTACAACTGTCGTTTTTTTTTCGGGTCGAAATTTTGACTTTCGATATCTCAGCTCTGGAAGGGTCTAGAGCCTCCATTTTTGCACTCAGGTTTAAGTCTCATGACCCTCTATCAGAATCCCGAATTTTGAGAAGATTGGAGAAACTTAATTTTTCGCCCAAAAAACAAAAAAACAAAAGGGGTACCACTGTCGTTTTTTTTTTCGGGTCAAAGTTTTGAGTTTCGATATCTCAGCTCTGGAAGGGTCTAGAGCCTCCATTTTTGCACTCAGGTTTAAGTCTCATGGCCCTCTATCAGAATCCTGAGTTTTGAGAAGATTGGAGAAACTAAATTTTTCGCCTGAAAAAAAAAAAACGAAAGGGGTACCACTGTCGTTTTTTTTTTGGGTCGAATATTTGAGTTTCGATATCTCAGCTCTGGAAGGGTCTAGAGCCTCCATTTTTGCACTCAGGTTTAAATCTCATGGCCCTCTATCAGAATCCAGAGTTTTGAGAAGATTGGAGAAACTTAATTTTTCGCCCGAAAAAAAAAACAACGAAAGGGGTACCACTGTCGTTTTTTTTTCGGGTCGAAATTTTGACTTTCGATATCTCAGCTCTGGAAGGTTCTAGAGCCTCCATTTTTGCACTCAGGTTTAAGTCTCATGGCCCTCTATCAGAATCCAGAGTTTTGAGAAGATTGGAGAAACTTAATTTTTCGCCCAAAAAAACAAAAAACAAAAGGGGTACCACTGTCGTTTTTTTTCGGGTCGAAGTTTTGAGTTTCGATATCTCAGCTCTGGAAGGGTCTAGAGCCTCCATTTTTGCACTCAGGTTTAAGTCTCATGGCCCTCTATCAGAATCCCGAATTTTGAGAAGATTGGAGAAACTTAATTTTTTGCCCGAAAAAAAAAAACGAAAGGGGTACCACTGTCGTTTTTTTTTCGGGTCGAAGTTTTGAGTTTCGATATCTCAGCTCTGGAAGGGTCTAGAGCCTCCATTTTTGCACTCAGGTTTAAGTCTCATGGCCCTCTATCAGAATCCTGAGTTTTGAGAAGATTGGAGAAACTTAATTTTTCGCCCGAAAAAAAAAACGAAAGGGGTACCACTGTCGTTTTTTTTTTGGGTCGAATTTTTGAGTTTCGATATCTCAGCTCTGGAAGGGTCTAGAGCCTCCATTTTTGCACTCAGGTTTAAGTCTCATGGCCCTCTATCAGAATCCATAGTTTTGAGAAGATTGGAGAAACTTAATTTTTCGCCCGAAAAAAAAAAACGAAAGGGGTACCACTGTCGTTTTTTTTTCGGGTCGAAGTTTTGAGTTTCGATATCTCAGCTCTGGAAGGGTCTAGAGCCTCCATTTTTGCACTCAGGTTTAAGTCTCATGGCCCTCTATCAGAATCCAGAGTTTTGAGAAGATTGGAGAAACTTAATTTTTCGCCCAAAAAACAAAAAAAACAAAAGGGGTACCACTGTCGTTTTTTTTTTCGGGTCGAAATTTTTTTAAAAATTCGACCCGAAAAAAAAAGATTCGATATCTCAGAGCTGAGATTCGATATCTCAGCTCTGGAAGGGTCTAGACTTAAATACTCGACCTAGTTCCATTGCTTAGCAACGGGAAGAAACTCCTGTAACTTCAGTGCCCAACCCGTATCACGACAAGACGTGAAATAATCACGTTGGTCCACTTTGGAAAACGTGTAGATGTCACGGTTTAGTTTAAACTCAAAACCATAAACAGGGCTATACTGCCAACAAATAAAGCCAAACCTGCAATAAAACCCCTTCCAATACACACTTGTACTCAACAGATGCAGTGGCTCAGTTGATAAAGCGTTGGGCTTTAATCAAGAAGACCTGAGTTCAATTCCCATACTTGCGTTAAATTGTTGTGATTATATCAAACAAAGTGGCCTAAACAATATTTCTTCAACCCGGTATCGTGACAAGACGTGAAAGAATCACGTTGGTCCACTTTTGAAAACGTGTAGATGTCACGGTTTAAACCCCCTCAAACGTGAAACTTACACTTAAAACTTACCATCACGACCTATTGGTTTTCATTAAACCGAGAAAAATGGAATTTTCTTTTATTGACGATTACTGAGAAATTGTCTATTATTTAAAATGGAAAAGAATAATAAATATAGCTGCGAGCAGTGATGGCGGGCCCAAGCCGGTGGCACCGCAACCCCGGTTCCTTTAGTTACCTAAAGGCACCCGGGTGGCGGTGCCGAAGGCTTTGGCCCTTTTATGATTAAATGTTAAAACGGCTTGCCATACTCTGTCATTTCGACTAGTCACAATTATGTTACAGATATCTTAAATGATAATACAAACTATCCAAAATGTAATTACGAATAGACAGAAAGACGTTGTTGATATCTACAATGTTAATTCCGGATAGGCAAACTTAGCTTTTAAATGTTAAAAGGGCTTGCCATACAGGGACGTAGGCACAGAGAGAGGCTCACCATATTCAAACCAAAATATCTGACTTCCTCTTGGTCCGAGCTAATGACTATGTAATAGAAAGTTGTCCGGCTTGAGGAGTACAATGTATATACCGATTTTTGTAACTGTAGATAAAACTAACAACCCCACTTTTGTCAAAAGGTGGCGCTATTTAGTCCTTGCACCATGCCCGTTTCTGAAACTTTGCATATGTCTACTGGCTAATAAATGTGATGTATCTGTTTGAGTTTCAAGCAATTTCAATTTGACTGTTGAAAAGAAGTGCGCCGATTAGATACTCAGGATCGGTATCGGCTCTGACACTGCCATCTTTGACGAGGCTGATTCAAATTCTATATTGTGCATATACTATTCTATGTTAGGCACAAAGGCACAAAAACTTTCTAAAGTACCATAAAGTTTTTGTGTACTGTATTATAAGTGTTCTAAAGCTATTATGTGATATAGAAATTAATATTTAAGTCATTAAATTCAAGAACACGTAAACTTTTCCCTCTCTGCGCCTGTCAGTCATTCTCCATTCAGCATTCAAACAGCACGTCACATTCGGTTACAGTCAATGATGAAACGATCTTCAAGATGATTCAATGTTAATCCTATTATACTGGATCTTTAAGATAAAGGTCTAAATGTCTATATTTTCGAATGAAGAAACTTTTTCTTGCTGGACTTTATTGCTGTAACTTAATCGTGTTACTTTCTACCGGGTGTCGGACGCTGTCGGTTAGATCACAACACTAGAGTCAGAGCACTATAATTGTTCTTCACGCACACAGTAACTGAAATTTAAAACCTTTAAAAGAAAAGGCTCAATAAACTATTGCATAGATATATAATGTATAATACACTGTTCATAGATATGTATTTCCTTTGTGCTTTGAACTTTTCAATACGGACTCAATGCGCTGTAACTTCATGTGGCTTCAAGCACATCATTCTCCGCTCGGGATGCACATAAGTGCTTTGTGCTGCACCGTATTGGAGCCGTAATATCATAATGCAGTGACGTAATGACAGATTATTAATTGCCTTTCAATTATATGTTGCTGCGTCATTAAACATCTGTCCTATGCATTTCAAACATTTATAGCAGCCATGGCTATATTTTTTTATGATTTTTGTTATCTTGTTTTTCATGAATGTATTTTTCAAAAATAAGAGCAATGTGTATTATCTATTATTAATATGGTTTATAATAGCATTTTTGTCATAGATTATGACAAAGTAATCATATGATCCACCAGCGAGGAACCAGCAGAACAGAGTGAACATTCTTTCTGTTTAGTTCAATCCTACTTAATAGGAATTTATTTAAAATGCTCGCTCTACTCCACACCATTAATGTCTTGTGCGGACATCCGTATTTCGACTTTCGGTTTTAAGTAAGCGATTTAAAAGCTCCCAAGTCCCAGCGGAGTCACACGTTGATTAACCGGTGGGAATACACAATAGGCCTACCTGATATTGAACACAAGAGGGCAGTATAGCACTACGTATGACTCAGATTATTATTTTTTTCTGAATTTTACAACAATTCTGGCTGTTTTTGAACGTAAACATAATTCTTAAATGAAAAAAAGGAAAAATTGGGGAAGTTATAATATTTGTATAATTTAATTTAAAAACAAATGATGTATAATTACATTTTTAGAAGATATGAGGCTTTTAGTGTTTACTTTTTTGACATTACTTTAATCTTTTGCCATAGTTGCACATGTCTACTGGCTAATAAATGTGATGTATCTGTTGAGTTTCAAGCAATTTCAAGCATGCTAAGAGTCCCAAAAGCATCAAAAAAGAATGTTAAAGTTTGATTCGTTGCCACGGCAACAGTATCAAAGATATCAAAAATTCATTCACAGGTCTACATCTGCCGTCTATTTACATTATACAGATGAAGTTTGAAGCAAATCGGTTAAAAATAAGAGAGTGATTTCAAAGCATTTTGAAAGTGACACACTTCCTGCTGCCAGTTGGTGGCGCTATAACTTTGACTCACAATAGTCACATCCATGTGATCGGTCTCTTACAGCGAAAACACTGCTGAAGTTTCATCAAGATCAGTTAATGTATGCTGAAGTTATAACACACATCCTGTTTCATGTCTCTCGCCATAATTTCGTTTCCTCGCCACGGCCAAACCGTTCGAGATATCAAAAATCCCTTCGCACTTTTTCATCCTTAATGTCTTGACTTCACGCTGATCGAGTTTCGTCGAATTTGGTTCAGTGCTCTAGGAGTAATACTTTAAATTCCATTGCATGTGTTTTAAACACAACCCTAAATAGCCGACTTCCTGTTGGGCTGGGGTAAAAAGGAAGAGTGTGAAGTATACATGAACCGATGAGATCCATATGTTTACCGAGTTTCATATTATTACATGCAAGTGTGTTTGATTTATGGACCAAATTTTCAGACCAAGTTTGTTGATCAGATTAATAAACTAATTATATAAAACTATTGTCAATGCACTACAATTAAACTAGTGTATGACATTTATTTATTTATTTATTTCACAATAACTCAGTACATTTTACATCAACAGATATAAAACAGATATATGCTATTGTGAAAATGGATCCCCAAGAAGCAATAGCTTATAAATAGGGGTCCATCCCACCACCAACACCTCCCCACCCACCTAACATTGGTGACCAGAGCGGACCGACTTAGATGCCATTAGCAAATAAACTTTAAATTATGAGTATTTGGAATACAGTTACTTTCAAGAGATAAAAACAGACAGTCATTGTACCTTTGTTCTTCAAATTAAATTTATCCTCATACCAAAGGAGAGGGGTTCCCTCAATACCCTCAATTATATCTCTCCAGTAATTGTTGCTTTAATTTCTTTTTGAATATTGCTAAAGAGGCAGATTGTTTTAAATTAGGGTCCAGCTCATTCCATAATTGTGGGCCCCTGTAACATACACTAAACCTAGCCCTTGTTAGGTTCCTGCATTTCCCTTTCAAGAGCAGCTTATGTCTAGTGTTATGTTTGTGTGAAGGTGTATATAATGGGATGAGCTCACATAATCCAGTATTTAACCTGTTGACAACATTGTACATTATACATGCATTATGATAATAGTTACGTTCAGGAAGCTTTAGTAGGCCATATCTATGGAAGAGGGCATTCGTATGTGAGTTGTATGTAGACCATGTAATAGCTCTAATGGCTTTCTTTTGTAATATGAGGAGTTTCACAGTATAAGTAGGGCAAGTATTATTCCAAATAATATTACAATAAATCAAGTGAGGCTCAAACAAAGTCCTATATAAAGACAAGAGTACATCCAATGGGAGCATATGTCTTATTTTGAAGAACAGACCGACAATTTTAGATAGTTTTTTAACCAATTCATTAATATGTTCCTTGAAGTTTATGAATTGATCTATATGTAATCCAAGAAATTTGATTGCGTTCACTCTTTGAATAGCTCTACCATCTATAATTAAATTAATGTCACAATCGTTATACATCTGGATACCGGATCGAAAAACAATATAAAAAGTTTTACTAGTTCAGCGATAGTTTGTTACATTTAAACCAGATATCTATTTCTGTTAATCTGTCATTTAGGAGTTTTTTTAAGATGATTTAAGTGTTTGTGAGACACAAACAGATTTGTATCATCAGCAAAGAGTATTTTATGAACGTCACTAGAACAATATACAAAATCATTAATGTAAACAAGGAATAATAGAGGCCCCAGTATAGATCCCTGAGGAACCCCAAATACTATATTTTCCAGTCCAGAGTCAACATCATTTAGACTAACATATTGCCGTCTTCCATAAACATAGTCCCTGAACCACTGGAGAGCCACACCCCTGACGCCATAATGCGATAGTTTACCAAGTAAAATTTGAAAATCAATCGTGTCAAATGCTTTTGAGAGGTCGAGAAAAACCCCAATACCGGCTTCTTTTCTCTCAAAAGCATCATTTATTTTCTCTACGAGATCTAAAATGGCCATACTTGTACTTTTATTTTTCCTAAAGCCATATTGTGAAGATTCTAATATATTTTGTTTATTTAAGTAGTCTACAAGTCGTGTATAAACCACCCTTTCTAATACTTTAGACAATGTTGGCAGGATGGATATTGGTCTATAGTTTAGAATATCATTTTTGTCCCCAGATTTATACACTGGTATTATCTTTGCCACCTTAGCTTGTTTAGGAACTATGCCATACTGCAATGATAAATTAATTATATGAGCCAATGGCTCAGCTATTTCATTTACTATGGCTTTAAGGATCTTACTACAGATTTCATCAACACCAGCTGTATACGAGCTTTTAATTTTATTAATAATGTTTGTAACTTCCAATTTACAGGTGGGTCTAAAGTAGCAAGAACTGGGATAATTATTCCTCAAGAATGTTTTATAATTGACATCCCCTGTAGGACCACATTGTTGTGACAGATTCTTTCCAACAGAGGAAAAATGTCTATTAAACAAGTCTGGTAGCTAGTTATATGCCTTTACTTATAAAAAATAAAAAATAAAAACTTATTTATAAAACTTCACGCTGACCGAATTTCGTCGAATTTGGATCAGAGCTCTAGGAGGAGTATTTAAAATTCCATTGCGAGTGTTTTACGAACAACCCTAAATAGCCGACTTCCTGTTGGGCTGGGGTAAAAAGTAAAAGTGCGAAGTATATATGAAACAATGAGATCGACATGTGTACCGGGTTTCATAATATTATATACAAGCGTGTTTGAGTTATGGACCAAGTGTTCGGACCCCGTTCCAGGGGGCGCTGTCGAGGGCCCCAAAAATGCCCAAAAGGTAGCAGAAAAATAATAAAGAAGAATAATAAATAATCCCAAGGAAAACAATAGGGCCTTCGCCCTTTCAGGGCTTGGGCCCTAATAATCGGAAGGAAAACAATAGGGCCTTCGCCCTTTCAGGGCTTGGGCCCTAATAATAATCGGAAGGAAAACAATAGGGCCTTCGCCCTTTCAGGGCTTGGGCCCTAATAATAAAAACATTTATTATTTTCAAGGTGAAAATGATTCATTTGCATGGATCCACGCCGAAGAAAACGTCTAAATGTCACGTTTTTAATGAAGCAGCCTAATGAGTAAAATGGCTATTTTTCCCCAGCTCCTCGTTTAAGCAAAATGTACGATAAAAACAACGTATTACATCGATGTTAAACCACGTTAACCATGTTAACCATAACCTTTTAAATACTCGACCTAGTTCCATTGCTTAGCAACGGGAAGAAACTCCTGTAACTTCAGTGCCCAACCCGTATCACGACAAGACGTGAAATAATCACGTTGGTCCACTTTGGAAAACGTGTAGATGTCACGGTTTAGTTTAAACTCAAAACCATAAATAGGGCTATACTGCCCTCTTGTGTCAAATTATATTTCTATATTTATTTTTCCAACAAATAAAGCCAAACCTGCAATAAAACCCCTTCCAATACACACTTGTACTCAACAGATGCAGTGGCTCAGTTGATAAAGCGTTGGGCTTTAATCAAGAAGACCTGAGTTCAATTCCCATACTTGCGTTAAATTGTTGTGATTATATCAAACAAAGTGGCCTAAACAATATTTCTTCAACCCGGTATAGTGACAAGACGTGAAATAATCACGTTGGTCCACTTTTGAAAATGTGTAGATGTCACGGTTTAAACCCCCTCAAACGTGAAACAACTTACCATCACGACGCGGCAAACGTGGCAAACGCAACGGCGGGCCGCACTCACATTATACTTTAATGTCAAGTGGGGGGCCATAAAATATCACCGGCTCGGCCGCGAGTTTGAGACCTCTGTTCTAATACATTGCAATTTACGTGACCTGACGTTGGACGTCGCATATGTATAATGAATGTTTGTCTTAAATTATTTTCCGGATTAATCCGGAAAAATCACATCCCTGATAATTGCTTCCAGATATTATTTTTGGGGTTGAGGGTGCTATTGGGGTGCTTTGGTCTTTCTTGGGGGTGCTGAAGCACCTGCTAGCCCCTCCCTAGCGCCGCCTATGTTTATGCGTCTTGATAGCACGCCAAAAATGGAAATACAAATTGGCGTGTCATACACACGCTACTTCATGAGAACAGTCTGGAACAAGAAACAGTGAGCGCCCTTTGCCATCGCGGCTTTTTACCTACAGCAAAACGGGGGCAAATGCTGGTCTAGCTTGGTTCCAGATTCCCGAAACCATGTAGGCGCGGAGTCAGTACGGTTGAATACGAGTGTATGTAACTTACACAGAGATATATCATAAATTATAGGACAGTTTCTGACTGCTAAAATGAGCTTCTCGTTTAAATTGCCTCGGTCAAACTCAGCACTGCACTCTACTGACTTCAATTCTGGTTGCCAATCCCGAAAGTCCCTCTTCACTTGCATAAAGTTAAACAGATCTCAACTTTGTCGCATCACCAGACGCGCCTCACCGGTCGCCAACGTTCTCTGCCTCGCGTGTCGTCCGAAATCGCCCGCTCCAAATTGAAATGAATGGTAGACTTTCAACAGCTGCTTTTATAGAAGTTCTGCTTGTGAAAAAGCACAAAAAATACATCCAGGGATATATATATATATATATATATATATATAATATATATACATATAAAGCTCTGTATATATATATATATATAGCCTATATATATATATAAACAAGAAAACAAGAAATACACAATAAAAACAAGAAAAAGCACAAAAAACAGTATACTCAAAGACAAAGTAAGCAAGGCAGTAAATAAGGGACAGACCAATAAATAATAGGACAGTTTTTGACTGCTAAAATGAGCTTCTCGTTTAAATTGCCTCGGTCAAACTCAGCACTGCAGTGCACTCTACTGACTTCAATCCTGGTTGCCACTCCCGAAAGTCCCTCTTCCCTCTTGTGACAAAGGTCGCCACTGTTTTCCGCTCCCGAAAGTCCCTCTTCACTTGCATAATTTAGAATCTTAGTGACGCAAAGACGATTTCTGTGGCTGCACACTTGCTGCACGTGACGTCACTCGCATTCTTTTTTTTTTATATATAAAAACAAGAAAACAAGAAATACACAATAAAAACAAGAAAAAGGTCGCCACTGGTTGCCGCTCCCGAAAGTCCCTCTTAACTTAACGTTCTCTGCCTCGCGTGTCGTCCGAAATCGCCCGCTCCAAATTGAAATGAATGGTAGACTTTCAACAGCTGCTTTTATAGAAGTTCTGCTTGTGAAAAAGCACAAAAAATACATCCGGGGATATATATATATATATATTGTGTATTTCTTGTTTATATATATATATATATAAACAAGAAATACACAATAAAAACAAGAAAAAGCACAAAAAAACAGTATACTCAAAGACAAAGTAAGCAAGGCAGTAAATAAGGGACAGACCAATAAACAATAGGACAGTTTCTGACTGCTAAAAAGAGATTCTCGTTTAAATTGCCTCGGTCAAACTCAGCACTGCACTCTACTGACTTCAATCCTGGTTGCCGCTCCCGAAAGTCCCTCTTCACTTGCATAAAGTTATACAGATCTCAACTTTGTCGCATCACCAGACGCGCCTCACCGGTCGCCAACGTTCCCTGCCTCGCGTGTCGTCCGAAATCGCCCGCTCCAAATTGAAATGAATGGTAGACTTTCAACAGCTGCTTTTATAGAAGTTCTGCTTGTGAAAAAGCACAAAAAATACATCCAGGGATATATATATATATATATATATATATATACATATAACGCTCTGTATATAGCCTATGTATATATATATATATATATATATATATATATATATATATATATAAACAAGAAAACAAGAAATACACAATAAAAACAAGAAAAAGCACAAAAAACAGTATACTCAAAGACAAAGTAAGCAAGGCAGTAAATAAGGGACAGACCAATAAATAGGACAGTTTTTGACTGCTAAAATGAGCTTCTCGTTTAAATTGCCTCGGTCAAACTCAGCACTGCAGTGCACTCTACTGACTTCAATCCTGGTTGCCGCTCCCGAAAGTCCCTCTTCCCTCTTGTGACAAAGGTCGCCACTGTTTTCCGCTCCCGAAAGTCCCTCTGCACTTGCATAATTTAGAATCTTAGTGACGCAAAGACGATTTCTGTGGCTGCACACTTGCTGCACGTGACGTCACTCGCATTCTTTTTTTTTATATATAAAAACAAGAAAACAAGAAATACACAATAAAAACAAGAAAAAGGTCGCCACTGGTTGCCGCTCCCGAAAGTCCCTCTTAACTTGCATAAAGTTATACAGATCTCAACTTTGTCGCATCACCAGACGCGCCTCACCGGTCGCCAACGTTCTCTGCCTCGCGTGTCGTCCGAAATCGCCCGCTCCAAATTGAAATGAATGGTAGACTTTCAACAGCTGCTTTTATAGAAGTTCTGCTTGTGAAAAAGCACAAAAAATACATCCGGGGATATATATATATATATATATATATATATATATATATATAGGCTATATATATATATATATATATATATACACATATAAAGCTCTGTATATATGTATATATATATATATATATATATATAAACAAGAAAAAAAGAAATACACAATAAAAACAAGAAAAAGCACAAAAAACAGTATACTCAAAGACAAAGTAAGCAAGGCAGTAAATAAGGGACAGACCAATAAATAATAGGACAGTTTCTGACTGCTAAAATGAGCTTCTCGTTTAAATTGCCTCGGTCAAACTCAGCACTGCACTCTACTGACTTCAATCCTGGTTGCCGCTCCCGAAAGTCCCTCTTCCCTCTTGTGACAAAGGTCGCCACTGGTTTCCGCTCCCGAAAGTCCCTCTTCACTTGCATAATTTAGAATCTTAGTGACGCAAAGACGATTTCTGTGGCTGCACACTTGCTGCACGTGACGTCACTCGCATTCTTTTTTTTTTCTAAAAACAAGAACACAATAAATACACAATAAAAACAAGAAAAAGGTCGCCACTGGTTGCCGCTCCCGAAAGTCCCTCTTCACTTGCATAAAGTTAAACAGATCTCAACTTTGTCGCATCACCAGACGCACCTCACCGGTCGCCAACGTTCCCTGCCTCGCGTGTCGTCCGAAATCGCCCGCTCCAAATTGAAATGAATGGTATACTTTCAACAGCTGCTTTTATAGAAGTTCTGCTTGTGAAAAAGCACAAAAAATACATCCGGGGATATATATATATATATATATATATATATATATACACACACACATATAAAGCTCTGTATATATGTATATATATGTATATATATATATATATATATATATATATATATATATATATATTTATATATATAAACAAGAAAACAAGAAATACACAATAAAAACAAGAAAAAGCACAAAAAAACAGTATACTCAAAGACAAAGTAAGCAAGGCAGTAAATAAGGGACAGACCAATAAATAATAGGACAGTTTCTGACTGCTAAAATGAGCTTCTCGTTTAAATTGCCTCGGTCAAACTCAGCACTGCACTCTACTGACTTCAATCCTGGTTGCCGCTCCCGAAAGTCCCTCTTCCCTCTTGTGACAAAGGTCGCCACTGGTTTTCGCTCCCGAAAGTCCCTCTTCACTTGCATAATTTAGAATCTTAGTGACGCAAAGACGATTTCTGTGGCTGCACACTTGCTGCACGTGACGTCACTCGCATTCTTTTTTTAAAAACAAGAAAACAAGAAATACACAATAAAAACAAGAAAAAGGTCGCCACTGGTTGCCGCTCCCGAAAGTCCCTCTTAACTTGTATAAAGTTATACAGATCTCAACTTTGTCGCATCACCAGACGCGCCTCACCGGTCGCCAACGTTCCCTGCCTCGCGTGTCGTCCGAAATCGCCCGCTCCAAATTGAAATGAATGGTAGACTTTCAACAGCTGCTTTTATAGAAGTTCTGCTTGTGAAAAAGCACAAAAAATACATCCGGGGATATATATATATATATATATATATATATATAGGCTATATATATATATATATATATATATATATATATACACATATAAAGCTCTGTATATATATATATATATATATATATAAACAAGAAAACAAGAAATACACAATAAAAACAAGAAAAAGCACAAAAAACAGTATACTCAAAGACAAAGTAAGCAAGGCAGTAAATAAGGGACAGACCAATAAATAATAGGACAGTTTCTGACTGCTAAAATGAGCTTCTCGTTTAAATTGCCTCGGTCAAACTCAGCACTGCAGTGCACTCTACTGACTTCAATCCTGGTTGCCGCTCCCGAAAGTCCCTCTTCCCTCTTGTGACAAAGGTCGCCACTGGTTTCCGCACCCGAAAGTCCCTCTTCACTTGCATAATTTAGAATCTTAGTGACGCAAAGACGATTTCTGTGGCTGCACACTTGCTGCACGTGACGTCACTCGCATTCTTTTTTTTATATATATAAAAACAAGAAAACAAGAAATACACAATAAAAACAAGAAAAAGGTCGCCACTGGTTGCCGCTCCCGAAAGTCCCTCTTAACTTGCATAAAGTTAAACAGATCTCAACTTTGTCGCATCACCAGACGCGCCTCACCGGTCGACAACGTTCCCTGCCTCGCGTGTCGTCCGAAATCGCCCGCTCCAAATTGAAATGAATGGTAGACTTTCAACAGCTGCTTTAATAGAAGTTCTGCTTGTGACATCATGACGATGAATTTAGAATCTTAGTGACGCAAAGACGATTTCTGTGGCTGCACACTTGCTGCACGTGACGTCACTCGCATTCTTTTTTTTTTCTAAAAACAAGAACACAATAAATACACAATAAAAACAAGAAAAAGGTCGCCACTGGTTGCCGCTCCCGAAAGTCCCTCTTCACTTGCATAAAGTTAAACAGATCTCAACTTTGTCGCATCACCAGACGCGCCTCACCGGTCGCCAACGTTCCCTGCCTCGCGTGTCGTCCGAAATCGCCCGCTCCAAATTGAAATGAATGGTAGACTTTCAACAGCTGCTTTTATAGAAGTTCTGCTTGTGAAAAAGCACAAAAAATACATCCGGGGATATATATATATATATATATATATATATAGGCTATATATATATATACACATATAAAGCTCTGTATATATGTATATATATATATATATATATATATATATATATATATATATATATATATATATATATATATATATAAACAAGAAAACAAGAAATACACAATAAAAACAAGAAAAAGCACAAAAAACAGTATACTCAAAGACAAAGTGAGCAAGGCCGTAAATAAGGGACAGACCAATAAATAATAGGACAGTTTCTGACTGCTAAAATGAGCTTCTCGTTTAAATTGCCTCGGTCAAACTCAGCACTGCACTCTACTGACTTCAATCCTGGTTGCCGCTCCCGAAAGTCCCTCTTCCCTCTTGTGACAAAGGTCGCCACTGGTTTCCGCACCCGAAAGTCCCTCTTCACTTGCATAATTTAGAATCTTAGTGACGCAAAGACGATTTCTGTGGCTGCACACTTGCTGCACGTGACGTCACTCGCATTCTTTTTTTATATATATAAAAACAAGAAAACAAGAAATACACAATAAAAACAAGAAAAAGGTCGCCACTGGTTGCCGCTCCCGAAAGTCCCTCTTAACTTGCATAAAGTTATACAGATCTCAACTTTGTCGCATCACCAGACGCGCCTCACCGGTCGCCAACGTTCCCTGCCTCGCGTGTCGTCCGAAATCGCCCGCTCCAAATTGAAATGAATGGTAGACTTTCAACAGCTGCTTTTATAGAAGTTCTGCTTGTGAAAAAGCACAAAAAATACATCCGGGGATATATATATATATATATATATATATATATATATATATATATATATAAATAAAAACAAGAAATACACAATAAAAACAAGAAAAAGCACAAAAAAACAGTATACTCAAAGACAAAGTAAGCAAGGCAGTAAATAAGGGACAGACCAATAAACAATAGGACAGTTTCTGACTGCTAAAAAGAGATTCTCGTTAAAATTGCCTCGGTCAAACTCAGCACTGCACTCTACTGACTTCAATCCTGGTTGCCGCTCCCGAAAGTCCCTCTTCACTTGGATAAAGGTAAACAGATCTCAACTTTGTCGCATCACCAGACGCACCTCACCGGTCGCCAACGTTCCCTGCCTCGCGCGTCGTCCGAAATCGCCCGCTCCAAATTGAAATGAATGGTAGACTTTCAACAGCTGCTTTTATAGAAGTTCTGCTTGTGACGTCATGACGAGGAATTTAGAATCTTGGTGACGCAAAGACGATTTCTGTGGCTGCGCACTTGCTGCACGTGTCGTCACTCGCATTCTCCGCTGACATGGAGACAGAGCAACAGACGCCTCTTGGAATTTTGCGCGTCATCATAATCACATGACTGAAACAGGCGCTGGGTGCGCGCTGACGTCAAGCACTTGTCACGCCCCCATCCGGGGGATATATATATATATATATATATATATATATATTATAGAAGTTCTGCTTGTGAAAAAGCACAAAAAATACATCCGGGGATATATATATATATATATATATATATATATATATATATAAACAAGAAAACAATAAATACACTAGAAAAACAAGAAAAAGCACAAAAAACAGTATACTCAAAGACAAAGTAAGCAAGGCAGTAAATAAGGGACAGACCAATAAATAATAGGACAGTTTCTGACTGCTAAAATGAGCTTCTCGTTTAAATTGCATCGGTCAAACTCAGCACTGCAGTGCACTCTACTGACTTCAATCCTGGTTGCCGCTCCCGAAAGTCCCTCTTCCCTCTTGTGACAAAGGTCGCCACTGGTTTCCGCACCCGAAAGTCCCTCTTCACTTGCATAATTTAGAATCTTAGTGACGCAAAGACGATTTCTGTGGCTGCACACTTGCTGCACGTGACGTCACTCGCATTCTTTTTTATATATATATAAAAACAAGAAAACAAGAAATACACAATAAAAACAAGAAAAAGGTCGCCACTGGTTGCCGCTCCCGAAAGTCCCTCTTAACTTGCATAAAGTTAAACAGATCTCAACTTTGTCGCATCACCAGACGCGCCTCACCGGTCGACAACGTTCCCTGCCTCGCGTGTCGTCCGAAATCGCCCGCTCCAAATTGAAATGAATGGTAGACTTTCAACAGCTGCTTTTATAGAAGTTCTGCTTGTGACATCATGACGATGAATTTAGAATCTTAGTGACGCAAAGACGATTTCTGTGGCTGCACACTTGCTGCACGTGACGTCACTCGCATTCTTTTTTTTTTCTAAAAACAAGAACACAATAAATACACAAGAAAAACAAGAAAAAGGTCGCCACTGGTTGCCGCTCCCGAAAGTCCCTCTTCACTTGCATAAAGTTAAACAGATCTCAACTTTGTCGCATCACCAGACGCGCCTCACCGGTCGCCAACGTTCCCTGCCTCGCGTGTCGTCCGAAATCGCCCGCTCCAAATTGAAATGAATGGTAGACTTTCAACAGCTGCTTTTATAGAAGTTCTGCTTGTGAAAAAGCACAAAAAATACATCCGGGGATATATATATATATATAGGCTATATATATATATATATATATATATAGGCTATATATATATATATATATATATATATATATATATATACACACATATAAAGCTCTGTATATATGTATATATATATATATATATAAACAAGAAAACAAGAAATACACAATAAAAACAAGAAAAAGCACAAAAAAACAGTATACTCAAAGACAAAGTAAGCAAGGCAGTAAATAAGGGACAGACCAATAAATAATAGGACAGTTTCTGACTGCTAAAATGAGCTTCTCGTTTAAATTGCCTCGGTCAAACTCAGCACTGCACTCTACTGACTTCAATCCTGGTTGCCGCTCCCGAAAGTCCCTCTTCCCTCTTGTGACAAAGGTCGCCACTGGTTCCCGCTCCCGAAAGTCCCTCTTCACTTGCATAATTTAGAATCTTAGTGACGCAAAGACGATTTCTGTGGCTGCACACTTGCTGCACGTGACGTCACTCGCATTCTTTTTTTATATATATAAAAACAAGAAAACAAGAAATACACAATAAAAACAAGAAAAAGGTCGCCACTGGTTGCCGCTCCCGAAAGTCCCTCTTAACTTGTATAAAGTTATACAGATCTCAACTTTGTCGCATCACCAGACGCGCCTCACCGGTCGCCAACGTTCCCTGCCTCGCGTCCGAAATCGCCCGCTCCAAATTGAAATGAATGGTAGACTTTCAACAGCTGCTTTTATAGAAGTTCTGCTTGTGAAAAAGCACAAAAAATACATCCGGGGATATATATATATATATATAAACAAGAAATACACAATAAAAACAAGAAAACGCACAAAAAAACAGTATACTCAAAGACAAAGTAAGCAAGGCAGTAAATAAGGGACAGACCAATAAACAATAGGACAGTTTCTGACTGCTAAAAAGAGATTCTCGTTTAAATTGCCTCGGTCAAACTCAGCACTGCACTCTACTGACTTCAATCCTGGTTGCCGCTCCCGAAAGTCCCTCTTCACTTGCATAAAGGTAAACAGATCTCAACATTGTCGCATCACCAGACGCGCCTCACCGGACGCCAACGTTCCCTGCCTCGCGCGTCGTCCGAAATCGCCCGCTCCAAATTGAAATGAATGGTAGACTTTCAACAGCTGCTTTTATAGAAGTTCTGCTTGTGACGTCATGACGAGGAATTTAGAATCTTGGTGACGCAAAGACGATTTCTGTGGCTGCGCACTTGCTGCACGTGTCGTCACTCGCATTCTCCGCTGCCATGGAGACAGAGCAACAGACGCCTCTTGGAATTTTTCGCGTCATCATAATCACATGACTGAAACTGGCGCTGGGTGCGCGCTGACATCAAGCACTTGTCACGCCCCCATCCGGGGGATATATATATATATATATATATATATATATTATAGAAGTTCTGCTTGTGAAAAAGCACAAAAAATACATCCGGGGATATATATATATATATATATATATATATATATATATATATATATATATATATATATATATATATATATATATAAACAAGAAAACAATAAATACACAAGAAAAACAAGAAAAAGCACAAAAAACAGTATACTCAAAGACAAAGTAAGCAAGGCAGTAAATAAGGGACAGACCAATAAATAATAGGACAGTTTCTGACTGCTAAAATGAGCTTCTCGTTTAAATTGCCTCGGTCAAACTCAGCACTGCAGTGCACTCTACTGACTTCAATCCTGGTTGCCGCTCCCGAAAGTCCCTCTTCCCTCTTGTGACAAAGGTCGCCACTGGTTTCCGCACCCGAAAGTCCCTCTTCACTTGCATAATTTAGAATCTTAGTGACGCAAAGACGATTTCTGTGGCTGCACACTTGCTGCACGTGACGTCACTCGCATTCTTTTTTTTTTATATATAAAAACAAGAAAACAAGAAATACACAATAAAAACAAGAAAAAGGTCGCCACTGGTTGCCGCTCCCGAAAGTCCCTCTTAACTTGCATAAAGTTATACAGATCTCAACTTTGTCGCACCAGACGCGCCTCACCGGTCGACAACGTTCTCTGCCTCGCGTGTCGTCCGAAATCGCCCGCTCCAAATTGAAATGAATGGTAGACTTTCAACAGCTGCTTTTATAGAAGTTCTGCTTGTGACATCATGACGAGGAATTTAGAATCTTAGTGACGCAAAGACGATTTCTGTGGCTGCACACTTGCTGCACGTGACGTCACTCGCATTCTTTTTTTTTTTCTAAAAACAAGAACACAATAAATACACAATAAAAACAAGAAAAAGGTCGCCACTGGTTGCAGCTCCCGAAAGTCCCTCTTAACTTGCATAAAGTTATACAGATCTCAACTTTGTCGCATCACCAGACGCGCCTCACCGGTCGCCAACGTTCTCTGCCTCGCGTGTCGTCCGAAATCGCCCGCTCCAAATTGAAATGAATGGTAGACTTTCAACAGCTGCTTTTATAGAAGTTCTGCTTGTGAAAAAGCACAAAAAATACATCCGGGGATATATATATATATATATATATATATATATATATATATATATACACATATAAAGCTCTGTATATATGTATATATATATATGTATATATAAACAAGAAAACAAGAAATACACAATAAAAACAAGAAAAAGCACAAAAAACAGTATACTCAAAGACAAAGTAAGCAAGGCAGTAAATAAGGGACAGACCAATAAACAATAGGACAGTTTCTGACTGCTAAAAAGAGATTCTCGTTTAAATTGCCTCGGTCAAACTCAGCACTGCACTCTACTGACTTCAATCCTGGTTGCCGCTCCCGAAAGTCCCTCTTCACTTGCATAAAGTTAAACAGATCTCAACATTGTCGCATCACCAGACGCGCCTCACCGGACGCCAACGTTCCCTGCCTCGCGCGTCGTCCGAAATCGCCCGCTCCAAATTGAAATGAATGGTAGACTTTCAACAGCTGCTTTTATAGAAGTTCTGCTTGTGACGTCATGACGAGAAATTTAGAATCTTGGTGACGCAAAGACGATTTCTGTGGCTGCACACTTGCTCCACGTGTCGTCACTCGCATTCTCCGCTGCCATGGAGACAGAGCAACAGACGCCTCTTGGAATTTTGCGCGTCATCATAATCACATGACTGAAACTGGCGCTGGGTGCGCGCTGACGTCAAGCACCTTGTCACGCCCCCATCCGGGGATATATATATATATATTTTATAGAAGTTCTGCTTGTGAAAAAGCACAAAAAATACATCCGGGGATATATATATATATATATATATATATATATATATATATATATATATATATAAACAAGAAAACAAGAAATACACAATAAAAACTAGAAAAAGCACAAAAAACAGTATACTCAAAGACAAAGTAAGCAAGGCAGTAAATAAGGGACAGACCAAAAAACAATAGAACAGTTTCTGACTGCTAAAATGAGCTTCTCGTTTAAATTGCCTCGGTCAAACCCAGCACTGCACTCTACTGACTTCAATCCTGGTTGCCGCTCCCGAAAGTCCCTCTTCACTTGCATAAAGTTAAACAGATCTCAACTTTGTTGCATCACCTGACGCGCCTCACCGGTCGCCAACGTTCCCTGCCTCGCGTGTCGTCCGAAATCGCCCGCTCCAAATTGAAATGAATGGTAGACTTTCAACAGCTGCTTCTATAGAAGTTCTGCTTGTGACATCATGACGAGGAATTTAGAATCTTAGTGACGCAAAGACGATTTCTGTGGCTGCACACTTGCTGCACGTGACGTCACTCGCATTCTTTTTTTTTATATATAAAAAGAAGAACACAATAAATACACAATAAAAACAAGAAAAAGGTCGCCACTGGTTGCCGCTCCCGAAAGTCCCTCTTCACTTGCATAAAGTTAAACAGATCTCAACTTTGTCGCATCACCAGACGCGCCTCACCGGTCGCCAACGTTCCCTGCCTCGCGTGTCGTCCGATATCGCCCGCTCCAAATTGAAATGAATGGTAGACTTTCAACAGCTGCTTTTATAGAAGTTCTGCTTGTGAAAAAGCAAAAAAAATACATCCGGGGATATATATATATATTTATAAAAAGAAAACAATAAATACACAATAAAAACAAGAAAAAGCACAAAAAAACAGTATACTCAAAGACAAAGTAAGCAAGGCAGTAAATAAGGGACAGACCAATAAATAATAGGACAGTTTCTGACTGCTAAAATGAGCTTCTCGTTTAAATTGCCTCGGTCAAACTCAGCACTGCAGTGCACTCTACTGACTTCAATCCTGGTTGCCGCTCCCGAAAGTCCCTCTTCCCTCTTGTGACAAAGGTCGCCACTGGTTTCCGCTCCCGAAAGTCCCTCTTCACTTGCATAATTTAGAATCTTAGTGACGCAAAGACGATTTCTGTGGCTGTACACTTGCTGCACGTGACGTCACTCGCATTCTTTTTTTATATATATATAAAAACAAGAAAACAAGAAATACACAATAAAAACAAGAAAAAGGTCGCCACTGGTTGCCGCTCCCGAAAGTCCCTCTTAACTTGCATAAAGTTATACAGATCTCAACTTTGTCGCACCAGACGCGCCTCACCGGTCGCCAACGTTCCCTGCCTCGCGTGTCGTCCGAAATCGGCCGCTCCAAATTACAATGAATGGTATACTTTCAACAGCTGCTTTTATAGAAGTTCTGCTTGTGAAAAAGCACAAAAAATACATCCGGGGATATATATATATATAAAAACAAGACAACAAGAAATACACAATAAAAACAAGAAAAAGCACAAAAAAACAGTATACTCAAAGTAAGCAAGGCAGTAAATAAGGGACAGACCAATAAACAATAGGACAGTTTCTGACTGCTAAAAAGAGATTCTCCTTTAAATTGCCTCGGTCAAACTCAGCACTGCAGTGCACTCTACTGACTTCAATCCTGGTTGCCGCTCCCGAAAGTCCCTCTTCACTTGCATAAAGTTAAACAGATCTCAACATTGTCGCATCACCAGACGCGCCTCACAGGTGGCCAACGTTCCCTGCCTCGCGCGTCGTCCGAAATCGCCCGCACCAAATTGAAATGAATGGTAGACTTTCAACAGCTGCTTTTATAGAAGTTCTGCTTGTGACGTCATGACGAGGAATTTAGAATCGTGGTGACGCAAAGACGATTTCTGTGGCTGCACACTTGCTGCACGTGTCGTCACTAGCATTCTTCGCTGCCATGGAGACAGAGCAACAGACGCCTCTTGGAATTTTGCACGTCATCATAATCACATGACTGAAACTGGCGCTGGGTGCGAGCTGACGTCAAGCACCTTGTCACGCCCCCATCCGGGGATATATATATATACTGTATATATATATATATATATATATATATATATATATAAACAAGAAAACAAGAAATACACAATAAAAACAAGACAAAGCACAAAAAACAGTATACTCAAAGACAAAGTAAGCAAGGCAGTAAATAAGGGACAGACCAATAAACAATAGGACAGTTTCTGACTGCTAAAATGAGCTTCTCGTTTAAATTGCCTCGATCAAACTCAGCACTGCACTCTACTGACTTCAATCCTGGTTGCCGCTCCCGAAAGTCCCTCTTCACTTGCATAAAGTTAAACAGATCTCAACTTTGTTGCATCACCAGACGCGCCTCACCTGTCGCCAACCTCGCGTGTCGTCCGAAATCGCCCGCTCCAAATTGAAATGAATGGTAGACTTTCAACAGCTGCTTTTATAGAAGTTCTGCTTGTGACGTCATGATGAGGAATTTAGAATCTTAGTGACGCAAGGACGATTTCTGTAGGCTTGTTTGAGATGCGCCTCGCCTCGCCTGCAATGTAGTCGAGTAGGCGGCTGCAGTAAGAGGAGTAGTGAAAAAAGCCCAATCAAGCCGGACAAATCTCGGTTCTCGCAGTGGGTCTGACACCTGTGAGATCAAAGACTAGGCTTGTTTGAGATGAGCAAATTCTGCGCAGAATCGATCACCGGTGATCAGCGCGAGATGCATGCCGGTTAGAAATGTGTCCGAGAACGGTCCGCCTGGCTCTGATGTCATGCCGACGTATGTCAAAAAACTCTCGCGAGCGCAAGGCGGAAGGGTCGGATTCTGCAGTCGCGCGCAGTTGCTCTCCACCGACTGCGCTGATCAAAAGCATGATGGGAAACGACTTGCTGACGACACAGCTTAATGCTCATTGGTTTAAACAACAGTGATGAGGGTAAATTCCATATTCATTAAGCTAAATTCTCCAAATCAAGGCCATGTTTTATTTATTTATTTTTTTCAAATTGAAACTGATCTATATTGTGAATCTCTTAAACGGGTTAAAAATAAGAAAGCTATAGTCAGTAACTCAAATATACTAGGCCTACTCTAAAATGTTCAAGTGAAAAATAGCTCTCATTTTATAGATGATGAAGTTTGTAAGTCTGTCTATTTAAGCTAAGCTTATTTTGATTGATTGATTTATTTTATTATTCATTTTATTCTGATGTTTGTATTTGTCGCTGTATAATAGGCCTATTTGTTTCACGAATTGTGGTGCTTGTAGGTAGGCTATGTTTGTAACTTGCATTCTAATAAAAAAGTAAAATAAATAAAAATAAAAATAAAAGAACACCAGATGAATTGTTCTCTTTTAAAATGTTTGATTTTAAAAC
The DNA here is from genome assembly GCF_988280905.1 of Pimephales promelas. Taxonomy (NCBI): domain Eukaryota; kingdom Metazoa; phylum Chordata; class Actinopteri; order Cypriniformes; family Leuciscidae; genus Pimephales; species Pimephales promelas. The sequence continues at coordinate 26,219,173 of NC_142771.1, forward strand.
TGATATCATGTTTTATGTGTATACATAGGCTATGGGTGAATAAACTATCTGACAGTGCCATATGGGTTATATTTCATTTTTGTTAAAACAATAGGCTATATAAAAACACGTCTGTATTAAAGAAAAAAAAGATTGATAAACCATAGGCTATTTGGAATGTAATTAAATAGCCTAACAAGTACTTTGGGTTTTATTTACATTTTATTTATTTTTATATAAAAGCAACAGAACTTAAATCACATCCAGTTTATTAGCAACACGTGCACGAGCGTGAATCCCGTTAATCCCGCGATATCCGCCTTTGATCTCACAGGTGTCTGATTCACTGCGAGAACCCTAGATCTGTCCGGCTTGATTGCGCTTTTTTCACTCCTCCCCTCACTGCAGCCGCCTACTCTCGACTACATTGCAGGCGAGGCGAGGCGCATCTCAAACAAGCCTACTGATATCGCGGGATTCATGGGATTCACGCTCGTGCACGTGTTGCTAATAAACTGGATGTAATTTTAAGTTCTGTTGCTTTTATATGAAAATAAATATAACGAACAAGACACCAAAAATACTTGTTATTTAATTACATTCCAAATATGTGTTTATCAATATTTTTTACAGACATGTGTTTTTATATATTGTTTTAATAAAAATATCATGTGCATAAAAATATCATATGTGACATCACATAATAACCCATATGGCACTGTCAGAGAGTTTATTCACCCATGACAAATATGTATACACATAAAACATGATATCAGAGTTTTAAAATCAAACATGTTAAAAGAGAAAAGGCTTGTTTGAGATGCGCCTCGCCTCGCCTGCAATGTAGTCGAGAGTAGGCGGCTGCAGTGAGGGGAGGAGTGAAAAAAGCGCAATAAAGCCGGACAGATCTCGGTTCTCGCAGTGAATCAGACATCTGTGAGATCAAAGGCGGATATCGCGGGATTAACGGGATTCACGCTCGTGCACGTGTTGCTAATAAACTGTTGCTTTTATATAAAAATAAATAGGCTATAATGAACAAGACACCCAAAGTACTTGTTATTTAATTACATTCCAAATATGTGTTTATCAATCTTTTTTTTTCTTTAATACAGACGTGTTTTTATATAGCCTATTGTTTTAACAAAAATGAAATATAACCCATATGGCACTGTCAGAGAGTTTATTCACCCATATGTATACACATAAAACATGATATCAGTTTTAAAATCAAACATTTTAAAAGAGAACAATTCATCTGTTGTTCTTTTATTTTTATTTATTTTACCTTTTTATTAGAATGCAAGTTTCAAACATAGCCTACCTACAAGCACCACAATTCGTGAAACAAATAGGCCTATTATACAGCGACAAATAAATAAACATCAGAATAAAATTAATAATAAAATAGCCTAAATAAATAAATCAAAATAAGCTTAGCTTAAATAGACAGACTTACAAACTTCATCATCTATAAAATGAGAGCTATTTTTCACTTGAACATTTTAGAGTAGGCCTAGTATATTTGAGTTACTGACTATAGCTTTCTTATTTTTAACCCGTTTAAGAGATTCACAATATATATCAGTTTCAATTTGAAAAAATAAATAAATAAATAAAACATGGCCTTGATTTGGAGAATTTAGCTTAATGAATATGGAATTTACCTTCATCACTGTTGTTTAAACCAATGAGCATTAAGCTGTGTCGTCAGCAAGTCGTTTCCCATCATGCTTTTGATCAGCGCAGTCGGTGGAGAGCAACTGCGCGCGACTGCAGAATCCGACCCTTCCGCCTTGCGCTCGCGAGAGTTTTTTGACATACGTCGGCATGACATCAGAGCCAGGCGCACCGTTCTCGGACACATTTCTAACCGGCATGCATCTCGCGCTGATCACCGGTGATCGATTCTGCGCAGAATTTGCTCATCTCAAACAAGCCTAATAATACATCACAGTTGTTTAAACCAATGAGCATTAAGCTGTGTCGTCAGCAAGTCGTTTCCCGCTTTTGATCAGCGCAGTCGGGGGAGAGCAACTGCGCGCGACTGCAGAATCCGACAGGTGCGTCTTGCGCTCGCGAGAGTTTTTTGACATACGTCGACATGACATCAGAGCCAGGCGGACCGTTCTCGGATGCCAGTCCATGTTTTAATGGTAAGAAAGAGAAGGATAATTTAATTTCCATTTGAAAAAGGCTTTGGGATGATAGCTGATCTTCCTAATAAGAAATTTCTTCTAATCCAAAAATTGTTACATTTGCCATTGGAAATTTCCAAACCCCCAATAGATAACTGGGGCATTTCACAAATGGATGCTCTGATAGCTACAGTATGACCATAACCATATGCAAAAGTTTAGGAGAAATAGAATTAATAACCCCGTTATAAACGGCAGGTGAGGGATTCACTCCAAAAAGATTGATAAATTCATTGTAGGAATAAAAGCTGTCATCCTTCTTAAACAAATCCAAAACAAAAATAACACCTTTGTCAACCCAATCCTTTATAAAGATAGATTTTTTTCCCACGCAGCACATACTGATTATTCAATACTCCTATGAGGGGAAAAATTGTGGCAAAAGGCAAGCTTACAGGCCTCCAAGGCTACCATCCGGGGATATGACACACACTCCTTCCCCAGCATGGCGGCTGCAGGTGAGGATTTTTTAGACTTGCCTGGGCCGGTTGGAAATTTTTGGGTGCGACGTGTCATTTGTGTCGGGGAGATTTCCTTGAGTGTCAGATAAAGTGTGTCCGAGATGGTCGCAACCGTAGCGGCGAGAGCTGATTGCAGAAGCTTGCTCTTGAGTTATGAAGGGACGCTGCGTCGAAACTGCACCAACAGCTGTACGTGCAAATGCGAAAACATATTGATCAGCTTATTTACTTTCTGTTCAGACAACACACGAGCGCTGTTTCAACGCACACATGAACTCAGACAGAAAATGAAGGACATGCAGCCAAGCCCGTGTCTGCTTTGTGTTGTTTTTGTTGCATTGCAACTATTTTGTTTTTCCTTGTGTGAATGCAATATATATTTGGAACAGAGTAAAATGTGTCCATAGAGTGGGAGCAAAACTGAAGAGTAACTGTGACTCCATTTTTACACAAGTAAAAATGTATATATTTCACTGTCCTGTGATATGACAAATAAATAAAAAAATTAAAAAAAAAATAAAATAAAAATTACACATATTCTGTCATCTCAATTAACGTAATGCATTATTAACTGGCATAGCACATAATTGCAAATGACAATATACAGACAAAAAAATATTCAATTACAATTATTAAAATAATGTTATATAGTAATAATAATATAACTAATTTACTGTGGTAAAATGATCATATTGGGTTAAAAATGCTCCAATAAAATGAGGTGCCGTCTAGGGCTTAAAGTCCCCTTGAACTGGAAGTTGTAAAACGAATTCTCCAGTGTTGTGACGTATTTCCGATCTGTTTGGGTATTTATGCAAATTAACACATAAGTAATTAGATTATGCACTTTTTGTTTGTCTTGATGTAAGTAATCAACTGAGTGATTTTCATGATATTATCAAAAGGTTAAATTTTTTACCCTTTTCATGTGAGAAAAAGAATGAATATGCGTATTAATGGAATATATTTAGGTCTTTTTTCTAAAACTTTCCCCTAATGGGATTCTTTAGGGCTTTTTTTTCCTTAGGACATATTGAGGATACAAAATCAGTTCAGTTTGCTTCTGTTGCAATTTGTTCAAGGTTGACCCCCATTTTGGCTTAAAATGACTGGACTAATTAGAGGCATCCTGTCTACTCTACTGTCAGTTATAGGGGCGTGGTTCCGGGTGTTAAGCAGACACCCAAACCGTCAAACCTACGTCAGGGAAGGTCCTCCAATGCAGAGGGGAGGGGGATTTTCAGAATTTGATTAAAGATTACGAAGCCAACATTTTTTTGTGTGTGTGGATTGACTTGCATGGATGAATTGTTCACCACAAAGCGATCAATTTTGGCAAACAAAATAAGTAATCAAGGTATGGTCAAATTTTGAATTCATGGGGACTTTAAAGGGTAATGAAACCCCCATCTTTCCGCTCAAGTCTAGCAATCTTTTTGAAAAATGCAACTTAAATGGGCGTGGATGGCTGTGAGTAGAAGGGAGGAGAGTGGTGTGGCACGGCAGGGAAAGGGGGAGGGCGGGATAACTGTCATTGGCCAGTGACTAAAAATCAGTGGTAAAACGCGAGGAAATGCAAGAATGCAAGCTTTTTATAGCTGGCAAAGTTGAAGTCTAATGAAATACACTGACATCTTATTTTTGTCCTTTCTGATTTACTATCTGAATGTCTCAACAGAAATCAAGACTCTTCAGACCAGGCAACATTTTTACAGTCTTCAACTGTCCAATTTTGGTGAGCTCTTGCAAATTGTCGCCTCTTTTTCCTATTTGTAGTGGTGATGAGTGTTACCCGGTGGGTTTTTTTGCTGTTGTAGCCCATCTGCCTCAAGATTATGCGTGTTGTGGCTTCACAAATCCTTTGCTGCATACCTCGGCTGTAACGAGTGTTTATATCCGTCAAAGTTGCTCTTCTATCAGCCTGAATCAGTTGGCCAATTCTCCTCTGACCTCTAGCATCAACAATGCCGCATACTGGAAGTTTTTCCCTTTTCATACCGTTCTTTGTAAACCCTTGGTTGTGCATGAAAATCCCAGTAACTGAGCAGATTGTGAAATACTAAGACCGGCACGTCTGGCACCAACAACCATGCCATGCTCAAAATTGCTTAAATCACCTTTCTTTCCCATTCTGACATTCAGTTTGGAGTTTATTTAGGGGTGTGGACCAGGACCACACCCCTAAATGCATAGAAGCAACTGCCATGTGATTGGTTGAATAGATAATTGCCTTAATGAGAAATTGAACAGGTGTTCATAATCCTTTAGGCGAGTGTATATCGTACATACATTTTCAATGGAGGAACAGAAAACTCTATGACTAAATCTAAAATTTCTTAAACAGTGTTCCGAGGATGAACAGAGGTCTTAGGGGCTTGGAACAACATGAAGGTGAGTCATTAATGACAATTTTCATTTTTGGGTGAATTAACCCTTTAAGCCCTAGACAGTGCCTCATACATTACACTGGTTGTTTTAAATGACTAAATTAGAAATATTAAAAATTCTGATTTTAAGGGTGAATGCAGGTTGGATACTTTCTGATAACTTGTCATGGGTATCTTTATTTTTATTCAATCCAAATTACCAAATAAATGTCAATCCACACTACTTAAGCATTTTTCAACCTATTGTTTTCAAGCTTAAGCATCCCACTTTACCTCCTCACAACACTGCAGGACACGCGATGTCCACTAATACGCAATGACAAAACCAAATTCATTACAGCCAAGAACAAAAATGCAATTTATTAATTGTTTGAAAGAAGCTCCATAGTTGAAAACATTTTTTTTTCGGTGCATGTCAACAATCACATTCTATGAGGAGAGAGAAAAAGAGGAAAAGAGAGGGGAAAAAACCCATCAAAAGCCATTGACTTAGTTTAAAATCTCAGTACAGACATATTCCTTAACGAAAGGCTAAAGCAACCCAGTATCTCCACCTACACTCATCCCAGTAACACACTCACTCGCTCAGTCACACAAAGAACACAGACAACCTTGAAAGTCATGGGCTACAAAAAAACCCCACAGTGCTTCAGAATGAGACGTTCATTGGTTTAGAAATACACAGCATGGCGATGTACTGCATGTAAGAAACATAAAAAATGGGAAGTAAGATGGGGTTGGTGGGGGAGGGAGACAAATGAGCACAAAAAGGACACAAAAACAGATTCCCTCTAATCCCAGTGAGAGATGGGTCACAGAGGCTTTAAGAACCCCACCCCCCTTGTGCATAGATCATGATCCGTATAAACCAGCTTTTTTTCCTCTTTAAATTGATCAATAGATACAGAAACCCCCAACCCCTCGTTTTTAGTTCTCATCATGTAATACCCGCCACAGGAGACAGTATGACAAAGAGGAAAGAAATAGTAATGCACAATGGTCCTGATTTCAACAGGAAGGGACCTCATGTTAAGAAAATACAATAAAGAATCACACATACAGCATTTGTATGTTCTTTCACCGTCTTTTGAACAATCAAAATCATTGATCATTTTGTTTAAAATGTAAAGCAATTTCAATATAGAGATTTATATATAAAGCACTCCATTTTTTAAAGTTCATTAAGAGTTCATTATTTGGTAAATATGTAACTGCTACGGATTTAGAAACAAAGGTATTTTCTTCTTCTGAAATCCATAACCTTCAGTGCTTATGTTTTTTTTTTTTTTTTCCGTTATCCTCTTTCTCTAAAAACAAACATTAAATGGCGTGGAGTTGTTACTCTGGAACCCTTGCCTTCCTGAGACATGATCCACTTTTTTTGTGTGTGCAAGATAGTGAACAACTATGTCTTCTTTTCTCTTAAAAAAAAATGATTTTTTTTTTTTTTGCTTTCCAAAAAAAAAAAAAAAAAAAAATACAGGCTTTGATAATCTATGAAAGTTACATTGACAACATAAATAAAAACAAAAACATGACAACACTGATCAATCCCAGAGTTCTGCAAGTAGCACAATAATCTTCATTCTGTAAAGTGTTTTTTGTTATTCATTTGATGGAAGTATATATCCTTTAGGATTTTCTTTCTTTTCTCTTCTCATGACAATCCCATTTTAACATTCCTTTTCCTTGAACTTCAGAAAAACATGAAATGCTTGTAAACTGTTGGTGGCCTTGCACAAAGAAAACTAGAACAGAAATGAACATTGACAATAAAAAAAGCAAACCAGAAAGGTAGGCACCTCTGAAATGAGTCTTGTAAGAAACTCTTCTCCAGATGTCTATCCAGCTCATCATGGTGTAACATGGGGAGTTACAAGTCCCTCTACATCGATCTATGGCCACAGTTCTTCAAAAAATCCCCCCCCCCACCCCCACATTTCATTTTCATATAATTTTTTTTTTTTGTATTTTGCATTTTTTTTTTCTGTTTATAATCTGAAAACAAAAATGGTGCAATACTCAAAATAATCCATTTCTGTATCATGGATTATTCCACAATAAAAGCCACTATAAGGTAGATAATCGTATTACAGATAAAAAACACACTTGTTATTTTTCTCAATAAGTCCTTGAGTAAACATTAACACATGAATTGTCACCTTGTCCCCTTAGTACTTTAATATCATGTTGTACGATTAGCTGAATGAGGGGAAGCGGACACTCAGTGCAACTCTAATAACAAAGCTAATAACAAATACAATAACAATACACATCCGAATATATTTTTGACTAGCCAACAAAATAAAGACAAAACAAAAAAAACCTCTAAGATGAAACAAAGGCGCAAACAAATCCACTGTAATCGCTAGCATCCATCGGTTTGAACTCACTCACACAGGCAAACGAACGCATTCATCCGTCATACAGTACACGCAATCTTGTGCAAACACTCACATACAAACGATGTCATTTTGCATTTTTTTTCTTTCTTTTTTTCTTTTTTTTTAACTACATTTTTTTTTCGTTCAGTTTGAACTGATGTTATCAAAAAGCTTGGAAGTGTATGAATGACAAAATTATTACAAAAAATTTCACATTACATTATTGGCGCTTCTTTTGATTCAAGTATTTGTGTTTTTGTCATTTGTATAATTTTGATATGTTTATGCCTTTATCATCTAGTTAAATTCATGGAGAGAAGGAAACAGGCGGTTACTGAGGTCTGAGGACAAAAAAAAAGTAAAAGTAAATGAAAAAAAAAATATATATATATATAGAACCAGTTCTATACATATCACAGGATTTCAGATGTACATGTATATCAACCAGCATGTGCATATTCTAGCCAAAGGATTTGATTTTCTTAGAGGTCATCTCCACCCAGGCGATGCCCGTTATTTTGTACGATCGAAGCGGACTTCTTACCTACACAAAGTTGCATCTGAGCATTCTCGTGGAGCTGGGGTAGATCAGTCCTATAGATAAGACCCAGTATGCCCAATTTTTAGCTAGCTAGTCTGCCAGGCAATCCTCTTGATTTTAAGTTTTGGATTTTTTTTTTTTTTCAATCTGTGGTCTCGAGTACAGCTTAGAGAAAGGCAGTTAAAAATATATATACATATATCTTCAAAAACAGGCAATAGTGATTGTTGCTAGTGTCACTCGAGTGTGAAGTAAAAAAAAAAAAGAAGAAGAAATAAAGAATTCTTCCAGAAAGGGATTTCCCCCTTTTAAGACTTGGTATTAACTGGCATGTGCCCCAGGCCTCCTGATACAATAGGTCCATGTGGACCTGGACCTGTTTAAAAACAAATTTAAAAACAAATTAGAAAATAATCTGTACCGTTCCCCTAGTATTGGGTCGGGACAGAGTATAATACCATCAATACAGCAAACCCCAGAGTCATCTGTCCGCCACATCAGGGCGTCAAAGGCTTGCAGAGAGAAGCACTTCAGTCAAAGAGAGTACTACAGATTTAAAGTTTCCTTTTTCAACAGTAACATTAATAATAATAATAATGAGACAAAAACCTTTTTTTGGTTTAAAAATAAAGATGTACCCAAATGTGAACCATCTACAGTGCACCTAAACATTCTGGATTCCCTGTTTAATTATTCTCAGCAGTCCTCCCAGGCGTAATTTGATACCCGGGACAAGGTGCTACCCGTCTGTCTTGGTGCCAACCTGCATTCTACCTCTCCACCTCCGTGTGCTCTTTACAAAACCAAACATCAAAACACATTTCAAGAAGTATCGAGTCCCACTCTGATAGATTCATGTCTAGGTTAAATCTACGATCGCGAATAGGTACATTAGGATCTAAAATTCAGAGGAACTTTCAGCATCTTTAAAGCCACATCGGATAATGCAAGAACGCACGACGACTGCACCCCCCTCGGAACGATAAAACAGTTTGGGGTTCTCTGAGGTTGCCCTGAGACTGCATGTACATAGTGTAAGAGATCATTCAGAGAGTAAACAGTGAGGGCCTGGACATTAATTCAAATGAAGCGGGCCGCTTTCTTTCTTTAGGCTACACCATAAGGAAGCTGCCTTCTCACAATGAACTGGTAAGCTGAAGAGTGGGCTTGGAGAGAACTACAGATTGAAGCTGAAGGCCGTGAACTGCACCTCACGGCCGGTCTTTGCATAGAAGTGGAGAGCCGAGTCTCCGTTATCATTTGCTTTTATTACTGTGAGATGAGGCGACCAGGTAAAGTAGCGTACTCTGTCTGCCCTTTGTCGTAAGCACCAGTGTGTGGCCTGGCAGGGCTCTGACGCCGAAGCGGAGGAAAGTGCAGAGGAGAGGCAGAAGACAAACTGAGCACCATCAACCTACACTTCGTTACGCCGACTACGTGCGCGACTCAATCCATATTCCGCATTTCAAAAGCCATGGCGACGTTAGCGGCCGCCGTTTACGCTGAGGTGTGCCTCTTAATCAGAGTGTTTTTCTGCATATGCGCAGCAAGAGGGGCTGGTGAGAGCAGCTACCATAGAGACCACTGCATTGACACACACATACACACACACACACACAGAGAGAGAGAGAGACCAAAAAACAAAAAAGCGCAAAATAGCGATATAACATCAACAACAGCAATGACGATAACAACAGCAATGTTGACAAAAAAAAAACAACACTGGCAATTCCAGAAGGGAAATACCCAATTGATCATAAAAAGTACATGAAACGAACCTGTCCACTTCCAGCTAAAGTGATCTTTGCATGAGAGGGAGAAAGAGAGTCTACGAGAGTGAAGTTGAGACGAGGTCGAGTGCTGGCGCAGTAGTAGTACGTACTGATTGGCCAGGTCTGAAGGAGCCACTGCTCCGGCCCAGGCAGGTCTGTTCTGGCATCTGGTGCGGGGCGAAAGTCAGAGCGTGGGCACCTGAGGCGCCACAGCAGATAGGCACTCAACGGCCACACTTATCATACAGGTAGGCAGGGCCACCAGGCCAGGGGGCCCCACAGAATCCATTAGAAACATTACAACACGTCTAGCATCTCCAGACAAAAAGGCTAATGATTTTGGAGTACTTTAACAGTGATATTTACTTTGATATATATCATCTGAAAAAACAAAACAAAACAACACGAGAACACTTCAGTCTTGTTGTGGTGTTTTTCCCCCTCATCGGACATCCCTTCGTTTTGCTACCATTTTCGAAATGTCTGATTTCAAAGTCGAAAGGCTGTGGAAAGACGAAGACGAAGAAGAAATGAAACGGCAAAATCCGTTCAGAGTTCAAAAAGGAGCATGGAGGAGAAGTTCGTAGATTGCTTTTCATCGTTGCTTTTTGTCAGTTTCACACGTACACGTGTAATTTGTTGGCATTAAAGTCGGAGCTTGATGCTCTTGCTAAGTGCTATGAAGAAACCACGCCGCCTTTGTTCCATACTTCTGTACCAAATACAACAACAATGAAAAAAAAAAATGCACTTTGTCTACTGGGTTACAAGAAACACCTCTTATTTGGTTTGAAGCCCCTGTTGCCCCTGTAGTCACACTTGTCCTTGAGTGTGTAGAGGAAGTGCTAGTGAATGTTTCATCACCATGGGCTTACACACCGACAGAGTCCTCTTCTGTCCAGTCCCATGCTTGGTGGTGGAGCTGGAGACGAGTCTTTGATCCCTCCCGTCTCCAGATGAGCTCCGACCGTTTCACGGCAAAAAAGCACTGCGTAAAGGACGGAAGAGTCTGTGGCATATATTGCACGTCAGGCGAACGACAATGAGGACTAGTGTTTTTCGAGAGGCCGAGGTCATTTAGGAAAATTAAAGACGAAAAAAAAGCAAGTAGTCCATCTGAAAAAGTGTTTCCTGTACAGTTTTTTTTTTTTTTTTTTTGTAGATAAGTGGTTAATATATTCCTCAGCTGTCCACATGTCCTCTCAGTTTAAGAATAAATGCCTCAAATGTGCAGAGGGGTCATATACATGTCCGTCCTTTTGAGAGTAATGAGGACTGGATGGCAACCGAGGGAAACGAGGAGGACGAATGCGCGTATGCTGCGGCTGACATACAACCCATGACAGTCCTGGCTCAGAAATGAGAAAATGTGCAATTCTCAAGATGTTTCTTCAGAGTACAAGTGGAGTGGGACTGATCAGCAGTTAAGGCTAAAGTTTAGTGCTGTTAATTAATCCGAACAATCCAAAAGGACAACTGAAAAAAACAAACACACACACACACACACACACACACACACACAAAAAAGCCAGTCCAAAACACAGGGATTGGGGAGAGTGGGATTGGAATGATGCATATTTCTTCGGGGAGGGCAATATGCTGTGTTTGAGCTGACAGGATGTGCTCGAGCCAGAGGAATTTTAAACAATCGGCAGCTTGTCTCATCGGTTTGTAGTAAAATACACTTTCACACTGGTATCAGTTAATAGAGAAACGTTTCTGTGAAGGTTCGCTTCTCTTTTAGTCACGGTTCTTCGTAAGAAGTCTATAGAATACTGTAACCCAAGCCTAATGATCAAAATAACACAGGTGAAAAGACGCAAACCAAACCAAAAAAGTAGATGAAGGGTCAGCAGCCTCTATGCAAGTGTGGCCTCAGCCTCCTGTCTCTTGGTTTTTCACAGTTCCACTGACGCTGATTATCGCCAAATAATTTGCTTGGTTTTTGCTCTTGAAGTTTCATATTTCGAGCGCTTGGCGCTCTCACATGGACTCTCCGCTCAGCAGGTCTCCAGGAAGCAGCGTATTGATTGGGGTGGGGCTCCCTACCACTCGACCGTCCTCGCCGCTGGGCGGCCCCCACAGGCTGGAGTACTGCGGTACACCCCCCCACAGCAGCTCGTTGCTTGCCTTACCGCCGGACCCTGTCCCGCCTGCTCCTCCTCCCAGACTGCTGCTGTTCCAGTGGCCGATGGGGTGTGTGGCCGCCGTCCCTCCGCCTCCCAGCCGAGTTTGATTGGTGCCGGGGTTGGCCTGCCAGCTGGTGGTGTGCGTGAGGGACTGACCCTGTGCAAAGAAGCGGTTCACCTCCTCTTCTCCGGCAAACTCTGCCAGTATAGTGGTGTTTCCCAGAACACACCTGAAACGCAAAGTATTTAGAGAAAGAGAACAGATGAACGTGATCATTTAGTTGAGGTTGATTTCTCAAAAAAAAAAAAGAGAAAGAAAGGTGAAAGATTTATGTACATGTGTAGGGACTTCTGGGCCTTGGCAGCCTCCTCTTTAGAACTGTAGCGCACCACGGCATTGCCCTGCGTCAGGTTGAGATGGAATGTGATAAGCGGGCCGTGCTGCATGCACAGTGTCCGCAGTGTTGAGCCATCAATCTACATATCACATAACAGAAAGAGCAGATTTATAACACTGCGGAAAATTCAGCAGGAAATTATAAGTCAATGAACATAACAGTAGCCACAAGAATACCTGTGGTGTGAGGTTTCTCAAAACCAACCAGCTAGTGCTCCTGCTGGAGCTGTCTGTACTCCATGTGGTACCTACTAAGAGAGAAATGAATACCTTCAATCCTGAATATTTAACAATAGTCCATTAATATAACCATTGCAACATATTCTAAGAATTAAAGTAACAATTTAAAGTTTGGGGCAAGCAAGATAAAAAAAAAAGAAAGAAACAAATATTTAGCAAGGATGCATTAAATTGATGAAAAAGTGACAGTAAAGCCATTTATAATGCTACAAAATATTTCTTTCAAATAAATCCATTTAAACTTTATACTTTTTAAATAAAATGGTCACCTCAGTAAATATTTGCATTTATTCAAAATTTATTCTGATCAAATATTATTTAAAAATTATTAAAGCGGTTGGTTCCAATCCTTGATTTTGATTGGTCAATAGCTGCGCTTTATTCATGATAAAACAGCTATGACCGATTCACCCAACGGTTCTATTTATCACTGCGCAACACCCTTAGCAACCACACGTATCTAAGGAAACACTGCTGAGCTCCAACTAAAGTCAAGCGGAACGAGTGCCAGCACAGTGGAGCCGACTGAAATGAGACTATATTTAATGCATGCACAATAAACGGAGATGTTCCAATAAATTTAAATAAACAACAATGAAAAAAAATCTCTTGGTAGACAGCATTCTAGCAACTAAATTAATAACATTAATAAAATAGATCAAATAGGCTACCTATCAAAATATGTGCCCTTGTGTTTTTATTTATGTAAATTAAATGCAGAAAATGCAGAATAAACTAAAAATGAACGTTAATTGTCTCATGCTGAGAGATCAGCTATATTTGTGTGAGGAAAAAAAAAGAAAAAGTTTGAAAACAGTTCCTATATTGTTTTTATTTGAGCTTTTATGCTTATTACACATTGGAACGATGTTGTTGCTGTTCACGGTCAGGGACTAATTTTTTTCTAGTGGAAGGAAGGCTTTTAGTGATTTTACTTCATGAAAGTTGCTCTAATACATTTTTTTTTGCCTTTAATATTTTATTGTGTGGTAAACGTTTTAAAAGCAATAAGGTACTCGAGGCAAGTGCTGTATGTGTCGTGCCTAACAAAGCCCTTCAGCCATGACGATACCTCTTTTTTTCTTTCTTTCTTTCGAACATGTATAGGAATTTTTTTTTTTTAACTTAATGACAAACAAAAACCTAATAACAACAAATACTCATCAATACAGAAAGCAAAAAACAATGTTAAATAGGAAATCAATAAGAGAAAACAAAACAATAAAAACAATATTTACTTATAATATTAACTTGGCCGATCACCTCCATATACACCGAGAACACATAACTTCTCGAACCTTATTGCTTAAATATAATAGACATATTATTTCTATTTTATTAATCAATTTTATTGTCATCATCTATTGTACACTAATTTTTAATAACATTGTTAGATGTAATCCTAAGCAAATCTCAAAATTAATATACATTGTTAATGTAGTATATTAATGTAATGCCTTAATCCACTTATAAAATTTAAACTGGTTTTATGGTTTTAAGACAAAAAATAGTATTGAGTTTATCATTGGCCATAACCTGAAAACAATGTTTATCGGTATTAACCAAAACATTAATATCAGTTCATCCGTATGTCATGAAGCACAACCCCTGGTCAACCCTTAACTTTCATTGTATGAAAAGAGAGTGTGAACATTATGCTGAACATCATAATATGAAAGCCATATGGTTTTAGAATGACATGAGAATGAGTAATTGATAAATATTTTATTATATTGCCCCTTTTTAATGCTTCGACATCACATTTTTCTACAGCATAAAACGTATTGTAAACAACTGCTTCAGTTATAAGTCAAGGAAGTGTGATCAAGCAACAGCGTGTGAATGTTGACTAACACACAACATATGCGAGACCACAAAAAAAAAAAGTTTGCTCTGCTCACCAGAGCCTGTGCTTGCAAACGCTCCAACCGTTCCAAACCTCATCTCATTCAACCCTCAATGTTTTGACTAGCGTTCACAACCACATAAAACAGTTTACTGACAAAATTCAACTGCTGTTTCAATATGCCCACACCTACGCCTACGAATAGCTGTGCAAACACATATCTGCCTGGGATTAAACTGCACCTTTTACACACACACACACACACACCTGAGGAGTAGGAGCCGCTCCAGCCAGCCACGAGGCCCAGGGTGTTTCCGCCCCACATGGACGAGGACTTGGCGTTGGTCAGACCCGGAGGTGGCCGTGTGGGAGCCGTTGTGTTCCGGGGTCCTTGTGGGACTTTCCAAAGCTCATGAGAAAGAGAAGGCTGGGTGTGTGAGATGGGCCCTGGGGACCAAGTGGACTTCATGTCAGACAGCTTGCCTGTAGATCAGAGTTGTGAATGTGTGAAAAGGTCAGAAGAAATAGAGACAGAAACAGAGAGTATGTTGACAGATATCTTTTTTACTGTTTCTAATTCTGTGCACCCCTGAAGTAGACGCACTGTGGTGAAATGTGTTCTCACAACAGTCATAGTTATTGAGGCACCGCCGCAAACAGGAAAGAGAGGGTCCACGCCCATATGTGACATCATAAGTGTAGATGCCTTACTCAAAAAAAAAAAAAAGGAAAAAAAAAAAGTGCCCTCTCACCACTTCCACCTCACAAAAATCACAGACAGCAAGTGACCATGCTGCACAAAGACTAACACCACTGAGGGGATATACGGATGAATGTAGGTGGGACAGAGCTCTCTAAGGGGTAAAGGGCCCTTTTTGAGTCGGATGCACTAGATACAGGAATGCGGCCACTGTTTTGAGGCCCCATGCTAGGTTGAAAGGTAAGAAAAGACTGTGATGGGGAGTATTGAGGGCAGGAAGGGGATTCTGGGAGTTGTACCTGTGCTGTCTGCCTCGGGGGAGGACAAACTGAAAGAGCTAGTGACTGGCCAATCGCTGGAGGGAGGCAGAGCCTCACCCTGTGAGGAAGTTGGGGTGGAACCTACAATGTGTCCCGAACAAAGCAGGCAAGAATTCAAAGTGGAAATCAGAAAAAAAAACTGAGTGGTTGCTTTATGTGAATAAAGTAATTTGAAACAAACCAATACTGAAACACACTATACCTTTTATTCAATATATAAATTTGATTTTTTACTAGAAATGGTAAGATAATGGGATTTGTTCAGGCTTTGTAGCTCCAGTGTCATCTGAAAGTAAGTTCACTGAAAGATCATTTCTTTGAAGAGAAAAGGTGATTGGTCCTCTTACCTCCACTCCTGTCTCTCAGCAGGTAGCGGTTAACATCCTGAATGTTGGTGTTGATGGTGGGTCCACTGGGAACACTCCCTGGGGTCATATTGGGGTCATTCTCAGGGTCAATATTCTGCAGTCCTTTCCAGGGCACTCCTGGACAAAACTCTGAGGGAATTCATACAAATCAGATCATGACAGATATGACACATTGTCTGATACATATCGTATTTGAAAACACTTAAAAATGTGGGATTATCTTTGCATTATATAAGCTCATCAGCTGAATCAACCTTTATGATTTAATCAATTTTTAGCTCAATATTAACTCACAAACCCCTTACAGTTCCCTCACAAACCCCCGGGGTTTTCAAATCAATAGCATTTATTAAAATAAATATAGCACAAACACAAAAACAAAGTAAAGTTTGTTCATCTTTAAATGATAAAATAATAGATATTAATAGATGTATTGTCAAACGTTAGTGGATTATGTTAATGTGTTGGACACCCAGGCAAAAGTCAGTTGAAAAAATGGCTAATTATTCATGTATTTATTTCATTTCGCAGATGCTACATGATTTGAAATTTGATATTAAGGTTTGATATTTTTTCATCCAGTGTAATGACATTCAGTTATTTTAAGTGTGACCTAAATGTCCAAAAGCATTCAAATATTTTTGAGTCCTTTCAGTGCTTTCATAATACTACATCTAGTCCCAAAGAGATTTTAGAGATGCCAGTCACCTGGAGGCCAGTTGATATTGGTCCCATTGGAGATCTTGTCATTGGTGTTTTTTCCCTGGCCCCAGCTATCATGAGGTGCCAGAGGGCTGGCAGGAGACTCGGAGCTAGGAATCAGATTGTAGGGGCTGTAGGAGTCATCCAGCTGGGGCTTACTAGGGTGACCCAGACTGGGTCCAGCAGAGTGCCCTGCATAAAATAAGTGGTACGGAATATCATCAGTATCATGCCTGAAATTAACCACCATGCCACATATTTACAATATTGATAACTGTAACAGAAATGCATACCATGCTTGCTGTAGTTGGGCTCCATTGGAGAGGAGTTCCCAGATAGGTTCTCCATGGAGTTAGGGTGTGTCCACTGTGACAGGCGTGACTGAGGCTGAGGAGAGTCCTTAATGGACAGGCCACCCACCTCCATGCAGTTTACATTCATGTTGGGATTTAATCCAGCTATAGAGAAGCATATATGCAAGGATCAGAGGGGGTGAATTTAAAGAGAAAATAAGTTCCCAAAAATTCCTACGATTTTTTTTATATAATTTCCAGTAATTTGTAAATCATTGTGATTTGGACCTATTCAGGTCAATCATTGTGAACCGGTGTGACTGACTCATTGAAAAGAATGGATAATAAAAAAAGATGATTTGCTCACAGGTTGAACATCAATATGGCTTGCAAACAAATTGATCTGTACGAAATAGCACTATCTAGCTAATGAACCCTTTTAAAGCAGAGAAAAACTTGAAATATATATTCTCTACAGAAATTCCCATGACGTTTCCAGGACTTTAAAAATCCCATGGCAAATCCAGGTTTTCTAAGACTTTGGGAACCTTGTATAGAAGAACATTTGGATCTCTACTTGCCTAAACACAAAGAATACAATAGCAAACAGTGTTGGCAACTCACAAATAGGGTAGGGTGAGAAGGAATTTGGAGAAGACTGCGGCTCTTTGGTCTGAAGGTCGGAAACAGAGAGGCTGGAGATCTGGGGATGGGATGGAAATGTGTCCAGAGCTGATTTGCCTGCGCTGGGATGCAGTCCAGGGTGTGAGGGGGGTGGCTGCTGCTGCTGTTGTTTCATCAGCAGAGCCTGAGCCAGCTGCCGCTGGTGCTGCTGGATCTGTTGCTGCATGTTATTGATTGTACGTGCAACCTGAAAGACGACATTGTGAACACAGAACAGGCTGAACTTTAAAGGCGGCTGAGATTTAAAACAGAAACAAACAAACAAATCATTATTGAGAATCATGATGGCACTAGTTGGAAGAGAACTGCTCACTTGCTGCTCTTGCTGTCGGATGGGGCCAGAAACACTGCGCTGTGCCTGCAACATCTGCTGCTGAATTTGTAAACGCTGGTACGCCTGCAAAAGACATTAGAGTGAAATTTAAGATTATATGCTGACAAATAAAAATACATTCTTTAAATTAGATGAAAGTATCAACAAGATATAGGTAGGAAAAAAAATAAAAATGTCACTTACCAGTTGCAGCTGATAAAGTTGGTTCAACAGGGTCATATGCTGAGGGTTTATTGGTGAGGTTAAAAGTGCAGGGTTGAGACCAATGTTTTTTGCTGCAAACTGTAAAAGCTGTGCTTGAACCTTTCAGAGAAATAACAATCAGAGTTCAGCATGATTTCATCACTCCGAGTCCTACACAATACTCAAGCGGTGAAAAACTGTGTGTCACCAAATTAAGTCAGTGTAAAGTGCTAAATAGGTGTGGGACAACATATTGATAAGATTGTTGTCCTTCTCAATGTGACACGAGAACCAATACACTGGCACCAAATATTTATATTTTAATTAATAAAATAAGGTGCTCTAAATAGATTTCCCTGCTCCCAGCGTCGCTACTTCATGACTCCTCAAGGTGGCGCTCAACACATGAATGAAGAAAACGTGATGATAGGTGTCCATGAGCAAGACACTGCTCCCGACGAGCTGGATGGCGCCTTGTGTATTAATGAATGTATGAATGGGTGAATGTGAGCCAAAATGTAAAGCGCTTTGGTGGCCATTGGGTCTGTGAAAGCGCTACATAAATACAGTCCATTTACCACTTACCATATCGGTATAGTGAGCCATGTATTGTGTATCGTATCGCGAGGTACCCTTTGATTCCCACCCCTAGTGTGAAACCAATTGTGTCCATGTCTGTGCACACCTGAGGGCTGAGAAACTGAGGCACTTGAGCGCGAAGACTAGGCTGGGACGAGTTGAGAGGTGGCACTGACGGCTGGGGAGGAGGCTGCTGCTGCAGGGCCCGGGCTTGTGCTGCTCCGCTACTACCAAACACTCCACTCTGCATCTACAAAAACGCGCACAAAACTACTCATTCAGAATCTGACTTCATGAGGATATGCTCATAGCTGTTACGCTGCAGGTTTAATGTGGGCATTATACCAATATCTACACAGAAATGTGGACGATGACTAATGCCCTGTTTACACGAAGGGAAGGCGCAGATATTTCCCTCCGGCTTGGCCTCTCAACTACACAAAAACCCTGTTTTAGCACAGAAAACGATTATTTCTAAGAAATTTCTGATAACGCCGGTTATGTCAACTGCGAGGTTTTTAAAACGTCACATTATGTGCCAGAAAATGCTTAATGTCATGTGAGCGCCCGGGTTTGGCATAGTTTTGATGACGCTCAAAGGTGTATTTATGCAAGTCGATGTTGTGTGCACGATGTTATTATTGAAAACAGAGGGGGTTACACATACCCACATTTACACAAACCCGGCTATGTGTAAATGTGGCCTAATATAATGCTGAAAAACAGTGACCCCAAAATGTACTTAAGCCACACTTACGAAATTAATATTTGTTTGTAAGAATGTCACTGTAATATACAAAACTAATCCAGACATAAAACATAAGACAGACAGACTTAGTCTAAAGTAAGTTAAATAGATATAGAAAAACTATAGATATGGTTCAATATCAAAGACAGATATACATATAGACCCACCTGTCTGTTGTTCAAGTTTTGCATTGCAACTCCAAGGCTCTGGCCAGGGAGTGAAGCACTACCCAATGGGAGCTTCAGGCTCGGAGAAGGCATAAACGGTGAGGTTTGGGCATCATCTGCTAGCCCAGCATCCTAAGGAAGAAAAAAACAGAAGTCAAACAATATCCACAACAATGTAAAGTCTTCTAGATGGAATAACCAGAATGTGCTGGTTTTGAATAGTGAGAAGCACAAACCTTGTCCAAGAAGGGGGGACGATCTGAAGAGGATTCTTTGGAGATGACTGAAGGCCTGCAGCCCATTGGTTTATTGACTAGGCCGTTGTTATAGTCAGAGATTGCGATCCCCCGTTTATCTAGTTCAGTCTTCTTCTCCAAAAGGGCGCCTACAACACAACTAATATTTAAATACAATATTCTAGCAAAGAAACTCAGAAGGAACTATATAGGTATAACACCTACTCATGGCCTGATCCAAGTTCATGTTGTTGCTCTTGAGAGCCTCTTCTGCAGGGTCTCTCTGCAAAGGCAAATACAGTAAAAACCCATGTATTATCCATTTGCATTAATAAATATTCATTATTAAAAGGCAATACGATTGTAACTAGACATTTATCATAGCAATATGTAAGGGATAACGTTCAACTAGCCAAGTCAGTATCACAAAATAAACCCCAGGCACAACAGTCAAATATACAGAGGGATATTTACAGAGATAAGCAGCACTTACAGGGAAGCCCATGTCAGTCAGCTGCTTAATGAGACGACTCATTATCCAGGTATCATCCTGTTTGTTTGGGACTTTTCCCTTTAAACAAAACCAGAGATCAATGAGCTCAATCTGCAGCATGTAATGTGACTAATACTTTTTTCATTTATTTTTGTTTTACCTTTGGTAGACTCTTTTTGGGTGGGTTGCCCCAGGAGTTGCAGGAGGAGTTGCTCTCCTGAGATGCAGTGCTGTTCCACATGTCACCTTCATCCTGTTCCCATTGCCCTGCAGACATGCCCATGTCCTCACCACCTCCCCAGCCATCTTGCATAGATTTGGAGGCTGGAGGATGAAAAGACAGACTTTTGGGAGTGTCCATAGTACAGATCAACATTTGCAAATGGTTATGTTTACAATTAAAAGAAACAAACAAATTTGTCCTTGCTGAAATAGCAAAACAATTACAATCCTGCAATGCATTATTTACACCAAAAGGGGGCCCCATTGTTGCACATTTCAAAGCTCTGATAACTAGCATCTGAACAACATCGATTTCCAACACTGTTAATTTGCAACTGGATAACAGCATTTGATATATATATATATTGAAATAAATGTAAATGAATAAAACTAACCAGGTTTGCAGGGGGCAGATCCAGGGGGTCCGTTGCCTCGACCATAGACCTCAGGGCCATTATCACCCCACCCACCTTGGGGTTTGCCCCATGCAGAAGTGCCATTGTCCACACTTGCTGCAGGGGCGGCTGGCTCGCCCCATGAGGGCTCAGGTTTTGAATGGACATTTGACATCTCACCCCATCCTGCAGAGAAATATTGTAAACTTCAGAACAAGTGCACCCTAAGTTAAGTTTTCACTGCATATTAAGTAATGTACTAAATGTACTTTAAAGGTTGGTACCATGTAGTACATACAGTGGGGTCCAAAAGATAAATATCTTCTATTTTGCCTTTTTTTCCCTCTAAAAATGATATTACCAGCATAACAATTATATTTAGCATTTTCCCCCTCTACAAAATACATTACCAGCATAACAGGGAGTGCGAAGTTGAATTTAAAAAAAAAATAACACATACATTTAAGAATTTAAAACATATACTGTAATTAAAGCTTTGCTTTATTTAAAAACAAATGGAACTTTGTTAGCTCCACTGTCTTAAAATTGAATAATAAGGTACAATATTAAATGTCTGTTTAGTTCTTGGCACATGAGAGAACTGAGGCTGCCATGTTAAATACAACTTTGGCACAGGGAGTGTAAATCTACACACAAACAGCAGAGGGCGTCGGGTCTGTTCCAAGTATCCTGCTGAGGAATAATGATACTCCCCACAGATGGAGACTCCAACTCTAATTACACACTTCCTCCTGGCTCAAACAATATATTGAACTGCACTCATAGACTGAATGTAAACACTATTCTGTTAACATGAACTTTTTTGTTTCTTGATTTGTATGGCATTATATTCAAAAGTATAGTGATACATTTTAACTAAATTAAAGGTCATTGACAATAAAGGCCAAAGTAAAGAGTCTTGTTTCTTACCTGGATTCATGTGGGTTGTTCTGCTGTGAGGCGGTCCAGTTTGATGTGGGCCAGCATTATCAGGGGAAATGTTATTATTGTTTGAGTTTGGCCCTCCATGGCTGTGAGCCTGCATGGGAGGTTGGTTATGGTGGGGATGATGATGATTATGATGGTTGTTGGGTACATTGTTGGCATTGCCAGGTCCTGGTTTGCCTTGGATACCAGGATTATTCCTGTCCCAAAGATTGACTGTCTTGTTGTAAGTGCTTGGGTCCCCCCAAGCTGAGGTACCGTCATCGATCTCCATCTTACGGCGAATGGAGGGTGGAGAGGGCTCTTCCCATCCAGTGGGGTCTCCAGTATGGTCAGGTTTAGAACCTCCACCATTTCCTCCACTCCATCCAGAGCCGCTCTGCTTTACAGAGCTAGGACCTCCCCAAGAACCCATGCTTCCACTGCCACTATTGCCATTGGTGCCCTCTTGAGGCTTGTTATTCCATCCTTGTGGTGGCACACTGGAGCGTTGTGCATCTCCCCAGTTTCCCCCTACTCCAGGGGCAGGCTTTCCCCATCCTCTGGAGCTCTCGTTCCAGCTGGTAGCCTCTCCCTCCCAGGTAGAGCTGGAGGGACCATTTTTCTTTCCATCTCCAGGTTCACCCCATTCTCCTCCAGACCCACTTTCTCCACCAGGTCCATTGCCCCATCCGTGAGATTGTTTGTGCCCCTCAGCCCAGCCCTGTGGTTTGGCTTTAGAGTGACTGTCTTCCCAGGTAGGAGACTTATCCCCTGAACCCCAAGTCTGACCACTTTTTTGCAGGTTGCCACCTGGGCCTCCGGCTGGGTTACTGCTCCAACTTCCAGGAGCACTGGAAGGTTTCTTGTTGCTGGTTGGATCAGCCCAACCAGAGCTAGCCTGGGGGGATGGCATGGCTGTGGCCCATCCAGATGCAGCTCCAGTACTAGGACAGAGGCCCTCATTCTTGCCTCCAGAGTCAGGTCTGGATGTAGTGCCAGAGTTTGGATTGGCACTGCCAGAAATTGGTGTTGGTCCTCCTTTGACTGCATTTGATGATGAGCACCAGGCTTCAGTCCCAATGTCATTCTTGCGGTTGGAGCGTGCAGCTTCTTCAATCTCCCAAGCTGTGTGCTGTCGCACGGGTGTTTGTCCCCAGCCTGTGTTACACAGAACCCGAGGGTCCATATCTTGGGCTGGCAGAATAGGGGGAGCCTCATCTCTTGATGAGTGGTCCCTCATGCGAGGATGACATTCCATGCTGTCACTGCTTCCTTCACTAGCTGTAGCATTGGCCCCACGGACCCAAGAATTGAGCTGCTGCTCTTGGGTGGGAGAGCATGAAGAATCCCATCCTTTGGCCTCACTGTTGGAATGCTTACCCCAGTCCCCAGTTGAGGGAGCTTGTCCCCAGCCAGAAGTGCCTGAGACCCCTCCTTGTCCCCAGCTGCTCCCTGAGTCCCAACCAGAGTCTTTTGAGCCACCACCAGATTTGGCATCTCCATTACCCCAAACAGATTCTCCGTCTCCATTGACTTGCGAGGCACCTCCTGGAGTTTGAATAAACGAGCCCATGCCTGCAGGGCCAACGCCCCAGTTAGACAGGCTGTGGCCTGGGCTTCTGGGCTCCTGCTTAGTGTGATTTGGTCCATCAGTGTTAAGGTTCTGAGGTTCAGAGATGAAAGACACATTCGTGGATGGGGTGGAGTGTGGCTCTGAGGAGTCACTGGGCACAATGCTACCCCATGTGGTGCTGCCATTGCCACTGCCACCATTACCTGCAGAATTTCCATTGGCACCACCCATACTGCCACTGCTGCTAGAGCCCTGACTGGGCAAAGTGCCCGGCGGGCTACAGAGATTAGGAGGAGGAGGGTTGCTTCCTCCTGAGCTGCCGCCACCCATGCCGGTCCCTTCATGTCCCAGAACTGGCCAGGCAGAGGGGTTGGCGTTGGGGTTTAAGTTCAAGTTAAAGTTGGAGGAGCCCCAACCCCTGGCTCCTACTGATGTGCTGGAAACTTCATTCTTCCCTTCTCCTCCACTGGCAGGAGAAGGGCCAGAGCCCCAGCCTCTGCTGGCCCCACCCTGACTAGAGAGTAGACCTCCTGAGTGGCTGGCATTGGCTTTGCTGGGGTGATTGGTGGAGAAATGGCCTTGTTGGCCAGCTCCTGTGGCCATGCTCATGCTGCTAATGTCACTGATACTTTCAGTATCCAAGGGGCATCCTGCAGGTGCGTGGCTTTCTTTGCATGAAATGGAAGGCCACGCCTCCGTATCGCGCTCGTCAATAATCAGTGGATCCCAGCCGCTGCAGCTGTTGGTAGAGGCTGTAGTGGCACTGCGACTGAGGGATATATTCTCATACTGGGCTGCCAGGCCACTCTGTGGGGGCAGCTCTACAAAAAGAATTGGAGAGAAAGAAACAAACTATTAAGATACTGTGACTGTAATATATATTCATTTAATTAATTCATGACATTATCACAACAAGGCATTATTTTCTTTATAGACTACATGTTATTACAAAATACATTATATATCTAAAAGTAGTTATCAATACTGCAATTAGATTTTGGGAAAAAAAAAAATATATATATATATATATATATATATATATATATACATATATTTCAAAAAATATATGAAAACACCTTTTCTAGACAAATACAAAGTTCTCATATGATGCATTTTTAAAGTATTTGCATAACAAAAAAAAAAATCAAAATTACCATTTACCGCGAGATCTGCTTAGACTGATCAAGACATTTTTTTTCTTCCTTTAAGACAAATTGGGTTTTACTTTTATATCAGCATGGTAGCCTTGGTCATAACCTATTAAAAAATATAACAAAAATGCACCTTCAAAAATGCAGGTTCACATGTATGTGCTAGCCTGAAGTCATTATGTGTCACCAAAAAACCTACCAACCACAACCATCTCCCTCTGCTGGACTGACAGGTTACAACCAAAGACTATGGTTTCAAAGATATTCATTCTAAATCTGATCTGACACATTGAGCTCAACATTGAAACCGTGCAAATGCCCACATATGGATAATAAGATCCGGTTCTATTCATTTGTTGGCAAATTCTGCCCAGCCTCCTGGCACTCACTCAACTTTGTTGTTGTTTTTGTGTGGCTTTGCATGAGCAGACAGCTCAGTCTGTGTCAGATCTGAGTGAAGCAGCAGCAGCGTTCGTGCACACAAAGCTTTGTGACGCCAATCACGCAAAAAACCCTTTCAACTAAAGATAAAGAAGAGGGAGTGTATAAAAGAGAGGATAGTGCATTTCCAACACAAACGCTGTCCTTCTAAAGAGTCACTGCGTAGTAAAGGACGCCATTTTATCAAATCTGAACTGAAGCCAAAAAAGCTTAGAGCTGCCGTCAACGTCTCGCTACAGAAAGCTTATCAGATGAGCACAGCAAACCTCTGCCCTGCATTAATCTCTAACAAGCAATGCAATAGCTTTAAGGATTTGTGTTTTATTTGCAGTTATTTGAATGATACGCTTCCAAATCAAACAGCAGCAGTACAGCAGCGAGCAAAGGAAATGCCTCTTATCAGCGCGTGGAGGATCGTACTATGAGGTTTGGAGGGGGTGGGGTCAAGAGAAGTGGAAAAGTACCTGAAGAGAGATGTCGCCCAACCATCCTGAGAGAAGCGCTAGGCTGCGTGCAGAGCACTGGCCATCCCTGTTACAATATGTCTGCTGCTCGAGAGGCTTCCGAGGCTCATATTTGAAATGCTGCCAAGGAGCTGCAGCTCAGTACACGAGCGACCGCCCCGTTCGTCCCTCACAGCTTCGGCAGGATCCGATCTCTGTTCCCTCACCCAGGCTTTATTTATAACTACCTCTAGTCCTGATTCGGAGAGGAGACTCTCTCGTGAGGGAGGGGAAAGGGGCTGCATGGGAGTTGAAGGTTAAAGCCAAAAGCATTCCGTTGTGCCATTAGGAGGGCGAAAAAAAAAGAGAGATTCCTTTTCTTGTGCAACTTTCTCTTCTTTCATGCTTTCAAAGTGTCACAAAACATTTAGCCGAGGCCATTCAGACAGCAATTAGCACCGCTGCTCACAATAGAGCGAGCTGAATAGATGCACAAATGCAAGCCAGCCTCAGAGCATAGGCTGCACTGCAAAAACTGCAAACACACACTGCTCCCTGTCATAATGGCTAATTTTTAGTATAATATTAAATCATCTTGTAATATTAAAAGTACAGTGGGTGTGCGAAGTTGTAGCTCTGCATACTAGAGGTGCAGTCCAAAGTTTAGAGGAAAACAACACTTCAGTGACTGAATGGGAAACAGGATAAACACACCAAATGAGGCTCACATGTAGGTGGGCAGGTGGCCAAGGGCTAAATGTCTGTGCAGAGTGTGCCCGTGCTTTAATGATGCAAAGGAGATAAAAAGACATCCGGAAAGCATGCTTGCTGGAAGAAAAGAAGGGATGGCTCCAGTACAGGAGAGATAGAAACACAGAAAATGAGACGAACACTTACAAAAGCACACTAGCTCTTGGCATCAAGGAGGGCATTGTTTACAAATGATCCCAGCGCCTCCTATACACAAAACACCAAAGTCTGAAGAGAACAGACTCGTATTATACTCCAACTCAGAGCCAGCTTTTTCTAGCCAAATATGCAATGATGTAATCAAAGCCTCATTATTGATTATTCCCTTTTCTCCAAATGACCCTTTTATGAAAACCCTCCAACAAGTAGATCTAAATGCTAGATTTGATTTAGGTTTTACTACCTAAATAGTTATTGGTTGGTTTTGTTTGTCTTTCTGTAGTAACTAATACACTAAGTACTATCCAGGCAGCACGATGCAGCCGAGGAAGGGGAAAGGAGCGAGTTTACCATCCTCTGTTAGAGACAAACTAATCCACTCAAACACTAGACAAACAGCGGCACATGTGCACACTTTCTGAACTCTAAATTTTAGGATGTAATTTGTTACAATTAGAGGTCAGCCATTGTTGTTTTTACATTTTGTGAATAATATACAACAAAGAAAAGTCTAACCTTTGCCATTTTTTTTCAAAATTGGAAGGAAGATTCAAGTGTATTAGCAATGTTAATTTTAAATTAAAGGGTTAGTTCACCCAAAAATGAAAATTAAGTCATTAATTACTCACCCCCATGCTGTTCCAACCCCGTAAGACCTTCGTTCATCTTCGGAACACAAATGAAGATATTTTTGATTGAATCTGAGAGCTAGATCAGTCCTACATAGGATGCCTAAGGGACTGGCTCTTGACGGCCCATAAAGTCATTAAAGAAAAGGTTTAAATATTCCATGTGCCTACAGCGGCTCAATTATAAGTTTATCAAGCGACGAGACTACTTTTTGTGCGAAAAAAACATAAATAACGACTTTATTCCACTATTCCATTACTTCCTTATGGGTGCATGCGCGAGAACTGAGACGAGGACGTTCTCATTCGTCTACTTCTTGTTACGGGCTGCTCACCGCTTAGGAGTTTTACCGCCCCCTACCGTATAAGATGATGTGCTGATATAGCTGGAAGCGCAAAACTTTCTGTTTACAAGCAGAGGAAGATGCACGCGGTACATACGCTTTTCAATTAGCGTATTTTCCGTACTATAAGGTGCACTTAAAAGCCTTTAATCTTCTCAAAAAACGACAGTGTTCCTTATAATCCGGAGCGCCTTATATATGGATCATCATTTTATACGGTACGTGGCGGTAAAACTCCTAAGCGGTGAGCAGCCGGTAACAAGAAGTAGACGAATGAGAACGTCCTCGTCTCAGTTCTCGCGCATGCGCCCATAAGGAAGTAATAGAATAGTGGAATAAAGTCGTTATTTATGTTTTTTTCGCACAAAAAGTAGTCTCGTCGCTTGATAAACTTATAATTGAGCCGCTGTAGGCACATGGAATATTTAAACCTTTTCTTTAATGACTTTATGGGCCGTCAAGAGCCAGTCCCTCTAGGACTGATCCAGCTCTCAGATTCAATCAAAAATATCTTTATTTGTGTTCCGAAGATGAACGAAGGTCTTACGGGGTTGGAACAGCATGGGGGTGAGTAATTAATGACTTAATTTTCATTTTTGGGTGAACTAACCCTTTAAACTGAACGCATCAGGAATGTAAATGTGTAATTTACCTAAATATAAATTACCCATTACTATATTCATACCATACTAAAAATGGCATCTTGACTAAAATTAAATGGTCTAGCCATTTTCATTTACTTTTTAAAATATTTCTAAATGGTTTACATTTTTTATTTTAGTTTTAGTTAAGAATTAATACATCAACTTATTTCAGCAAGTTGCCAAAGCATCAATTCTAATTAGTTTTTTGTTTTTCAATTTATTTGTTTGTTAGTTACAATAAATGCTCTGGTTTGTAATAACTACACACGTTGAAACACATCTCTCTAGTCTTGAGACCTCTGCATTCGATTCCTTTCCAATGCAATCCATCTCGTTGTTTTAACTAAAAGCAGAACAGCACCAAATGCATCCTTAACATTTTTTGCCCTGTGTTTATATATGCATTCATGTACAAATCAATAGTAGCGGTATATGGGACGAAGAACACAGGGCTTTATTGATATTGCCATTGTCAGCTGTTGCAAAGATGCATAGTGGGAGAGAGAAGGGCAGGGCCAGCAATGCATATGCAACAACCATTCGTCTAGTTCTACTATACCACACTCCCGCTCATCCACAGCAGGATGTGACATCAGTAATAGGCAGAGACTAGGCGACCACCACCATTGGGCAGCAGGGGGCGACTAAAACAGATGTTAGCAGAATAACACAGGCATGACAATAACAACTCAACCAACTAATCAAGACCAGGCAATAAAATAGTACAGAGCCGAGTGTTGGTATAGATTGCTGACAAATCATTTTTTCTGGATCTCAATGTCTGTGTATGTGCATGTGTTCTCTGTAAACCAAAGAAATGGAAAGCTAGCTGTACTTGCTTGAAGCAAACTACTCAACCAGAATATTACTTTTGGGAAGAAGAGAGGCTTCACTCCATTTTACATGGGGAAGCTCTATTTATCATTTCCTAAGCTGGGCCTTCTCATCCCGGTCAACTTCCAGGTCACAACAGTGTTAGTAGGATGCATGCAAGTTGTATGGGTGTGACAGGAAAAAAAGAGAAAGAGAGAAAGTTTGTATGGCCGGGAGCAGTGCCAGTGCTCAGGTCTGTTTGGTGGTTGGGGGAAGACAACACAGGACTCACTGAGGCAAAAAGGCCCATAATGAGGCTGATAATTCCTCTGCAACAGCAGGCCTGTAAGTTGTAATTCACTCCACAGTGCAGCCGGCCACACTGTGCAACATAAACCTCAAATCTACATCCAGAAACAAATACACTAGGCCTTAAAGGTGAAGAGTGTAATTTATGTTCCTCTAACAACAACAAACCCTACTGCTAAATAATGACCCTTGACCCTGGGATCCGGTTTCATTCACACCATTACAAGCTGTATACCGAATCACACTATTACATGCGTGATTGTGTAAATACTCACAGACACATGAAAATGTGCATGAGGACCCACAAAAGTAAAAATGCAGCGACTTGTACAATTTCTGAGGATAGAAGGCAAAGCATTTCTGACCCTTGGGCTGTTTTACATTAGATATCCATGTGACGACTGTAGGAAAGCAAAAGAGACAAGCTAAATGAATACAGCCTCTGTGCTGCTGCTGCTTCTGGCTTAAAGCAGAGCTGTGGGCCATTCGGCTGCATTCCAGCGGCTTCCTGTAAAAACACACACACAGAGAGAAAGCTGGGAGCTCTTATTACTTGCTAGGCTCCCAATGACCGTTAAGTAACATTCAGCGGAACCACAGCTCAGTGCACGTGTCGACTCAAAACATACCCAAAAGCAAACTCAACAAATAGAGACAGAAGAAAGCAAGGCAAGGAAAGAAATGCAAAATGTAGGTAGGTTTTTAAAAACCATCACAATGCATTCTGGGACTGCCATCCAGGCAATGCACATGATCTCTTGAACACAATGGCCAATCAGAGTTGTTTAATTTAGTCCGAATCCACATAAATGCCAGAGCTCTGCATGCTTACGAATTAATTATGCAGTGTAGATATCTATTGATTTTAATGGAACTTTGTAACATCGCCAACAGAGATGAATGACAGCTTTTTAGTGGTTGTAAATGGAGTGGTCTTTATGTGCTTTCGAGGCTATATATAATTAATTGAATAAAAAGTTTTGTTTTTCATGCTGCTAAGAGGACTGATGGCTAAGTACATGCTGCTAAATCTCAGATGTGACATCTATATACAAATGCGGGATTCACTCTCGAAAATGCAATTGACATTGATAACTAGCACAGGAATAAAAAAACATACCATGTCAAAATAGATAAATGCAGGCTAATAGAAAATTATTCATATCAATATATTTTTAATATTCCATTTCAATTAGTTGTGAAAAAAAATAATGAATAATGTAAATAATCTTGAACGTCTCACTGCACATTGTTGTTCTTGTATGGTGGAGCCGTTGCTTACAAATTACATCTGCACTTTACTGGAGAACCCTTACTAATTTCAGATGCATAGTGATTTGAATCTTAATTGTCCATCACACAGCATAATTACAATTTGAAGTTTTAGTGAACTTGAATCGTTTAATTGTCCATTGGACTAGTAAGATTAAAATGCTCTGCAAATCCATTAAAATAATTTACAATAATTGTGACCAAATAATGCTTTTTTTTAATTGCAACATGTACAGGTATGCTTGTTATGATGCAAAAATCTCAATTTGAACATAAAAAGTGATAAGACAAAGATGCATGTGCAACAACAATAACACACACAGTTTTAATCTACTGTCTTAGCATAATACAACTTGTATATCAGAATATGGTTGGTCTATTAATATCGAAGTCTAAATGCTATATATGTAGGCCTAACTCTGTTTGACATTTTGTATCAGAGTCCCTGCTCCATATCTCTAACTATCGCCAAAGGGGTCCATGCCCTGAAAAGCATTGACGACCCCTGCTTCAGAGCAGAGCCAATCAATACTCTGGCATGAGACATGTATTGGTCGGCACATGGACAGTTCTTCTCTCCTCCCAATCAGAGGAGACTCCCTTAAAATCACGCACATTTACTGTAAGCTGTGAATCACCCCTGCCCACAGAGCTGATCGTCTGCCATTTCTCCTTTCTCCTCTCAAACTCATTCTTTCACTCCGCCACAGCAATCGAGAAGCCACAGAAACAGCTGAAGACTGCCAAGTCCACGTACAAACTACAACACTCTTGGCACACCCACACGCCTCCAAACACAGGAAGTAGCAAAGAACAGCTCAGCATGACTGTTTCTCTCCACCTAACTTTCTTTGCCTGCAAAACAGAGATGGCGAAAAAAACAGCATCCACTACTGCCTACTGCACATGCACACATGAATGAGTTCAAACAACACTATAACAAAAAGACCATGATTAAATGTCAACAGGAGATTTTAACAAGACCCTGTCTGTGTGATGAATAAATTAGTCCATTTTATTGCCCATTGAACCACATCTTTTGTGCCTCATTAGGGGCTGCTCACACATAATGTACTTTTTCATTGCACAGTGCTACTTTAACATTGTTTGTTTACGTAAACATGCGCTACCAAAGCATTTCTGACAGTCATGCTCCACATCTCGCTTCTCTTGCAGTGTCTTGCACAACACGCCATTGTAAAAATGCTGCACTCAAAATAAGTTACACTTAAAAAAAACTAATCTCTTTTCTACTGCACGTGCCTTACATTCATTATGAATGTGAATGGCACCTTAGATTAAAAAATAGCTTGACACAACACGGTGGAATGGAAAAAGAGGCATTTTTTTTTTTATTATTAAAATCTAATATTATGCCTGAATATAGTTTCAGATTTCCCAATTTGTCTCAGTTCAAAATCACAATTTCAATTCAATTCCCATTTAATTCTTGGGTATATTGTTGGGTCCATTCATCAATCAATCATTAAAGAAGTAGTTCACTTTTAAAAAAAACTTTTGCTGATAATTTACTCACCCCATGTCATCCAAGATATCCATGTGATTCTTTCTTCAGTCGAAAAGAAATTAAAATGACAAATAAAATTAACAAATCTTTTTTCGTGTCATTTGGTTCATTAAACGAAAGAAATTCGTAAAATGATTCGTTCATTCTGATGAACAAGTTCGAACAGGAGAGTCACGAACGTATATCACAGAACAGAGCAAGGCGACCATTTGAACTTATAAAATGTTTTTTTTTTTTTTAAATGAGCGATCGTTTCGCTTGATAAGACCCTTATTCATCGTCTGGAATCGTTTAAAGTCCTTAAACTGAACTTGCATAGAAACTGTCTTTTGGACCTTGAACCATTTGGTTCCCACTGAAGTGCATTATATGGAGAAAATCCTGGAATGTTTTCATCAAAAACCTTAATTTCTTTTTGACTGAAGAAAGAAAGACATGGACATCTTGGATGGCATGGGGGCGAGTAAATTATCAGCAAAAGTTTTTTTTTTATAAGTGAACTACTCCTTTAAATCCTGTTTTACCCAGCCCTATTCATTATACCATAAAATTCCCCAAAAAAATTCTCTGCCTATTTGTAATTTGTTTTGTCGTCAAGTCTCCATTTATCACCTCGAAGATAGATCATTTATTAAGAACACAGTTTTATATTATAGTTTGTGCTATACTGTATGACCAAGGGTTACCCACAGCCTGTACAAACCAAGGTTCCAAATGACCTCCGCCACAAACATTTTATAAAACGGCAAAAAAAAAAAGACACCAACTTTGACCGACACAAAGGCCATGAGATTTTTCTGGGCTGCACCCTGGTCCCTGACTCAGCATGCTGTCTCGTGTGCATCATGAAGGAGAGGCTGACCTGGGTGGGTCTGGCAGGAGAAGGGTTGAGGTGTAAGGCTGGCGGACACTGGCTGCGCAAGAGCCGTGCTCCCGGCGGGCAGAGGTTGGCCCCGCTTCAGTAGCTGCTTGTGTTCGTGTTGACGGAAACGAGGGGGCACCTCTCTGGGCGGGTAGCGAGGGGCTGCCGGCTGCTGCTGTTGGTTGCTGGAGGGTGCGCGCTTGCCATTGCCACCAATGCTGCTGCTGGCTGAGGGCACAGACGGGTTGATGGCGGTGCTGGGGTTGGTGGGGGGAGGAGGGGTGGGGCTGGGCTTGGCAGAGTCTGGCACTGTGGACACAGAGATGAAAGAGCGAGAGAAAGACAGACAGAGAGAGAGAGAGAGAGAGAGAGAGAGAGAGAGAGAGAGAGAGAGAGAGAGAGAGAGAGAGAGAGAGAGAGAGAGAGAGAGAGGGAGAGGGAAAGCATAAAGTTAATTTTAGCACATGCCATAACGAAAGCAAACAGGAAGTGTCTTTAGAGGGATGACTACGAGAGGATTCGGGAGGGATGAGCGGGTGCGAGACCATTGAGGATGTCGGTTTGCCTGTCTCTACCGATCACAGACGCAGAAGAGCGCTTGGGGAGGGAGACGAAAAGAAACGAAAGTGCCGTTTATCTTAATACCTCAGTGTTGTGGAGGAGGTAGAAACAGTTACACAATTAGCCATCAGAGAGAATGATCCAGGCAGATCTCCGCCTGAGGCAGAGGCAAAGATGAAGCAGTGGGAGCACAAACATTTGTGTGAATGAGTGCTGGACTTACGTAACGCACTCCTCTCACACATACGGGGGAGATGCATAAACTGTTGGGGGATAAACCACTGTCTGGAGGAGGAGAAGCTTGGAGGGGAAAAAAAAAAAACCAAAAACTATTTGATAACTCTATTTCGTGGGTTTTAGGGCTTTTATTGATTTTAGGAGCTTCTGAATTTTTAGAGTGACAGAAATATCAAAAATCATTAAAAGATAGGTCTAGAACTCATCTCTCCCTCACAACCTCTGTATAAATACGGTGTTTTCTGTCACTCATTAAAGAAGGTTTGTGGCAATCAGGTGAACTACACTCTCCAGCATCCACTGCTTCTTTCCAATAGGCTGAAAAGAGGCTCACATACACTATAGATTATGCAATGGAGGGGCCCAGTGTGACAGCCTGAATGCTAACATGAAAACATGAATCCTGAGCTAGTGTGAACATGTCCTTTCAATTTCTCCCTTTCTCTCTCCCTCACATGCAAGTCCCTCCCCCAGTCGTGGCCCCTTGCTCTCTTTCATGGCATGTTAGCAGCACAGACACTCTCCAGTGGCGCAGTCGCAGTGCTAAGCTGGAATCGGTGACGCCAATCCCCGATTAAGTCCAGCTCAGCCTGCCTGCCAAGAGCTGGCCGACCAATCGCGACAGATTCCTCCACTCCTCTCACATACATGTCTGAGTTGGAACACCGTTACAGCCGATTATGAACGCGTTACAGGAAGCATGCGGACTGCCAAACGCATGGCTAATTTCTCCTGATTATTCTGGGAGTACCTGCACATTCACATTTTTACCCCAGGGCACTGAAACGTCGCTGCAGTCAGGGCCCTTTGATGAAGGGTA
Source organism: Pimephales promelas (assembly GCF_988280905.1). Taxonomy (NCBI): domain Eukaryota; kingdom Metazoa; phylum Chordata; class Actinopteri; order Cypriniformes; family Leuciscidae; genus Pimephales; species Pimephales promelas. The sequence goes on from NC_142771.1 coordinate 26,253,394, forward strand.
TTCTAGAAGCTTCTGTGGAAACTGTCAGCACTAGTCCAATCACAACGCAGCACTGGCGAGGGGCGGTTTGAGAGTGGAAGGGGGAGGGAGATGGAATGAGTCCTCGAATGGGAGACAACGGGGGAAAATAAGAGTCTCTGTATGTATGCATCTAAATCCAGCTCTCTGAACACTGGACACACAACAAAAATCCAGACCGTTGGGAAATTCATGTGAACTGAAATGCTTTAACTGCTAACCAGTTTACTGAGACTTATTTTAAAGCTTTGTTGCTCTGATACACAAACGTACAAAAGCCTTAAGGCAACTCACAAGACAAGACCATTGACACAGGTTATATTATGGGTTAATAATAAACTAATAAAATGAATAACAATATAATAATAATGACAATAATAATTAAATAATAAAATATACTAATATAACATTTACTTTGCTAAAACTATTATTCATGTTTTTTTTGTTGTTTTGAAGCAAGCATGTACATAAACAAACAACAACAAAAAAAACTCACATGATATGACAGTGGATACAAGGCAACATATTATATGCATTATTACAGTGATGAATAACTAGTTCATCTGCCCTGAATAGAATATCCATTACAAGAATGACGATTTAGACAACTTTTTAACTATAAACAAAGTATTTAATGATTGATTGTGCTTTAACAAATATGAGCTTCACATTTCTGCTTTGGAACCCACGTTTTGCAAGTGCACAACCCAGTGTGTCTTTCCATTATAAGTGTCTTACTGTTACTAGAAATAGAAAGGTTAAAAGAAATAAAGAAATGATTGTCTATGGAAATGGATATTATGCCATTAATGCTGTTGAAGAAAATTATTTTAATTCCCATTGTGTATGAAACAGAAACACTGAACAAACACTGCTTGTGTAGAAATGCAAAAGCTTTTTCATATATTATTTTTCTCAAATAAACAAATCGAACAAACAAAAAAAAGCGCTCCAACAAATCATAAAAGAAAATTGCTCTATAGGGAAAAGAAAAGACTGACAGAGGAAAAGCAGACATAAGCTATTGGCGAGGCCGCATTAGATATTAAAGATGTCTGTTTGCAAAACAGCTCAAATGCATTCAGCATTTCATATCAAAGAGGGGGAAAAAAAAGCATATTAATAGTGGCCCAAGGGGGTATTTTCCATCGCACGGCATGCTACAGATCTCTCTCGCTTTCACGTAGACGGCTTTATTTACTGTCTTATGAGAAATTAAATCCTGCATTAAACGTTCAATTCTTCGACTTCATAGGACAGATGAAAGCACTAAAGGTATGAGAATGGTGTAACATGTCTTGGTATGATGAAATTACAGGACCTGAGCCCAGTCTAAATACAGAGGAGACATCTTAAATGTAAATACAGCACAATGACTATGCCTCCTACAACAGACACACACTCCGCACATGCTGCTAAAGCGTAATGACAGGCTTTTCAATATGAGCAGTCACTTCAAACAGAGGCCAAAAAGTGCTGAGTGGGTTTATTTTGATCAAAAGCGCTTTCCAGCACCGATTTCAGACTGTAATTGAGTTATGAAACAAGACAAAGGCTTTGGGATGTGGAAATGTGAATCAGACCTCACAGAGTGAACAGGTTTTTGAGGTCAATATAATTGAATGTCACTCTCTCTCAATGGCAAGTTAGTGGCCGTCTGTGGAGGAGAGAACAGGCAGATATTGAGATACCAAATCATTATCTGTCACTTTGACAGACTCTTGTAAATGTTTTGCCATGCTCTATTTTAAACCGTTGTTTTCCCAAACATGAAAACATAGGCTACAATGATAGTTAAGGAACTAACATCATGTACAACTGACAAGAAAGTTTGGAGAAAACAATAATGATATATATATATATATATATATATATAATATATATTTTAGTTTTTGGAAAAATTTGAATGATTTGCATCTATACAAAAACTCAAGTTTCCGTGAAATTGTTGGAGAAAATGCTTGGTATTGTTAATGTAATGTAATCACGAATGTAATATCACAAGCCTATCATAGCGCTCCCACACTTTCTGACCAGGGAATTTCCATGTTCTTTTCGTGATGTTTAATCCTGCTCAATTGTGCTACAAAAACATTGTAGCACTTGACGAATAGACATTTCTTCACAAACATTTAGCCTCAACGGACCCACATTGCAATAAGGATTAGGAACTTTAAGAAGTGTTATAACTCAATTTCTACCTGATACAATACTTTAGAGCTTAGCATAACAAGAAAAATGTATATTCATAAAATGTTTGACTCATTTACATGATTTTTTTTTCATGTTTACAGTTAAGCTCCCTTATACATAGAGGTTTTCCTGTTCTTAAAAACAACAAAAACAAATGCTGAGAGGGTGAAGTAAAAAAAAGAAACACCATGATCTTTTAATAGCTTTTTAAGCTAATTTTAAAGCTCATTTTGCCTTATTTTTAATCATTTTAAGTACTGAGGCCCTATAGGAGTTTGCTGAGGCCCCTTGGTTGAGAACCACTAATTTCTAACACATATAGAAATGTATATTTTCCAGGCCCGAAAAAAAAAAAAACACTTGTAAAATCGCCTGATAGCTCTAGGTTTTGCAGGACTGTGGAAACCCTATTCTGTGGCAAGAGATCTAACTTTTTTTTTTTACTTGCTCTCAAAATGTAAAAGAAAACAGAAAATTGTCTGCACAAATAAATACTACGCACAAATTCTCACCAAATTCAAAGCCAAAACTTTCATTAGAGTATTTTTTTCATAATTTCGAACCCCTATTCACATTCCATACTGAGAGAATATTTCTGAAGCAGTGAAACATCTGATATCTTATTTTATCTGTAAAAAAGACATTTTTTAATTCAGTAAATGAGAGCTCATTTTTAGCCTCAGAGTGCAGAGGGTATCCTCTGTTTGTGCAACGTCCTCACGAGCCAGACACATGGAGCATTTCTCCTTAGGGTGGCACTTCCACAGACACCTTGAGATGCCTTGTGCATCCCCAGGTCCCAGACTAAGCTTGTTGCTATGGAGATACACACCTTGCAGTTGTTTTTTTCTCTCCGCCTCTCCCAGATCTCATCACAGCAGAGCATCTGTCACTTCCTCACAACACAAACAAACCTCACACAGGATGCACAAAATGTAATAAACTGACAGTTCAAAATGAGTGAGCAGATGTTAACATATAATACTGTTTTAGGCGAGGCAGTTTTATGTGCAGTTAAGCAAGCAGCTGACTCAGGAAATGATGGGTAATACTTTTCATTATAACTGCTATGTAAGGAACCATGCTATTTGAATGGCTAAGGGGAGGACACTGCATTTTTGTGCTTTGTCAGCAAGAGCAGATGCAATAAAATAAATTAAAAAAAATGTATTAACAAAAAAAAACTTCTTTTAAACTAATAATATTTTCCTATGTCTTTTTGATCAAATAAATGCAGCATTGTGAATAGTACTTGATCTCTGTTGCATATTTTCCTTTTTTTTAAGTTGGAAATTGACTGGCATGGTGGCTCGGTGGGTAGCACTATTGCTTCACATGGAAGAACGTTTGCATGTTTTCCCCTTGATACAGTCCAAAGACATGCAGGTTAGGTGGATTGGACAAGCCAAATTGGCCATTGATGTGAATGAGTGTGTGTGTCTGAGAACTAATTGGGAGGGTTGGGAAAAGACCTGGCAACCTATCCTGGAAAACACATTGCCATGAAAATTCATGGATGTTCTCTCAATAGTCAGGAATACGACTGAATACGATATGACGGAAATGGTAATATACATAGATAGTAGTTAAAATATAGTTAAAATCAAAAGACTCAAAACGATAATAAACTAGAAGTATGACTAGCCATCGTAAAATAGCCTATAAGAGCAAAACTATTTTTCTGTGTTGGTGTCAGATATACCAGAATAAATGAACAGAATCTCAGCATTAAGCATCATAAAAAAACATTACCTCAAGCAAATAATCTTTTGTTTTTACAGTATCAAACTCTAGATGTCAAACAAAAAAGCCAGCTCTTGGTCAGAGTTCATTACCCTGCAGGAGAGAGATTAGCTCTAATACGATCTACACAGTCGAGAGTGACGTGTGACTCGACCCTGCCAATGGACACGTTTCAAAAGCTTCAAACATAAGATCATTAATCAGTGGAAGACATTGCAGGGAAATAATCACAAGGCTCGCCTATCATGCTAATCTCATCGCTTTCCATATTTAACCTTGCACGAATGAGTCCGGAGATCTTAATTAGCAGCGTTTAAATATGTAGCTGTATTTAAGGCCTGCGGTTTCTCGCAGAGAGATGAAAAGATCCACACGAGGAGGAGACTGGGAGCTGCTCTACATGAAAACTGGAGCGACTGGGGAAGTGTCTCATGGGACGAGCACAGAGCAGAGAGAGATCCTTATCATACTCACCCTCAATTAACCGCACTTCAACTGAACACCCTCTCCTTCTCTCTGGCACATGCGCTAACAAAGAGTAATAAAATGATCGGATCGTCATAACACTGACACTGTATTGTAAATGAACAATTCAACTATTCACTTCATAAATTATTCGTTTAAATAACAATAAGGTTCAATTCCTTACGTTGTGCAACTTTATTTTACTAGCGTGACAGCAGATCAGCCGATTTCAAAATGTTGTAGTTCCAGTAAAAAGTAGCAGACTAGTGTAACAATGCCAAATATCACTTTGTATTACACACAAGCAAACTGAATCAATACTCAAAGGGACTTTCTACAGTGGCCTTCATCATCTCTCAAAAGAAATAAATAATTAATGTAGATGGTTATTTTTTTATATAAAAAGATTGACTCATTTAAATCATCACACTGGACAGGAACTTCTAAAAGGAGAATATTAATATTTAGTTCAATACTATTGTTTATCAATATACAATACCGCTTAAAGGTTTGGGAAATAACTTTTGACGAAAGTTAAGAAATACATATTTTTATTCAGCAAGCAAGCATGCATTAAACTGATCAAAATTGACCATTCATTTGAAATTTCTATTTATCAAAATTTTAAATTATTATATTGTTGTCTGAGGTCAACTTATGACGTTAGCTTAGTTTTTGCATTGAAAAACATCAAAATGAATAAGTAATAGGCTATTTTCTACCCTAGTTTTGAGCCTAGCTCAAAAACGCTCGGCTTTTATGGGTGTCTCGCACTGAAGACTTGGAAGTAAACGCCCACTGCTGTGAGTGGATAACAGTTTTGCATATTAAAATGAGTTTCAACTCACTCGTCAGTGCACGTGGGGGAAATTGTTTTGAAAACGTCTAATGTTGTAAAATGAATGATTCGCCCACATGTTCGCCCAGAGTCCGTGTGTTGCACCATTCCTGTCAGATCTAATATAGATGGCACAGGACAGTTCTTTAATCTTAATCAGTCTGCAAATCCAGTCTTGTTGACAAAACAATCCTCAGTGAAATGAAGCGAACAGACGGACAATGTTTTACCCTCATCAGCTGGAACGTCATTAAAAATAAAGTTTATCCATGCAGTCCTATTGGAATCCAGAGGAAGCTTATTCAGCGACTGTCTTCTTCCACAACCAGGCTCTGCAAAATATTCTGTATTGCTCGGTAGCTCGATCCGGTTTGTCATCACGAGTTAGGCCTATGTTATTTAGCTATGTGTGTAATGCGCGAATCAGTGGGCGGGGCTAAACCGGCTGTGTTAAAGTAGGTTTATCTAGGGTTGTCACTTTTCACGTTCTCTGGGTTGGTACCAGGTAGATGCACCAGGGAACCGATAAAGGCACTTAAACATGCAAAAAGTCGCTTTCGTACCAGATAAATTGATTTAAATAGCTTAAATGTGGTTAGCAAAAAGCAGTTGGAAGATTGAAGTGTAGCTAGCTCCTACATAAAAAGGTAGACTAGTTTAAATACTTTAAATTATGATTGCTTAGCCGCAAAGTAACTATGCCAACATTGTGTCATAACAATGAAGCCACAAATTTCACTGGGGAATCTGCTATCTTTGGACTCAGGCCACTTCTTAAGCCAAAGCAATTTGCACAAGCCTCTAATCTGGGATGAAGCACCGCTAACTGCTAAACACTGAGGAACCGCACAGAAACCTGCCGTGTCTGACACCCTCGGCTGGAATTAGTCCAGGCCGGGTCTTATGAGCGAGAGCTTTATGATCAAAGGAACGTGCGTGAAGACGAGCAGATTCCAGAGCTTGGCTCACCTGACCTGTGCTACCGGTACGCATCTGCCTACATTCTTTCGCTCCACATTCTTCCGAATTGTATGACATACATTCAGACAAAAATGTTATGAAGACCGAAAGCTCTATTATAAGCCAATCCGTGCATCTCCCACTATCACTTTATTTATACTATGGTGGGCCTTTTACACAGAACGTGATGTACCACAAATCAAAACACACAGCACTCGTATAAAACAAAGTCATTTTTAAAGGGAGATGGAGCTAGTGTGAATACACACACACGGCTGGCAAAAAAAACAAGATGGCGGTAGGCTGCACTGGATAAGGGAGGCTATAAATACTGACCCAGTCAGAGAATGTTTCTGTCTCCCCACAAACGCACACACCACCATCTTCAACGGTTCAATCACACACTCGCTCCAAATCAGCAAAACCACCAAAGCCTTTTTCGACCTTTTGAGAATTCAACAGCAGCAGCATGTCTCACACAGTGTCCTCAACAGGCACAACACAATAAAACAACGGAAACATGCGATAAATTATTTCACTTTCCATCACGGTGTTGTTGCAAAGAAAGCAGGCCGGCATCAGCAGCATATCGACGTGCATTTGCATCACCATTTGTGGGATGTTGTAAAAATAGTTACCCATGTAAAAGTGCACCAATTGAACCGCAGTGTGTGTTTGGTTCCCAATGCAAATCAACAGGGATTCTTTTGAGAGCCCGCTGCTCCTCAGAGAAATATTGACAGCTGACTAACATGCACGTGGATGTGGAGAGTTGGCAGAGTTTCTTTATGAAATTCAAACTGTGCCTGCCATTACAAAGAAGAGACTTTGACGGTGAAGTTGGCACAGCACATATTTTACAGGACTTCATCATTTTTCATGATCTGAATTCACAAGAAAGCAAACATCTTCACAATCTCTCAATACGAAGCCAAACGTGAAGGAGTCAAAACAAACCACATGTCATGAAGGTGAAGTTCAAATATACACTCAAATTTGACAGAATTTAAAGGAGAATATTAGATTTATATACAGGATTCCCACACACATCAAAATTCCATACTTTTCAAGTGTGGTGTCTGTGTTACTGCCAAGAGATGTTTTAGTAACAACAAAAGTGAGTTTCTAAAAAGCAAGTTCAGAGCTTAAAACAATAAAACATCCAAAAAAGCATGCACCACTAAGCCATGAGTCATCCTTCTGCTCGCTGCCCTGCATGCTCACAGTGGGTAGCGGCTGCCCTCTCAGATAGGCTGTCTGGGTAAGGACTCGTGGAGCAGCAGCATGTACTCTGCTCATACAGCGAATGTCAAGGTCTCAGGGGATCAAACTCCGAACTGAGGAACTCAAGGACGAACAGACAGACTGAGTCATTACCAGTAATTAACAATGCCCTAACTCTGCAAATATGGCATAGGAAGACGCTGTAATGAGCAGGATCTTAAAAGTAGAGCAGGTGTTAACCGACAAACAACCTGAGTGAGCTATTCAGCCTGACATAGACCCCTCTACAACTGCCCCTGACCACCATTTCAAACAGGCTTAAGGACTGTTTACACCAAGAATGATAACAATAACAATACATATCTTGGCATCCACACCAACAGACGATAACGTTCTGTTCATTACAAGTGTGTGCTGCGACTTTAAATGCCCTCGCTCTTTAAAGTCAGGTGGATTCTGATTGACTGTTAATGTTCTTATCGTTCATAAGCTGGAAAATAAATCATTCTGACAGCAATTATAACAATACTGTTCCTCTGTGTCATTATCAATATTTAAAACTTAATAGTTACCGACCGTAATCGTAACAGACATCCTTGGTACGAAATGGCCTTAAGATAAGCAGGGCTGTCAATAACACTACAATAAAATACAGCAGCAGTCTCAGTGAAATATACTAAAGAAAATTTGACAAAACGATATTTATCATTTATCACTCAACTACAGGACATATTTTAGACCTATTTTTTAGACCCATGATCTATGCGTTTCTCTACTAGATGAGGTACAATTTGAAGAAAATATGCTTATAATGGTTCAACCAATATATATATATACACTTGTTGTGACTGAGATTGTTGTTTAGTATATTTTAAGATTTCATGACCTGAACCGTGCAAACCTTTGCAAAATACAGCATCTAGTTCTTAAATACTTGCTAACATAAAACTTTATTTCCCAAATAACTGATCGAAACTCATTGAAATTGAACATGACCAACTCAATCACCTTGGTGTGCCACACAGTTACTGAAAAAGGAAGCCAAAGAATTTCGATCCCCCCTGGTGGCTGGCAGCAGGATAAGTCATAAACCCCACCCTCTCCATGCCATTGAATGGGACAAATTAAAAAAAAAAAAATCCAATTACACGTTAAATAATTCCCCTCCCAAAGATTGTAGGTAGGTAGGTTTATTAGGCTGCCGTCACTTTCAGACCAAACACACGGAACCATTATACTGATACACATCCAGTTTACACCCAACTGTTTACTTTACTTGAGACATAACCCTGTGCTTACATAAATACTCCACTGTCTCCACACAATGAGTATTTTGACATAGTTGTGTGTATTCAACCATTTAACTGTAATAAGATGTGAAAGAGAACTGAATTTGCGATCACACGCTGAGAGAAGCGGCTTTCTGTGCACACACTTTGACAATGTGCCAGTCAGCAGGACCACCGCGACGAGATCCTTTTCTGGATATATTGTACTTATAACTAGGGATGCACCGAAATATTGGGCGAAAGACAAAAAGGCCAAAAATATGCTGCCCTGCCCCCTCAGTGTTCACTTTCCAGGTTTCACTCTCTCACGCAGCATGTTTTGTAACTTTGCACTTGGCCTTGCTTCCGAAGATACACAACTTTGAAGCGACTGCTCAGTGTTCCACTCCATGTGTGCGCTGCGCAAGAGTGAAAAGCAAAGTATGCTCAAATAACATGCTGCCATCAAATTTCTCAGTAGCAGACTTGTTTCTGTTTGCTGAGCAACGATAGTAAAATTATAAACTTTATTAAAAAGTCTACAATTATACAAAACATTTTAAATAAGTCAAAAAATAAAAGTCATTTTCGATTTTCGGCCAAGCGCATCCAGAATTTTCAGTTTCGGACCAGAATATTCGGTTTCGGTACATCCCTACTTATAACTCTTTTTAACATCAAGCATTTATATTCTCGGTCATGTATTTCATCACTCTGAAGTGTCAATAGTGCTATTTATTTACATACCACAATGTACACAATATAGCAAAATCTCTTACGAGAGACATTTTATACCATAGTAATGATATATCATCATACCGCCCAACCTTAATCTCAAGATTAATTTTGAATTTAAACTGAAACTGACCTATGAAGTGGGCCAGACCACATTCAAAATGGAAATCTCAGAGTTTATGCACAGATAAATAAACAAAAATATTGACACCAGGATCAAAATAATCCATGCAATTGCAATAAAATGGGGAAAAGTATATGATCGTTTTTGGCAGAATTTGGCACAGTTTTAACTGGAACGATTGATTACAATTACTGGTTATTATTTTTACATGCAATATGCAATACAAAGTTAACTGGGTCAAAGGGGTTTAAACTATCTTAAGGGCAACTGGACCAAAAGTATATGATAGGTGAGCAAAACAGAAAGTTGCTGTGGCTGAAGGGGTAAAAGGTGCCTGAAGTGAAACAAAAGCAGAAACAACAGGAATTAACAATCAACAGCAAATCTGAGTCATCCTTGAGGTATGTGTCTATGTGTGCGCGTATGGAAATTAAGTTTAAGAGAATGAGTTAGAAAGTGAAAGAAGGAGATTTTGAGGGAGAAAAGGGGGATGGTTGTTTTTTCAGTTGTCTAAAAATCTTCAGAGGCCTTTGAGCTTCTCTGCGGCCAAAACCAAAGACTTGAGCTGACAGGAAACTTAAGCAGGTTCTCACACTTTCTTTCACACAGTTCCACTGCTCCCTTCCTCCACTAACACAGACACCTACAGCGTTTTCCAACTTATTTCCTGTACTTCTTTTTCCCCCTCTTTCCTCATTCCACAAAAAAATCCACTCTGTCGGTTTGGCAAAAGTACTTCCCTGTGAATCTCTCCAGGTTGTGTGCATGCGTGTATAGGCCCCTCCTGGGCCTCTCTTGAAAAGAGAAATATGGTCTTGAAGTCATCACTGCTCACTCAGTAGCAGAGCACAGCGCTGCTTCCTCCAAGAAGCACTTTAAAGATTCATGTCTCAGAGATCACCTTCACCTTTCTCTAATGATGCAAATAATCTTTAGGTGGCATTATGCTGAATTTAATTAGCCTGGTTCTACCAGACTCTCGTACATACATTTCATTTGTACAGAGAGTCTGGCCTCCCTCAATTGAGAAACGTTTCCTTCCTTGTAGGCGGGTTCACTATTAAAGTTCAAATCTATTGGATCTGCCCAGAGTCACTCACGATCTGCCATAGCCAATCGCTAATGTGTGGTCGTGAGTGACGTATGTCATGCGCCGAAACAACCATAGACAGTAAAAGAAACAACAAGTCCGAACTCCGAATGATCAGAGGATTAAATTTACAATAGGATTTCAGTCAACGAGAGCTGCAGGTTTTGTTAATCTAGGAACAATTATTAATTCGAAATGTATATTTGACATGAAGGACAGTGATTATTCAGTCAATGGTCGAAGCTGTGTCTAATCATTACAAATACGCCGCTGTGGTCGTTTCTGATCTGCCTCAAATGCTGTAGCAGCTACAGTGAATGATCAGTCTGTCTCTATCTGCAGATGTGTAATAAACAACAATTTTTCATATTACGTATTTTTGTTTCTTAATTACCTTAATTATGGTCTTCAAAGTATGTGTTTGTACATTTTTATATGGCATTTAGTTGTTTTTTTTTATTCAAACAAATTAACCATTGACATCTAAAACTGAAAATCAAATATAGTCTCCAAAGTATGGGTTTTCAAATTTTTATTTATGACAATTATTATTATTTTTTTTAATCACAACCAATTTGTATGATTTACAACATGTAAAACTGACACACCAACCTCCTGCACGAGTACACAAAGGGGCTCAAATGTTCATCACAAGAATCAGTAAATTTACTGTTGGGAATCTGAGCGACTGACATGACTCCTGAGCGGATCTTCAACAATAGTTTAGCAGCCAGGACTCGGGGCTTCCGAACACCGCGAACACCAGGCTAAAGTCCAAAATGTCACGGTCATTGTGCACGAGCTGCCCAGCACAAACTTCCAACCTTTCTGCCTCCTTCACTTGGTCCTCCGTTGTGCAACAAGAGGTGAGACGACAACAATCCGGCTTTAAATTCTGTATATTCGGCAGTTTCTTTTCCAACAACGGACCGAATAGCTTTTCTCACGTCTTTCTCCGCTGCCATTACTGCACTCAAACTGACGCACTACATCAACGTCATCGTTCTCAGCCACTCCCTCTATTCGCTGATTGGTCCTACAAAAAATTGATTTCTGGAAACCTAAGGATATGGAGCGGTCCCAGACGCAGTACTGAAGGAAAATGAAATTGAGCGGAAGTGCGTAGGCGGGCGCAGCCAGGCTAGAATTTAATATGCCCTTTCAGAATTCCCAGAACATATTGTTGGCATAGGAACATATTCAAAATACTTGTTACTAGGGCAAGGTACAGCAAGCTCAATTCATTTTAAGTGAATTTTTGTGGTCAGAGTGATCAAATAATAGGCGATAAGTGGGGTCAACTCTTTTTTTCTTTTTATTTAGCTTTAATATTTATAGTGACATGGCTTTAAAGGGGACACAGAGATCACTTCTCAGAGAGCATTTTAGCATGCTGAAAGAATAACAGAAGTTATGTCGAGCCATCAAACTTCAAAACTCAAGACAATAATTGTCAGTCTTCAAATCGCTTGCTGTTATTTATGCGTAGGTCTCTGTTTTTATAATGACACACAATGTTGTGCACTAAAGGTTACATAATTTAGTCATTTTGTTGGATGAATACCTGTCAGTTACCACACTGAACAACTGCGATTAGCATCTAGACATTGCTAAAAACACATCTGGCATTTGATGGACATACCATTAAACAGCCTAGTTTTAAATGGCTTCCTTAAAGTGACAGTACACTCCCCAAAAAATAAAATTCTGTCATCATTCACTCACTCTCATGTCGTTACAAACCTGTATAACGTACTTTCTTTTGTGAAACATAAGTGAAAATATTGTTGAAGAATGTTGACCACTGACTTCCATTGTATGGAAAGAAAAAACACCAAGACATTTTAAATAAAAAACTTCTTTTAAAGCTGCAGTCTGACGTTTTTTCCCCTTTGTTGCCATCTCTGTTCAAAATCTGCAATTGCAGTCATTCGCCGAATTATCGACTTTATGTGAGTTGTACTTCATCACCCTCGACACAACACAGCAGGGATGAACACAATGTTTGAGGAGACTGTGAGGCTGTCAGTCACCACGCCAGTGTGGATACTACTTTTGTTCTGGTGCTGACATTGCAGTAAATCGCGCTAATTAAATCTAAAAATTACTTATCATATAACATAAAACCATGCACATTATACTTACTATCAAATTGTTTAATTAAAAAGTTTAATTAAATCAAGTGCTGTGAGAAAAGACTATAAATCTCCTAAACCAACATCCTCACTCGCAATACAGCTTTTACTAGCCGAGACTCCTTCTTTATGTGTACAGATGTGACGTAATGACACAAAGACATGCTCGAATCTCCCGCGGAAATCCACCAGTAACACTGGAATTAAAAACAGTATGACAAGCTTATCGCTTTGAATCGAGCTACGGCAAGCAGATAGAGTTGAACACTGGCTGGTTATGTATTTTCTCAAATATGTATTTTGAATAATTTTTAACCCCAAAAAAGCTACAGACTGCAGCTTTAAGTTCCACAGATAAATATTTGTCATACAGTATTTAGAACAACATAAGTGGCTAAATGATGACAAACTTCATTTCTGGGTGAAAAATCCCTTTAAGACCAACTAGTTGTTGGACAACTCACTAAATTGTGCAGATCCTTACCATAAAAATAACTTAATCAACAAATCCCAAATTACAGGGCAAATATGTTGGGTTGGTCTAAAAACATCCCTTGATCTACTTTGTTTGTATCACTTTTGTCAGACTATAAAACATCAGTCACACAGACAGTATCTTGGGTAAAGCATTTAGAAGGCTTAGGCAAGAAAATGTCAAAATATTTCAAGAGGGTTAAAATAAACTATCACCTTCGACAACCTTTTTTCCACAAACAAGCACTTTGGTCCATCTTACTTTAGTTTACACAGAAGAAATCTAACACACACGTCAAGCCACCCAGAAACAGGTCAGCCAAATTCAAGAATATCTAACAGGCGGAAGGAACAGACATTATCAGCTGCAGATAATGCGTGTCCTTAGGTACCATGGCCCAAGAGGGGATAAAGAAAGATGTGAAACAAAGCAAAATCAGATTAGATCTAATTAGTAAAGCTCCATGAATGCCCCTAGTGTACTCCGATTAAAGAAACAAGAGATTCTAAACACTGACTCATGCAGTGATACAGAAATTCAGGGGATGAAAGTGGAGAACAAATAGCGTTGCAACTCAAATCTCCAGAATATATATATTTTTAACAGAAGTTTCTTGTGTGCACTAAACCAGCATTCCCTCCTGCTTTAAGTCTGATGTTTGAGAGTTCCAGCATTAGCAGATGCTCTAATGAGATTTATGACCGTCTATCCCTTACATGACATTAGCCCCTCTCCCATCTGCCCCGTGACAACCCTGAAAAAGCCCTTTCTGCGGTCTAAAATTTACCTCACCCCTCTCAATGAAGGCAGCGTGACCTGGCCTAGGGTGAGGAGACCAGAACCAAACATGTCAGCACATATCCTCCTCTCCTGCTCCCACTGTCTCTCTTCTCCTGTCAATCTAAGATCTGCTGCTTAACACGGATTTAACCGGGACCTACTAACAACCAGAATAACATAGAAACAGATTCCTTTAAATGAATGGGTGTTTCTTCAACTAAAAGTACTTTTTGTAGAATTGTTAGGCTTTTCTCCATATCTCCATTTATTTGGCTACTTTGCGACCATCATTTATGCACATTTTCTATTGCTTTATACTGGTCCCAGACACAGATTTAAAACAAGATTTGATCTAAAAATATGAAAATTCATGATTTGATAATCTACAATGCTACGCCACAAAATGAACAAAATAAACAGTAAAGACTTTAATATTTTCTATGTAAAAACTATTTAATTATTATCTTTACACAAACTACAACAGTCAGTGTTGTCATGTACATAAATATTAAAATTAATAATATAAAGTTTTAAAAGGTAAAACAGTATAAAAATTGTGTATTTAGAACTAATGTTAACTATGAAATTAGTCTAAGCAAGATAAAGTCAGCCATTTTAAATTGTGATTTTCACATGATTTAAAAAAACTTTAAATGGCATTTCCATCATAGAATTCAATCAAACAACTTGCACGGAACTTGCATGCTGTTTTCTGTCAGCCTTACTAAGGGGCATTTTTGACCCGCCAAAGCCGTATTTGACCGGTGAGTGATGTAGATCAGTGTTTCCCAAACTTTTTTTCTGGCGACCCACATTTTAAAGTCGATAAATCCTTGTGACCCAAAAAACATTAGGCCCATATAGTTCATATATCACGAAGAGAATTTATGCATTAACAAAATATGTATGACCATTTTTTAAGGTCATTTTTTAAGCTTCCAGTTAACTATTTAAAAGAGATACAGATATTTGACAAAGCATTTTTTTTGTTTAACCTGTTGTTGACAATATGCAGAGGTGAAATGAGAAAGGAAAAGTTGACAGGGCATCTCATTGTTTTCATATTCTCATAGTTACAGTGTACATAATTTACTATAATAATTATTATAGGCTTAAATTAAAATATTCTGACACTGAGACTTTGTAACCATGCATGGCTCACTACCACTGCATAAAAATGCCTAAACAGGCACAAAAAAAAAAAAAAACTACACACACGATTAAATACATATTCCTCTACCCCCCTAATAAATCTAAGGCAATATAAATGACTATAACATAGCATTCAATATAAATATTCCACATTTATGCCCAAACCATGGTAAATTATTACATTCAGGCTGGTAAACATGGTAAATGTTTGTAAGGGGGGTGATTAGGGCATTTAGTCTTCTAACTTTATTCATGTTTCTTCTATTTTTCTCA
This sequence comes from Pimephales promelas, assembly GCF_988280905.1. Lineage (NCBI taxonomy): Eukaryota > Metazoa > Chordata > Actinopteri > Cypriniformes > Leuciscidae > Pimephales > Pimephales promelas. Next base: position 26,268,867 of record NC_142771.1, read on the forward strand.
TCAGTAGTGTTGGGAATGTTAAGACTGTTTCATCCGATTTAAAACTAGTTAAAATCATTGAGTGATTTGTAGTTTGTAAGAGAGAGGAGTACGTGTCCGACGCTTCTTAAAGGATGTCGCGCAACGTTGTTTAATAATAGTGTCCGGGACCGGGAGTAAACGCAACTCCTTTAAGCTTTGCGTTCCGTTATCCACTGGGCCGTGCTGCCTAGTTCAAAGTAAACTAGTGAAACGACTGAAACCAGCGCTATTTTGTTCTCTATTTGTTGTTACTTACCGAGAAACCGCTTCAGGTGAAAAAAATCCGAATCGTTTCAGACCGTTATGCACGCGCGTTTGGCCAATGGCCAATTCATGGAAAGGAAATAATCAAACCAACGAATGATTATTATCGCTGGTTCAGTCGACAGAAATACGGGACACACATAAAAACTGCTGAAATATTCGGACTGTAAACTTTTCTCTCAGGTCAGTCGGAGTGCTCATGGTACACACACAGTGCGTGCGTATAGTCATCCAGCTGCATGCGCCACTGCGTCCACGCGCATATCTAACCAAATTTAGCCGCGCGGCACCACCAGAAAATAGGAGGAGAGGGAGGTTGGGGTGCCCTCGGCCGTATGGAGATGATTGGCGGGCCGCACTTGGCCCGCGGGCCGCCAATTGAATAGCCCATATCTAGAGAGTAGCCTACAACACACTGAAAAATAGTGCTCGACTTGGCGACCCAGACAAAATCTCCCGCGACCCACGTGTGGGTCGGGACCCCGACTTTGGGAATGACTGATGTAGATGACTGACTGCTGCGCTTGTTTAACTGAGAGAAGGAGCAGAGAGAGTTAAAGCCCCGGTCGCGCACGCGCACTCTCACCGTTTTGCTTACTCTCCCTCGCTCGCACATATTAATGAATTGAGTTGACTGAATATCTTTGAGAATACACAATGGTAAAAGGTTTTTGTTTTTTTTGTTTTTTTCTGAACTACCACTGGTTGTGAATTGTGCTAAATTAACACAGCCTTAAAAAGCTTTCCACACATTCAGATGACATTAACCACAGTTTCAATAAACAAGTTAGTTAAACAATCTAGTGATGAAATGTTTTCTGTTTTGAGACAAATCTTGTGCGATGTCCAAAACTGCCTGGATAAATCGCACAACGTGTGCCGTTGTCCGTTAATGACAAGTCCGATTCGCAAACTTATGACTCATTTGAACCGATTCACTTTAATAAACGGTTAAAACAACTGATCTGTCCAACACTGAACTCAAGAGACATAAATTGGAAAACACTTCACAATAAGGTAACGGTTCCATTTATTAAAGTCTAGTTAATGAAATTAGTTGACATTCTATTAATATAAGTTTCTATGCGATTTACTTCATGACAAAACCACCCCATTCATTCTACAATGATGCATTCTTTCCAAATAGAGCTATTCGAGTCATCGGGTGGAATTTTATTTATATCGCAATATATATATATATATTGCAGAAAAATAAAATATAAACATAAAATGTCATTTTTACCAATATTGTGCGGCCTGGCAGAGATATCGACATCGGTAAATATCGGTATCGGCCATAACAGCAATATTAATATCGGTTATCGGTATCGGCCACAATTTTCACATCGGTGCATCACTATGTAAAATATTTTATGCTCAGCCTATGTGTTAGTGAATAATTCATTAGATATTACAATAAGGAAAACAATCCTGATTTACTAACATTCAAATTTGAAATGTTTAAAGTGCAAACGTCTGAATCTCTCAGCAGTCACCAGTCGTGGTTGATTTGTCTCTACCAACTGCTGTGCTGTCTTGTGCCAGTCATTCAGTTCACCCACATAAATAACTGTGCAGATTCTGATCAAATGGACTGCAGTCTCACACGAAACTACCCTTATAGCGAATGATATTATGTTTGTGTTAATTCTGACAATAGCACAAAAAATATCTGCAGCACATGCAACGTAGGTTTTCAACAAGATGCATGTGGTATGAACATATCTGAATGAAGAAGATCCTTAAAAAGGAAACACTTTTAACTTAATGCTTTAGTGCAGCACTGCAAAGAGAATCATAACTGACCTTTGGTTTTCTGTTCAGCAGCCTGTGAAGAAAGAACAAAGGTAGATGAGAGATGGACACTTTCACAGGTCTAATGCACAAAAGCTTTATAACAAAAAACATGTTACTCCTGGAACAAAAAACACTAATAGTACAAATGAATAGTGGACCATAAATCTTGGAACATGTCAGATGGATTATAATGGATATCTGCTTCAGTATTATGCTAAATAGAGATCAAGCTGGATGTGCTAAATCAATCCAAAGAGCAGCAGGATGTGAATGACACATTGGTAAATGTACACATACTTTGTAACTGCATGATGTCTAAGAAGTGAGCACCATAATATCTATCTGTGTTTGAATAGAGTTTCACAGGCAGACATTAAACAGGTTGTTGTGAGCTCTAGGTCTTCAGTTTGGTACCTGTGCTTTACGTTGGTAAAGATGTCTCAGAAGCTTATGACAGACCCATTAAGGTGTCCGCTAAGCAGCTTTCATAAAGAGGACGCAAGCAAAAGATTCTAGGTGAAAGCTTGTAGGTCATACGAAAGAAGCCCTCACCTTTTTCTGAGCAGCTTCCTTCTTTTTCTTTTCCTCTTGCTTTTTCTTTTTCTTTTCTTCCATCAAATGGTTCTCCTTTTGTGTGACGTGTTTTGTCCCAAGGCTGTGAAAAGGATCAGTTGTGAGTTATTTTGGTCCTAATCTTTAAAACAAATGGAGACAATTGACGAGTAACTCCAAAACATATTAAATTAGTTTCTAATAGATAATTTTAAGATAACATTTATAGCAAATATGATATTTTTCTAATTTATTGCTATAATATCACTACCCACAAAACCAAGGGCTGTAGTAATTGGAATATGATGTAAAAAAAAATCTAAGTATGCATTATTTTTTTTCTTTTTTACTTCATACAGTAGTTGATTTAAAAAAGAAAAAGAAAGAACAAACAAAATATTCCATGTCTATTAATGAAGAAAGTGAATCTACAAATGTAATAAACTTAGTGTGGCTTTTTAGATTACAACAAAGTCTGGTTTACAACCAATAATTAGTCTGAGACTCCAAAGATAAAACACTTAAACAAAAGACATGATCAGTACAACGCCAAACAGTACATTCATTAGATACAGAACAACCTGCCTGAAGACAAAATAAAGCAGAAAGAAATCACTGATTTAAATTAGATTTCCAAAAATAAATGAAAGCTCAAAGGAATTAGAGCTGGTCTGAACGTTTGCGCTTATGTTAACAATAGAAGAAGAATGTTCACAAGAAAAACGAAGTGCTTCGGATTTGGAGGAACATTTCTTTTAGGAATAAAACCATTGACTTCGAACTTTCTGTGTTATACCACCTGTTTTCAGTAAAATCTGCCTGAGTGGATGAATCAGAGATAAACAAATGTGACATGAACCAGATGCACCAAAACAAGAATGAAGCCTTTGAATGGCTCTCCTTCTCTAATAATTACTAAATAAATATTTGAAACGAGAGATGCAGGGTATGTTTTGCTCCATACCGGTGGTGGTCATATATCAACTCATCCACTATTGTTCAAAAAACATCACAATATTCTAAGATGGAAGTCTCTTATGTTTAACTAGGCAGCCTTTATTTGACCAAAATACAGTAAAAGAGTGACATATTAGAATTTAATATAGGTAACAGGATTGTATTTGAATATATTTTAAAACGCCGTTTATTCCTGTGACGGCAGAGGTGAATTATCAGCATCATTACTCCAGTCTTCAGTGTCACATGATCAGAGTCATGTTGCTGTGGGACTTAGTGTTAGGGGTGTTAAACCGTGTTTGGCCGTACATGAATACCATTTTGCTTTTTTAATGGAAATAAAAATCATTTAGATTGGTTGGACAATGGACACTACAGTTAAACTGAAAGTGTCTTCCATCTGAGTCAGCTTTCACTTGTGATGAGAGTAGGGAAAGATGACTGACTAGACAATTGCGGAGGATTCAAGCATTCGTTTTGTATAAATAAAGGGAAAGTTGTAAAGATCTAACGTTAAAGATTAAAATAAGTGCAACAGATCCTGAGCGTCACTGACGAATATCTTATCTTGTCACCGTGCAAATAGCCTAACAAAAATTTATAAATAAATTATTTAATTGCTTTATAAAAAGACTAATTGTTTAATAACACATATTTTTAAAATTGGAAAACTACATTTTTCATACTGCACATTATATCTGTGTGATGCATAAATTCACTTGTAGTAGCATTTAAAAACATCAGTTTTTGAGATTTATTTTTTTTAATGTAATTGAATTTGATACCATTTAGTTATTGGTTGGTCTATAGCGATTGGTCTATATATATATATATCAGTTTAAATGTCTTAGTCCATAATGACCTTATAGCTTTACCTGTGTGTGAGATCATGAGGAGAATGAATGAGATAAATACACATCCCACTACATAACTGCCTATACATTGCTGGTCCCCTCTGTATTTATGATACAGTCCAAGTCAAAGTCAGTATGAAGTACTGTAGGAAAAAGCGGTAGGTGGAGGAAGGAGGGGAAATGAGCATGTTGAAGAGACGGTGGAGATGAGGTGGTGGGGGCGGGGGGAGGAATAGCTAGACGCTCTCTGGGCAGAGAGCCAAAAAATGTCAGCGCTGCAAGACAAACAAGAGAGCTGAGAGCCCTCGGGAACCTGCTGGCTAGCAACAGCAGCCTACAGAAGAGGAGATCTGCAGCCTTTCCATCAGACACAATCACGCATTAGAAACCCATAACTTTCGAGCCATTTGAGAAGACCAGACCTGACATGCCAGTAAACCCCTGGATAACACGAAAAAACTCCTTTAGTCACCCAGACGCACTCAACAAATAACAGACAAAAGACAGGGTGAAAGAACCTTTAGAGTCTGATTTTATTTCCACAGGCAAGTATACAGACAGTGGTGAAAGTGTGGAGTGAAATCCCGTTTTATGAATTCCAGACCATAGGCACCTTTTTAATTCAGCAGAAGAAAACTTCCCACCAGCCTGAATGCCAATAAAGAACAGCGAAAGGTGATTTTTCATAGGTTCAGTTCCTGGCGGGCAAACAGATGCTAAAAATATCTTTTTGGTGGATTGACTCACAGTCATAGCAGTCTGACGACTTTCATCTTCCTCCAAAGTCACTAATGAAAGTACTTTCACAAGCTCTGCTGACAATTTATTGCCCTAATAGATCACACAAATGCCTTCCATAAAGACCCCTGTCATTATACTCAAATCACGTAGGTCTTTCAGCAACTGCACATTTGTCTCAATAAAATGCAAAACATCCACCAGTTCGGCACACTAATGGACTTAACATAAGAGGAAACTCATGTAACGGGGACTAAATTGAGAGTGATCAGATCTGAGGTTATTAGTGATGCATCAAGGGGGGAAAAAAAGTTGTCAAACTAATTTTAGTGAGATTAGTAGTACAAACCCTGTACACAGCTATTGCTTTTCATTCTTCATTATTTCAGTTTTCCGGGAGCTTCAGGGTATGTTTACATGACAACAATGCTAAAAATGAAAACGTTTTTCCTTTGCAATTTTCGCATAGATACAGCCGACACCATTGTCAAAACAATCTGCGTTCACATGGATCTGTGAAAACTATTAAAAACGCTGAATTTTGCTGCCAGGCCAGTAGTTGACAACATCACTTAGTAAAGAAACACTACGCGTCTATCTGAAAACATACTACGTAGCACATAACATCACCGTTTTCAAAAATGTGTGTTTTTGTAGTTTACTAGAACATAATTATGTTACAGTTTTCAAAAGGTTGTACCATGAAACCCATTTTCAAAAGTTTGCGTTTTTAGTCCCCCAAAACGCATTGATCGTGTAAATGAATGGCCAAAACGCAGTTTTAGTTGACAGCTAATTACACTGGACCTATGAAACCTTGAAGGGATAGTTCCCTCAAAAATTGTAATTGTCATTATTTACTCACCCTCATGTCTGTGTGAGTGTGTGTGTGTTTTTTTTTCTTGTCTATTCAATGAAAGTCAATGGGGTCAAATGTTTGAACTTTCTTCAAAATATCTCAAAAAGCGAACTATAGCCCCAACATATTCATGGCGTATAGTTCTTTTTCATTCTTCGTTTAGGGGTAAAACAAAGTTCAAAATACATATCCAGCGATATACTATCGTATACTGTTATCTGACGCCACCCACACTACTGAGAGCGACGGTTAGATGAATATGTAAATATGTGCTGTGCGCACAATGCACTTCAGCCGTTACCGTATCGCTCAACGATACAGCACAACCTCTTGTACCTTATTGCATGCTTACATGTGCTGTGCGCATTCCTCTCGGTTACAAAATAAACACTAACAAAACAGCAAGCATTGTTTTTAATAAAGCATAAGAAAAGCATCTGATAAAGCAATGTAAATTTTTCTGACTTTACTAGAGTGCAGAATTGCAGAGCTTGTGCAAATATATCCACATTGATATATCAAAGATGCTTTTCTTATACTTTATTAAAAAAATGCTTGCTGTTTTGTTATGCGTTTATTTTGTAACCTAGAGGAATGCGCACAGCACATGTAAGCAATAAGGTACGAGAGGCTGTGCTGTATCGTGAATAAGTAAAGGCTGAAGGGCGTTGTTAGGCACGACGCGAAGTGCCTGCAACCCCTTCAGCCATTTAGGTTTCTTATTCACGATACAGCACAGCCTCTCGTACCTTATTGTTTTTTTAAAACGGTTACAACACAATACAAATATTAAAGTAAAAAAAAAATGTATTAGTGCAACTTTCATGAAGTAAAATCACTAAAAGCCTTCCTTCCGCTAGAAAAAAAAATAGTCCCTGACCATGAACAGCAAACAACCTTCCAATGTGTAATATGCATGAAAGTTCAAATAAAAACAACATAGGAACTGCAGTGTTGCGCAGAGATAAATAGAACCGTTGGGTAAAGCGGTCGTAGCTATGTTTTATCATGAATAAAGCACAGCTATTGACCAATCAGAATCAAGGATTGGAACTAACCGTTTTATAAATTTACATATTAATCCAACCGTCGCTCTCAGCAGTGTGGTCAGAAGTTTGCCAGCAACATATCGCTGGTCATGTAATTTTTTTTAAAGATATTAATATTCATCAAGAATGCATTATTGTTGATCAAAGGGTGAACAGTAAAGATTTGTACATTATTACAAAAACAATTATATCATTTCAAATAAATGCTGTTCTTTTGAGTTTCATTGAAGAAATCCTGAAAAAATGTATCATGGTTTAAATAAAACTAATCAAGCAGTTTTTTTAACATTAATAAATAATAATAATAATAAATATTTCTTGACCACCAAATCAGCTACATTTAATTTTGGCAATTAATGATTTCTGGATGATCATTTGACTGAAAACTGGAGTAATAAAGCTGAAAATTTAGCTTTGACTTCACAGGAATGAATTACATTTTTAAATATATCAACATATTACTTTTTGATTATAAATCCAGCCTTGGTGAGCATAATATACTTCTTTCAAAAACAAATATAAAAAACTATATAGCTTTGTTTTCTGCCTGTGAAATATTCAATATTAATTACTATTGGGGAAAAAAAAACACTGATCGTGAAGTCAAAACACATTTCAACAGTTCACGGAGACTGTCATCACGGCTTATTCTAGATACGATTTATCTAAGCAAGTCTATTATTGTGGTATCTATCCATTTCAGATTTACTCAACCCTAAAGACCACAAACTGTGGCTCGCTTTTATGTCGGTCAGAGAGTCTCTTCCTGTCTAAGTGGGCGGCTCTTGGCCAGAAAAAGGCACAAATATTCGGAATACCATGAAACATGAATTTCAGATCAACTTTCAAATAACTGTTACTTTCAGCACCTCACAAATGGTCTAGAGCAGTGTACAGAGTTATAGACTACATTTCTCAGCCCTATGTGTTAAAATGTACGATATTATTAAGACATCCTAATAGGCTAGATGAACAGGAAGGACTAAACACCTTTACTGTAACTGAAGGCTGCACATTTTGCAGTCAACCAAGCAGGCGAAATGTGGCATTCTACAAATAAAAAATGCCTTTCAAAAGGTTAATGAATTCAGATAACTCATTCAGTGTCTCAGAGTGGCAAATTTGCCCTTGAAAGACTCATCTGAGCTGCCCTTTGGCCTGCGGTTTTCAACCAATCAACAAAAGAATATAAAGCTCATGACACACCAAAAACACATCCTGAAGATTAAAAAAACTCATCCTCCTCACATCAGACCCGTGTGAATGGAGAAAACACAACGCATACAAAACAAATTATGTCAGCCATTCATAACATAGATAAAGTCTCAAGAGACTTTATAGGAGAACTCCGGCGCAAAATGAACCTTTGGTCTAATTACACATTGGTTCCTAGTCGATAGTTCTGAGATTTGTTTTCATGATAATCATCGAATGTAAAGAGTTTTATCTCTAAAAACTGTTTAGCTTGTACGCTAGTTTATGGGGGCATATAATAAGTAAAGAGAAATCGCTAGTTGATACCACCTACAAGGCTTAAAATAGCCCCACACTAACACAGTAACATAACGAGGGTCTCTGCATGCAAAATGAAGCATTGAGAACTTTGTAAGTGTACAGATCGTTTAATAAGAAGATATTTTATAAAGACAGTGCACTTCGTGTATACAGGGAGCAGCCATTTTGGAAAATAGCCTTGACAAATCGAACCACGAACGCCGTTCAATACAGTTCAGAAGTTCGCTGAACTTCATACAGTTCAGCTCACTTGGCACGTCGTTCGTGGTTCGACTTATCGAGACTGTTTTCCAAAGATGGCTGCTGCCTGCATAAACGAAGTGCACTGTCTTTATTAAGTATCTTCTTATTTAACGGTCTGTACTCTTACAAAGTTCTCAATGCTTCGTTTTGCATGTAGGGACCCTAATTATGTTACTGTGTTAGTGTGGGGCTATTTTGAACCTTGTTAGTGGTATTAACTAGTGATTTCTCTTTACTTATTATATGCCCCCATATATTAGCGTATACGCTAAACAGTTTTTAGAGATAAAACTCTTTACATTCGATTATCATGAAAACAAATCTCAGAGAACGGTCGACTAGGTACCAACGTTTTATTAGACCAAAGGTCCATTTTGCGCCGGAGTTCTCCTTTAATTTCAATTCTAGAGGCTTGCATAATTAAGATATTATGAAAGAAATATATCTACATCAAAATCATTATGATGAACAAGTACTATGAGGGTCAGTGGGACACAGATCCGATCACAATCTTCAGAGCTCAGCATAAATCTAACTTTAGGAATGACAGCTGTTGGTTAGTCTTCTGACCAAAAAAATAAAATAAAAAAAAGATGACCCACAGGTTAATACAAGGCATTTAAGTCATAACCAATCAAGACACCAAGATCTGCACAGCAGCACATAGCAAAATACTAAAAAATATGTTTCAAAGTGAAAGGACTGTAGACAATAATGGGACATAGGCTAATAATAACTCCGCTCTGAAACCTTACCTAGCATTACTAGTCTGATACCAGTCCTGTGAGGAGGAGCTCAGATGAGAGCGTCTATTTTAGATTAGAATACAGATGATAAACAGAAACGTGCCAAATCACCAAGTGTAGAAGAAAATAGAAACATTTGAATACAGATGTTAAATGTGTATACCAGAAAATAAAACACACGTACACACAAAACAGAAAATAACAGTTGTTAGCAGGATATAGGCTAAGCAAAGAGATAAACATCACAGTAATTTGTTTGGAGGGATAAAAATACCCATGATTTTACTTCAACAAAAGTTAGACAAAGAAGTTGTTGAATCAAACATTTTATTTTAATCATTTACAATTAATATTAGTTATAAATTCATTCTATTTTTATTGTAACAATTCGTGATTTGGTGTTTTTACACAAAAAACAGTTAACTCCAACATTGACCTTATTATAGAAATATTAAGCAATCAATGTATCTGTGGTTACTATGTCCTTGATCAAAATGCCACAGAAGAGGAGTTAAGTTTCATAGGGGAATCATGCACCAGACTCAGCAACAATGATTCCACTTAAATAACCAACAGCGACAAATGACCAAACATGAAGCCACATGGTGCAAATCCCAAGCCACAGTAATGCTGGTAAGGCTTTATAAGAACAAGCTGAGAGGGGCAATGTGACCCAAGCTTTATGGTAATCTGAGCATTAAGTGGCCTCTTTTTGTCTCCTAGAGAACACACAGCCCTTTTCAAAGGTCTGGCTCTGACAGGGGGACCCTGACCCTGTGAGGGGAGCTGAAACTTCCCTGCCAAATTAGCAACTGCACCACCACAGGAACAGTCATGTATATGCACAGCCAAAAACAGTATTCATTGCGCTTGCGAATTTTTACCATGGTAACCAGTCTAATCAGTCTAAATAGTCGCTACCAAAACAAAACAAAGGTAATTTGGTAGTAATCTTGTTTTAAAAAAAAGTACAATAAATAATGAATGAATACAATCTGGCAGCTTACGATATTTCTTGTGAATTTATTTACTTATTTCAAAGTAACGCAATAACTGACATTTTGACGGAAACTAGCCTATCACCAATTTTTGTAATTTACACAAGTTTACTCTCAATTGGAAAACATGATTTCGAGAATAAAACCTCTTGGGAAAAACAAAGAAACCCCAAACACTTTAGCTTCAATGAACTTCGGGAATCCGAATAACGTTACATCTAACGTTACAGATAATAGTAGCGTTAGCCTCTTCGTGATATTTCTAATCCAAACCCCATGAAAATATAAACACCACAGCTGTTCTTTCTCTATCGTACATCGTCTAGGGTTAACGTCACTGAAGAAAGTAACGTTAACTGTACCAGTAACTGTATGTTTCTCCATAACAATATAATGTAAAAAATAAATAGATAAAAACTAGTGAGTTGCCTTAGCTAGTTTTATCATCAAAAATGACGTGACAGACCCGCAAATCCTGGACACATAACGGGCAAATCACAAAATTGATCACATTAAGGCATTACGCGCGCGTATGTTTCTAAAAACGACTGGAATCTGATGAGAAATGAGGCTTATCCCGCATTTGTTTAGAGAATGGGCCAATGTTGATGTTCGGAGGAGTAAACATTTGCACACGAAATCTATTTATAACCATCAAAACAGAAAAGAGAGTGCATGGTGTTAAATACTCTTATCTGCGAGCGTTTGAACACAGTATGCCTGGTTTTAGTGATTTCGCTAATTCTGCGTCCATCTCAATGTCACTGTCTGTCTGTCAGAAACAAAACAGCGCAAAAGAAATTCCTCAAATGACGCAATATCACTGTATACCAAAAAATATCACACCCCGCCCACCTAAATATTATAGCCGTTTTAAAAATGTCTCGTCTTACCTTTATTTTGCAGACGGAGCAACTGCGGTCTGCTGTTCAGATGTGATGCATGAGCCGCATGGCGAAGGAGGCTGTTGTCGATACCCGTACTGACACAGATCAGATATTATTCAGTCGCAGTCAGGACAGTCGCTCCTGCAGTGATCTGCAATGGCGAGCCTGGCTTTCCAGTTGAGGAATTCACCTCTCAAAAATGCAGGGGAAATTATCCAGATGCGGAAAAAAATGCCAGTGCAAACAGTGAAAAGACCATTTTGCACGTCAGCAAAGACAGCTTAAGGTTGATCAGCTTTAACATTACGACGATTTTAGGAGCAGCTACACACACGCGCGCACCCACACAGACGCGCGCACACTGGCAGTTTGAGCTTTTGTATTTTGGGGGGTGTGTATAAAGTGCGTAAAGGGAAATATTTTAGCATGCCTTCAGTTCGTTAATGCGTATGTAAACGAGTCCACACGAGTAAATGTCCCGATGCTCAGAAGGTAGGGAAATTCCAATGCATCCATTTAAAATGATACTGCACTGACGTGAAGCGTTCACTGGATTTTCGTTTGTGGCGCTCCAGCAGCCATTTTGTTGAAACTGACAACAGCGGCTCAAGTGAGTCTCAGTAGAGTAAAACAGGAAGTGCCCCCAATTCCTCAGCGGCACGTCACGTGACTTCGACTAACAAACAATCCAACCCCTATGTTAAAATATCGCTCCGCCTTTATTGTTACTATGACAACGAGGGTAGAGAAACTGCCTCCTCCCTCCCCCAACAACACGTTAACCCAGCCATCCCTTATGTTTCTCTCATTTGATAAATCATTAATCGGGATTTTTTACAGCATACCTCATATAAAACCATAGTTGTTCTAGAGAGCTCTTGCATCCATTTTAGTTACAAGGTTTAACGTAGCCTACCACAGATTAAATATGTTTTTTTTTTAAAAAAACATCGTTCCACCGGCAGGGGGCGCAATTTCAACAAACCACTAGCAGCTAGACATCACTTGGCAATCATCTCATCCTGAAGGGAATACTTCAGGATTTAGCATTAAGATTTGTATTAGTAGAAAACCTGTAGTATTTTTGAATTAGCATGCTTTCCAACCTCATATCCCCTAAGACGAGAGATTTATGTATATTTTGTCTGGAAAAAATCCTCTGATGACGCACGCAAAAATCGTAATTATGCGTCATCGGAGGATTTTTTGGCCAGAGGCTACAGTCAGTAGTAGGGGCTGTTCCACATGTTTTCAACCCACCCATAGAGGGTGGGATCTCACTCATAGAATATACACATAGTGTCAGCCATCTTTTTTTGGGAGCTAAGCTAGGAGGCTCTTGTTCTGTGGAAAAAGCTGAGTAATAGGGGTTAGAGATACGAGACCTGTGCGTCTCACAGGTGTCGCTCATCGGTAATCACGCCACCGGCCTCGCACCATGCTCCCGCGGCCCTTGGCCTCATCCTTCTCGCCACAGCAAACATAATGAATGCCGACTACAGAATGCAAAAATCGAATCCCGGACTTGTTGTTTAACTACTGCGCTCTGTTACCGGTGGGTGTGGCCTCCTAGCAAGTGCATTCTGGGAGTTGTTGTCTTTCAATTTCTTTGAGCCAAAAATAAATTTTCTGGCTTTTCTCAGTCTAGAAAGCTCCAAATTCAAAAATAATTTCACATTTTTGTAATTAAATAATTTCACATAATTTCAAATTTGGCTTTCCGATATTCCTGTTTTGGGGGGCTGCTATACCCTCTGGATCGACACATCTTGACTGGCTCGCCAGCTTTTTTTTTTTTTCTAACAAACATCAAAATCAAAACAATTGCCGTTTTAAAATGAGGTGTGCTGTTTTATTTGTAACAATTTGATCTTTGTTACAAATAAAATATGGAATGTGTATTGTATGCCTTTATGTAATTTAGGATGAGATTTTCTGTATTTCTTTACACCACTTTAGTAATTACATTTAAATAGAGAACATGGACTGTTTCAACACATTTTATCTGCAACAGTTGTTTTTACATCTCTGAAATGTTATTTTTCTGCTGAACTTATTTTAATCTTATTGAGATTATCCTCACAGAAGCTGGTGTTATCAAGTATATGGCTTTCATAAGGCAATACTCAACCTTCATACTGAAATATAGGTTTAAAAGTGTAGGCATGTATATGGTCTCCACCCAGGGGGACATTTTCACATTGCAACACTGATCCACCTCTGTCCCTTTCCAGCTTAGCTTTATTGCATAGACTGGGAAAGACAAATATGATCAGAGAGCTAGCCAAACATTTCGCTGAGCAATGAGCCAAAACCTGATCTCACTAAGGACTCATCTTTCTCGCACTCATTAGTATTCATCCACCCAATGACAGCCAGAGCACTTCTGTTGGCCAGATGAATCCAAGAGGATGGCTGGGTCGCTTGTGGTATAGTTAAGAGACAAGGGCTCCCCGATAAAGTCGTGCTGACAGACCTTCAAGGGGCCAATTAAATAACAATCCGCCCTAATGTCATCTGCATATGGATTACGGCTGAGAAATGTAATGCGGTGGCAGAGGAGAAACATGATTACTGAGTGTGTTTAATTATGAAGTATGTATAGAGGCATAAAAGATCAGCTTGGCAGGGAGGGCTAATCACAGTTTATGGCAATTAATCTTGGTTGTCGTGATAATTCAGATTTATTATTCACCGCGTCACCTCTTCAGCACAGGAACAACGTCAGAGCTGCAAAGGAGGCAACCCAGACTTCACACAGGCACTGAAAAGTCATGTCTTGTGGGAGCAACTTAAGACAATAAAATAATTACTTGTGAATGTGTGTTGATTTACAGACCAATGTTCAGGTTGCCACAGTTATGGGCAGGGCAGATTTCTGAGTTTTATTAATTTCCCTTGAGATCATTAAATAGATAATGGAAGGAGATGGAGCAGGATCAGGCTTCACATGCTGCATCACATATTACAATGTCCAAGTAAAATGTTGAAATTAGAGCATTCTAGCTGTCACATGCAAAGAGGAATATTGTTAAATTGTGTTCAAAGAAGCCAGATAAATGATACAAAACAGTGGTAACCAGCCCTTTATTAAGTTATTAACCATAATCAGGTTAATATGGAATAACTGGGTTAGTATTATTTATATTATAGTATTTATTAATATTTTGAATTACACTTTAATGTTTTCAGTTTTCATTTTAGTAATTTTGTTGTGCTTTTGTTGTGCTAGTTTTTCTTGTAATTTTTTAGTAATTTTAGCACTTTTGAAATTTGACTAAATAAGTTTAAGTTTTCCATCTGAAATTTATATTTCATTTTATTTCAGCTTTGTTAAGGTTTTCGTTTTATTTAAAAAATGACAACACTAATTTGTATTGCAATTTGAATGTCCATATTTCGAAAAGTTCACATCTTTTGCACCAGTTCTTCTCATTTCTTCATTTTCATTCTTAATTTAAATGTCCAATAAAAGTTCAGAGTTTGCAGCTCTGTTTAGCATTTACCCTGTTACCATTTACATCTATTATGAATAATTACGTATAAAATACATATTATATACATAAATAATAATATAATATATAGTTATCCTACTGACCTTGGCCTTTATCAATTCCTCCTATCTTCCTTCTCTACCAATGCCTCTACTGCTAAAATAACTTATCACAACAAAATGAACACCACGTCTGACTCTTGCATGCTTTTCAAAACCTTCTCAAGAATTCTCAACCCTAACAGCTGACGATTTTGCCACATTCTTCATAAATAAAACCACCACCATCAGCGGCCAATTTGCTACACCACAAACTGGCACACACATCTTAACAGCTAACACACACACATTTTCCCCTCCTTCTCTTCGCTCTTAGAGACAGGAGTATCTAAACTCATCCTTTCCAATCTCCCTGCCCTCTTGATCCTATTCCCATCTACTTCAAGCTATTTCTTCTTCAGTTGTACCCGCACTCACTCACATCATCAACACCTCTCTTCACACTGGTACTTTTCCCACAGCATTTAAACAGGCTCAGGTAACCCCACTCTTATGAAACCCACTAAATCCAGCACATCTGGAAAGTTACAGACCGGTATACCTTCTTGCAGTCGTTGCAAAAACACTTGAACGAGTGGTTTTAACCAGATCTCTACCTTTCTTACACAGACCAACCTACTGGACAACAACCACTCAACTGAGACTGTCCTGCTCTCGATTATTGAAGCTCTTAGACTGGCAAGAGCAGCTTCCAAATCCTCAGTTCTCATCCTGTTGAATCTGTCTGCTGCCTTTAACCAACCACCAGATCTTCCTGTCAATCCTGAAAACGAAGGGCAACTTGGGAACCGCACTCCAATGGTTCAAGTCATACCTCTCTCAGGTAGGTCCTTTAGTCTCGTGCAATGGTGAGGTGTCTACGTCGCAACACCTAGCTTCTGGGGTGCCTCAGGGCTCAGTGCTTGGACCACTTCTCTTCTCCATCTACATGACATAGGATCTGCCATTCAGAAACATGGTTTTTCATGTCACTGGTATGCTGATGACACACAACTCTGACTGACATTTCTGGCAGGATGAAGAATCACTACCTTCGACTAAACCTTGCGAAGACAGAGCTGCCTGTGGTCCCCGCCAACCCAACACTACACCTCAACTTCTCCATTCAGCTAAGTTCCTCAACCATATCTCCATCAAGGTCAGTCGGGAACTTTGGAGTTGTGATTGGGAGTTGAGAGTTGGTGCCCTCTCGCCTATTGATCGTCTCATTTTACACCCGTTTCACTGAATCCTGGTTATTTCCGACATTTCAATCCTAAATTAGTAGTGATAGTTGTAGTATCACTACTAATTTACTGATCATCCGTTATAATGGCGAACATATCAGATGCGTGTCTAACATTACCTTTGAGTGCAGATGAAGACACATTCGAGCTCTTCACGGTGAAGCAGGAGCTGGAATACGTCGAGAAACAGATCCGCGGTCTGCTGGTGAAGCAAGCCGAGCTGCTGGATCGGCGCTCAACGCTTGAAGCATCACGCGCCGACGCTAACAAATCAAATCACTCTTTGACTCCGAGTTCATCTACGCCGTACGTTACTCTGCCGAGGAAGATGCGATCATCTAAGGCTTCATTCACTCCGGCACCGAAACAACATGGACCATGGATCACACAGCGGAAGACTCGAGCCAGAGCTGCCTCTCCGCCCCTCCCGGTCTTCGAGATCTCCACCCGGAACCGCTTCTCCCCTCTTCGCGAGCCGGAACGCGACGACGCCGTGATCATCGGCACATCCATAGTCCGCCATGTCCGCGCTAATTCGGATAAAGGTAAAGTGCGCACTCACTGCTTTCCTGGTGCTCGTGTTCTTGATGTTGCTGCACAGGTTCCCGAGATCCTGAACGGGGACGAGCGCGTCGGAGCTGTTGTGCTGCACGCGGGAGCGAACGACATTAGGCTGCGGCAGACGGAGGTTCTGAAGAAGGACTACAGGAGCCTGATCGAGACGGTACGCAGCACAGCGCCTAAAGCAGCGATCATCGTGTCTGGACCGCTTCCCACGTACAGACAAGGACAGGAAAGGTTCAGTAGACTTTTTGCATTAAATGAATGGTTAATGTCATTGTGTAATGAACAGGGGCTGCACTTTGTAAATAACTGGCATCTGTTTTGGGAAAGACCGAGGCTGTACAGCACAGATGGTCTCCATCCCAGCCGAATCGGAGCGGCTGTGCTGTCGGACAACATTTCCAAGACATTACGCACCAGATGACTAATGAGTCAAAGTCCAAATTACAGCCTTTGCGGTCCAAACTTAACTAATAAGCACAGTGTGGAACATTATATAGAAACTGTGTCTATTCCTCGTTTAGTGAAGCCAAACAATAAATCTAGTGTAGGATCTAGCAAAAATCTTATTGTAATTAAACCAGAAAATCTAAATAACAGTCAACAAAAACAATTTCTAAAGCTAGGTCTCCTAAACATTAGATCGCTCACACCTAAGGCGGTTATCGTAAATGAAATGGTCACAGACAATAACTTCGATGTTCTGTGCCTTACTGAAACCTGGCTTAAACCAAATGAGTATTTCGGTCTAAACGAATCTACTCCGCCAGGATACTGTTATAAACATGAGCCTCGTCTGATCGGTCGTGGCGGCGGTGTTGCAACAATCTATAAAGATATTTTTAATATTACTCAGAAAACAGGTCACAGGTTTAATTCATTTGAAGTACTTGTGCTAAATGTTACGCTCTTAGATATAAGAAGGAAATCTATATTATCTCTAGCCCTGGCTACTGTATATAGACCTCCAGGGCCATATGCTGAATTCCTAAAAGAGTTCGCAGACTTTCTCTCGGATCTATTGGTAAATGTCGATAAAGCAATAATTGCTGGAGATTTTAACATACACGTAGATAATACAAATGATGCTTTAGGGGCTGCGTTTACAGATTTATTAAACTCCTTTGGGGTCAAACAAAACGTCAGTAGTCCCACTCATCGTCTAAATCATACACTAGATTTAATTATATCATATGGAACCGATCCAACTGATATAGATATTATACCGCAAAGCGATGATGTCACTGATCATTACATGGTGACTTGCATAATACGTACTGCTGAAATATGTCATGTTGCGCCACGTTATAGACCAGGCAGAACAATCCTCCCAACCACTATAGATGGATTTTCAAATAGCTTACCTGATCTATCTAAGCTGCTAAGTGAACCCAAACAAACAGATGAATTAGAGGAAATGACTAGCAGTTTAAGCACCATTCTTACTAGTACATTAGATATTGTTGCGCCAATTAGATTAAAAAAGGTTCGAGAGAAAATTAAAGCACCGTGGTACAACAGTGCTACACATGCTATCAAGAGAGAAACTCGCAACTTAGAGCGTAAATGGAAACAAACTAATTTAGAGGTCTTTAGAATCGCGTGGAAAGACCGTATGTCACGTTATAAAAAGACACTAAAAACAGCCAGGGCTGAGCATCTCCGCAAACTAATCGAAAATAACCAAAATAATCCAAGGTTTTTATTTAACACCGTGGCTAGACTAACAAATAAACAGACATCACCAGAGCAAAATATACCTTTACAGTTTAGTAGTAATGATTTTATGAATTACTTCAATGCGAAAATAGAAAGCATCCGAAACAAAATTATAAATGTACAATCCGCTATGGTGTCTTATGATTCAGCTTCAATTATGGACCCTCTAGAACAACTAAACCGCTTTACAACGATAGGACAGGAGGAGCTAAATAAACTTATCATTGCATCTAAACCAACAACTTGTTTATTAGATCCAATACCCACTAAACTACTGAAAGAACTATTACCTGTAGTGGAAGAGCCTCTCCTCAATATTATTAACTCGTCTTTATCTTTAGGTCATGTCCCAAAAATATACAAGCTGGCTGTAATAAAACCGCTCATTAAGAAACCGCAATTAGATCCAAATAACTTGGCAAATTACAGACCCATTTCAAATCTTCCATTTATGTCCAAAATACTTGAAAAAGTAGTGTCCGCTCAATTGTGCTCTTTTTTGCAAGAAAATGATATCTATGAAAAATTCCAGTCAGGATTCAGACCGCATCATAGTACAGAAACTGCGCTAGTTAAAATTACAAATGATTTACTTTTAGCTTCTGACCAAGGCTGTATCTCAATACTAGTCCTACTTGATCTTAGCGCTGCGTTCGACACTATAGATCATATAATACTCTTGGATCGACTACAAAACTTCACCGGTGTCCAGGGACAGGCATTAAGCTGGTTTAGATCGTACTTATCGGACCGTTCTCATTTTGTCTGTTTAAATGGGAAAAAATCAAAGATAACGTCAGTAGACTATGGAGTACCGCAAGGATCAGTTTTAGGCCCTCTGCTATTCTCAATATATATGCTGCCACTTGGTAATATTATAAGAAAACATGGAATTAATTTCCACTGTTACGCTGACGACACTCAATTATATATTTCATCACGACCAGATGAAAACACTAACTCATCTAAAATGACAGAGTGTCTCAAAGATATAAAATGCTGGATGACGCGTAATTTCCTGCTATTAAATTCAGATAAAACGGAGGTATTACTTATTGGTCCAAAAAACTACTCACAAAACCTCTCACAATACAACTTTAATATAGACGGATGTCCTGTTACTTTATCCACAAAAGTAAAAGACCTGGGTGTTATACTAGACCGCAACTTGTCGTTCGAAAATCATATTTCATATGTTACAAGAACAGCCTTTTTCCACCTTAGAAACATTGCTAAGCTACGTAACATGCTATCTATTTCTGATGCAGAAAAATTAGTTCACGCATTCATGACCTCGAGACTAGATTACTGTAATGCTTTATTAGCCGGTTGTCCTGCATCCTCAATAAACAAGCTACAGTTAGTACAAAATGCAGCTGCTAGAGTTCTTACTAGGTCAAGAAAATATGATCATATAACACCGATTTTATCATCTCTACACTGGTTACCTATTAAGTTCCGCATCAACTACAAAATACTACTACTGACCTATAAAGCCCTAAATGGTTTAGCACCTATGTACTTAACGGACCTTCTTTCGCCCTACAATCCACCGCGTTCCTTAAGATCACTAAATTCAAGGCTTCTGGTCATTCCTAGGATATCGAAGTCCAGTAAAGGAGGGAGGGCGTTCTCGCATTTAGCTCCAAAACTCTGGAATGGCCTTCCCGATACGGTCCGAGCCTCTGACTCGCTGACACAGTTTAAAACTAGATTAAAGACGCATCTCTTTAGTCAAGCATTCACATAATGCTTACCTTCTAGTCCTCTGTTATGCCATACGGAACCGTTTGCCACTGAAACTGCTTAACGCACCAGTGGGGCTCGACAGCCTTTTAGACAAACGGGTCGGCGCGTATGGTTGGGTTGCGGAGAGTTCGGGTTACGGAGAGTTTGTGAGTTATAACGGAAATTATTATGAACATCAGCTATGCTAATTATTTCCCATCTGCCTTTCTGCTGTTATCTCGGGACGCTTGTCCCGAGAAAAATGGCGTTCGTCAGGTCCAGTTTTGTGTCCAGCCTCTCACGGGGATTTCGGATGCCCCAACGCCTGTGATGAGACGACTCAACGCCTGTGATGAGACGACTCAACGCCTGCGATATGTTATGGCGCCGTTTGATTCATAAACAATATTTATATTTAATATTTATATTTAAACAATATGAATGTAAGCCAGAGGAGAACTGGCCCCCGACTGAGCCTGGGTTCTCCCAAGGTTTTTTCTCCATCCAATCTGATGGAGTTTTGGTTCCTTGCCACTGTCGCCTTGCTTTTGGCTTGCTTTGAGCTTGCTCAGTTGGGGTTATTTATTTAGTGTTTAGCAATGTTGTTGATCTGTGTTGTGCTACTTACATGTTATCACTGTGAAGCTGCTTTGATACAATCTGTATTGTGAAAAGCGCTATATAAATAAATGTGACTTGACTTGACTTGACTTGATTGATGATCTATTGAACTTCACAGACCACACTGCTGGACCTGGCCGGTCCTGCAGATTAGCCTTGCTCAACATCAGGAGGATCAGGCCCTTCCTATCAGAGCATGCTACACAACTTCTTTCCCAAGCTCTGTTTAGCATTTACCCTATTAACATTTATTATGTTTAAGTACATAGATAAAATACATAAATAATAATACAATATATAGTTATAAAGTGATAATATAATTATTAAAGTATAATTATATTACAAAAGGTTTTAAAGATTTAAGTCAATTTAGACCTGTCCATAACCGTCCAGCCACCAAAAAATCCATCTCAGTTCTTCAGCTCATATGCGGATGTTTATTTTAGATACATCAGCACTGGTTCGCTTTACTTGTGTTATAATCACGCACGCTTGTTGAACAAGCATTAGACCTTTGTGGTCTCCATGGCATTAGGGGAGCAGTGTAGAAAGGTTAATCAGATTTACAACACACATAACCATAATTGGCTTCTTTTATAGATTCAAATGAGCAATTAACTACAAGCCGCATGCGTTGCACTTTCATTGGAAACCTGAGAATGTGCTGCCATAATAGTTTTGTGAAGAAGCCCACAGAGGTAATCAGAGCTTCCTCTTAAGCCTGCAAGGACTTACCTATGGCTATTTGGAATACTTCATTCTGATTGCTCCATGGCATTCAGCATTTTCATATATGGCAGTGGTATTTATCAGACACGTCATTGTACTTGTGCTACTTTCAAGTATAAAACCACAATGTCATGCTCTGTAGATCAATACATGTTCAAAAGTTTAATTCTAAGCTGCATTAAGTTTCCCTAAAAGAAAAACAATGCATCAGTACTCAAAACAAATCTGTTTATCTTAACTAAAATTTGGTCCTAGACCATAAATGACAGAAACAAACCCTGTGGTCACATTCGTCAATAAAACGATGAAGAGCCCTGGCCAATAGCACATGGTAGGGAAAAGACCTCAGCCGTGCACTGACATGAGCTGTAGTGACAGCTGTCATAGTTTGTTTATGATACATACGTGTTTTAAGGAAAACTTAATTCAGATACATGTAGCTCAATTGGATACTGTGTTTCCATGGGACTGGAGTCTGCAATAAGAGCACGTTGACTGAAATCAGCACAAGCTTTCAGGAAGGAAACAGCAAAGAGAGCAAAGATTAACCACAATAGCACTTCAAACATGAAGTGAACGACAGTGAAAAGAAATCTTTGAATGAATTTTGTTGATGGAGCATTTGCTCAGCAATGGGGAACAATTGGTTCTTTTGATTTTATAATTCCTCATCCTATCTTCACCATTATCTCTTATTTAGTTGTTTTTATGTACAACAGAGTATGAGCTATCTTTGAGCTCAAAAAGCAGATTATAAACAGAGAAAGAGCATGACCTTAGCTCTTCCTGATCAATACTGTCTGATATAGTAAAAGGGGAGGGGGCATCCTCTTTGGTATTTCTTATTCATTACACTGTATTGATGGAGATGGATGGGGGATAGTGAGTGTATGTGTAATGTGATGCAGAGCGGGGTATGCTGATGGGATAAACAGTGGGATCCAAAAGATTGCACTAGTTGTCTAATTCAATGCAACATATCTTAAAAAAATTATACAAAATTGGAATTATTCAATATTTAGGATAACAATGAGAGCGAAAAGTTTATTTGGTCTGTTCCTCAATTGCTTTCCTAGTTAAATTCCAAGTTAAAAATGTCAGATGTTCCGGATCAAGATTTGAAAATTGTTTTAAAAAGCATCTTAACCTTCACTGGAAGCAAAAACATCCGATCATCCCTACAAAGAGTCACATAAACAATGTCACAAATTTTGATTTGTGACCTAGTAATATTGGAGTAACTTAAAATAGCGAGGCATGTCCAGCTGTATTCAATAATGACCTTTTTCGAGTTCATTGACCGAATGGTTTTGTGGATCCTCCCTCACTGTGGGACACGTCGAGAGCCCCGAGTCTCATCCTTCCCGAGCTTTCACCGCTGGTCCTCGTCCAAAATCCGGACGAGAAGGACTTAATTGACTTTTTTTACACAGCCCTCACCGCTGGTCCCGTCCAGCGCAGAGCCTGCCCTCAACGCTGGTCCCGTATTATGCTTATCATACATTTTCATAACAAGTTTCTAGTGACTTAGAAGTAGAATTTTCTTAATTTTACATAATTCATTTGTTTACAGTTTTAAAAACGTATTCATTTCCAGACTTTGAATCCCATGTGGAATTTTGAGCCCCACTTTATCTGATCTAAAGAGATATTTAAAGTGATATCTATAAATATTTAAATGGATTTTTAGTGGTTGTGGGCCATAGGAAGCTTGTGTAATTATTGTGGTAAAATAATTAATTAATCAATAAAGACACTAAACCAGTAAAAAAGGCTAATATAAAACAACTTGCCGATATATAAACACACTACATACGTAGATATTCACAGAGAGAAGCAGAGCACTAGATGTAGGTTAGTAATGAGCATGCCACAGTTGAATGCTTACAGCTCCCCTTTCCCCTTCCCCCATCCCACAGCATCACAGTGATGAATGCATCCCTCCAGTCAATGCCCCCCAAGGTCACAGTAACAGAGTAGTGGAGTAGAGCCTCTGCACCGTGCGACATTCTCCCAACCTACTCTGGTAAAAACAGCATAACTCTCTCTTACAGACAAACATCAGGCTCACACCTCCCACCTCAATATAATCTGAAATGTAAGTGGTAATGTGCTCAAACTGGAGTGGAGTAAACATATGAAGAGTTCAGATGCAAAAGCCTCTAAATGCCATTTGAAATTTTCTTTTTTAATGATGATTTTTTATCAAACTTGTATATTTAAGTTCAGTAATTTCACTTAAATAACAATTAATAGGTAATTATCATTGCCATTTAAGTGAAATTACTGAACTTAAATATACAAGCTTGATAAAAATCATCATTTTAGAAGAAAATTTCAAATGGCACTTAGAGGCTTTTGCGTCTGAACTCTTCATATACAGAAGACCCAAAAGTCTGAGATTACAGATATCTGGGATGTTTTCATATAAACCTTAAAATGAACAGAAAGTTGTAGGCAATTAGACATTTTAATGTTATAATGTAAAATGAACAAAATAACAGTCCTTTGATATTTACCCAGTGTAAATTCTTAAGTCACAAGTAGCCTATTATTTAATACTGAATCAACCCACGTATTTTACATTACTCCATTAAAAACTAAATTTAAGATGAGTTCATTAAGGTAACAACTGCATATTAACATATCACCAATGGCCATTAAAAAAACCTAAAATCAATCAGCCAGTGCTAAGTAGGCAACATGCAAGCAAAAGAACACACTCAAAGGCACATTGGTATGCAAGCGTGCAAAAAAGACTACCAATTTCCACTGCTCTCATCATTAATGAGAGCAGTGGAAACAATATCTTACTAATACAATCTGACAGCAATCTGAATGAGAACAAGCTTGTCAGCCCACGTCATTAGCAGTTTCCATATGCCATGCTGAATTGTTCTCAGACCTTCTGCAGCCTTATTACAGAGGTCTGCCATTCAAAAGCATTCCACGCGTGTCACAGACTGCAGGCCAAGCAATCTCACATCCCATACAGCAGAGTGACACTACATTTATTAAACTTCTCCACTGGGCTCACAAGAGGACACAAACACACACACACACACACACACTCTCTCTCACTCTTCAAAGCCAGTGGCCAGGGAAATGGAACGGGGGGGAGGGGTGAAATGAATCTGATTTCCCATTTGAAAAACCAAAGGTAAAATTGTCTGACCTTGACTTATGGAAGTGGAGGAGGGTGGGATGGATGGGGGGAGAAAGGGGAAGGCTGGCAAGAGAACAGAAGTGTATATTAATGAGCTGAAAACAGGAGCACAATAGCATGACTGACCGTGATGGGAAGAAAAGGGGCCAGGCAGGAAACAACGGTTGATGCTTCCCTGGTCTTGCATGTGCTCCAACAAACAACAAGGATTCGCAATCATTCTCAACAATTTTATCGCCATTTAAATGAACCTTATACTTCCGTTCTGGGGGATTGAATTTAACTCTTTATATACTGTATGCTTGTCATAAATCTGACGGTTCGTGATTGTCACAAACAACATTCCTGTCAGTAGCAGCTTAATCAAAGTCAGTTTTCTTTGTGCTGCTGTATTCTTGTCCAAACTGCTGTTGACTGATGTTGCATTCTGTTTGTTATCGGTTGCATAATTAGTTGACTGATATGGAAATTCAAACTAACAAAGGCAGGGCTGTAGGAACCTATTATTAATGAGTTAATAGACGTGAGAATTTGAGAAGCTTGAGAGGATCCAAACAGTACAGTGTACAATACAGTATTTCAGCATTTAAACCTGCTTTATTTATCAGCTAAAATTCAGTTTAACACGAAAACAATAATCCTGCACTGCATTTACACTATCGTTTGAAAATGTGGTGTCTTCCTTTTCTTAAAGAAATAATTTGGCAAGGCCACATTAATTTGATCAAAAGTGACAGTTTAAAGTTACAATAGATTTCTATTTCAATTAAATGCTGTTTTATTGAAATTTCCATTCAAAGAATCCTCCTGAGGGGAAAAATGTATTGTGATTTCCACCAAAATAGTTTACTATTATAGCAGCATCAATAGTTTCACCATTTTCAACACCAATAGTAAATAATGTTCAATGAGTATTAAATCATCAAATTCGAATGATTTCTGAAGGATCATGACTTTGTCATCACTGGAACAAATTACAGTAAATTTTAAAGTACACTAAAATAGAAAGTTATTTTTCATCGTAATAATATTTAAGAATATTAGTGTTTTACTGTATTTAAAAAAATCAAATAAATGCAAGACTTATTTCAAAAATATAACAGATAGTGTAAATAAAGGAACTCTTTTTGGTGTTAACACTAAGGCTTGCTATTGCAAAAACTCATCACTATTGACTGATGCAATTACTATTAAAAACACCAAAATTAGGTGCTAAACATTCATTTAATCAAGTAGAAGATCATTATAATGGAGCATACAGTCATGCACACTTTCTCTAATAAAGAGCTAAATCAGGTGTCTGAACCACAGTGGTAGAGTGATACTGTACAGCCCCAGTGAAATCTGCCAGATTGTGGACGTCCGCTACATCTTCCACAATACTGTCAGAGAATACAATTTATTCCTAGTGCATTCCCTGCAATATAATCAGTTACCCCATATTGTATGAAAAAAATAACCACTTTGGACAGTTGCCTAGAGTCAGAGGCAAAAGGTCAACCTTTCAAAAGACACTGATTCTGCAGAAGTATACTGTGCGAATTCAGATTAACATTCGGAAATTATTCAGACTCACAGAAGCAAAATCATTCGCTCACTCGCTGGGGTTAATCATGTCATCAGGTCTTCAGGGTATTTTAAACTGTCTGCGTTCATACAGTAATAAGAAGGTGAGTGCAGAGGAAAAGGAGATACAGTCATAAGCAGCAGATGGGTATGATTGAGATTTACAGGTGGTTTACATGACACCCATATAAGCAATAAGCGGTCATTTATATGACACAGTTTTCAACTAAAAACTAAACTTTTTTTGGTTTTGCCCGGTCATTTACAGGAAAACGCAAACTTTGAAAATGAGTTTGTCTGTGAAAACAAGTGCAAGTGTGTGAAAATGGTGATGACATTGTCATTGTGCATACGCAGTCTATAGCTGCGTAGTGGTTCTTTACAAAGTAACATCGCCAACTACTGGTCAGGCATGTATAATGCAGTTTTTTTAGTAGTTTTCACGGATCTGTGTGAACGGCGATCGTTTTGACAACGTTGTCAAATTGTCTGTACGCGAAAAATATAAAGGGAAAAACGTTTTTGTATCCTAAGAGATGAAGAAGAGTCAATTTTTTGAGGAGAGTGTTGTGAGAGCCGCATCTATAATGAGCCTAATTAGCACATAAGTAAGTGTTTGAAATGAAGAGAGAAAATGACAGTGCTTAAAACTACCTAGTGCAGTGCTATACCAGCACAGGCAGCACCTGCATGGTTCAACAGGAATGCGTGCCATGTACTTATAAGGTTTTTGCCGTAAACTACCTCTCCAAAGTGGCAAAACTATTGTGAAATTAGTCTTCCCAGAAGTATAATCAGTGTAAAGGTCTTCTTCACTCGCTCTCACCCACTGTCCTTTTCTTCTCCCCTTTTCAAGACAGAGCCTATATTTTACAGAGAGTAATGAATAATTTAAAGGGGTCCAGAACTCCTAGACGTGCTTTCTTACAATCCGCCAAAATAATAATAATAATTTTAAGTTTTATTGTCTATAGTCTCCTTTAATACAAGTCTATGGGATTTTTGAAAACTTGTTTTATTATATGCCAGGCAAAAAAATCTAATCATCAGCCTAATCATTTACATAAGTAGTAGACCTCTACTTGACAAACCTCTCCTTAACAAACCGCATGATTTGAGGTATTAATAGGGATGTTCGCCGACGTCATATGTGACGTCACGAAATGGGTGTGGGCATGAACTGATTGGCAGAAAGAACCAAAACATACGCAGCAGTCTACCTGTGTTTTATCAGCATATGATAATTCTTTGTACGAAGAAGCTAAAAGGAGATATAAGGTAAAGCTTTTATATAACCAGGGTTCATGTTCTCTGCCTGATCCATATCGCCTGAGTGAGAATTGGAGCAAAAGCCCGGACACATGGCCAGAATTGACATTCGGCGACATCTTCCTGTATCTCAGCGACACGCCATCTTTGTTTACCAGAGAGTTAATGAAGGCGTACAAATCTGATGCCTATAAGTCATAATTACGATTATTACTTGTGTTAACTATAACTGGTAAATTTGTTACAACTAGAGTAAAATAAAGGTGTAATTTGTCCATGGGCTATATTTTGAATCAAAATTATCTTACTTCTGATATATAACATTGGTCAACATATATGTAAAAATGTATCAAAGAAAATACAATAATTTGCCCTTAATCTATAAAGGTATGTGTACACAGATGATACACCGTACAGTATCTCTGGGTTAACTTATGTCTTTATAATGCTATGCGGCAAACGGCCATTACTTTTCTGCCAACCAGAGCGCATGTAACCGTGTCGTGACGTCACGGGTGAAGATCCCTATACATTTCTAAAGCACAAAGGCAGAATGAACCGTTTAGCTTTGTCAAGTGCAGTTTTAGTTTAGCACTTTACTGCACTACTACTGACAAAAGCTAAGCTATCTAAATATCAAATCGTGAAAAGAGATTTTCTTTGAATAAAATGAGAGAAAGACCCAGAACGAATCAATTTCCAACATTATTGTTGTATGTGTGTTTGTACTGTATGTGTGTTCGGCTTGCTGCGTTGACCTGCAGAGATTTGACAAATCAGCGCAGCATGACTCTGACAAACACTCTGTTTTTCAGCCTCCTCCCAATGAGCCGTTACAGTGAGTTAGTCAAACATAAGGCAGAACAGCTCACGGCTGCAGTCTCCATCTGAAAGCAGACTGCCGACCTCCAGACACGCACACACAAACACCATAGCAGCAACTGTTTACTACTACACCATTACTGCTACAAATCTCATTCTCACACCAGCCCACATTTCCTTCCTTCTAATTAACGATTCTCATACGGTCCTTGAATCACAGAGTTTGAGGACTGTCACTTCAGTTTCGAATCATTGCACAGCAATGATTTGCTGCAATTAAAAGGATGTTCTTGGCAGAACTAAAACAAATGACTTCCAGCTGTGGTGACCTAACATGCAGTGCATTTCATGATAATATGTGTCTTTAGCATCAGAGCATTGGGCTTCCAGTGAATTTATATCAGATGGTTCACCCCAAAATTAAAGTTCTATCATCACTTACCGTCATGTCGTTTCATGACTCTTTCTTCTGTGGAACACAAAAGAAGATATTTAGAAAAAAAAATGTTAATTGAAGATATTTCAAAGAACTGTTTTTGTGCATACAATTAAAGTCAAGGGTGTCCAAAAATAAAATATCTTCCAAAATAAGAAAGACATTGGAACAACAAGGTTGGGAAATTATGATTTTTTGCTTTCATTTTAGCTGAACTGTTACTTTAAACTTAAAGCCCTGATTTAGCAATGTAACAAGTATCTGATTAAGCAGTTTGATGTATAATGGGAATCCTCGGTACATTCCGCCGCATTGTCCTGTCCTTTGTTGTCTTTGCGGAATAAAATATACCCTTTGTGAGTCTGGTGCTTTCCACTTCATTCCCTGCAGCTGAACTGTTACATGTCATTAGTGTCTTGATGTAATAAACCACACATTTGTTACGTTTCACTGAGTCCAAACATCTCCAATAGACCTAAACTGTGTTCTTTGTTCTTTGGCAAGATAGAAATTATATGACAAAATGCCAGGTCACGACTCTTGTGTGTATGTGCTATTCAGTCAGGAGAAACTTTAAGTCTAACAATTAGCAAACACGATTACATCTTCTCCAGATTCATTTTTCTATGTTAAATGCAGTTCAGCACAAAATGTCAAGCGCAGGGCTGTGCATTTCCTCTAATGAGTATTCAATGACTGCATAATTCAAATTGCATTGCAGGAACAGGACAGAATTTTAATGTGTGACGGCTTTTGGACTGTGGCATTTGCAGTCTTGGGGTTGCTTTTTTCCTGCCGCCAGCAATGAGGAATAAGTGGATTGATTTCATACACAGAAATTAATGTACCCCATTCAAATCATGCTGGAGAACATGATCATCAGGTTTAACATCATCTTATTGAATTCATACAGCTCGAGTGCTGCTGTTATTTACCCAAAATGGGAATACTGAATGGTATGTTTGTGTGTTTGTTACAAAAGCCCGTTTCAGTAACAGATGTTGAGTTAGGAAACTGACGAGTGTCTGGTTGTCTAGCAACGAGGTGATGGAGATGAAGGTGGGAAGCAGAAGACTGAAATAGTGAAGTGACAGTTCAGAGATCAGCAGCTGATGAATCTTAATCTTTGAGCTCTCGATTGGTCTTTATTTGAGCTACTAATTCATTGGGAGTGGAAGGATTAGTCTTTTTTATCAGACTTTACTTCCCTTTCTTTCTATATTCTCTTTCTTTCTCTCACTTTAATGCTTATAGCCTGAGAGTTACTCATTTTAATGTCTACTGTCGTCCCTCACATAATTTGTTTCTTCTCCCTTTCCCTCTCTAACAGGAAATTTTAAATTAAATTTAGGGTGTCAGCCAATTCCTGCACTGTGCCCTATATAAACATCAGCAATAACCATGCTTATCACAAATTAGCATAGAGATCTGTATGTTTTCCATTCCTTGTGAGAGAAAATGTACATAAAGTGAGAAGCTTAAGTGTATGGGTAAGAACATGTACAGTATGTGCATTAAGGCAGGGCTAAGAGAGTGGCAAAAAGTGTATGTCAAAGAGAGAGAGAGAGAGAGAGAGAGAGAGAGAGAAGAAAAATGCAATAATGAGCTGGAGTGTTGGCCATTGCTCTGGCCCTCAGTGCTTGTAGATATGAATCACTATCACCAAAGAAACTGCACTCACATCCCCTCTCCTCCTGCACATCCACCTCTCCACATCCATCAAGAACGCATTGAAACTCAATGTCATTTATTCATATATACCTCCAAATTGCAATTATAACAGACTCACATATTTTATGCTCAGAGGTGAAGTGTGTATTTTTCTGCCACTAACAGCACCAAGCAGAATCGCAAAAAATATTTGAAAGCAATAATAATAAATTAATTTAAATTACTAAACAATTGTATACTATTTTTATACCATTTATTTGTATTTTTTTGGCCTTTTGGACTGTTTATATATTTAAGAATAAACAGGTATACCTAAATGGTATTAACAGGAATAAATAAGTTGGCTGAACCAGTCTTGTTATGTTCTGCCTAGTTGGACATTAATGTTAATATTTTAATATTAATGCAATATAATATTAATTAACTTAGTTTTTTCTAAATCTAGAAAAACATGGATATCAGAAACAGCATTTCTGCTGCCAAAGGCACGTTTTCTCAAGAATAATGAATTCAAAGTCTCTAAACAAATGTAAAATGCAAAAAATCAGAGCAAAAGATTTGGACAATTAATCTGAAGGCTACTCACCTGTCTACTAAATATCTGCTCTCTGGTAGGCTAGGTGTTTATAGTCTTATATTTATTCAGTTATTTTATATGTTGGTCCTGTATATTTCAATTAACTTGTTTTCACTCATTTTAACTTCTATTCTCACTGTAAAAAATATTTTCATGATTTGTAATCACTAATTTTTTTCTTTTGTCAAATCAACTTAGATAATTTATGTAGTTCAGGTAACATGATATTTTGAGTTTCTGATGATTAAATCATTAAATCACTCCTTCATTGTATTAACTCAATATTTCCATTTCAATGAACTTAACATTTTAAGGCAACCAGGTTACTTCATTATTTAAGTTAAACAACAATATTTTTTTACAGTGTATGTTGTGTAATTCATGTGGTAACAAATTCTGTTTTTAAAGTTAATTCAACTATTTAACATGAAAACGTTTGTACAACTAACCCTAAGTTGAAAAAACTAAAAAATGTCCTGCAGATGGTTGCCTTAAACGTAATTTTTTCAACTTTTTTTGTTGTTGTTGTTCATCCTGAGCTTTATTGAAAGTGTATATTGGGTCAATTTAACTAAGTTAAGCAATCCCTTGTTTTATGTTACATAAACCTAATTTAATTAGGTTACAACAACAAAATTAGAATTTATATGTAGAATCAGGTAGAAATACCTCCTTACATAAACTACCCCACTAGTTCTTTCCCACTTTTTGTGTACACACTTTTTATTTTGCTGCACTCAATTATTACAGAAAAATGTCCAGCATATACGTCACCACAATCAAACTGTTGCCTTCAAATCTAATACACAAGCTAAAGCCATAAAAACATTTTAATCGGAATTTCATGGGGTTTGTAATAAAGAGCACAAAATAAATAGCAGCCCTCTTTGACAAAGCAATTATATTTTAATGAAGGCCTCAATGAGTTTGATTACAGTGGCGTGGCAACACAATCCCCCTCCTCCCCTCGTTCAGTTAATAACACTCTTGAAGAGCCGTGCTGAGTACAGGATCCTGGTCTGACTCTGTGATACGCTCAGTGACACAAGGGAGGTTTAACCACTTAAAAACAATGTAATTACAGAGGCATTGGATAAAATCAATTAACTCCAAATGCTGCTTTGATTTAATGTGAGTCTAATTAGCATGGCAGTGTATCGGGGTGGGGGTCCGGAGGTGTGCATTCTGTGGAGCCATTGTATTCCTCTGTGCTCTTTTTAAATAAGGGAGAATATCTGTGTGAAGGTATCAGTTAAACAAGTGAAGGGCTATGATGTATATTTCGTCTGCATGATTTATTGAATTTAAGCCAAAATTATGATACAGCTTAGTGTGATTATCAAAACGCGATGACTGCAATTTAATTATAATATATATATATATATATATATATATATATATATATATATATATATATATATATATATATATATATATATATATATATATACCAGGGTTTCCGTTGTTCGGTAATTACGGAAATTGGCCGGGAAAAAAATGAAATGTCCGTGCAAAATTCTCTGGCTCGTTCCTTTTTTCACTCCACCCAGAATGAATGTCAGGGGTGGCACATCTGTCGCTTTACAGAGGAAGAGTTGCTGAGGGCCAAAGAGTGCATTGTGAAGAGTGTCCAGAATGAGAGCTATTTAGATGAACTTAAGTGTGTAAACTCAGGTTCCAACATCCCATTTTCCAGCAGCCTGTGGAGATGGTGCCCGATCATGGACCAAGATCAACTTCCACTTCTTCTGAGTGGAAAGTGGGATTGGACAGTCAGATCTGATTATGAACGAGACTCACCCCATCATCATTCCTGGCCGGAATCATCTCGCAACCCTGCTTGTCTCTCACTATCATGAAGCAGTAAAACACCAAGGAAGACATCTGACCGAAGGTGCCATTTGAGCGGCAGGTTTCTGGCTGGTGGGAGCTAAACGCTGCACCAGCAGTCTGCTTCACAGATGTATCACATGTAGAAGACTGAGGGGAAAGAGCGAACATCAGCAGATGGCAGCTCTGCCAGCAGAATGGCTACAAGTAGCTCCTCCATTCACCTATGTAGGTGTTGACGTCTTTGGACCATGGGACATTGTCTCACGCCGCACAAGAGGAGTCTCCAACTCTAAATGATGGGCTGTGATGCTTTGGGAAAAGGAGTACACGATGCTCCTAGTGTTTTCGACACGTTTTTATGCACTGAATCGAGCCTTAAGCACTCACAGGAGCCCACTCCCAGAGTGCCTAGGACAAAGAATTCACATCAACCTTTCCAGACAACCCGGTCTCATCCCAAATCGTCATATAACTGACGTTTTGGGACGTCTTTTGACCATACGTCAATATTCGCCTTTTTAGGGCCCCCTTAAACGTCGGTAGATGAGGTTATGGGATCCTAACTCTACCCCATACCTAAACTTAACCCTAAACCTAACCCGTCACCTAACTGACGTTAAAGGTAAAGCGTCAGTTGTATGACGGCCCGGGATCGCCATCTACCGACGTTTAAGGGGGCCCTAAAAAGGCGGATATTGACGTATGGTCAAAATACGTCCCAAAACGTCAGTTATATGACGATTTGGGATGAGACTGTGTTATTCCAGAAGTGAAAATGTCAGCCAATTTTACCCTCTCCTCATAAAAGTAAAGGCTGTCCTCCTTACACTCAGAAAATCTATGCATATTTCTCTGTTTGTCCATCCTTCCGTCTTTGATGTCTGTATTTGAAGGAGGAGTACTGAATAAAGAAATATAACCTATTAAAATGGGCAGCAGACAGGCAGAGCATGTGAGCATGTCTTTGTGTGGCTGATGAGCACTCCAGCTCGTAATTGCACATCAACTCAGAGGACGATGAGGGACAGGACGGCCTCCTCTGCATGTTTTATACACAGAGGCAGAGAGGAGAGCTCAACCTCCAAAAAAGCACTGGGCTAATGAGGAGCCTCTTTCACCACTTGTCCCCTGTAAAGCATTTCATCTCGCTTGTCTCCTCCTCTCTCTCTTCCCTTCATGCCTCGACAGTTACTCACTATGTTAACCAATTACTGTAACCAAACTAGTTGGCGAAAGATGTGAGGATGACTGCAAGGACATCGGCCTGAATACATGAAAACTTTAAACCTCAATACTTCAACTAGGTTTGAAACTCTTTTGCATAAGAGTTGACATATAATTAACTGTAAATACAGCAATGTTTACAACTGACAATGACGGTTGTACGTTTTCTAGTTGCTGTGCCAAGAGAAATGAGCTGTTCATGAGCTAGCAGCAGGATCAACTTTATGACTCTCTATGGGCTTCTCCCTTGACTTTATGCCTCCACGTCCCTCCGATTGCCTACAATCTTCTCCTCCTGTCTATACGGTGATTTCTCTACTGTGCGACAGTGAGTTCAAAGTGTGCACTTATTGGGAGCAGTATGCCAGCTCAGTCCGGAGGTCTGAGCCTGCGTGTTTTAATCTCAGGTCATTTTAGGTCACAGGAACGTTTATCTGGCCATATGCTGGCAGAGATGCCGTATCTGCCCCTCCCAGGCCTCGGGCTCTCTCTGTGTGGGATTCCACTTGAACAGCTCTCCCTACTGGATAATCAGATGGCAAATGAGGCTTATGGGCATTGTGTGTGAGTGAGAGAGTGGGGAGGAACCTTTTTAGGAAAAACAGAACTATCAGACAATCTTGCAGGCTAAAGCACCTTTAGATTTTTAAATAGGCCTACTATTCACACTGTATGCAATTTGGGAAGTATTTTCAGTAAATCTAACAATCTAACTTTTTTCAATTCAAAATAAATTACATTGACAAAACTGCAAAACTACAAATCTTATGAAGTCATTTCTGATAAATGAGAAATAATCTGAGCTTCACAAACCAAAAAAAAAAAACCTATTAACTCATGAGATTGCACCCTGAATTCATAGGCTGTGAAGGTAAGAGTACATTAGTCTCTAATAGAGAGAGAGAGAGAGAGAGAGAGAGAGAGAGAGAGAGAGAGAGAGAGAGAGAGAGAGAGAGAGAGAAGTAGAGTGACAGTGTTGTTCCCTTGTCAGACAGAGTAACAGGGGGCCCTCACTGCAAAGAAAAAAAATCATTTAACAATGAACAATACTAAAACATGTCTTGAATAATTTTATAGAACGCCCAAAACACTTCAGTTTAAATTAATTAATTAATTAATTAATTAAAGAATCATAGATTTTAGGGAATGCCCAAAATGCATAAAAATTCATTAAAAAATAAATTAAATGTAGGGAATGCCAAAAAACAAAAAAAAAATTAACATTCACCCAATGCATAAATTTAAAACAATGAAATAAAATTAAGGGAATGGCAAAAATGAAATAAAATTAAGGGAATGGCAAAAATGAAATAAATGAACATTCATTGGGCCCCAAAAGCTTCAATTTAAATTAATTAAATACTACTACTACTAATAAAATCATAGATTTTAGAAAATGCCCAAATGCATCAATTTAATTAACAATAAAATTACATTTAATTTAGGGAATGGCAAAAATAAAATAAAATAAAATAAAATAAATGAATGCTGTCATTTTAATTAATTAAATAATAATAATAATCTTCATAGATTTTAGGGAATGCATCAATTTAAATAAAATAAAATAAAAACAAATTAATCGTAGTGAATGCTGAAAATGCCTCAATTAAAATTAAACCAATAAAATAAAACATTAATTTTATAGAATGTTTAATATGTTTAATACATGCAGGATTATTATTTTCCTTATGAAATATCCATTAAAAGGCCTGCTGAGGCAGCTATCAGGCCTTGAGAAATGAGCGCTGAGATAGACAGCCTATAGGGCAGCAATAACTAACTCGCCAGCTGAGGCCCTGTGATTGCTGCCATGGCAACGGCAGGCAGGAGCTACACAACCTGGCAAACTGCAAACCTCAATTAACACAGATATGTAGATATAGTGTAGTGGCTTTGAGCAGAGACACGGTCTGTTGATGCCCTGACATTAGACATGAGCAAGTGACTGTATACAGCATTCAG
Organism: Pimephales promelas; assembly: GCF_988280905.1. Lineage (NCBI taxonomy): Eukaryota > Metazoa > Chordata > Actinopteri > Cypriniformes > Leuciscidae > Pimephales > Pimephales promelas. Next base: position 26,305,013 of record NC_142771.1, read on the forward strand.
CAATGTGAATGAGAATGAAGGACTGTCTGCCTTGTCTGCGTTCAGTCCTCTCTTCGCCAGCTTGTGACTGGATTGGCATTTTGGTGATGAGGTTAAAGCCAAGGAGAGACGGACAAAGATGCACCTGCCTCCACTAATCCAGATATTGATCATCATCATCATCCTTGTGCAGTCTGTAGATCAATGCAGACAATGAGATGCAGGCTGTAACCTCTCAAGAGACTTGAGAGAAGAGATGAAGTACTGTATACCAGACACTCTCCTACAAACCATCTAGGGACTTGATTGGGACTCTGAAGGAGGCTACACTATGTTTACTGCCAGGATATGATCTCAAAGGAGACATTACACAAATATAGAGCAGCACCAAAAACCACACACTCACAGACACACACATTTAATTGCCCAAGGGGGCACATCCTCACATTTTCACATCAATGGCTGTCTGGAAACCTTAACATTCATCAACAAAACCAGACGATTAGACCCACTGTCTCCACAGGCACCGATCTGTGGTGAATCACATGCTTGTGAAGATTTCTATTAATGGTTCGAACAGCAGCTTTCTCTCAGCTGTTTCCCCAAAATGAAAAAGGCATAAATGACAACCCAAACAGTTATTGTTCTCCTTAAAGTATCTTTATCAGTAGATTTTGACGTCACAGCACATTGAAGGGTAATGTATGCATCACAACAAGCTTGTGAAAGTCTCTACAAAGCTTAAACCTTCAAAATTCAAATGTAGCATAATGGTTTAGCTATCATGGTGATAATGCTGTCTATCTATCCAATTGTGTTTGGGAATTTTGATTTAGAGATTTTGAAAAGGCGATCTCAATTTTGTGGATCATAAATGTTAATAAAAATCTCAAAAGTTAAACATTGATGAGCATTACGAAATCTTAGAATTCAGATCTTTTGTATGCACAGCTCAAAGACTTTTATTTAGAGATGTAATTTCACATGTTCCAGTTACAGCATCTTTGAAGGAAACACCCAAGTATATCATCTCAAAAGAAATCAATCGCTGTCTCAGTCTGTCATAACTCCAGTCAAAGAAGTCGCTCAGCTTGACCTGACTGGCATTCTCAAAGGGATAATGGGGGAAGCAGTGAAATATAATTTGTGTGTTTAAATGCAAATACTCCTCCTCTCAGGCTTTCATCAGGCCCACTGTAGCCTGCCATGACAGAGATAGGCGTCTCTGTTCATTACTGTCATACATCTGAACACACTGAGCCCTGGCAAACATAAGTGTCACCAGCAGGCATTAGATTGGCAGGGTGTTCCCTGTAAGTTATATATTGAAGTCTATATTGAGTGTTTGCGCTGGTAGAATTAGGGACTGTTTAGGCAAGTAAAATCTTTACAGAATCCTTCCTTTCTGCAAAATAGTGCTTGGAATGAAGAGAATCATTTAGCAAGCCCTCATTTGTTTTTCCATAATTAATGGTGCTCGATAAAGCTAATGTATTTGAACAAAACTCTAACGTTAATACAGTAAATGTCAGTGCCTAAAGGGCCACATTTACATTGTCTGCCATATTTTGTGGGTGAAATCCAGTGATTTCAATAGGAATTCAAGCAACTGGGAATTTTGTGTCAGGGTTAAATATTTTTCCAAGAAATTTCGCAATTGGTTCAAGTCAGTCATGTTGATTCGCTGTGCTGACCAACAGACATTCTTAAATGTATTTTACAGTGTTTATTTCTTTAATGATTGATGTTCCCTGCTCAATTGATAGATTATTTGATTGCTTTTCCCCTTGGGGAGTGTTCGCCTGCTTGAGGAGGGGATGCGGACGCTGCTTAAACAATACACAGACTCTGATGGACAGCAGCAGTAGCCTTTGTTATTAATATCTCCCCGCAGATATGAAAAACATGAATGCAATAAGAGTATGTTCTTGACATTACAGATTTTTTTAGATCATATAAAGCCTTTAATAAGTTACTGTTAAGAGAGTTAAAAGTAAAAGTTTGATTTAATGTGTCACGTTTGCCATTTGCGCATTTCATGCTAGTGAGAGACCATGAGGCCTCAGAGAGATGGTGTGATATTAGAATGAATCCACAAATAATAAATTTGGTTGAATTATGCAATGATTGCAGGTTGTGAGTTTGCATGTGACTGAGTGTGAGTGTGTTTGTACTAAAAATTTGTTAAGAGTTATTTTTGCTCAGGGTTCAATCAGGTTTAGAACACGGGAAACGTGGAAAATGTATTATTATGTAATAATTGGATATTATCTTATGGTATATGTTTAATTTGTGGAATGAGTAGTCAATGAAAGACTGTATACTTCTTTTTTTCTATATTGTGACTTGAAGCGATGCTCTGTAATTTATTGACGTGTGGAATTCAGTTTGAACCGTTTTGAATGGTTGTATATAAAAAACAAAATAATAATACACAGACTCTGATGGTTGAAGCAAAAGCAGCTCCGTGTCCTTTGTTATTAATGCATACAGTATATCTCCCCTCATCAGGCGGTGAGGGTGCTACAAAAGCAGCATCTGTGCACGACGGTACCTCACGAAACTGATTTCTGACAGACTTCTGAGGCAGCGTAGCGGTTTAATGATCTACAGAAAAATAGAGCGAGCTTTGGAAAACTACGTGAATATTTAAAGGGTTAGTTCACCCAAAAATTATTTCACAGAATGAAAAGCACAGGATTGTGGGATCCCTCAAAAATCGATCAGATGAAGGTGTCTCGGGAGGTTTCTAGTTACTGTTTTTATACTGTTATTAGTTTTTCTTTTTCTTATACAACCAGTTTCACCTGCTGCACATTCATCCATAACCCACCCAATCACATATCGTTTTTTTGATGGATCCCACAATCCTGTGCTTTTCATTCTGGGCCATGGATACAGTGTCACAATTAGCTGATCAAATCACAAACACCCACACCCAGACTCTCTTATTATTATTCTTACTATACACCCTCAAACTGCCAAAATACAGAAAACACATGACATGCTCACAAGAGCCAAAATATTTGGTACTACAGGCAGAAACTGAAATCAGCTAAACCTGTAATAAGGACTGTTAGAATATGGACTAATGAAGCAAAGCGGGATTTACAAGCCTGCTTCCAGTGCACTGATTTGAGTGTTTTTGAAGCTTCTTTGAGGATATGTGCATTCCTATCAGGACTTACTGTATTTAGCAACAAAAAACTATGACTCTCAACGAAACTCAGACAGCTTCACGAGGTCAAAGAAGGTGCCTGATTCTGGCAATGTTAATAGGTCCCCAACCTGGCATCGACGGTATCAATCCCGGGTCGTGTTTGCGTTCACACACAAGGCGATTTTTAGGTGATTCGGGCAATTTTCCGGCATTTTCCTACGATCAACACGCTGTGTAAAAGAGGCTTGAGAGGAAGTTGTAGCACTTGCAACATGGTGCTTTGCTTTTTGAACATCAAAGAGATGAGTGTAGACTACAGGGAACGTCAAGGAGGAGATCACCAGTGGGCCTGAAACAGAGAGGGTCAGGCAGCTAACATCACACCAGCTCTATGATCAAAATGGATAGCTGCAGATCTTCATTCCTAAGATTAAAGGGGTCATATAATGCAACACATTCTCATCCCAAGACGTCATCTAACTGACGCTTTTGACCATACGTCAACATCCAACGTTTTAGGGTACCCTTTAACGTCAGTTAGATGATGATCCTAGAGGCTTTACCTTTAGTGTCAGTTAGATGATGTGGATAGGTTTAGGTCTGGGATAGGGTTAGGATTAGATAGCGTCATCTAACTGACATTAAAGGGTACCCTAAAACGTCGGATGTTGACGTATGGTCAAAAGTGTCAGTTATATGACGTCTTGGGGTGAGAACTGGCTGCAACACATACAAGTTCATTTGATTCTTTAGGGTCTAAATGAAAAGTTTGTAATATACTTTAATAAAAAAATTCTCATTAGTATTGTAAGAAAACATTTTACCAGGTCAAAAACGGCTCTGTTTTCAGCACACCGTTTCAGTGCATATGCCTTTAAATGATAATGCGCTTCGCTCACTCCACCCCTCCGTTCTGTGGGGCGTTTTGATACAACGCACGTGGAGTGTTGCTTTGACAACAGTTGAAGGTGTATTTTGGAGAAAGAATGGCAGCGGGAGTCTCTGTCATTTGCAAAGATTAATATACATTTTTAATAAAATTTCACACTCACTTCTGGAGGTGCAGCAGGAACATGAATAGTCAGTGTTGTAGTACTCGAGACTCGGACTCGGTCTCGAGACCATATTTTAATGGTCTTGGTCTTGTCATGGACTCGTGTCCATTTAGACTCGGAATTGACTCGTACTCGAACATTTTTTTTTAGGACTCGGAATTATTCCTGAGTCCACTCGAGTTCAATTAAAAATATTTTTCATGATTATTAATGTATGTTAATAAAATATTTCTTTAAATTGATTGACACGCCCAGTGATTGGTAATTTTATAGTGCGCAACTGCGCATGACAAATTGTAGTAAAATTACTTTTAACACCACCTACTATGTGGCCTTTGTACCCTAAACTGATCATATTTTTTAAACTCTAAGTAAATTCAGTAAAAAAAAAAAAAAAAAAAAGGATTTCTCTAAGTAAATAAAAGTAAATTAGGTAATCAACCCTCACTGGTCTCTGTCTCGACTCGGACTCGACCGTCTCTGGTCTCGGTCGACTCTCTGTGGACTCGGACTCGACTCTCTCTGGTCTCGGTGTCGACTCGGACTCGAGTGAGGTGGTCTCGACTACAACACTGTGAATAGTTGGTACTGATTCTTTCTTCAGGAGTAGCTTCTTAGCAAAACCAGCTTTATGACCCTCATTTATAAAGCAGTCTGGTGAGAAAAGATTCACGAATTGCGCAAACATGAAAGGATTGACGTTGATCATAGGGAATATATTCCCTTCGAAAACAAAACTCAGCCACTGCGTCTTCAGCGGTTCGGATTTAGGAACATCAAAATGACATCTGTGTTCATTAATGCGCCCAAGAACAGAACAACACAATCGCATAGACGCCATTCTGATCCAGTGTATCAACAATGACGGACTATGATGACAGCTCGCAATCAACAATCAACAATCAACAACCATGGGAGGGGCGTCGAACGGCTCAATTTGAGGCAGGGGAAAACATACTGTATAAGGAGATTCAAACAAAAACACTGGATAGATTTTTTTATCATTATATGATGGTTGTGTACAGACACTGCCAACACACGTTTCAGTACAATCAACTTGAAAAAGCCCATGTACGATTATATGACCCCTTAAAAGATGACTGGCATGCCATCACACAACCTGGCCAACTTCCACAAATGCTCTGCCCTGAAGCTGTGATGAGATGATTCAACGCAGACAGTGGTGAATTAAAAGAAGCTCATTGGTTGTGGGCTACAAAAATGTCCAGGCCATCTACTCAGTTAGACGCCGTCTTAAGACCAGGGCTATCCTCGAGCACCTCAATCATCTCAACCATTATCATGAGCATACACTCAAAAACCAACAGACTGCGAAACAATGTCTGCTGTACCTTCAGGGCATAAGGCTGTTAAAGCCAAGCTCATACAGTATGTCACTGTCTAATGGTCATGTTATGTGCACCTTCCATTAATATAGTAATATTTATATTTTGGTCTTTTCTGTTAAATTGCTGCGTTGAGGTGTATTTTAGAATGAAAAACTTTAATGTCAGTGAAATTATTTGACACAGAGTCTTCCATCATGGTGATAGATTGAAATATCATCAGTGACATGATGAGGAGAGGATAGACTCAATAGACACCTTAAATAAAGCCCTCACTAATCACTAGCCAAAGGGTATACTGTAGAACGTGGTTTTGGAAGAACACAGAGATGTTACAAAAGAGGTACTGCCATCTACAGTTCAATTAAGTGCATGTACCAGATATTATAATACAAACATTTTTACAGCCCAAATCAATATCTTACAAAAGGCAAACACATTTCTTGGATGCATTACAGTAACACTCAGCTGGCGCTCTGTCTTCTGCCTTAACCAGTAAGACTCATGGTTATTCATTATGGCTTGAGGTTGTGTGCTAAGGTCACACAGTCAGTGGCACCTGCTCCAATACACATAGGCCTACCTGTATTTTTCAAACAAGGCTGAGGGACATTATTAGCTGGATCAGGTGTATCTAATTACGGCTGAAGCTAAACTCGGCAGGCTTATGTACAGGAGCTATAAAAACTACACCAATTACAGCAATACAGGTAGAAATTGGATATGAGAAGGATACAGTTATCAGTGAATTATTGGGCTTACAATGCCATAGTCAAGAGAATCCAACACTGGCTACAATGCTCAATGTAGCAAAAGCACATTGTAAATATTGACTCGATTCTCAGTACCTACTGGAACAGCAGAAAGACTGGTACCATAATTTTATTAAAATTGTAATATCGACTTGGTATGTCGAAAATTGTTTCAACTGTTTTTGTACAAATAATGAAGGTCAGTGTGGTGTGAATTTCATTGTATGGAAGGACATAAAAAAACTATGTGTTCCAAAAGAAAATCATACGGGTTTAGAATGACACAAAGGTGCTAAAATTATGACAATATCACTTCACAAATAAGACAGTTTAAACAATAATCAGTTTATGTTTGCTTCGAATGTTAAACTGTGTGTCCTCACATATGTATACGTTTACTCTTGGTGGTTTGTGTAGACTTAACCTGTGTTTGTGTGATTGCATATGGCGTATGCAGCGCTTGCTCCCCGGCGCAGTTAATGAAATGCAAACAACCCAAGCCGAGAGCAGCGGTGACGTGATCTATGCTCTGCTGCTGAGACAGGAGGAGGGGAGAGATGTTGCACGGTGTTTGTCCATTTGCGTTTGTGTGTACGTGCGAGCCCTTGGGGACAGCCTGCACTATGGAGTTTGTGAGGTTGGGGGGCTGTGCAGACAGAGGCAGGCTGGTGAATAAATCATGGAGCGATAGCGAGAGTGTGCCGCAGCCGTGACGCCCAGTCCGACTGCAGCTCTGCCAAAGGCAAAAAGAAAAGGTCAAGGAGAATGGAGAACGTGTGGAAGAAATGTTCACAAGTGTGGTGTGAAACGTAAAATTAAAAAAAAAACCTAGCTTATGCGAATAGTATTTTTATGCTTTTGACACCTGACTCTCCAGGCATCATCCATGTGTGCATTTGCCAGGAGTGACATCCACCCCCTCAGGCTGTGCGAGTGTGTAATTAAAGCTCTATCACACTGCACAGTGGGGCTGATTTAACGTATCTGCAGTGAGGCATTTCTGCAAATGATGACCTACTGCTAAATGCTATTATGCAAAATGCCCTCCCAGCATTAAAAAAATGCAACTCACAGCTAGTGGTTCATATTCAAATGTGCACAGTTAGACACATCCTCAATACATTGTGATCTATTGATCTGGCAATCATGGAAATGGACAATCTGCAATTTTACTACTGAAATTTGAAGAAAATAAGTAGCTACAATACATACTCCTAATAAAAAGATACTAAAATATAAGATATTAAAAGGGGCATATAACTATGCGATGATATAATTTAACGAGAGCCATACAGTATTTTTCAAAAACACATCTCAATTAGGGTTAAACTATTAAAGATAAACAACAAGTCCAAATATAATGCACATACACTATTTTCAAACGTTTGTTTTTAAATAAAGAAATTAATACTTTTATTTAGCAATTAATTAATTAATTATATCAAAAGTGACAGTAAAGACATTTATAATGCTACAAAAGATTTCAATTTCAAATAAATGTTCTTTTGAACTTTCTATTAAAAGAATTCTGAAAAAAAAAATGCATCACTGTTTCCACAAAAAAACATTAAGCAGCACATTTTTTTACAACATTAATAATAAGAAGAAATGTTTCTTGACCAGCAAATATGCATATCAGAATGATTTCTGTTTCTGAAGCATTACAGGAATAAAGAACATTTTTGAAATATATTCAAACACAATATATTTATTTCACAGAAACACAGTTACAGTATTTCACAATATTACTGTTTTACTGTACTTTTGAACAAATGCAGCCTTGAAGATGTCAAAAAAAAAATGTAATTAAGTTAGAAGCACTGCAACGGTTAGCTAGTAATTTCTCAATACTTGTTACAAGAGATAAAGTTTAGTATTTGATTGCTGAGGAAAACAGTGAGATTTCACACATGGCTAGATTACAGCAGCTGACATACCTGATATAAGGCACAAGAAAGATTTTTATTAGCACTCACAGGGGAAGTACTTACTTCATTTAGACATAATATCTTTTAATCTTCCCTTGGAAATGATATGTATTATTCCAGCACACATTTTATTAACTGGTTGGTGTAAACCCTAGTACAGCGCTCCTGTCTCAGATAATCCAATTAAAACAATGCAGCGACAGGCCTCCAGGAGATACACTGAAACAAAAGCAGTCTGCTATAGAGGCAAGAGCACTCTGAAGCTGTGTGCATAACTGGATGGGATATCAAATGTCACCTGACTAATTTGTGGACTGAATGGATTACATGACAAGAAATGGAGTTTCTATGACAAAATACAGTTATACTTTGATGCATTTTGTAGTCAAAAAGACAAAAGTCAGTTGCATTTTGCACACAGAGTTCTAAACCTAAAACTACAATTTTGTGCCAACAAGCACTTTGCATTTTGTGAATAACGGAAACCACCTTTGCACATAGCATTGTTCACAAAATACCCAAAAATCTTTGAATGAGACATGTATTTTTGTTCATAAAAGGGGTTCTGGAACACAAAATGTATAATGATTCTTTAAACCAATGAGATTGGCAGGGCTACCTACCCTATCTCATGACCAATTCGAATGATTAAAAAGTGGCTAATTCGTACTAATTCGTGCAACCTCACTCGTACGAATTCGTATGATTTGTCTGGGTAGGTTTAGGGGCGGGGTAAGGGGTAGGTCATTCATAAGAATTCATATGAATTGGCCAACTCGTAAAATATGTACGATTTAGCAAAATCGTACTAATTCGTACGAGTGAGGTCGTATGAATTGGTACGAATTAGCCACCTCGTAAAATTCGTACGAATTCCTGTGAGATCAGGCTGGGGCTACTCATGAACTGTTCCTTTACCAATTTGGGTAAGTATGGTAATTTGTGCCCCACCAAAGCCTTAAAAAAATAATATAAACCCAGGCAAAGACAAATGTAGTTGAGACGTTAGAATCTGTGTGCTGTGCCACTTTAGTGGTTAGGGAACCACAACAAACTACCAAAAACATTGATGATAAATGATCCCTCTGAAAGATATCTAAATCTGAATAATGAACCAGCTTGCAAAAATGTTAGGTGCAAATGGGGAAAAGTGCAAAGCAATTTGCAAGCAGAGTAACATTTTCATGGCCTACTAACTGTTAATTTTAAGACGATCTAAACGGTGCTTTTATGGAACCCTTTAAGTAAGAACGCTTGCTAGGGTTCATTAGCTGGGGCTTAAACAATAACACATCTGTAAATTGGCTGTCGTCCACATCTTAAGTGACTATCCATCATCAACATCATATCTTCAAGGAGCTTCTAAAAGAGGGAACACTTGTAATTTCTCTCTTATCTGTCTCGAGTGTGACCCCTGAGGGTATGGAGCATAGTTGGTTGCAGCATATCACGCCCCTGATTGGCAATTGATGCCTGAACAAACTTGCAGCCATCAAATCAAGTCCAATGAAGATATATTTTCAGAGATGCCAATCAAAGAGCCTTATTCCAGCCTAGCAGGGAGTCTTTTTTAAAGCTGAAATGGCTGCAGGCAATGGCACAGGCAGACACCAATCTCTCATTTGATTACAATCCGAATTCAGCTGAAAAAATAAGCCCATTGCGTTTTTCTATTTAATATCAATGAACACTTACTACAGCAATCATCCCCATAGCTTTCATTTATAACATTTGAGTAGAGCCGATTAGAAATCTCCATCTCAAAACATGGCCGTTTTTATGAGAATTGGATTGATTGCAACACAATTTTTTTCTGGAATACTGGTACACTTGTACCTTGTGTTACACCAGGGTTTGACTATATCAGGTTTGTCCAGCATTTTTTTAGAGTGTAATATTGCAAAGTTTTGTTACTCTAGTCTAGATCAGAGGTCTCCAAACAGATCGTCCTGGGGGGCCACTGTCCTGTCCTGAGTTTAGCTCCAAACCCCAATTAAACACACCTGAATCAGCTAATAATTAGTGGCCTACTAGGGGAGGACATAGATATCCATAATAAAGGCTATAGATGTATCGTCCTAGATGTACCTTGCTCAATTTTCTACCAATTTTCAAACGGTTCGGTTTGTTATAACCGTCAGAGATGTAGTTATGACACTGCATACTTATGAATAATAAGTGTATATAAGTAATCATCCAGTAGTATAGCCACGTTAATCACGTTTATAAGAAATGTTTGTTTACAAACGATTTGTAAATCCGTCAAGATTTCAACGAGATAGGAGTGTTTGTGACGATCACTCATCTTACATCGGGTAGCCTACCACAGAGCCCGCCAGAAAATTTGCCTGTGACAAGATGGCCGACGGTGACGACGATAGAGACTCCGCTACAGCCTTTATTATGGATATCTATGGGGGAGACCCCTGCTCTACATCTTATTTGGTTTTTATCACTTAAAGGAATAGTTCACCCAAAAATGAAAATTCTGTTTATTTGTTCTGCTGAACACAAAGGAAGATATTTGGAAGAATGTTTCAATCAAACAGATCTCATTGATTAAAACATTCTTCCAAATATCTTCCTTTGTGTACAGCAGAACAAATAAACACAAAGAGGTTTGTAACAACTTGAGGGTGAGTAAACAATGATAGAATTTTCATTTTTGGGTGAACTAACCCTTTAAGGTCCTGTGGTAGGTGAACGGGTACCCGTGGAATGAATAATAAATGCTAATGGATAGCTTTCTCCAAATTTCATCAAGACACTGATCTTCACCTGGATGTAGCTAAACATGAATCATAAATCACAGAATCACCTCCTCAAATCTCACAATAATGACCATTCTGTCCACAGAGCTGCATGTTATCTGCATGTCCTGATGGGACAGGTCAGGTCAAAGTACCATGACCTACTAACCTCTCTGGCTAGACATACTGATGTGTGGGATTTATGCTTGGCTGGTGTACCAGACTCCCCAGGGAACTATTATAAGCCTGAAGTCAAAGGTCAAGGCTTCTGGCTGACCAAGTTGACCCAACGCAGCCCTCTTACCCGGTTAACGGCTCCCCAATCGTGATCTGATCACAGCGCCCTTCAAAACTCTCAGAGGAATATTGCACAGACAGAAAATTCATGACTCATCTCACATCTAAAAATCATTAGCGGCTGTATGACTGGCTGACTGAATGAGACAATTAGGATTCCCTATTCAAACTGAAGCCCCTATTGTGAATACCAGATGGAGATCTTTATAAATCTATCAGGCTTTCACAGAATCTTTCCTCCTTTGTTCAGGAAAAAAAAAAAAAAAAAAAAACATTATATCCATCCTCTTTCTCTTCCCGCATTTTCTCTCTAACTGATATTGTTTTCAAGATTGTTGTTCAAACTCCACATATAATGGTTTATACAATGGTAGGAATGATTTAAAAAAACATCAAGCCAGCAGACGAGAAAGGAAAAGATACAAATTTTATTTGGGGTGACAGGAGAGCCTTTTGCTTTTGCTGTTCTTTTCCCCCAAAATATCTACGGCGATGCAACACTGTGCGTCTGGAGAAAACGCCTTGTGATTGTGCACGCACACAAACACTTTGTGTGAGAAAGGCAAAAGAAGGCTGTGATAGGATGATAGCAGTGGGTTTATTAGAAGGTATCTGATCGATATCCATTAGAGTTTTAATTTGCTGTGAGCTTCTGCAGGCAGTCGAGGGAGGATGATTGCTCTAAGACTGTTTGGATGAGTGCCTCGACCAGTCTGCCTTACTCTCTCCGGTAATGAGATCTCACTGCTCTAACACACAGACACAAACCTGTTTCAGCCTTTCAGATGAATAGAGGCTTTCTCATATACACAGAAGCGTGAACAGGGAGTGCAGTGTGCAAAAACACACCCACATTCGCAAGAAAACTTAACCAGTGAAAAAACTATAAGCAGATAAAAACTATAAACCAGAAGCAGGAATGGGTGCCCGAACTACAACTTCAATATATATTCAACTGCTCAAATGTTACTTGGGTACAGCAGAGTGTTATTTTAGTGTTACTTGTATAACATTAAAGTTTTGTCAGAAATTTGAATTAGCTTTTATTTTAATCTTTTTAGTTTCTTTTTAATCTTAGTTTATTTGAGTCATTTTGTTATGGGCTTTTGTCTTTATTCGTTTTTTTTTTGTTTTGTTTTGTTTTGTTTTTTGTTTTTTTGCACTTTAACTTTAAGATTCTAGTTATCTTAGATAAAGTTTTAATGTTTGGAATTTTTTATTACAGCTATTTCAATTGCCTAAAATTATAGTTAGTTAAAAATATAGTATAGTTTTAGTTAATAATAACAACACTGCTGGAGTAATGATCCAAATTGTTTGTACAGCTGGTGCTTACAGTTTCTTTTTGAAAATTACATGTGGATCTCTACTGGCTGAACAGGTCATTGAAACTCAAATAAATTATTCATAAGAATAAATATAAATGCTGTTTTAAATATATATTTTGGTTTGTCTGTTGAGATGAGAGACCCATAGCCATTTAAATAGCTTGAAAAATACACAATTTTAAAAAAGCTGTTTATATTCCAAATTGCAGATGCATAATTTGTGATTCAAATGTCCTCAATGAAAATTAAACTGTACATTACTAATGTTTGAACTGTTCATTACTTATGAATAGGCATGTGCCGGTATCAAATTTTCATGCTGCGGTTAATTGATGAGCTTTTATCACGGTATACGGTATTATCACGATATTTTAATGAAATTATATTTTAATGCTCAAGAAAAACAGATGCATTGTGGGTCTCTAAAAAAACCTCAACTTGTATCACAATGTGTAATTGTGATTTTCGAAACATATGTTAACTAAACCAAATTGTTTAAAGTTTAATGACAACATGTTACAATGGCTGGTAGGTTACGGTTTGTATTATTCAATTAAATTCTTGGATTTGATTTCAGTCTTAATTCAATATTGACTCATTTGGATAAATATTAGGTAGGCCCCAGTCTGTTAATGTTTCTCAAGAAAAAAAAAAACCTCACATAATGCTGTAAACATACAGAGAGAAATTAAATATAATATTTAGCAAAATACTCCTTGATATTTTTTTCTAGTCAACTAATGTGCTGGTCATTAAATGGCTTTCCTGAGGTAAATGTAACGTTTTGTGACACAACTGTTCTCCTGCAGTGTTACTGACCTCTTTCCATGTTTGAAAACACTGATTGATCGTTATTATGTACAAGTAAATATACCTTTCGGTAAGTTATACTGTATCTTTAAATAAAAACGAAAGTAACATGATGATCGGTTTACTTGAACTGAGGAGCAACGATCTGTGATCAGAACCTAAGAGCTGATTTATCAACTTCAATTTATCAATAACAACTTTCATATCAAAAGTAACCTGCTCTGTCTAGTCTGTCGGTGTCAGTGTCCTCTTTGCTCTGTGATTTTTCTCTGTGGGAGAGCGTGTGAAAAGTGTCAAGCGTTAAGCGCCTTTCAGACAGGACGCGGAATGCGCGACGCTGCGGCCGCTTGGTTCAACGTTGCCCTTCAGATACAACGCGATTTGCCATTTTACAAATAAAAAGTTGAACTATTTTGAACTTTAACACCGGAGTGGTCGATGCAGGTCAACGCAGCAACAAAACAACCCTGCGCGTCGCGCGCGTATTCCGCGTCCTGTCTGAAAGTCTCAAGCTTGAGTCTCAAGCGGAATGTCTGAGAGTTTGGCAGCCCTGCGGGGATAAATCGTCGGGAGTATTCCGCCATGCTTGATCCATGTGAGGACTGTTTACATTAGACTAGTGCGCACTGCTGCATGCACACAGTGCTTATACATATAATGGGGATTGTTTACATCAGAGTGCGCGCGTGTTCTGCGCAGCACACAGTGTTTGAGCGGTTGAAGGAAAATAAGCAGCTAATGCGCGCTTTAAAAGTCTAAATTCGAATCTATTATTTTTCACGGTATTTTGAAGAGCCCGCGATAACAATATCGTGCATATTCATTACCGCGATTTATCGCATTACCGAATACCGGCACATGTCTACTTATGAATGGTTCAAAACCTGGAGTTACAACGGATGCCTTCTTAGTAAGGTTAAAAAAAACTGTTCTGTATTACAAAAGCTATGACTATGAGGTGTTTTATGGAAAGAAGAGGTTTTATGTGAGTTGGCAGATGCATCTTTAGTAGTAACAGGCTTGGATGTGAGCTCTTTATAATCCGGACTCCAGAGATTTCTTACAGGTCTCTTTTTATGGCTTTTTTAATGTTTTTTGCCGTTGCCACTCCGCCTCCTTCGCAGCAAGAGAGAGAGAGAGAGAGAGAAAAAAACACTTACAGCAGTGAAAAAAAGAGAAACAAAATACCAACAGTAAAATCGTCCTGAGATGGCATTTCCATGCAGGATGAATCCCTCTGTCTAATTACTGTTGCTTTTGATAGTAGTCTCCAGAATCACTCTGCAGTCTGAATCGCACTTGAGTTTTATGTACTTTCTCTCCTTAATACATGTTAGAAACTATCTATGAATATGCAAACATGCTAAAATATATGATAAAGCTATGTGATAAAAAACAAAAGGACGTGGAAAGTGGCACATAAAAATAGAAAGGAAAAAAGAATGAAAAGATAATTGTGAAAATACAAACCAAGGAATGCAAGCTATATATTTTTGCTTTTTCAAAAGTCAGTATTTAACAAGGTAAGTCCTAAATGACTCTTTGTAGAACATTCTGAATCAAACTGCATAATTAAAGCCATCTCCTCCTCACCGCATGTGTTCAGAGGGAACTACACAAAGAGGGACCCCCCTGCAACAAGGAGATTAGGAACAAGCAAGCTGTCAGATACCCCATGATCCTCTTTGCTCCTTCACATCTCCTCTGGGTTTTAATTGTGCTTCGGCTCAAGCCACTGGTGAGCTAATTGCACTTTTGTCGAGTGCCAACTAGAGTAATTTACCTAAAATTAAGGCTGTTTCCTTGGCAACCCACATCATTCACAAGGGCAAGTCTGCTTACTGTGACAAACTGAACTAGTGCATAGCTTATATAAAGATTTGATTTCTCAGTTCTTCCCCCCTTTAAAAATGATGCATGCGTTTTTCCAAGGGTTAAAGTCACCGGTAAATTTCTTGATTGATGTTTTGACCGTTTCCACCTGGGAAATGTTTTATTTTTAATTTATTTTGTCATAATTATTTATTTGTTTTATAGAGTAAAATGGTGCTTATCAAACGATTGACAGGTCAATAAAACTCTATCACATTATTTTGGCAGTTAGTTTTGGCCTTTTTTAGGTGGATTTTGGTAAGCTTTTGGGCTGGAAATCGTCGACTCAATCTGGCAATCTGTCAACACAGACCTCTCCATTTCAACCAAGGTTAGGAACATTAAGCCGAGGATTAAGGAATGCCACTTAAATTATTATTCGGTTTAATAATTTTGATCGGTTAATTAATTTTGTGCAACAGAGCAAGAGTGCTGTTGTGAATATTAGGCACGAGGCCACAGAGAACAACACGATTGAGTGTGATATTATTATTATTATTTTTTTAAATAAACAATACATTTATAGAGTAACTTACCTTTTAGACACAGCTTCCCGATAGTTTGTGTATTTTTACTCTGCCAATGAAAACAATTCCAAGTCAAAGCAGAATAACCGTCGTGCATGTTTATTCCTTCCTGAATGAATCAGTGCTTTGAACGAATCGGTTTCAGTGAATCGGTTGAATGATTCAACTCAAGTGACAAATAAAAAAGTCATTGAACAACGGCTGACACAGAAGAACTTGTAATGTAATGTAACAAATCAATAACAATAGATAAATAAATCAATAAAAAAATGCTGCATTTTGCTGCATTTTCATTTCTGCATTTTTACATTTTAGTATATTTATAGGCCCTGCTGTTTGGTTTTACTGAGGGTACAACATCTGGTTTACACTCACACTATACACATTACACACACACATGCACAACCAACCAAGCACTGGCTTTGTTGTGTTTTTTTTTTTCTTCCCCTTCTCAGTTTCTATCTCTATAATTGACTAGCGCCTCAAACTGCTGTTATGCACACTCATCAGCGCTGACACACGGGCTCTCTGCAGGCAGGGCACTGCTTCATCAGTCACACCATCTGATCCACTCTTCCACAGGGGACAATAAAGTCACCTCACACTCTCCTGAGCAGCTGACCACTGCAGCACTGTGCTGGCTCACTTAATGAAGTGGATATATATTGGATGTGTGAAATGTGTGTGTGTGTGTGTGTGTGTGTGTTGCATGTAAAGCATTTTAAGCAGACTCTGCCCTGCATGATCCTCAGCACTGACCTGGTCAATCTGTCAATGTAATGTTTTACTGTAAAAATTCAAGGTTTGGCTGGTTACCGCAAACACAGAACGTTCCCCTAACGTTCCCGAATGGTCCATATGAGGTTATTTTTTGGGGAACCAAACTCCATATGAGGTTTTTTTTTTTTTTGGGAACGTTATAGGAACGTTCCATGTAGGTTATTTTTTGGTTCCATTTTTATAACATAAGGACAATGTTCCGGGAACGTTCCCTTAACCTTAAAGGAAAGTTGAACGTTCTGGGAACCAAAAACTAACGTTCCCAGAACGCTTCCAGAACCTAAATTTGGTTGCTGAGCTCCACTTTTTTTGGAAATAGGCTCATTAACTCAGTTAAACAGTCGGGTTTTACCGTTTTCGAATCCATTCAGCTGATTTTCTGAAATTTAGAAGAATATCAGTAACCAGACAGTTTCTGGTCTCATTGATTACCATAGTATATTTTTTTCCTGAATTCAAATGTAATGACAAAACGCTCTCTGTAGCGCTCTTTGTTCACTGTCGGCTACGGTAGAAACTTGATGTCACAATATGACGACCTTCATAGAAGGGGGCATAAATATCATATGGTGCATTCAAGTCCTCCTGGGGAAGTTTGTACGTACGAGGTGGGAAGCCGTGTTTACGACGGCAGTGCGTTTTGTCACTTTCGTCGGAGGAAGATGGCGGATCTCTTAATTAATTATACAAAAATACAGTAAGGTTTTTAAAAAGAAATGTGCCCCGGATGTACTTTGTTTTTTTACGTTTTTAATTAATTTATGAAGCTACTGCCAACTTTATTGTTACATGTTGCACTGTTATATTATAATGCCTTCATATTCTGTGCAGGCAATTCGCTTAAATGCTAAATTGACCGATTTGAGATGGCGGCCCCACGGGCGGTCGATAGGGTGTCCATCTGATGTCGATGGATAGGGGCGGTTATGTTGATATAAATGTGTCATTCTAAGGTAACAAAAACCTTACGGGGTAACACTTTCCTTCGATAGTCCACTTTAGACATTCTACTAACTATAAATAACTTTTCAACTACATGTCAACTAACTATCATTAGAGTATTTGTAGACTGTCAGCTTAATATCTGCTAACACTTTATTTTGTTGGTCCCCAACAGACAATCAACTGACTATAAGTAACTTGGCGACAACAAGTAAACTTATTCTCCTAACTCAAAGCCTAACACCTAACTTCTACTGATAGTCTAATATAATATACTAATACTCTAATGAGAGTTACTTGACATGTAGTTGAAAAGTTACTTATAATAGTAGAATGTCTAAAGTGACTATCGAAATAAAGTGTAACCCATTACGGTTTATTAAGTTCTTTATACACCACTGAAAACATAGTTATGGATGTCATATTGCATTTCTGTTAGTTTACACATCGCACCTTTAATATGTAATTTATTTTAGCCTATTTTAGTTTACACCCAAATGACTTAATCACTTCAGTACTGACTTCAAATAATATACAATAAATAAATTAAAATCATTTATTTTGAAAAACACAAAAAGGAAATATTTTATTTAATTGCATTAAATGATAATCACTTGCAGAATCAGATGAGATCAATGCAGATGTAACAAAAAAAGAGCAGTTTGGAAGGAGCTATTATACAATAGGTACATAGCAGGGTGTTCCTGCTGCAGCCAAGCAACTACCACTGAGATGAATGGAAATGCTAATAGATGGCTTTTTTTATGGACCTCCTTGGAGATATATACAAAAAAGAGATGTTTATCCTCCAGATCGTCCATTTCCCTGCATGTGATGTTAAAGCAGCTGCTAAGACAGACTTGTCATCATCTGTATCTCATTTGTGCTCAGCAGTGCTACAATTCATGTTTATTCAGCTTAATTAGCTCCCTATCTCTCACTCTCACTTGCTTTCTCTCTTTATAATAAGTGGGTCATTGGCAAGGGCTCAGATTATTTTTTAGAACAAAACAACAGTTGGCCAAGACGACAAAATTTAGCACAATGATTTGGAGAGGAATATAAAAATCTGTAGGAGACTTTTTTGTTGTTTGTTCTTTTTTTAAAAAAAAAAAGTCTGAAAAAAACATCTAAAATGAATAATGATTAAAAAAAAATTAAAGGGTCAAACTGAGGGAGAACATGGAAAATAAAAAAAGTAAAAAAAAGTAACCTGGTTGCCTTAAAACTTTAAGTTCATTGAAATGGAAAAATTGAGTTAATACAATGAAGGAGATTAATTTAATCACCAGAAACTCAAAATATTATGTTATTTGAACTACATAAATTATCAAAGTTGATTTGACAAAAGAATAAAATGTTGTGATTACAAATCATGAAAATATTTTTTTATAGAGATACTATTGGACAGATGCAAGTCGGCTACACTGGTGTGTGTGTGTGTGTGTGTGTGTGTGTGTGTGTGTGTGTGTGTGTGAGAGAGAGAGAGAGAGAGAGAGAGAGAGAGTGTGTGTGTGTGTGTGTGTGTGTGGACACTTACTGCACAAAGTAGCTTCATTACAGAAGCAGCAGGGTGTTTCTGTGGGATTAACTGTGCAAATAGTATTCATTTAAGAGAGAATTATGCTCTCCTAACCTTATGCTCTATCCTCTATGGCCTAATGGCCCAATTCTGCTGGGAAGAGATCTCCATCATACAGGCTCCGGGGCAGAGTTATTTCTAATTGACCAGCCCTGCACTTCTGTTCAGACAAAATAAACACAATCTTCAGCTGGAGGTTAAGATGTTAGCTTCATCACACTAATAAACTCTTGGTGAAAAAAAGGGCCATTCTTGAAGAGTTGTTGCAAATTGAACCTCTATTGATATTTTAATAAGTTATTTTAAGCTTAATTTAACCTCTCTTTCATTTTCTTCTGCTTATCTTGTAATCAACTCACTCAGGGACAGTTAAGTACGCATGCAAAACTCACCGCTCTAAACAAAACAGTAAAGTGTCTGTGCTTGTTAAAGACTATGCCATGAGGTTTTGCTAATTAAGACGCTGAGTTCTGTGCTGATGAGTGTGAGTAATGAGCGCTACCACACTGTAAAATTGCATATATATTCAAGGCTAAAGATCAAAATCACATCTCTAATATTCCCAAAATGTGCTTTTTTTAATTTAAGTAATTTCCTAAATTTAGATTATCAATAAGAAAAGATTACAGCATCAACATCAAACCATGTGAAAATGTATTCAACAGTAATTTACCTCCTTAATTAATTCTGATATGTCTTATGTTTTTACTGTCCCTTTATGACAAAAATGTAAATATATGTATTTACTAAAAAAATGTAATCCCTTCAGCATGCTTCGAATGAATCAAGAAATTGAGAAATAATTTTTTTGAAGTTGTTGTTAAAACCAAATAAAGCATCTATTGTCTAATGATGAATTATTTTCACAGCCTGTGATGACGTATTTTACCATCGTAAATCTTTATATATATGAAGAGTTCAGATGCAAAAGCCTCTAAATGCCATTTGAAATTTTCTTCTAAAATGACCATTTTTATCAAGCTTGTATATTTAAGTTCAGTAATTTCACTTAAATGGCAATGAAGATTACCTATTAATTGTCATTTAAATGAAATTACTGAACTTAAATATACAAGCTTGATAAAAATGGTCATTTTAGAAGAAAATTTCAAATGGCATTTAGAGGCTTTTGCATCTGAACTCTTCATATATATATATATATATATATATATATATATATGTGTGTGTGTGTGTGTGTGTGTGTGTGTGTGTGCGTGTGTGTGTGTGTGTGTGTGTGTAATGTATGTACATTTATAACACTATTATTTTCCCATATATTACCTGCCGCAGTGAGGGTATTTCTAATACGCCGGCTGTGGGAGTGGCGGTAAAATTGACATCTCTTCTGATCGCTGTTATCTGTCTATTTATTAATTTCCAGGATATGAATTTTTGATATCAACAATTACATTTTTTTGATATCAAGAATTCAATTGTTGATTTCAATAATTGAATTCTTGATATCAAAAAATGTAATTGATGATATCAACAATTTAATTGCTGATATCTGTAATTGTATTTTCACTGAAATGTCACCATAGGCTGCCATTCAAAATCAATTGATATTAAGAATTGATTTTACTAGTAGAAATATAATTTTTGATATCATTAATTACATTGTTACTAGTTAAAATGTAAATTCCTGATATCAATAATTAAATTGTCACTAGTTGAAATGTCTATTCTTGATATCAACAATTCAATTGCTACTAGTAAAAATTTTCATTTTTGATATCTGAAAATGTATTTCTGATATCAATATTATTTCAGATATCTAAAATAGCTTTCTTACTAACAATCACATTCATGATATCAGAAATTAACATTCAAATTTTTAAAAGAAATCTCCTCAATAGGTTACAAGTAAACTAACACTGGAGCAGAAGCTGCCTTGCCTTGCCCTGGCTATACATTACTTACCCTGAACAATACAATAACAAAATATAGAACAGACATGACATAGCACAAAACATTCACTTTCCCATATCCCTAAAATCTTGATTCTGAAAAAAAATTCATGTCCATTTGTCAACAGTCCAGCAGACAAAATACTGTATGATCATTCATTTAAATTATCTTTGCATGTCTCTTTTCTCCTTAACACAAGAGAAAAAGAGGAAAATAATCTCCCATATACCCATTCTCTCTCACCCTGTTCATTTATCATTGCAGCCGGGATGAGCATCTATTCTGTGTTCTGTCCAGAATGAGAGTTCAGCGTCTGCTGTCAGAGGACTGATCTCATTCGAAGCCAGGTTATATTGGCCTGTCACTCCAGTGCCGTTTGAGCTGGAATAGTGTGAGATTGGGGTGGGGGTGTGGGAGCCGCAGGGCTTCAGGTGTAACAACAGACATCGCCCCATTCTGCCAAACAACAGACCCACTTTAGCATCTCCTGCTGTTACTGCACATAGACGAACACAACCTGATTGTTTATGACACAAAATTCCATCTCTCACTATGAAAATAATGTTGCTGAATTGCAAGATATTGGGCCAAAAGCCAATAGTTTTTGATGATTTTGAAGTTTGGAGTTTATGACACAAAAACATAAGAAGGTTCTGTGGTTGTAATCTCACCGAAGCTGGAGTCATAATGTCTGTTGCAGTAGTTATTAACATAAAGACCCAAATTCAGTCTCATGTTAGCAGGAAAGCGATGATAAGTGGCAAAATACAGGCAAAAGCTCACATGATACACATCACTGTGTTTGGCAAATTAGTGTGTCTAAGCTATAATGCTCACCTTTTTCGTGTTCACAACTACTCTGCAAGTTAAACTGGGGCAAATGCACAGACTTAACTTGATGCAAGTTGGTTTTTAATAGGTAGAATGTTAATATAACTTGAATTTTATAAAACAATCCTTTAAAAATGTAATTAATGAATTTTCCACATGCACTTTAAGGAAAATATTAAAAACAACAGTTAAGTTTTACCCCAAATGTGGCCTAACCAGACCTTATATTTCAAAGTATTTCTTTGAGGAATTCAAAAGTGCTGGTGAGAATATTAATTCTGAAAACGTCAGTGGCAGCTTTCTGACCGTGGTCATACAATGCTTTCTGCCTCTGATGCCCTTCATGCAGTGAATATTCCCTCATAGATGAGTGTCTGAGGATGCTCTTGGATTCCCCATCCACACCAGACAGACTCATGGCCTGGCTCTGCGTTCACCACAATTAAATCAGCCACTTTTACAGATGGCCCAAGTGAATTATTTATGATCGCAATAAAGTTATAGCTGCCGCTAATTTGGAGTTTGATGAGGTTATCCTTTAACTGAGGATCCTGGGCAAACATGAAGTATTTATTGTTTTCACAGATTTGATTAGTCCTTCATGGATTCATCTCAGACACAGTCCAGTGACGTGCCCAGCACTGAGGCTGCGTATTTGTGAAATATTTGGAGTTCAGGAGATTGTCTTGACCAGGACAACACCCATGTGATTGGTTGATTAGATAATTGCATTAATGAGAAATTGAACAGGTGTTCCCAATAATCCTTTAGGTGAGTGTATATTCAATTGATATTAATATGCTGTTTTATCCTTTAAACAAAAATGTAAATGACTGTTGATTGAAAAGAACTACCAATGCCTAAAAACAGCAGCACTAATGGCTTCCACCATATAAAAGCACCATTTATTGCAGTGTTAATACCAAAACACACTGTGCATAAGTGCGCAATTAATAGGGCATTTCAATTTGTTTCTTCTCCTGGGAAATAAAAACAGAAATGTTGAATAACATTTTTGTACCCAAGATCATGCCTATTCAGAAACGTTCTATAAAGGTCCCCTGACATTGGGTTATTTTATTATTTTATAATGTTTCCTGGATAATGCTATGTTTTTTTTATATAAAAAAGTCATAATTTATAAATAAAAGTCATTTTAGCCTATGATTTGAACGCTCTGTTTGAAGGGGCATGTCTGCTGTGGGATTCAGTGGAACCACCCACTGCTGTGATTGGCTGACATTCTTGCATATGAAATAACTACGTATTACAAGTGAAACTCCCTTGAATACTTTTACAGCTATTTTATACGTTTTTATTTCAGCTATCAAGATTAAGGAATCATGAGAAGTTTTTTTAAGTATTTAGATCTATTCCCATCACATAAAATGTTGCAGTGATGACCATTGAGCAAGCAAAGGAAAGTCTGTCGATCACGAGAATGAAGATGGTGTGTTCACACCGAACGCAAATTTAATTATTTGCACGAGTAGATTACATACAAAGTCAAGACACGAATAGACGTATCATTCATGCCGGGGGTCGCGAATGACGCAAATTGGGTGACGCGTTTGCCACGAATGTCTTCCGCGCAAAGTTTAAAAATGTTATCTCGAGTGGAAAATTCAAGAAACTAGACATGATAGATGTGTATTTGACACTCTATTTGCGTTTGGTGTGAACACGCTGCAACGCATTCTCATCCTATATTGACGCTAAAGGGCGCCATGTGCGTCGGATGTTCGTCGGATGATGTGCGTCGGATGCATGGTCAAAAGCGTCAGTAGATGCATTGGGATGAGAACGGGCTGGAACATACCATTATCATTGAAACGCATGCAGTTGCACTCTAATGTTTTCACCAATGCAAACACAATGATGTACTAGATACAGTAAGAGCTTCGTTGTGCAGTGTGCGTCATTGATTTCATAACGAGTTGTCCAGCTAAACTCGCCCTGTGGAAAGAGTGTTCTTTGATTGCTTTCTGTATAATTTGTTCACAATTAAAGATTATTTTCACTCTACTAAAAGAAACGATATGAAGTTGATATTTTAGTCACTTGACTTACTGATACATAAACTGTATGGAACGATCTTGAGAGAAAGATTACCTGTCTGAACTTGAACAATTAGGCTACACATCAGAAATTGTTGCTTGGCAGCTCGATGATTTATTTTCAGACATTCATTGAGGCCAGCTCTGTATTGGCCCAAGTTATAGAAACTAGTTATAGCTATAGTTATTGGCCTCGGATGAAGGAAGTAAAAAATACTTTTGTGTTCATTTGTATATCTGAACACTGATCAACTGCCATGCTTTGCTCGTTTGCAAGCCATGATATCTCTCGAGGAAAAACTCAAATCGCACTGGTATACAGGCTGGGGAACTCATATTAATGTTAAAAAACCTCAGAAAGTGAACATTTCATGTAATATACACCTAATATTAATAATAATAAAAAAAATCCTTTGTAGGAGTCCACCCTACAATAATTATGACTTGGAAAGCATGCACTTGATTTTGAAAAACTTTTATTTAAATAAACAAGTTGCCATCTTTCAAGTTGCCTAAATTAATAAATGCAAAATAATTAGCAGAATGTTATGAGAGCATGAGAAATCCTGTGTTCCTCTAAGACCATCATTGCTTGCCCCCCTGCCCTGAAACCCAAATACATTAAACATGCAGAATTTTGATCAGCATTGGCGGTGTACATATTTTCTGTTTTGTCAACAACCCTGCTTGGCCCGAACAAACACATGGCCCATTTGTGAGTAAACCGAGTGTTTGGGAAGTATTAATATTCATCCTTTTCCATCCAGCCTGCTCTGTCTGAGCTCCCTGAGGTATTCACGTCTGATCAGGACCAGCAGACACGCATGTGAAGAAGCCTGAAGAGTGCAGGAGGTTTAATGAATCAAAGCCGACTCTCTTGTTCTGTTATACATCTCTTTTTCTTCAACTTTCTCTATCCTCTTTCCATTTACATCAAAGTGATGTTGTTGAGGGGAAATGGAGTACGATCTCCCATATCTTTCCTGCGATTAGCATACTGTTGTTTTTCTGAACTCAAGCCGTTTAATCAAACGCACAGCAGGCCTAGGCCGTAATGACCCCGAAGCATAACCAGCGATTCTGCTCTTATACCTGTACATGAGCATCTGTCTTGCTATTTAGAAGTCCATTAGTCATTTAGCAGTCAAAACGTAGCTAAAACATTCATTAGCATGTGATCTGATTTGACTGATATTGCTATTATTTATATTAAGCAGCACAATTACTGATGATGATAATAAGAAATGTTTCTTAAATAGCCAATCAGCATTAAATGATCTCTGAAATATCGTGCGACACTGCAGACTGGAGTAATGATGCTGAAAATTCAGCTTTGACTTAGGAATACATTGAATTTTAAAATATATTAAAATAAAAAAGTATTTCACAGTCTACTGTATTGTAAATGCAGCCTTGATGAGCATAACAGAGTTCTTTCAAAAATATCACAAATATCTTACGGACCCAAACCTTTTAAATGCATATAGTTCTGTATTACTTAATATTTTTTTCTTGAAGTTAATGCAAACTTCTAATATGATGTTCTGTTCTCCATGCACCTGCCAGTGTTAACAATCCAGTATATTCAGGTCTAGACAGAATTTTGAAATGATAAAGGTAAGAACTCACTAGCAACATCAGTACTGCACATAAGCATACAAACAACAGAGTGAGTATTTCCCTCTGCTGTTGTACACAAGTAGCGGTGGACTATAAAATCCTATTACACAGAGAGAAAAATGTCATTACAGTAAGAGAGCCGTTTCTGATTCTATTTTCTGTTGCGATGAGGGAAACCCTTGTCGGGGCCGAGTGAAGGGTGTCATCCATCAGATGCTATTGCCTGTCTGGATGATAACTCTTAATCCACTTGTTTCAGCAGTAGATAGATTAGCGGCAGACTAATGCACCGTGAATGAAGCGCTGCCACTTGTAGTCAAACACACAGGTGTCAGGAGCCATCTGAGGCAGGCGAGGAAATGGTCACTCTCTGAGCCCAGAGCCAGAGTTAATAACACATAAGGCCTTAAAAGCTGATACAGCATTGGGAAAAAATTATGTTCAAAGCAAAAGAGAGAGGAGAGGAAGAGGGAGGAGAGGGAGAGAGATATTATTTATCCAGCATTTGTGATGGAAGTGTCAGGGATGGAAGTGATGGAATGGTGTCAGTATCTGCAAAAAGTATTTGGATACGCCACATTTATAATGAATATTTTTGCATTATATAACAGAACATCAAGTGGCATATGCAGTAAGACATATAAAAAGGCATTTGTGTAGCTCAAACAGTATGAGCATGTACAAAATATACAACATATTTGGACACTTTCAAATGAAAAAAACAATGTTCATAGTTAATTTTGAAAAGTTGTGGTAATTTTGCTAAAGATCTGTATAAACTTAAAGGAGTAGTTCACTTAAAAAAAAAAAAAAACTTTTGCTGATAATTTACTCACCCCCATGTCATCCAAGATGTCCATGTCTTTCTTTCTTCAGTAGAAAAGAAATGAAAGGGAGACTGAACCCATTTGCATTAAGCTTTGTATCTTTAGAAACCCATATTTTTAAATGGTCATGGTTTATTCTATTATTTTCCCCTGAGATGTGAGAAATAACGATTTAAGTGTTTTACTTCCTGCTTATTATGACGTCATAATAAGCAGGAAGTCACATTTCATTGAAAAGTGTAGAGACTACAAACTTAGCTCCTCATAATTCAAGGGTGTGGGACCCACTCACCCTACAGGCCTATTACAGATCAGTGGGTGGGACTTCAGTTGCAGAAATTGAAATAAATATCAGCCATCTTGTTTTTGGAAGCTAAGCAGAAGAAACTAAACATGATAAGGAAGAAGATAATTTTGAAAGGCTGCTGCTCAAATCCAATGTTCGTGGCTATCTTTAAGCCGCAATATAAATTAGTGAAGAGCAGCTGAGGCTGATGGAGGAACCGGAGGCGGCTGCCTGTCGCGGTCGAGGAGCCTGGACTGGCTCGAGCTGAGGCGGACTGCTGTGCATGTGTTCTCGCTGCGTGCTGCGGTCTACGGACACAGCAAGAGTCCGTCTGCTGCAGAGAAATTCAACAATGGCAATTTCTCCGAAATCTCTGAATCAGACGAGCACACGGACGTTTGTGTTGTGATGTGAACCATCATAGTTTCGCCTGACTAAACAGGTCTCATGCAGTAATACACCATATTTAGTAGAAAGAAATACAAATGAGGAGTAATTCACTAATGAGTTTGCCAATGTAAGGTTAACAGGGTTTGTTGTTGTGGGAAGAAGGAGGCGTGAATTGGCGAACATTAAACATTTTAATAGTAAAATGAACAAATACAAAACGAAAGTATAAGCCAACAGCCCCTAATTGATGACTGATGCCCACATACAACATAAATTCAGGCCTGTTTCTCTCTCGATCTGCCATTTACGAGACCGGTTGGTGCGTTCTTGTCTTTCATTATCACTCACGCCACCGGCCTCGCGCCGTCCTCTCGCGCCGCTCTCACGTCCCTCGCCCAGCTAGCCACACCCAACTTACTAGAAATTTTTACGTGAAATGAATTTCAAACTCTGGTGGCAGCTAACGTTTGACGAAACGACAGCCTTGTTGATGAAAGAATGATTTCTCTGATGTGTGCGCAGTACCGGATTAGTGGGTGTGGCTTGCTGAGCTGTGCAATGTGGTGCATTGTGGGTGTTGTAGTCTTTCATACAAATGCACCCTTCGGTTATCTTCTGTCTTTTCTCGGTCAAGAGAGCACCAAATTCAAAAATTCTTTTACATTTCGACTATATGATCCACTTTCAATAAAGATTCATGTTGAAATGGGTGAAATGTTCCTTTATGGTTTTTGATGAAAATATTTCAGGATTTTTCTCCATATAATGGACTTCACTGCATGTGCACCAAACGGTTCAAGGTCCAAATGACAGTTTCAGAGCAGCTTCAAAAGGGCTTTACACGATACCAGATGATGAATAAGGGTCTTATCTAGTGAAACAATCGGTCAATTCAAAAATAAATAAAAATGTTTAAGTTTTATAAGCACAAATGCTCGCCTTGCTCTGTTCTGTGATGCGGGTTTGTGACTCTCCTGTTCGAACTCATTCATCATAATGAACAAATCTTTTTTTCGAGTCATTTCGTTTGTTGAATGAACCAAATGACTCAAAAGTTTCATTCATTTTGATGAACGAGTTCAAACAGGGGAGTCACGAACATATGATTGTTTTTTCTTTAAGTATCAAAAACCATCCAATTACATTTTGGGACATTGTAAAATAGAAAATATCAGAATATGTTTCATTTGTATTATAGCTTTCAAGCTGTAAAAATGTTTGGTTATAGTGCAAGATAAGGGTACACTATTAGAATTATAGAATTATCCAATGGTTGATCTATTCATCTATTGTTATGCCATCTTCCACAATACCACTCGGATATGAAAAAAAAAAAACCCTTGAAATATCCAAGAGGGCATTATTAAAAGGTAGAATGGGGGGTTGGGCGGAGTGCTGCCACGCGTCTTAAATGAAAAATGGCTTTCTGTGTCCCAGGAGCCTGTGAGCGCTGA
This sequence comes from Pimephales promelas, assembly GCF_988280905.1. NCBI lineage: Eukaryota > Metazoa > Chordata > Actinopteri > Cypriniformes > Leuciscidae > Pimephales > Pimephales promelas. The sequence continues at coordinate 26,333,494 of NC_142771.1, forward strand.
TGCCTTTAGATGCCCAAGCAGGCGAGCGTATAAAACCAGGGCCATGCAAAACGAGGAAAAAATGAATATGCGAACAAAGGCGGAGCTCCTATCCCCTGGGGTGTGAGGACGAGGACGGGTGCGGGGAGAACTGAAATCACCTCATCCAGCGAGCTACATCATTTGCATGGTGTATAATCTCCAAGGCTCTGCCATGCAAATGCCTCATAATGTTGATACGGTAAGCTTTCGAGTGGCTGTCAGGGGTGAATTTATATATGCACTGCCAGCCAATGCAGGGCCCTAAATCACTTTCAATATACAGACTCTGATTTAGAGATATGGTTAGTTCTCCCTGCTTTGAGGCCTGAATCGAGCCAGCACAAATCTGAATTATCAGATTAAATTCTGCATTTTTGGTCCCACCCTTCTCTGCCAAGTCTATTTCCATTTACTCTGAAGTACATTCATATACAATTTCTGTTTTAGTTAAGGAAAGGCACATTTAGTATGTTTATAACACCCCATGATTTCATAAAAATAAGAAAAAGAAAAAGCAAAAAGACCACTTTTTTTCTCACTGGTATACCATTTGATAAGCACCAAAAACGAACACACAAAAACATACAACAACAAGCCAGAATTCAAGCTTTTGCTTAATCACGTTTCTCCACAAACAGCTTATCTGACTGCTCATTTGGATGGATGGAAAGGATGTATGCTAATGTATATTCAGGGCAGAGAAAGCAGTCTCTAGCACACGCACACACAGCGGGAAGTTTATTAATAGCTCTAATTTGATAATCAGGCATAGGGATCTGGGGCGATTTGTAGAGGAAGTAATTGTGCCTGTAATTGTGGCTTAGTCCAGCTACGGGCTTTCATTTCCTCTAATGGAGTGGCTGTGGCACTGGACAGAGGAGCACTGGCTGTCAGAGTATAGTCAAAGGATAGTGCAAAGATTTTATACTTATCCATTCATCATCCCTCCTTCATTTACATTTCCGCTCCTGACACTGATGAGGCCTATCAGATAAAGACAGAGATCATATCATACCTCAAGATAATAATCGTACCTGACACTATGATTTACGGTGTTCCAGTCACAGTATATAGCCAAGTCAAAATCTGATTAAAATGTCTGCCCCCTCTGCTGAGTCCACTTCACAGCTCATAGGGGGCAAATAATGGCTTAAACAATAGAGTTAAAGTTTTAATTTTAAGGAGAATACGATTATTTCATATCCTGAATGATTTTACCTCCTTTATTGGGGTGCTTTTAGAGATTTTCTTTTACAAATGTCACCAAGAGACACAGTGTCAGAAAGTCTGCACTGAGCTTAACAGAGACATCAAATGCAGTTAAAAGATCCATTTATCCTGATTTAAAGGTTCAGTACTTTCCATCAAAATTAAACATCTTACACATAATTCAATTCAATTAAAATGTATTTGTATAGTGCTTTTCACAATGTTGTTTCAAAGCAGCTTTACAGAAAGTGCATTTAAGTGTATTTTAAGTCTACGTGAGAGGCAGGCTGGATACAAACTTGAGCTGACGAACGGTATTTACCTTGGGACTAACGTGCAGAGATAACAGCAGAAACGTAGATGGGAAATAATTAGCATAGCTGCTGTTCATATCATAATATTAATGCATTCGATCGGATTCAACAGTATAAAAGGTAAGCATTATGTGAAAGCTTGGCTAAAGAGTTGCGTCTTTAATCTACTGTAGTTTTAAACTGGGACAGCGAGTCTGAGCCTCGAGCAATATCAGGAAGGATATTCCAGAGTTTAGAACGCCCTCCCTCCTTTAGTGGACTTAGATATCCTAGGAATGACCAGAAGCCTTGAATTTAGTGATCTTAAAGAACGCGATGGATTGTAGGGCGATAGAAGGTCCATTAATACATATAGACCATTGAGGGCTTTATAGGTCAGTAGTAGTACTTTGTAATTGATACGGAACTTAATAGGTAACCGGTGTAGAGATGATAAAATTGGTGTTATATGATCATATTTTCTTGACACAGTAAGAACTCTAGCAGCTGCATTTAGCACCAACTGTAGCTTGTTTATTACGGATTTAGGACAACCAGCTAATGAAGCATTAATAAGTAGTAAACTAGTCTCGAGGTCATGAATGCATGAACTAACTTTTCTGCATCAGAAATAGATAGCATGTTATGTAGCTTAGCAATGTTTCTAAGGTGGAAAAAGGCTGTTCTTGTAACATGCGAAAAATGATTTTCGAAAGACAAGTTACGGTCTAGTATAACACCCAGGTCTTTTACTGTAGTGGATGAAGTAACAGGACATCCTTCTAAATTAAAGTTGTATTGTAAGAGGTTAAAGGGATTCTATGCAGTTTTTTTAGGTAACTGAACAGCCGGTGGTATTTACGACAGTAACATTAAATTCAAGTACTCCACAGCGACTCTAGGGGTCGCTTATTGACAAAAACGGGATTCCTGCATAGTGCAGTAATGAATAGTGCTCTTTATTTTAAAATAATACACACTCACATGAAGATTTCCGTATTATTCATGAGCTTAATAAAAGTTATTTTATTCTATATGAGAAGGTCGCCTCAGCCAACATCACATTAAAAGGAAAATAGTATTTACTTTAACATGGATGCACCCTTTTTATCAGATACGTTTGCTCAATAAACAGCCAAATTGAAGCATTTCTACAAAGTAATCAGAACATTTGAACTGAACATTTTAATTATATGTGGTGCTTCATCCACATATCAGCTATGTGCAACATTGTACCCAAAAAAACAACTCTAACTCATAAAATAACAGTTATTGATCAAATAAATTAAATAGAGCCTTGGTGAGCATAAGGCGCCATTCACATATATAGCACCTAAAAACGCGGTATATAGTGGGCTACGTGAATATAGCGCCATTCATATAGCGCCTACGGTGCGTTTGCGGCATTCTGAAAAGTTGAAATGTTATCTCGATAAATGGAAAAACGATTCCATTATGAGCGTGCATGCATACCGCACGTCTACATTTAAAAATGAATTTGAGTGCACAAAAGACGTGATATGTGAACAGGCACTAAGAGAACGCTTTCAAAATTAAGACCACAAACGGTTTTTTTTTGGGCTCAATGCACATGAACTAACAGAACATTATGTGCAAAAAAAATTTGTCAGAATAGAAAGATTAAACTACTCAAGAAAAATAGGGGTGTAATTGTGTTTGTGTTAGATTGATGTGCTTGGTCAAGCATCATCACTGCTACTATCATGTTCACAATAGAGTCACCATGAGGCAAACAGGAAAGAGACTAACAATCAGGAAGAGAACAATGAAGATAAAGGAGAGTGGTTAGATAATCAATAATAATTAAAAAATATATATTCTCTTTAATAATTCAAATTTATTCAGTAGCTACATTGTCAGTGTCTAAAAAAAGTACTGTGGAAATGACAAACAAAGCAGGGAAAAAAGGAATACGAAACACATTAGAAATGTCAAAGGAGTGGAAGTAGCTGTAAACCTCCCACAGAAGATCACCTGTTTAGAGTCCTCCTCTCCCCTCACAATACATATTTTCTGCCTTATTCTTTGTTAACAACATCTCGCGGTCTATATGTTTCCTGTGGTCAGAGATATTAATTTTAAATTGATGAGTTTTTTAATCGCCACACATCAGTCTTCATGTTGTTTCATCAAGAGAAAATGTCACTATGGCCTACTGCCTTAACATGTTCGAAGAGAAATCCAACATAAAAACAGTACACTATAATCATGATAATAAAACAGTAAGGAGAGAAATAAAGCAACATATTCGCAGTTCAGAGGTCCATAAGCCCTCGTTCACCTTTAATAAACACTGCACTTCTACAGGCAATGGTCTTTTACGGTTTCCCTTTATTGTTTAATATCAACAGGCAAGCAGATTGAAGCTAGCAATTCAGCAATTTCCCCTTTCCCACAGGAAAACTCCAGCTGAGAAAAAGAGCTGGGCTCTTCAGAGCCGATCAGAAAGGATTTGATTAAGATGTAAGAAAAAAGAAAGTCAAATATTGGGAGTTAATAATATATAAATTACACTTTGGGTTACATTGGTTCAAGTGCTGTTCTCACAGATATTACTCCATGAGAGCATTTTAATACGGACAAAGAATATGTACAAAATTAAATAAATCAAATTGTATGAAAATGTAAATATAAAGTGATGAAAGTTAAAGACTAATACATTTAAGAAAAACTAAATGAAAACTCTGCGATTGAGGGGAAAAATATTCTTTCACATGTTTTGCCTTGAACTGCTTTTCAGTGGTTGTCTTCAGTGTAATTGCTCCGAATAGGTGCAACTAATAAGATACACTGACATTATTATGGAGATATGTTCTACACTAGACCTGACATTTAATAGCTCAAGGTTATAGTATTTATTTTCTGATTCTATTCCAAGAAAATTAAGCTTTCAGATCTGATGTTGCTATAAATACACATGCATTTCAAGTATATCTGGGGGCAAAATCCTAATCTCTTAATGTTGAAGAAATGAACTCCTTAACATTTCTCATTTTAATTGATCTCTCTTCCTTACTCACTACCTTCCATGATTATATTTTGCAATGACACGTGGTTCACGGTGTCTCTGCAGACGCCTGTCGGCACATTCCATTTACTGCCAGTTAACGAAACAAGATTACATGGAGACTAGACTGTTTATCATCACATTCAAAGCCGAGCAGGTTAAACCCTCAAATGACTGAAAAAACTAAGAAATTAAGTAGCTATTGTAAACATTACAATACACAATATAACACAATGAATTCATGGCTCACAGTTATATTTGTTGTTGTGAGACTGATTTATTCCTTTAATTCCACACAAATACATAAAGGATTGAAAGCCGGCATGCCTGCCAAGGCCACTGATGAAAACTAAACATGGCTTGAAGTTGAACTGGCTCCTGGGAACCTTCCTACTCATGCTTGCAAGTCTCTTTCTTTGTATTCTTTTCTCCATCTAATTTTCGGCAGGATGTGAGAGCTAGGCGCACTACACTGATTTCCATCAGCACCCAGGAATATAACCTCTTTGTTGCCTGGGCAACCTGCATTTGCCTTAGCGGCTTTTTTGCATATTGCTGCAATTTTTTTCCATTAGTGAGCCAGTGGTAAACAGGAGAGGAAGATAAGGCTGGAGGGGGAGGGAGAAGGTTGGCGGCAGAGATGCGCGTGGAGGGGCACTGTGCTGTGCAAAAACCAGCTGGTTTAGGATCAGTCTTTCGGATCGCACTATGGCACAACACCTACAGCACCCAAAAACAACAACCTATTCAATAACCAATGAGTAGATCTCAGGAAACATGTCCAGGGCTGCGTGTCTCAAAAGCATCGTGAGCTAAGGTGATCGCAGAGATCAACTACACGCGACGCGATCAAATTCCAGCGACAGCAAGTGTATCTCTCCACACTAGACGTGACGTGACTGAGACGCCACACGTCAATCAAAAATCACAGCCATTCAGAACAGCATGTGGGCGGAGTCTCTCTGTGAAAGCACATTGCTGGCCCACACTTGCATTGGAAATGGGTAAGGACATAATCAAATCAAGAAATAACATTATTAAAAAATCAAAACATTAAAGTGTCGCCGTCACGTCTGGTTAGGACAAAAACTCTGATTAACATGGAAAAGATACCTTTTATCACGTGTCGTCGCGACGCGTGTAGTTAGGACACGGTATTAGGCCTATACGAAGGAAGGAAAGGAAAGGAAGGAATTGCTTGTGGCACAGTGACCTAACGCCTTTGAAATTCGACAATTAGTTCCTCATCATCCATGTTTGATGATTAAATATTCATGACACGCAGAACTTCCATCCAATGAGATCTCTGTGTGGGCGGATCTGTCAGCCGCGACTTCGCCAAAATAGGAACCGTTTCTAAATTAGAAACTTTGTGTGCGTCTGGTTAGGACAAAAACCCTGATTAACATGGAAAAGATACCTTTTGTCACGTGTAGTTAGGACACGGTGTTAGGCCTGAGGGAGGGAGGGAGGGAGGGAGGGAGGAAGGAAGGAAGGAAGGAAGGAAGGAAGGAAGGGAGGGAGGGAGGGAGGGAGGAAGGAAGGAAGGGAGGGAGGGAGGGAGGAAGGGAAAGGACATTTTGGCATTATTTATTATATTTGGCAAATGTATTTTCTCAGTTTATTTATGACATGCAGGAATAAATATGTACATTTTGGCCACAAATTAACAATTAGTTCACAAGTTCCTTTAAATCGTTCCCTCGTTTAAATCATGCGCACAATATAATAATTCCTACCATTGTCGTGTCCATGTCTGTATCAAATCGTTCCCGTGTTTCGATTGAACTAAATCAAGGGGATTTATTACTACAATTTACAATTAAGTAAATTGAGGGAACAAATTATATCACGCTCTCGATCTACTTGCATGACGAAACAATTTAGCAAAACGTGCTGACGTACAGTATTAGTATAAGAAGTTGTGGGAACGAATTGTTAAATTGGCCACAATACACATTTTTTCCAGCGTATCATGCGCATGCAAAGTTTGACATGTTTTTGTGACGCTTGCTCAGATACTGCAGAGTAAATACTAGACATAAAACATATCATTATGCATGATACACTCAGCATCTGTGTGGGTTATTCACACAAAGAACAAACGGTGCCATGAGAAACAGGAACAGGAAAGCATTCCAGGATCTTTTGTTACATCAAATAATATACATCTCATGGTGCTATATATACAGTAAAGAAAGCTTCATCATCTCTTTAAGTGGCATGAGCATTAAATGAATGCTTCGCTGTTGACCTATGACCTTTGGCTGAGTCTGAGGGAGTTATAGAGATTGTAGTTTAACGCTGCGTCTGGGAGTCACTGTGGGCTAACGGGACACAGGTTAACCCGCAGATCTCCTTCGACTCCCCTTTCCATCCCTGCACGCAGAGTGCAGCCAAGGAGAAAATGAATTCCTTAGTACCTGATTATACTATTAGCCTTAGCTCCGACTTGTCCATCCAAAGTCCCACATCAGCACTTTAATGGCCGCAGACGTGACTCCCCGGTCGAATGAAATAGAGACTGGCTCCTGCAATATGCTAGTAAAGGGCAATTTACCTGATGGAAGCCCCTTCAGCCTCTTCTTTACAGCCACAAGACCACTCATCATCTTCTCAGTCACCCCCTCTTCTTTTTATTCATTCGAAACTCATTCTCCAGCCATCCTGCGGTCATGCATCATCTGTCCCACATTGAGTGCACCTGATTGAATACATCAAACAATCTCTCCAAACCCTCCATATTTTACATGGACGGTGCAAAATGAAGAAAAGCAGGAGGGATAGAAAGAGACACAGAAAAGGTGTGGAGGTTAAAGAGGTGTCCTGATTGTGTTATAACGTTCCAAACGGCCACTCGCTGTCCAGATGGAATGCCGTCCAGTTCTCCAGCGAGAAAACGAATAACTGGTTTTATGGATCCTGATGTTGAGTTGCTCTTGCAAAGCAAGGATTGGCCAGTTGCTTCTTAAATGTAAAGTTATAAAGCCACCAATAGGCCAGATAGAAGACAATATGAGAAAAGTGATTCAACGAAGACTCAGAGGCCTTCATCTCACCTTGGATGAGATGAAAATAACACTCAAAGTAAATAAAAGCTGTGGTGCATGCGACTCACTGCATAAAAGTGTGCGTGAACAAATGTTTATTTTACATGTAAATTTATTCTGAATATGAATGCTGAATGTACAATCACAGTTCAGAGGACTGCAAATAGCATGGTATCAGGCTACTGATAGGGGGCAGTGCAGCTACAGTCAGGCTCTTTCAGAGTGAATGAGACAATGATAAATGAGTGAGCTTCCCTCATTAATGCAGATAATTAACTGCAACGGAGCAACACCAGGCACGTGCACAGCACAGCAACATCCTGCCCGAGAAGGAAACAGGCCACTGACTCTACTGATGCAAGATGGAAATATTCTCCCGTGATACCAAATTGATTTACACTGACAAAATTGAATTGCATCATCTCAAAGATGGTTTGGGATCTGAGAGAGCCCGGTTTAGAGCTCTTGTTTTATGTTTCAGGATTCAGGACACAATCTTAAAATTAGCTAAATCCAACCTAAGATGAACAACAACAGTACACATGACGACAACGGACAAAGACAGGTGGATAAGATGAAGGCAGTACACGACAAATACACCAGTGTAGCCTAACCACCATTAATTGCAATAAGCTCTGCGTTTTGTTACTTTCGAATAGAAACAATGTGTCATAATTCAAATTCTGCCGATTTCAAAACAAAATTCAGAAAGAAAATGATGCTCTTTAATGTGGTGTGAAAGATCTCATTGACGCCTCAGTTCAAACAGCAGGGCAAGTGAACGCAATCATCTCTTCCAACCTATAGGCCTAGAGTTACAGAATAAACATTAATGAGCATCTGTTGAAAGATACAGTACAACTTTCTGAAACGCATCATCTCGTGTAATCGCTAAATCAGCTCAATAAATATAATAAATAGCAATTTAATTTAGGCTAATAGTTTGGACTATGTTAACCTTTATCATTATACTGTTACATAATACAAAAAGCTATTTTACGTTTAGTTTTCTCCCCCCTACTGTACTGAACCCATATCGAATTTTGACTTCAAAACCAAGGTCTGTACCGAACCTTCTGTTGTTTTGTATAAAGTTACACCCCTAATATATATATATATATATATACACACACACACACACACACACACACATTAATAATATATATATAATATACATTAATATATATATATATATATTATTTCATATATTTATACAAACGTAAATACTGTAGGCTACATATACTGTATGTATACTAAGAGATAGACAAACACACACACATGGCACCACTGCATAAAATATCAAAGCACATACTATCTAAAATCAAACGTGCATGTTGGTGTATTTTTTTTTTTTTTATGCACTTGAGTGCAAATAGATCTGCTGTGTTTCCAGTGCCATTTACACCAGGGTGCCAAAAAAAATTGTAAAAGGAACTGCTCCACTCTCACTACATCACACTGATCTACTCTTGCCCATAGATGGAGATCAGAGAGCCATCTAGAGGACAAAGCTGAAAATGAAATTGGGGAATGCAGTCAGTTGCAAAAGTAACAGAACGCCTTATAAGACGTTCCAAATACTTTGACCATCCCATATTCTTGTGTGGCCTGTGATTGTGCCAACTTAGAAGTTATTGCTCTTGAGAAATTATAAGAAATTCAGTCTGTGTTATAGTAACAATAGGGTGTTGCTATAGCGCACAGACAAATTTCATTATGCAACACAACTTCAATCTTTAGACCAACGCAAAAAATCGAATTAGAAGATCCTGTATGAATTTCTGAAGAGTTTTTAGAATGCAGCTTTTCGCATTAAAACAAAATTTAAATGTGTGGTTAACATTAACTCAAAAGACTTTCGTGTGTTGTACAAATTAGTCATAGGCTCAAACTTATTTTTGAAGCTGTAAAATATCAAGCACTGGGAATGAATACATTCTTCGTTTGAATGGAAAATACATTTTCGATACAATGTCCCTTTAATATGACCGAGGTGTGTAGTAATGAGACCCTGCCATAAAGAAAGAGAATCAGACACCAGCAGCCTCACAAAAACTTCAATGTGTCGTCTGCACTCAGCCACCTATTAGGTCTTTTTTCCATTCTATTGAAGTTTCAGTCTTTAACAAGACCCCAGACCCCTGAGCAATCCTACAAGAATGAAATGTCAGTTGAAACGACAGTTAAGGAGGATGAAGACAGATGCTGTCAGGTTTGTACCTTGTGCACATACAGTATTTGAACTGGGCCGTAAATGCATAAATGAATGCCACCCCTTTGTGCCTACTTTACCTACAACACATACACACTAATGAAAACACACAAACTCATTTGCACAATTAGTATACATGCACAACACAAAACCACACCATTGTCTTACTCAATGTTATGGCAGCAAGAACACTGGAAACTGATTTGCGTAATTACTCTCAGCCATTAGCTTCAGGAAAAACCATAACATCAAAAGGAAATGAGGGAGGACTCTCTCTCTCTCTCTCTCTCTCTCTCTCTCTCTCTCTCTCTCTCTCTCTCTCGCTCTCTGCATTTCTCCAAATTGTGATCTTATGTATACAATAAACCATTGCACATACAAAGGAAAAGCACCACACTTCATTGATTTCCGGACACCTGATGTTACAAAATCTTTCTTATTACAAATAATAAATAAATTTAAGAAATAACACTTTAGAGAAAAAAAACTATTATAATGTAAAATAACAACACGCATGCAATAGCACAATTTCAAAATCTGACACCTGATATCACAAAGTTTTGCTTATTTTCATTTAAAAAAAAGAGAAATAATGTTACAATAAATAACTTCAATTAAATGGAAAAAAAGTTAAAAATGGTTAGTTATAAATAATATAGGGCTGTCAAATGATTAATCGCGATTAATCACATCCAAAATAAATGTTTGTGTTTACATAATATATGTGGGTGCACTGTGTATAATTATATATATATATATATATATATATATATATATATATATAAATACACACACATGCTTGTATACATTTAAGAAAAAAAATATTATTTATACATAAAATATTTATATTTATATATAATATAAATTATATATAAATCTATATACAGTATATACATGAAAATATTTCTTAAATATATACAAGCATGTGTGTGTATTTATATATATATATATATATATATATATATATAAAATAATTATACACAGTGCACCCACATATATTATGTAAACACAGACTTTTATTTTGGATGCGATTAATCGCGATAAATCGTTTGAAAGCCCTAAAGTAATAATAATAATAATACACGTAAGAAAGAATGTATAAAAAAGCATTACTGGAACAACAACAAAATCTGTTTCTGTAAATTTAAATGTCAAATATATCACACTTGACTTGACAGAACTCCACCACACACACACACACACACACACACACACACACACACACACACACACACACACACCAAGTTTAATTGAATTTGCTGCTGCCTCCTAATCAAGGCCAGTATGATTTGCATATGGCTGCATCCACCCCTCTCTTGCATGTCTGAGAGCCTGGCATTGAGCCAGCAGACATAACAGACACATGAAACACAGGGAGAGAGATACAAATAGAGACAGTAAGGTAGAGTCAAAACAACAGGAAAATTTAGCCATGTAGAAAAGACAAGAAAAACAAATGTGAAACAAATGGCACAGATGCCTGCAGAGACAATCAAGGGGCAAGGTGGAGCATGACAGCAGGTGGCCACAACCATGCCCGCTCTGAGCAGTGATATAAAACAAAACGGCAGGTAATGCGTCTAATTAAAGTGGGGTCCTTAAAAAAGAAAATAGGCAGTTTTAATTAACACAGTTTTAAAGCAGCTAACATATGCAGATTAGAGAGGTGGAGTCAGAACTAGAGCTGTCGACTTTCTGCTAATCACCACGAAGCAGATCTCAAGGACGGCTAGAGGATATGCTGATTATTGTGGGAAAATAATGCAGGAGAGTTGAACAAAGGCTACATTCTAAAAAATGCTGGGTTGTTTCAACCCAAATGTTGGGTTAAAAATGTAATTAAAACAAAATACAGTTGAAAGTGAAAGTTCAATTTTCAAATTACATTTTTAACCCAACATTTGGGTTTGTCCATATTTGACCCATATTTGGGTTAAAACAACCCTGCATTGTTTAGAGTGTATGCAGACGAGTAGCTCCTCCAGAGGAACATTACCCACACCTCTTCAATATATATTCTGTATATATTTGGTATTTACATGAATACTCGTACCATGCAAACATAACAAAGCATTTTTTTTTACAACCCAGATATTTATTAATGTGGTCAAAACAAATGTTGCCTCCCCATTGCTTTCCTCAACTGATACTTTTTCCCACAGTAGCTATAGATAATTAAACAAAGAATGGAGAACGTTTATACACCAGTGGTTCTCGCTGGTTTGGCTTTACGATCTACAGTGGCAAGCCTAATAATAAAATGATTTTATCATTCATCAGAGAAATTAGTACACTCTGAAAAATACTGGGTTGTTTTAACCCAATTTTGGGTCAAATATGGACAAACTCAAACATTGGGTTAAAAATGTCATTTAAAACTGTAACCCAATGGCTAGGTTTGTCCATATTTGACCCAAAATTGGGTTAAAACAACCCAGCATTTTTAAAGTGTACAGCATTTTATTTGGCCATAACATAACAATTATTGAGTTTATCTCTGTATTGTACAGAATATGAAGTCTTCGACCGCTGGAGCTGGTCAGATGACAACCATTACATGCTAAGCAACTTTATTTTTCCCAAAGCGCAGATGAGAGAAGACAACATATAATTAGTGACCGCAAATACAAACACGTGCATCAAGTAGAGATCAAGAATTAGTCTTCAGGGGCAAAATAAACGTGCCACCTTTAGAGTTAGTTTAGTGCAATGTAACTGTGGGGGCTTTGCCCACTAATAAGTGCACTCAAGGGGCTCTCTCATCTTCATGAAGATGGCATCCACAAACTATGCTCATTCAAATGGCAAATTAATTTAATTACAGCAACATGCAAAAGCGCAAATAAAGGGAGGAGCAGAATGGACGGAGAGCCCTTCTGTCTCATTCCGTGAGATACGGGAAAGAGGGAATCTGGGAAACAGAGTTCTGAGAGCTGAGAGGCAGAGGTGTAGACATAAGGTGCAAGCAAAGCAGGGCACCATCTGTTTCTGTTAAGGTGAGAAAACGGGCTGCCATTTTAACAGCGATAAGAATGCATCTCCATTTTGAGATGGATGGGGAAGGACATAAAACAGATATGCAACACATCACAATTAGAATGATGTAGCAAAAGAGGACATTATTTTAAAAGCATCTTTGGCATTTACAAGTGTATAAGATATGTGCTGGAAATGCCTGGGTGAAATCAACTCAAAGCACCTAAATGATTCTAAAAAAAGGCTGAAAGATAATATTCAATAATTGAATTTCAAGGCAATAAAATAAAATTTCAATACGTGTGATACTGACAGGTGCTTTAGGTGTGATTGTGCTCTACTGATACATCATTCAAGTAAGCCATTTAGTCCAAGCATTGACCTAAAATGCTGTACATGATTACTGTACCTGCTGAAAAACATGAATTACATGCATCTGGAGTATCAATTCTGTAAAGGCTTCCAGTACATGTAAAGTTAAAAAAAGCATCAGATTATTAATTCATCTCTATGCTAAAAAAGCAGAATGGATCCAGAGGAAAGGACAGCGTTGCACTAAATTACAGTAGAAATAAAAAAGGCAAGATAAAAAAAAGGTAAAATAAATGCCCTGTTAAAACACCTTATAATCAGTACTGATCAAGATATAAATAAAATTGGCTAAAAGCCAAATAATGCATCCGACAATGAATATACAATAACCTTATTAATAAAAGGAATTGCAGAGAGGCATTAGAAATAAGCAATTTTCATATACTTGTTGAAGAGCAAATGTCAATATGATTTGGCTTTAATAAAAGCAGGTCATTTAAATCTGACGGACAACTTAATTTAGCACCTAGATGCAAAATGGAAAACCGAAATCATTGTTAATTAACAAATCTGTCCCAGGACCACATCATTTGAGCAATTACATTTATAAAAAGAGTCAAAATAATTATTTATCATTTAAACCTTTATTTCCTTAAAATAACAGGATATCAAAGTTATTTGTGTTACTTTGAAAACCAATACAAAAATTTCATCACTATGAATATACAGCACAGTACAAAACAAAGATATTTTCCCAATGCTGAGCATTAATAAAGGGTATTGCAGACAAGAACAAAGCCCGAGGACCTTCACCGTTGTTAAAAGTGGCTCCTCATCAGACGTGGCAGGCAGCTTTAAGGCACACAAACATCTTGGCACTTAAAATTTCCTCTAGGCTAAGACAAAAACGAGACAAGATCTCCACATTTTCAGCATGACTGGAAGAGAACGAGGCGTTCTGGAAGGTTTAAGATAAATGACACTGAACATGGCCTGATAAAAACAGTGATCCAGGTGGACATTATACACACAATTAAACGATTCATTAAAATACATTGAAGGCATCGCTATTCCCTGTCCAGTTCAGGTCACATTCTGCAATAAATAAGATCGCCTGTATAAATTATGAGACGATCTCATTTAATCCACATAAATACTATTCAATTTGGATAATCTTTACAACACAATTCCCAAACCTCATCACTATGTTTTTATCATGGTACTGGGGGTCCAGAGTCAATACTGTAATTATTTGCACAGATTTCATTAAAAGATTTGCAGAAACAAATGTTGTAGGAAACTAGTATTTGCTTTGTATGTATATAGACATCAGATATCCTGTAGTTTTATAAAGTGGAATGGATATTAAAAGGTGCTGCCACTTTAGCTCTGGGTTCACTTAGCCTCGTCTCTTATCGGTCTCGCTCAAAATTAAGCATAAATATTAAGATAGCATTCGACGAATCACATAAAAGGAGCGTTCTGAGCATTTTCCTGTAAAATAATCATGGCTATATCGAAAGGAAGAGTGATGCTGCATGACCAATCAGAAACTGCCTCGTAATCAACTTCTGCACGCACAGACCTGAAGCATCAACAGAGTGAGTCACACGCATGCAGTATATAGAGAAGCTCTTTAACGGCTGTATTTTTGAGCTCTTCGTCCCTCCAGTGCCCGTGCAGATGGCTTGAGGGTTTAAGAGCACTGTGCCGGAGTCACTTGGTGGTAAAGATATTATGTGCTTCTCTTGATTGACCTCTTCACCTCAGGTCCATGGTTGATTGAAGGGGGCGGAAAGGAGTATAAGGTGAATGGAGGGTTGGGGATTGGAGAGGAGTGAGGAACAGGAGCGTAGGGGATGTTGTTTATTTCGGGGCGCTAGATTTCGTGGGAGGCCGGATGGTGCTCGCCGAGGCCGTTTGCCTGAGTGTTATTCTCGTTGAGCCGACGGACGCGGTACATCTCGTAGTGGATGCTGCTGGTGATGTCTTTAATGTTCTGCATGTGGGTTCTGCAGAACATGAGCCAATCACAGAGTTATGATGATGAAAACAAGCCCATCATGTCACTAACACTATCAGAATTAAAGTCCACATCAAAATTACAATTATTTAATGACCCTCAAAAAGGTCTAAACCCATATGGCCTACTTTCATTTGTGGAACACAAAATAAGATTTAAACAATTTTTTTTGACCATACAGCAGAAGTCAAACGGTGCAAAACAACATTTGGACTTTCATTTTATGGATATGGATATTTTGTTTTCCACAGATGAAAGAGATTTACAGATTTGGAATGACCTAAGAGAATAAATAATAGAAAATGAGAATAGAATTTCATTTTTGGATAAACAATCGCAGCTGTACATTTGTGAAAAAGCAGTACATTTTCGCATACTTTTATTAGAGAAATAATCTACATTTTACAACAAACGTGTTTTGTACTGTATGTGTTTTGTTTGTGGACACTTAATTGCATGTTAATTGCAATTGAATGAAAATGTATTATGGTTTAAATTTATATTAAATGCAATTACCTGAACTTTTTTGTTTTTTGCAATACTTAAGTTCATCTTTACATGTAAATTCATTATTAAATCTATTGTCTTTGAAATATGTTTATAGGGCACTGCTGGATGTCCTGATAAGGATTGAGTGATTAACTAAAACATACTTAAATGTCATTTTTATTGCAATGGGTAATGATCAAGTAGCAATTTATTATATTTAAAGTTAATATATTTTAAACTAAATATTTGGTAACACACTTCAGTTAAAATTATAATCAAGTAGTATGTGCTTTAGTCATCAACTTCTTTAAAGAACAACAAAATATTAAAACATGATTTAAAATGTACTTTTAAAAGTAATTTGACATTACAAGTTACACTTGTTTATTGCACTTGATATGTTAAAGGAGTAGTTCACTTTTAAAAAAACACTTTTGCTGATAATTTATTCACCCCTATGTCATCCAAGATGTCCATGTCATTCTTTTTTCAGACAAAAAGAAATTAATGTTTTTGATGAAAACATTCCAGGATTTTTCTCCATATAATGGGAATCAAACGGTTCAAGGTCCAAAAGACAGTTTCAGTGCAAGCTGTTCAAAGGGCTTTAAACGATTCCAGATGACGAATAAGGGTCTTATCAAGTGAAACGATCACTCATTTAAAAAAAAAAAATAAAGTTTAAGTTTTATAAGATCAAATGGTCGCCTTGCTCTATTCTGTGATGCGCGTTTGTGACTCTCCTGTTCGAACTCGTATCTTTTTCATGTCATTTGGTTCATTCAACGAACGAAATGAACAAGTTGACTCGGTAAAAGATTCGTTCATTTTAATGAACTAGTTTGAATTGGAGAGTCACGAACATGCATCACACCCTAACCCTAACAGAGCAAGGTGACCATTTGAGCTTATAAATTAAACGTACAGTAGCTATTTGTTTTTTTTAAATGAGTGATCGTTTTGCTTGATAAGACCCTTATTCATTGTCTGGAATCGTTTAAAGTCCTTTGAATAGTTTGCACTGAAACTGTCTTTTGGACCTTGAACCGTTTGGTTCCCATTGAAGTCCATTATATGGAGAAAATCCTGGAATGTTTTCATCAAAAACCTTCATTTCTTTTCGACTGAAGAAAGAATGACATGGACATCTTGGATGACATGGGGGTGAGTAAATTATCAGCAAAAAAGTCATGAACGTTTACTCTCTTTAATAACACTTATTTAATTCAAAAACTTTTATGATTTGAAGTACACTACAAGGGCACATTTAACAAAATTAAGCACAGTTCTACAAGGGTACACTGTAATACTGTTTGTTAAACAACAGGCATTGACTTAATCCACTGACCTTATAAGGAGGTCCCGCAGGTAGGCAAACTCACAGTGGGCAATATTCTCAACTATAGACAACAAAACGCAACAGACAGAGTTAAAACCAGAAGGCATAGAGCACTTTTTAGACCTATTTGAAAGTTCTTCTTCTCTAGCCAATTGTAGCAACATAAAAAGCAAAGACCACTTATTCACTAGGTAAAGCAGTAGACAAAGATAAGACAACCACTCCTGTTCTCTAGTAATTCCATTTAAACCAAAGCCTTCCTGAAAGATTATCATGAGAGCTTGACAAATGCCTGGATGTGAAAAAATGTTTATGAATTATAGATTATGTCAAACTCCATGAATGAGAAAACCTCCATGGAGCAGACATCCAGTACAGGAAATGAAAGGTTTTCAAAGAGACTTTAATAAGAGGAGTCAAGCTCTTCAAAAAGATTACAGGATAATTACAGTCATTTGACTCTCAAAACAGCTCACCAAAAATGAGAGAGTTTTACTATGTGAGCAGCAAAGCACATCGACTGCCCAAAAACGTAGTTACTATTCAAACAAGGCTGTATATTGCTCTACAATAGACCCTTTTCACTTTTCTCAGAAGCAGAAGTCGTCAAACTTCTATAGCAATAAATGGGAGATGATAATCTTCGTATTTGCATTTGCATTGTATTTGATAGTGATAGCGTTTCCAGGAGTTTCCAAAAGAGGGATTGCAGTTAGCAGTTACAGCAGTTAGAGTAGAGAAAGGTGTCAAATTTGTCATCAGTCCCTGAGCCACTGTATTAGGAAAACTCACAGCAACATTCATTTTATTATTATTATTACTATTTTTTCTCATTTACCGTCAAGGTAATATAACAAAACATAGGGTTATACATGTGTATAATAAAACCAGTGGTGGAGGAAGTACTGAATCTCAGTACTTAAGTAAAAGTACAAATACCCAGATAAATATTTACTTTAGTAAAAGTAGAAGTAACACAATGACAACCATACTTAAGTAGAAAGTAAAAAGTACTTTATTTTAAATGTACTTCAAGTATTAAAAGTAAAAGTACTTGCATAACAATTTATTATCTTAATGTCTATTTTCTAATGATTAATAAAACATTTAATTCTAACTCATTCAACCTAATAGCCTACTCCTATAATGATCTTCAATAATGATGGAAAAAAATGTCACCATTTCTGAAACAAGCTTGCAATTAGACAATACACATCATCCTTACTATATGTTAATAACTATGTTTGGCAGTAAACGAGATGAATTTATGGTGTAATTCTGAACCTCTTGGCTTGCCATAATCCTAACCAAACCAAACATATATTACACACGGTGTGTTTCCTATGCACGTAAAAACAAATTTTCGCGTCTGAGTTGCACGATAAACACACTGCGTGTGAGACGCATTTAGTGTGACCGGGTTGATATACTGTATCTATGGCAACCAAACGTCACTGGTGAGACAAACGTGCAACGAACGGACGGTCAGATTACGTTTTGGCAGGGAAAAAACTGATCCGAAAATGTAACAGAAGTTGTAGAAATGTAGTGGAGTAGAAAGTATAATAATTGCTGCAAAATGTAACGAAGTAAAAGTAAAAAGTAGGCACTATTTATTGTACTTAAGTAAAGTAAAGATACGTGAAAAATGTACTTAAGTAAAGTAACGAAGTATTTGTACTTCGTTACATTCCACCACTGAATAAAACAAATAGAAAATAAATAAAATATGACCAGATTTGCAATTTTGATAACTGGAAATGCATCATCACAGTCCGTGAAAAAGACAATAATATAATATCATTAATATAACAATTAATAATATTATTATTATAGTAATAAATGACATTTACAAATGATACAAAATAATTATATTCTACATCAATGCTATTCTTTTGAGCTTTCCACAAATAATACTCAAGTGGTAATGAGTGATTATTCGTGCTGACTCAGTCACTCATAATGGTCTTCATTTGATGAGGCTTTCTGACATTTGACTCATAGCCGTTTGTCTGTGGTTAATGAGCTCCCTTGATGTGCTTTTGGAAAGTTGCTGTCTGCATAGTCCGCTAATCACTTTCTCTCCATCTCTTCTCTAAAGAGGTTTAGAGAACAAAAAGTCACAATACCTTCAATAGTTCCCCATTTTGTTTTCCTTCCCAAGAGTCTTCTCCCATTGACCTGGTATTCCTGATCACTTCCTACTACTGCAAAAGGAATCATCTCCTGAGGGTAAAAGAAAGGATACGGACATTATTGCAATGTTTTTAATGAACTATGGATGCTTTTCTAAGTGTAATGCAAACTCACTCTTATTTTCTCATTGATTGTTCTGTCCTCCGCATCCTCATCGAACTCTTTCTGTGGATAGACGTCAATCCCATTGGCTCGAAGCTCTTCCCTGATCTACAAAAAATGAAAAACAGTTCAGTGCTTCAAGAGAAAAGTATATACACATAATAGATAAAGATTTTGCGATATTATCAATGTTTCTAAAGACGACATGGTTTTTCTTTAATACGTCAATATTGTGATTTTGCATGAAATTTGAACTAAGAAACGTTGTTGGAATCGTTCAGATTTCTCCAAAACAGAGAAAGATCTATGTCTGTGTTCCAAACAGCACGTGTTCTTCCTGTAAGAGGCACGCCAGCACAAGCACAAGGAGCCGAGCGCTTCCTTACTGCTATGTGAAACGCCACTAACCACCCCAGAACAGATGTTTCTTACCTACACTTCATCATACCATGTGTCATCTCAGCTCCATGCCACTGCTCTAAAACTGCATAAACTAGTCCACTGTGGCTTTGTTTCAGAAATTTTAGGACTTCCAAGACAGTCCCTAATGTTGTTGGGTTTTTTTTGCCATGCATATTAAGTAATCCACCATCCCATCATAAATAAAGCTGCATTAGTGCTTTCACAGGGAAGCAGTGTTTCTGTAAAAGCTTTAGGACACACCATCTGGAATTGGGGAAATCTCCTAGGGAAGAAAAAGACTCAGTTTGCCAACTACAGCTAGAGTAACAACATGACAGCCTTTACCGGTTCTTTCACACACTGCACACAGATGCACATTGTATTTTGTCTGTTGCTGTCAAACCTCTTCATAACCGCAAGCTCTACTCGGATGTAAATATTAAGGATGGCATCAATTTCAAACCAATTCAAGCCTGATTTAGACTTAAGAATGTTAACAATCAAGAGGACTGTGCAGAATGGATTTCTTTCACAGACTTTGCAAGCACAGATTTCACAGAATGGTGTTTTTTTTTTTTTTTTTTTTAAGATTTTTTAATTAAGAGTGCTAGAAAATGAAAACTCTTTCGTTCTAGAAGCTGTTCTCCTTAAAATGTGCAGCTCACAGATAAATGTTGTGGTTATAATGTTCAGGAACAATGTTTAAAATAAATTAACCACTCTTAAGTTTGTCAGCTTTAGAAAGGTTTTGGAAACGGGGACAAAACACCATTTCATTGACACCATGACTACACTATCTTCTATAATGCAGCTCAGCCAGGCCTTGTCCCCCTTTTGTGCATATTCCGTTGGCATTGGGTTATTTAAATGAGGAACATTTTGACTTCATAAGATCCGTAAAAAAACATGTAGTCCAAATGAGCCTTTTGTTGTAGTTTTTGGAAAGTGAGTTCTGTTATAATATCTGAAGTTGAAAAAGTATTACAGGACCACTTTAAGGTTCTCCTTTCCAGAATTTAATTTGTTTAAATATGTTTTCTTTATAATGATATTTTAATTCTAAAAATACTTAGCAAACACTGGTTTGCCACTTTATGTAAGAATGAATTTTTGAAAAAAAAAATGTATAAATCTGGACAAAAAGTTAATGTTGTGTTAACAAATGACCAGAATTACAACATGGCAGTCAGTCAAGTTAGTTTATAGTTTGTCACAATAGAAAAAATAAGTAAGTATAGTGGCATGATTTTT
Organism: Pimephales promelas; assembly: GCF_988280905.1. Lineage (NCBI taxonomy): Eukaryota > Metazoa > Chordata > Actinopteri > Cypriniformes > Leuciscidae > Pimephales > Pimephales promelas. The sequence goes on from NC_142771.1 coordinate 26,354,397, forward strand.
CACTTAATAAACAAGAGAGCAACAACATTAAGCATTTATCTGTCTGTCAAATTTGAGCTCACCTTCTTTTTGAAGAAATCCCTCTCCTCCAGAGTCAGGGTGTCAGCCTTAGCAATGACAGGAACGATATTCACCACCTTGCTTAGACGTCTCATAAACTCCACATCCAAAGGCCTAAGACTGAGAAAATGACAGGAAAAATATATGTATGAAACCTACATTACTGTTAACAGGGCCGTAACTTAACCACCAGAGGGCGGAAAACACCCAAAATACACATGCTCTAAGATATGACATGTTCTAAAGATGCTTGTGGATGGAAAGATTATTCAAAAAGAAGGTGAATGGTGAACTTTGAATGTGAAACGAAAAAAGTGAAGAATAAAAAGGCACACAGATCTCCTGCCAGAGTGACTGTTCGACTCCAATTAGCCAAGTTTAGCCATGAAACAGTCAGACATTCACAGCGGGCCACAGAAAGGCCCACAGCACACTCTCTGGGGGCATCAGGACACAACAAATCCATGAGTGTGTGGATGGCATGTGCGTTCAGAGTCCTTAGATCTTTTTCAAAATAAGATGAATGGATGAATGAATACATGGTCTTAAGTCTCAGAGAATTTGGAGATATGGACTCTTTTTTGTTTAAAAGAAATGAATTATTTTATTCAGCAAGGATGCATTAAATTGATCAAAAGTGAAAGCATTGACATTTATAAATGTTACAAAAGCTACAAATTCTCCTGTAATAAATGAGAAATAAATCAAAATGTCTGGAGAGACTCATGCTGTCCAACAACAGCTATAAAAACACAAGCATACACAATGATTCTCCATCAGAGACAAATAACAGAAAAGACCACCCACTTAATTTGGCACAAAGATGTTAATGTAAAAAGGAAATCTGCTAATGGTAAACAGTGACTACAAATCCCTGAAGTAAACAGTAGCTGTTCAGGAGGGCAAATCATATTTCATTCTATAAAATGTTTTAATATCCCAAAGAACCATGTATTGAAATTCAGTTAAAAAAAATGCTGTTTGGATTGCTAAATGTTTCTGTAAGAGTCGCGTTGTTAAAAACCTGCCATTCCAGCCAGAGGTCAGTGTTATTAATGTGTTATACAAGGTCTTGTAAAAATAGGAAGTGTGGTGACTCCACTTGTAATTTTAACACAAGTCTATTTCTTTTTTAACTTTTTGTTTATTGTATAAAGAATTCTATTGCATTATAGCAATTTATTATTTTAGGATGCCCAATAACATCTGGCAAAGGGACTGCCGATGAAAACTAGCCTGTGGCTAATAACTCGGGTGCACTTACGTTTGTTCTGAATGTTGATCAGTGTACATTGTCCCTTTTTCAATTAAACAAAAATAAAAAATTAAATAAAACTAAACAGCATAACTTGATGATACTTTAGGGTTTTGTTCTACAAATGTAACTGTAAACACTTATAGTGAAAAAGTGAATTTGAAGCTGTTATTTATTATTTTTGAAAACGTATGTTTTTAATAAGTAACTAGATAAGACAGTAATGGTGTGTGTGTGTGTGTGTGCAGTTTAAAGGGTTAGTTCACCCAAACATGAAAATTATGTCATTAATGACTCACCCTCATGTCATTAATGACATAATTTTAATTGTTGTGTGAACTAACCCTTTAAGTTGTAGGACATAATGTCAAAGTATCGATAAGATGTGTACCACAAGCTTTATTTTACAAAAAAAAACAATTTCTGATGTCATACTTGCACCACTCTAAATGCTGATTTGGTGCTCAATAAACATATATTATTGTCAATGTTGAAAACAATTGTAATTGAACATCACTTGGAACAGTACTGCCCTCTGGAGGCCCTGACTTTCTTTACCTTCCTTTTCCACCAGGTTTCCCCCTTACTGAACATAAATATCATTAGGCAGGCCCCATTTGAATAAATGCACACATGTACAAAACTTATTCATGCAAAAAAAAAAAACTGATATTAGTTACTAGACATGTGGTATATGCACGCCCTTACACATGGTTTGAGTATTCAAACCCACAACATGACATCCAAACACATATCCAGTATTTAGGTCCACATATCCATCTGTTTCAAGTTCATAATGCCACTTCTAAAAAGTACATAGATGTATGTTTACTAACCAGTGTCCTGTCGGTGGTATGAAGTATATGCAGCAGTGCACTCGTGAGTCTGGGATCCTCTTCTTTCTGTCAATATTAATCTCTTCCTGCAAGTACTGCTCATACTGGTCATTGATAAATTTCATTATGGGCTGCCAACTGTTGAAAAGAGGGAGAGAGTAATGACACTTTCATTTTCACAGCTGGCTCGTTTGGAGCAATTGTTTCAGAACCTGGTAGTTGGGTCCCCATCACTTTGATGGTTGGAGAAATGTTATTTTTGGGAGTCTGAATGCTGTTTTGCATCCAAGCATGACTACATAAATAGAGCGTGCCCAGAACAAAACTATACCACCAACACTAACAGAACTGCTTTAGACTGTCCTTGAATTGTACAGTTTATAAAAACTAAGGTCACAAACAAACAAACACACAAACGGTCTTTACCAATTCTCGTTATTGATCTGGTCGCCAAACCCTGGTGTGTCTATGACTGTCAGCTTCATTCGAACTCCTTTTTCCTCGATATCTGAAATTAATTAAATTAATATATTTTATTGCATTCCAGAGGCACTAATGGACAATGATAGAAAATTCAGCTGTGCAGACTTACCATGACTGATGGACTTGATCTCAATGGTTTTAGGGATCTTTTCCTCAGCAGTGCCCAGGAAAGACTTACGGCTCACCTTTGACTTGAAGAGCGTGTTCATCAGTGTGGACTTCCCTAAACCACTCTGACCTGTACACATGCAGCATAATACACATTACCAACCCAATAACTAAAGGTTGCAACACACTGCACTTATTTTGCTCAGAGTTTTGCCCTCAGTTGAAGTCTGGACGAATCAACGCTGGCTGCCGAAAGTCAGAGCCACTTTGCTGATTTTGGACAGTCAGAGTTGACAGATTTTACCCATATCCAGTCTGAGGGGTTTGATGTATTGAGCTAATAACACATTGTTTTAATCTGTAATGCATCTCATTGCAATGAGGAACATGTTGCTTCATGAGTTTGTTGTGTTAAGAATAACTTATTCTCAGTCGTTTAGTGTCTGATGGCCAGATTTTTTTTTTCTCTGTAAGTTTCAAATTTTACAAGTGTATAATGTAAAATCTAAAAAAATCTACATATAAAATCTCTTTAAATTTCAAAAGCTGTCTACTTGTTTCCTGGCTTACAAGGATTGTAAGAGAGGACAGACTACAAGAAACTGAGATACAAAAATATGCACTTCAGTGATTTCAAAATGGCACTAAACACTTGACTAATTACTTCTCTTTAAATGTAAAAGTGTTCGATCTATACAAGATATATCAAATAAAACAATCATCAAATCAATCATTACGAAAAAGAAATATAACGGCACAACTGTAAATCTTTCTAGAGTATGAGTCAATGAGACTTCGGCTTCAATGACTGAAAAAGCTTCACAGTTTGAAGGGAGGGTGGTGAAGAGAAAGCCACTGTTCAAAAATGTCACATGGCATCTCGGCTACATTGTGCCATAAGGCATGTGGGAGACACTGCACCCAGCTGGAAAAAGCTTCAATGGTTTCCTGAGACCAAAATTGAGCCATTTATTGTCTGTCAGACCAAACCCCATCCAGAGCAAGCCAAACGCTGCCCACTATCACAAATACACCGTTCCCACTGTGACGTGTGGTGGTTGGATTATCGTTCTGTGGGGATGAAAGAAGATGCTTGCACATCAACACAAAGCTATATATCAAATGCTTAAATCAATAAGAGTCAATAATATTTATAGAAAACAATGTCAAGTTTGAATTATAATCCATATTTGTACACAAGCTAGAGAAAAGGTAAAATGCAGAGAGAGGAAATTATTTTATTTTATTTTTTAAGACCCCCCCCCTGTGGTGAAAGTCATGTTGTTTATATGTCTATGTGGTGTTTTTTAAAATGCTTTAAGACAAACAATGCACAAATTCATAAGTCAACACCATTGCTGAGTATTTTCTCCTTAAAACTGCAGTGAACCAAAGACAGTCTCAAAAACATGTTTAGAAATCGCTGGTGTTTCTGACATCACAAACTACCTTGTAACCAATCAGTGTTTCCTATACATTTAATTATTTGCGTTGGCCCACCACAAAAACAACATTGACCGCCACAAATAGATTTCAGTGCTTCCCATTCATTAATTATACATTGACGGCCCAATAATATATTTCAACTGTCAAAATAAAAGCTCACATGTTTACCTATTGCATGCATAGGGATTAGGACACAACTAATTATAAACCTTTTATTTATTTTTCAGTGCGTTTGTTTTATTATAACAATATTATTGCTATAATAATATAATAATATGTGGTCATAGGAAACACTGAACAACTTGTGGGCAGGCTTTAGCATATGGAGAAAAAGATTTTTTTTTCTTCTTGATTGGTGACAAGATCAAAGATGAGTTTTAAGGGATACAATTATTGACTACAGGGTGACTTTTGATCATTGCCATGGTCAAGTAAAAAAAAATTAAAATAAAATAAATTCAACGCAAAACAATAAACCCCGAAAACTTCCAAGGAAGTATATTGTTTATATACCCAGTAGGTCTTATTCATTCACAGATCACAAGTGATGCTTCCACCAGGCTGCCCTGTGGTTTGAATGAAACTATCATTCCTTTGGCTTTTTCTTACAGGAGCTTGTGTTTAGCTGTGGTTTTCTTTACCCCTCCGCTATCCCACATCCGTCAGCCTTGGGTTCATCACACTAGTAATGAGGGCCTCCGTTCCTTTCTGCACGGGCAGGGCTGCAAATTTTCTCTCTCTAAACACACTGTCACACTGTCATCCAGCTGCTAGGGGTGGGCACTATGACCAAAACATATATCACTATAAAATTTTTAGCTGGAATTGGATCAGATGTGCCTTCCTACCCCTGTATACTGCCTATAAAAGATAGCAATTTTTAGGTTTCAGACACCTTCCCGAAAATGTGATGCAATGAGAGACAGGAGTCAGAATAAACGGGCTGCAGCTGGGAACGGCAATGCTGATCCCGAGGGTTGGCTCTCTCCTCTCTGACTGGGTTAAGTCAACAGCAGGTTTGGCCACATTGACCCAAAGAGCCACATGTGAGAACCCAGCTGCAGCCTTGTTCAAATACAGGTTCATTTTTGCTGTCTTCTCTTCAACAGAGCTCACAAACATTTCATTTTGTAAACTCCATAGTTCAATAGAGGAACGGTGTCTTCTGAGACGCTAATGCTGAAACAGAAAAATACCACCAGGACAGGTGATGCCCTAAAACACATTATTCAATACACGTCTTTCCCTAATTTACATTCTTATTTCAGACTTCAGCGGTCTCAAGCTATTAACCCATAAACCATTTTCATAAGCAAACTGTAAGACTTCAGCAACTTCATGTTTGCTCTGTGATCAAAAGCAAAACAACAGTATATTTTTGGCTCTAAAAATTGGATTGAGTGAGCCACATCCTGATTGCACGTCAGTTGTATATTATTGCACCAAGTTGCTAGGCAACCATAAACAATTTACAGTTAGGTTGACTGCAATACCAAACGCAAGAATTGTTTATTGTGAACTTTAATAAAACTTTAAATAATCTTAATTGAACATTGGTTGGTTCTCATATTGCTGGAGAAATACTGCAAAAATTGTGTGGCCTCTTATGGCTTATTGCTAATTAGTTATGTTTGTAAATGTAAACATCACTATGAGCTCATACTTTAAATAGCTCATTTGCTTCGTGCTCAAGTTGATTTGACTGATTTGATAAACAATAAAGAAGGGTGAAAATAATCACACAGACTAATCTAGGTACTTGAGCATCGAACTGAGCTGTTCTTATTTGGCTCAAAGCAATCACCCAGAACAACTGAGCTATGTTGTAGCAACATGCTAAAAACCCTAAGACCGCATAGCAACACCCTGGCAACCATTAATACATGCAGCAACTTCTGCACAGGTGAGCATTTCTCAGTTTCTTGTGGAAATGTGAAGACTGAATCATAATCAGAAAAAGAAAGTTCAGCAGAATAAAGAAATGAATACAGGTTTGGAACAACTTGGGGGTGAGTGAATGATGACAGAATCTTAAGTTAATATTTGGGTGAACTATCCCTTTTAGCGCAAACATGCCAACACAACACTGAAACTATAGCCCCTTACCTAAACTCTACTAACCTAGAATTGGTGTTAACAGCATTACTGTTTGTCACTCTCAGATCCATCTGAGACTTCCTTACTTGAGTGAAAGTACAGATACTCCAGACCAAGTTTTACTTAAGTACAATACAGAAGTACTTAAAGTTTTTAAAACTACTTAAGTATCAAAAGTAAAATGTCAATGCATTGTTTTGTTATTGTTGTGTATAATACTTACAATACCATAAGCCTATGCCATGAACATATCCTATGCCTACCCTCATATCAATATCAAATTTATTTCTAGAGCACAATTCCAAGTGGAACTGAATGTGAGAATGTATGTTAGCCTTACTGTTATCTATAAAAATTCACATGTAGACGACCAAACCCAAAGCTGAAAATGAGGTTGATGTCAGAATCCAACGCCAGATTGGCATTTATCTCCAACATTGGACAACGTATTGTGGTAGAAAATTAAAATTGAGTTTCGTCGGGTTCTGACGTCAACCTGATTTTCATTTCCAACCAAAAATCCAAAGTCTATCCGGCATCGGATGATGATGTCAATCCAACGTCGTGTTCTGACGTTAAACAGACTTTCATTTCCAACTAAAATGCAACCCCTGCAACCAAAATCATCCTCTTAGTAACATTACTACTTTCTACTGAAGGACCTTGACAGAATTGTAGTGGACTAAAACGTATGACATCTGCCTTTCAAATGTAGTGAATTTCAAGTAAAAAGTTTCCAGAAAAAAATAATACTCAAGTAAAGTACAGATACTCAAAAAGTGGACTTAAGAACAGTACTCAAGTAAACATACTTTGTTACTGTCGACCTCTGGTGAATTGAGCTTAACTGGTTTGGGGTATTTCAGTCTCCTAAAATATGTGGCCTGTCAAGTATTGTTAACTATTACCTTTTCTCTGAACATAAGCAAACAACAAATAACACATTAAGAGCACTAGAAGAACGATCAGTGAATCAGTTCATGAGTGTCAGTTTAATTTCAGTAATGTTATTATTTCACTTTTGTGAATCTAATAAACCTCATTATCATTAACAATGCATCTAATGGACTAAAATACAAAAATTGATATGCTGCAATGGGCCAAAAGAAAAACATGAACAAAGGCATTCAAGCAAAAAACAAACAAACAAAAATGCACACGGAATAACAGCATGACTTGTGGCACATAATTGAGCATTGCTTATGAAAGCCTACGTGTATTGTTAAAGTGTTAATCGAAAATTGAAGCTTTGATTAGCATTAGCTTGTTTTATTAAAGGTTGAAGTAATTAAATGCATCTTTTACAATTAGAAATTATGGCTCTTCCACTTTATTATTTTTTTAAAAACAGTCTCACCAAAATGCCTAAATTAAAGATCTCTTTTAATAGCAAAGTCATTTTTAAAATGACCAATGGTGCTGGGGGATTAAAATAAAATTGTAGACTTTAAAATGTCTAAAATAAAGCTATTGAGGTATGAAAAAAAAAATCAACTGCCTAGAAATCCAGCATCACATTAAAGTCCAACTATTTCATTTATATGTATCTGAGTTATACGTTCTAGATCAACGCTGAAATGTTGACTCACCCACTACCATGATGTTGAGCTCAAATCCCTGTTTCATGGCCTTCCTCCTCATCTGCTCCAGGATGGCATCGATGCCCACGTAGCAAAAGTCCACACTGGCTTTCTCCAGACACATGGCCGGGGGCATCTCTTGTATAACCGACTCTGCCATGATGCTACTGCTGCTGCTACTGCTGCTGTAGCTGGAAATGACCTCTGACCCTGAATATATGAAGAAAAGATACAATGAGGAGCTGTATATCATGGGGTATTTTGATTTAAACCTCATATGCACTCCACAGCAATCAACAGCATTCAGGGTGAAAGGTATTTTATAAGCAGAGTCTGATACAGACACTCTTGGAAAGAATGTGCTTCTACACAACTGGATTATAGACATAATAAACAGGGAACACATCTCCGGCCTGCAGCCAGCTAGCACATTTTTTTCTTCACAATTTATACAAATATTCATTTATTTGAGGCTTATTATCAGGCCAAAAATGTTCTCATTTCTCTTCAAATGCATCCATCATGTGAAAGAGCCAAAAATGTTATCTTGGTGAATGTGGAGTACAGCAATCTTATGACCCCTCAGTGATCGGATCAGGTTGGGATCCCACTAGACTACAACAGAAGCCAAGTCACATTATTATTTATGGATTATGATCTGATCGCTGAAACAAAAACCACATTTAAATAAAGGTGTAAATACAAATGCATTTTTTGAAGTGCATTCAACTACGCAAGTAATATGTAATACGGTTGAGCTAATAAATCACGTTACGTCACCTAAGAAATGCGAGAAATTACCTTGAATGCCTGAGGAGTTGTATAGACAGGAAATGGCAGAATGCATTCTTTAAATGTCTTTAAGTTCAGTTAAATTGCAGACACTGTTTGATTAACAAACACAACCACCAGCATAAGTATAGCCAGTACGATCAGATCTCAATTCAATCATGCTGCAGAGACAACAAGAAATGCATGCCAATTCCAGGTGAAAGGGCACCAGAATGACCGTTGCTAATCTAGGTAATGTTGCACATGCACATTTTAAACCAAAGGAGTTACAATTGGCCAATTCAAATGTTACTGTTTTACTTCTGTTTCTTTAACAGAAGTCAATGGAGCACCAGAGTGTACCTCTTCAGCGGGCCCCATAACCAAGCCCGCGGCCCCATAGCGAGCCCCATGGATCAGTGAGTCCTTCCAGCAGACAAAGCAGTTACAATTTCTTCCAGTCAGTAACTTGATCCACTGGCAGCTTCTCAGGGCTCAGTACAGTTATTCAGAAAGCCTGTCGGCTCCTCTCCACCCTGTCAGGGCGTGAAGCCAACAGACCTACAGCCACTGGATTCCTTGCTTGCTTCACAAAAGACCCACTCTTCCCCAGAGACTCACCAATGTTAAAATACATTACAGGTATGCTAGGGCAAATGGCAGCACAGAAACGTGTTTTGAAAAGTAACTGAAACATTTAGAATTCACAGTTCACAGGATATCAAACATCTGGTGATGAAAGAGAAGACAATCCATTTCTTTTAAATACAGAGAATAGACAACCAAGTTGTCAGGATTTTAAAATCCTATTCTTTTCTGTCTGAAAATAAATGTCTAAATAAAAACCTACATAAATTGTAGATATATACTGTAAATAAATTGTTATGAAGAAATTTATTTTGAGATTTGTCAAATATTATATTTAACAGTGTTATTAAATTAGTGTTTTTCAAGATAAAAATTCAGTGTGTGTGTTACTTATGTTACATGATGGCAAAAATACAGTATCTACAAATAAAAATGGGAAACAAGTACCGGTGAGTACAAATAAGTATTCCAATATGAACTGAAATTGATAAATAAAAATCTCTAACACAAGGCAATAACAGATAGTACTGAAAAATCGTCAGTCAAACATCTCAATGTAGAAATATACTGACTGGACTGCACTTTTGAGCTTCCTTTTGTCAGCATAGACTGGAAACACAAACCGAACAAGCCAGGAGGAACAACTAAAACAGCCTTTCAGCATGGAAAGAGGCAAAATGGAGCTCCATGCTCCTCTTAATAACACTCTCACTTGAATGAGGAGTGTGTTCAAACATCTGAATTAACTCTCTCTGATTAAGCATTCTGAGAACAGATGGCAGGCATGTGGCAACAACACTTTTCCTATAAAGAAGGCTGTCTGAATAGAGTGTCATATTTCCCTGTTCAAACTACAATGCACCCGGTGAGGAGACACACAAAGCCTCCACCTCTAATGGCACACGCACTACATCCTTGGTTTACTTAAAACTGTTTGCATCCCCTCCTCCTCTCCATTTAGCCAGGACAAGGCAGGAATCACCTTTTTCACATTCCACTGCTTGGTATCTGCATCCTCCTCATGGTTAAACATTCATAGATGAATGCAGAGAGGGAAAGAGTCATCTCAAGCTCCAATTTAGCCATTGTCAGCAGAGGTTAATAGTAATACAAAGGAGCATCAAAATGGCCCATGCTGACTTAAGACAAGGCCACACTGACTATTAAAAACTTCGTCAAAGGTTACAGAAGACAAACCGTTAGCAGAACAGTATTTCAATTAGGCCTACACCTGATTCAAAGGAAATTATAATATGCATTACAAGGCGCTTAAAAAAAAGCAACCATTCCACCAGATGCTCTCTAAAGTTGTCCAAGTGATTGTTGGTTGAACGTCTGATTCATAAAAGGCACACAAAATGAAACACTTCATGATAGGGCTTGGCAAAAAAAAAAAAGATTTTTCTATTAAAATTTTGTCGATTCAGTATCAGTTCTCAAAAGCCATAAACCTCTTTCCACAAACATTGAACAATGTCTGATTGACGTTAATCTTATTGCTAGTCTTCTCCACTAAATGTCATCCTCTCATTTACCGTGTAGGATGTTACAGCAGGAATCCTGGCTATGTCCAAAATCACCCTTTTGAGATACGGCACTAAACACTAAAATACGACACTAATGAGGGGACAGCCATTTGTAGTGGTGTCTGAAACCACTGTGGACATTGTTTGAGTGTGCTCATTCAATCACATAATGCTACGCAAAAATGAGTGTACAACTGATGTACACTTATTGACTAGAGAATGCCCATAATGCACTGTAAGGGTCATGCCAAATGAATTCCTGTGTCTGACCAGAATGTGGTGACCGCAGAGGAATCATCTATCCATCCATTTTCCAAACGCTGGTCCATGGCTACAACGTAATATCATACAGGTGTACATTCATTTTTAATAGATCTTTATAAATTGTTCAAGATTTTCATCTTAATACTGGAGCTAAGCTTAAAATAATTATTTAACACTAAACAGCAAGCACAAATTACGAAAGGCCCTCCGGCACACTCAGTGTCCAAATTCGCTCACTCGTTTTTATTCACTCCTTCAAGAGGACTATATTAGTAATAGGGAATAGTGAATGAGTGTATAGGAGATGATTTTGAACACAGCCACAATCATTCATTCCATGTTTAACATGGCAGATGCAGCGTGAAAGACGATCCAGACAGTTAAAGGAATTGTAACTGTAATCAGGCCAGTGCTGCATGGTCAAATCTTTGTAATTTGCACACGTTTTTAAGCCTTGCCAATTTAAACATGTTGAAGTTGTGTGTGTGTACACTTCTGAGGCGCACACACAGATATTTGTGCATCTCAGACAGCATGCAAACAATAAAATCACTTCTCTTTAACATCCTCTTCTAGTGCTTGAACGGACAAGTTCACACAAAATTATCTCTAAATGCCTGTCTTGGCTAGTATCCTAGTCGGTTAAAGGGAAATGTGAAATTTCACTGGTATCTACAATTTTGGTGTCATAACCTTATTTATTACAATTAAATAAACAAAAACAATAACTATTTTATGTGTGGTGAGACCAGTGGAACTTATAAATTAAATCAATTGAAAATCGAATTGAATTGAGATATTGTAAATCAAATTCTAATCTGGAAATCTGATTCAAAACCAAGCCCTAAATTTGGGAGTTTCGAAGTTGTCATCTGATTGGTTGAATTCTACAGGATTCCTGGAAGATGTGGGTTGCTTGCGTTCTTTAACAGGTCACCTGAAAACGAAACGCTGGATTTTCAAAAGTATGTGCAGGTCAGTTCACCATTGTTGCAGTAAACTTGCACGACATTCTCCAATTAATAATTTATTAGATGCACGCCAGACTTTTTTTGTAGGGACTCAGATTAGTTGCTTTACATGTTGGCCAGATGTCCTCTTGGGAAGTCCTTGGCCAATGAAAGCTGCAATGGAGTCCAGACCTTCTGCCGTTAGACTAGTCCATGAAAAATTTCTGCAGTGCTCTTTTCCACTGACAGGGTGCCATCAGTTGAAAAGGACAGTTCTGTCGCTCTGAGAAATTGGCTCCACATCGGTTCCTAAAACCTCAAACCAGGAAGCATGAACATTAAAAAAAAAAATGTCCTTACATGTCATTATGCTGATGTGGCATTTAAATGATTGCTTTTACTGATATCAAATCTGAGACTGCTGCTAAGAATTTAATTTGTTTTACACTAGTGTTCAAAAGTTTGGGGTCAATAGATAGGAAGTCCCCCTATGCGGTTCTAGAAAACAACATTCACTTGCTGCCTTTCGGGGAATTTGGAGGAGATCCTCTTTGGCTCACATGTAATGTCCGGCATCTTATTACCCTCAATCAAGGAGAGCACTTTACAATAGCTGGAGGTCGCTAAAAAGCCCACCTGTATTGACGAAGGAATCTACAAACTGCACAAAGACTGATCAAACAAAAACATTGTGTTTTACTTCCCTAAACAGACAAGACAAGCAAGTTTGTTGAGTTAATCAAGAGTGGATTTCTTGGCAATACACTATACAACTTCTTCAGAACTGTGTTTTGTAGAAATGATTGCCTATGACACATTTTTGTACCATCAGTTCTTGGTTCAGCTTCAGGCTCTGGAACATAAACCCATTAGCCATCACTGCAAAACATGTTTAAAGAGTCTAAACTACCTGACAACAGGCAGAGTCACAACAGAATAAACAAGCTGACCTGCAAATCTATGATTTCCCTTCATCCAGTGATATTGTGCAGCTCAGAAAAGTAAACTGACCCCATGGCCTGTCATAGAGAATGTAAATCTATGCCAGTAAAAGGAGCTGTGAACACAGGTGCAGTGCACAATCAGAGTGACCCCATAAATCTCCAGTCCCATTAGCCCGAGCATTACAACCTTGCCAAATAACCAAAACAGCTGGAAGACATTAAAATAACATTATAAGAGAGCAGAAAAAAAAAAAAAAAAAAAAACGAAATAAAGGCTAATATGTAATATTACGATCTGCTTGTGTAGATTATGTCCAGACACACATTTATTAGACAAATTGACCCTCAGTGCCTGGTTGCAAGAAACTATTTATTTTGTGTTTTACAGTAGAAAAAAAAAAATTCATGTATTAGGAACAACATGACAGCAATGAGGTCTTTTTTCATTTTCAGATGAAGACGTTAAAAAAAAAGGCACCTTAAAGTGAGATCAAAGGCCGTAGTGAAAATGCATGCAATTCTCTCTCATTCCTGTGAGTCATCACTAAGTAAACCGCTGTGACAGACAGGGTGTCGACTGACAGGTTTGGGGGGCCTCTGCCGCTAACAGACTCCATGCCTGAGGAGATAACAGTTAGACGGGCCAAGTGAACACTGAAACCCCCGCAGAGAAAAACAACATAAGGGTGAGAGGAGAGGTGAACACACAGTCCTGCGGCTGATGATTAGCTGTTTCCTGAATCAGGGAATGTTGGAACCCCGAGACTTGTTTTTAACCAACATGGGATCTATACAAATAACGAATCTGTTTCCAAGCCATCATTAGAAAAACATTTGACATTTTTGACGTAATGAGAACCAAATCACAGTTCCTGTCATTATAAACAACACATGCAGCTATTATCATCATCATCATAATTGAGAATTCAACTACATTGTACCTGATATTTTTTAAATTAGCTTTTGCATATCACAGTGGTTGGTTAAAAACCATACAACAAGACCTAAAAATATTACACGGCCTCAGTGGACAAAAACAAAACTTTCCATTTGAAACTGAAGAGTTGGACGGTATTAGTCCACTTTCTGTTTTCAATTACAGGCAAAAAAACATCTTTCATGCTGTTTCCATGTCTCCAAGCATGCAATAGCTTTGTAAATAAATGCCAGCAACTCTGCAGTAAAAAGAGTAAGAAGTCACGCTGAACGACTGATTTATTCCTCTCAGCCTGAGATAAAAGTTGCACATCACAGAATGTGTCCGAGGTGTGACACTTGTAAAGTGGACCCAGAGGATTTTCAAGAGCGTAAGAAGGAAGAAACAGTCTCATCCCAGTCTAAGGGGAGTCCATAGGGCTCAGGTCAGACCACATTGAAAAAATTAGCAACTTCCTGTTTGGGCCATTGCAAAAATGCCATCTTGAGCGACTTCTGACTATCGAGACAAACAGATTCTATTTAGCCCAAATAGATGTATGGAGAAGATTAACACTGTGCTTTGATATTAAAATTCTGATGAGCTGATAATCATTTTCATGTTACATCCAAAAACATATAGCTGATCATTTGTTTTACACTATTCTACTAGTCAAAATAAATTAAAAAATGTAATTAAACATTTTTAAATGTCATAAGTGAATGTAGACATTACATTATAAAAAAATATATATTTTTCTAAATACTAAAATTAATTATTATTGTTGATTTTAAATAATAAAAAGACAAAAGTTTGGGTAAATAAACTTTTTTTTAAATGAATACTTTAAGGACACAATAAATTAATCAAAAGTGACACTAAAATACATTACAAAATTATTCTATTTTAAATAAATATATTGTTTTTCTATTAATCAAATAGTCAAATTCCAGAAAAGCAGCAAAACTCTCTTCAATATTAAAATAAAAATAAGAAATGCTTAATGAGCAGCAAATCAGCATAATGATTTCTGAAGGATCATGTGACACTGAAGACTGGAGTAATGATGCTGAAAATCAGCTTAGCGTTATTTATTTCTATATTTTTATCAAATGCAACCTTGGTGAGAACAAGATACTTTCAAAAACATTTTTTTTTAAAATCTATCCGACACCAAATTGGTAAGCAGAAGCGCACATCAAATATTGACCCATGATACAGGTTATTTCAAACAACATCTAAAATACTGTAAGTTGATCTCTTTATTATATATTATTTATTACTCAACTGCACCTGTAACAATCAAGCAGCCACTTGAACATTCCCCAACATATAATTCCAAGGAAAAAATGGGAATGTGATTAATTTATCATGTCTTCTAGACAAGATAAATCCAGTCAAAAGGTACCATTACCGTTTTAAATATAGGGGGAGCCATCACTTTGCTACAACCTTTCTTTCTCAGAAATGACTCCAGATACTAAGCATAGAATAAGTATAAGCCTGAGGAAATGCATTATGCGAGAACATGCATACAATTATAAGATTATGATTAAGCTCCGGCAAACTACAAAAGACACCCAGAGGCAAGACCCAGCCATGTAGAAACGGAACGACTCTAGCAAGGTCAGACTAGGAAGATCAACAACTCGACCCAAAAGACAGAGGGAGAAAGACAAAAGGAGAGAGGGAATAAGCTAACTGGCCTCCTGCAGAGAGCGGATCAATGCAGAGGGGAAATTGATGTTAACTCTACCCAAACGAAGAGTGTTAGACTCATAGTATTTGTGTGGGTGTGATGACCGCTCGCTCAGCGCTTCGCTGGGCCAGAGAGGGTGACCTCCGAAGCTTGGGGTTGTAAAAGCAGATGGTGTCATGCACACAATGGAAAAACTTCTGGAAGTGAGGGATATCGTACTCCCAAACTGGCAAAGGACAGCAGAAGTGTAAGTGAGTGATAAGGATGGTGTGAAAAACAATATGGAAGAGGAAACATTGCGAAACAATCTGCTCATAGTGTATTACATTTGAAAAAAAAAACTGAAATGAAAATAAGCATGTTGGATAACCAGCTCACCAACTCCTAATGTTGTTATGGTACGTACTGCAAATATTCCTGACTGCATTAAAGGGTTAGTTCACCCCAAAATGAAAATTAAGTCAGTAATAATTACTCACCCCCATGCTGTTCCAGCCCCGTAAGACCTTCGTTCAACTTCGGAACACAAATAAAGATATTTTTGATTGAATCTGAGAGCTAGATCAGTCCTACATAGGATGCCTAAGGGACTGGCTCTTGACGGCCCATAAAGTCATTAAAGAAAAGGTTTAAATATTCCATGTGCCTACAGCGGCTCAATTATAAGTTTATCAAGCGACGAGACTACTTTTTGTGCGAAAAAAACATAAATAACGACTTAATTCCACTATTATATTACTTCCTTATGGGCGCATGCGCGAGAACTGAGACGAGGACGTTCTTCTCCTTCGACTACTTTTTGTTACTGGCTGCTCACCGCTTAGGAGTTTTACCGCCAATAACCGTATAAGATGATCATCCATATATAAGGCGCTCCGGATTATAAGGAACACAGTCGTTTTTTTTTAGAAGATTAAAGGCTTTTAAGTGCACCTTGTAGTGCGGAAAATACGCTAATTGAAAAGCGTATGTACAGCACGCATCTTCCTCTGCTTGTAAACAGAAAGTTTTGCGCTTCCAGCTATATCAGCACATCATCTTATACGGTAGGAGGCGGTAATACTCTAAGCGGAGCAGCCGGTAACAAAAAGTAGTCGAAGGAGAAGAACGTCCTCGTCTCAGTTCTCGCGCATGCGCCCATAAGGAAGTAATAGAATAGTCGAATTAAGTCGTTATTTATGTTTTTTTCGCACAAAAAGTAGTCTCGTCGCTTGATAAACTTATAATTGAGCCGCTGTAGGCACATGGAATATTTAAACCTTTTCTTTAATGACTTTATGGGCCGTCAAGAGCCAGTCCCTTAGGCATCCTATGTAGGACTGATCTAGCTCTCAGATTCAATCAAAAATATCTTTATTTGTGTTCCGAAGATGAACGAAGGTCTTACGGGGCTGGAACAGCATGGGGGTGAGTAATTAATGACTTCATTTTCATTTTGGGGTGAACTAACCCTTTAAATGCGCAAAGGGGAAATGTTCTGCCAATAAGCTCTTAGCTGAAATGAAGTCATTCACAACCCATTCTTCTGGGTAAATAGATATGAGCCACCTGTACTGCATAGCTGGAGTGATAAGGCCTTTGGAAATATGGCCCTTGCATTCTTAACAAATGATCCAACAGTAGTCCAGAGAGGTTAAAGTGTATCTTTGGAATGACCGGAATGACTTTTGGAAGATTCTTGGATCTGACGTCAAGGTGAAAGCGACAACCAGAACATCTGGGAATCAAGGCAAAGCTGATACTGCACAGGGACATCACTTCAACAATGCGTAGAATCAGCCAAAATCACATGAGAGATCAGATGAGAGATAGAAAGCAAGTGATTGTGGGTGCTGCTTTTCCTCAGCATGCTTCATCTCTCAGGCGAACATAAATTCTAGTATCAAAGAGGCCTTTTACAGTCAGTATCAGTTCTTCATAACCAGGCTATGGTGGAAAATCAAACCAAAATAAACAAGCGCACAACTGATGCTGGCACGCGCGATAAATTACTTTCGTGAGAGGATAACAGATCTACACACGAGGACTAACGATCTCCCGCGCGTGCATTATATCTCTTAACAACACAATGCAATCACTAGTAAGATTTAATAAAGTATCTGCTAAGAATATGTTCTATATTAACAATACATTAAATCACATTACACATTAATAAACCACAACAAATAAAACAAGTGACGTCTCATGTCTCAAGTCATGTGAATTAAAGTAAATTACAGGTCATTGGACAGGCGTCCAATCACAACTGACTTCCGGAAAAGGGGAAGTAGCCAATGACATTTGAGGTTGCTAAAACTGTAAGTCCCGCCCCTCTACTGCCAAAAATAAAATTGTTTGAGTGAGCAAAAGCAGCAGGCAAGAGCAGATCGAGCACGAGCGAGTGGGGAATGACCATGCGTGTGCGTGAGGGCTTGTATTCCATGCAGAGGAGATGTCATGAGTGCACACAGTTTGAATGAGCTTGCGAGTTCCTGTTTCCTCGCACGTACAGTAGATCTATTATCCTCTCCAATGTCCTCATCGAATGTCATCCTCTCGAATGTCATTTACCACGCATTCCAGCATCAGTTGTGTGCGAGTTTATTTGTCGCCATACCAGCTTCAATGGAGATTCCTGTAAACTATCTGTATTGAGATAAATGAAAACTCAAATAGTTCAGCGATTAAATGAGTCGCATTATTGTCCAAATATGCTTAGAAATCATCTTGATTTGAGTCGTGAGCATAAACAGACCGAACGTGAACATGAACAGACTGGAAAGGCAAGCTATGAAAAATGAATGTTTACATAAATAGCCTGAGGTGATATTAAAGTTAGTCCTGAAAGCTCTTTGAATAATTCACACTCGTAATGATGGTAAACAGGATTCAATTGATCTCAGGAAGAAGAATAATTATTCAAAGAGTCTTAAAAGATAATTAATTAGTGTTTATGAAATTCACAGGGATGAATTCCATACCATCTGTTAAAACTAGTAGATGCTCCGCAATACTTTGCCTTGGAAATCAATACCGGTTATACATGTGTGATGACAGACACTAGCAGTGCCTCAAATATGAAAGCATAAGTGTTAACCTCATGTGCCCGGCAGGTGTTTATGACACTATAAAGCCGCCGCTCACCCTCACCACAGAAAGGACGAATCAGAGGTCTAGGTCTAACCATGCTCCATTACTGCCAAAGACCAAAGAGTTCAGTGCTAGTAGACATATACAGGAAAGTAGAAACGTTCACACCATGAATATTCCCAACAATAATGGAAAAAATTATCATCCCACAAGAATCCTTCTAAAGGCTCTGTGGAGTTTTCAGTGGAAGTGGGCTGAAACCCTCAGAGGCCTGCTACCCTGGGTTTGAGAGAGTATGTTGACTGTATAAATAGAGAAAGGTCAGCGAGGAGTTTGATATGATATGACTCATCAAAACTTAGGAACAAAACATGGTGTAGCAAAGACAGAAGAAGTGGTTTCACTTTGTTAGTACTGAACATCTCTGGCTTTCAACAGATCTATTAGCCTTTTGACATGCTATAAAAGACCAACTGAGACATAGCGGCTGTTTACGCCTGGCCACTTCATGCATTTTCTCAGATCAGATAGATTTATCAAAACAATTCAATTTTTTTAGAAATAACTGTAATATTGCTAAATTTGACAAATTAAAATAACTTCTGCGAAACGGTTATAAATCCGATGGTCAATTGCCGCTGCGGATTTAATCGAGTGCACGCCACCGAAAGCAACAGATATTGCTACATTTTATTGATCGTCAGCTAATTTCAAAATCAAAGAAGATCATGGTAACTGCTAATATCATTTTATTTCTTTTCTTTTAATGAAAATGATTTTGTGTTAAGCGTCCACAACTTTCACTTTGGTTCGCGATAATTTTCGGCTCGTTGGCTTGATGAATAAACGCTCAGCTGCTAATCTGAGGTGATGCGTGTCACAGTCGTCATATCTGACTAACATGACAAATAGCCAATAACACGCTCTCGCACGTTTATTTTTTAGCATTTTCGGGAGGAGTAAAATTGATGCGGTTTCAACAACCAGATGCATTTACAATCGTCCAGTTTTGTCTGGAATGCGGCCCAGACCACCCCCTGAGCGATGGTTGAGCGATCGGATTCAAATCCGTCGTGAATGCGACGCGGAGGCCGTTTACTCCTGGTCTTTTCACAATCGTATAGCTATCCAATCACAGAAAACACATGAAGTGGCCAAGTGTAAACATCCCCATACAGACTGTGCTAATGATACTTGCCTTGGCCTAAACTATTTATTTATTTTTTATTCATTTCTATGCTGGATGGCTGGATGTCAAACCTGTTGACAACAAGAACAAACATTGGTTTCGCAGTTATTACTCTAGCTCTTCTCATGTTTTTAACAACTCAAAGAACGGTGACGAGTCTGTGACAGTGGGTGGAAACTGAAATAGGCTAAAGGAAACGGATGAGAAAAACATGTTTTTTTTTTCTCATATATTATGAACAAATGGATTATAATAACATGGACATGACCAGGATAGAGAGGAAGAAAGTTGTGTGCCTTTCTTCCTGGTCCCCTGCAGGATGTGGGCAGACACATAAATGACACATTGAGAAAATCACTGTTGTAAGTTCAATAGCAATAAATCTTTTGAACAAAGGCCAGACCAAAACTTAAAGGGTTAGTTCACCCAAAAATGAAAATTAAGTCATTAATTACTCACCCCCATGCTGTACCAACCCCGTAAGACCTTCGTTCGTCTTCGGAACACAAATGAAGATATTTTTGATTAAATTTGAGATCTGTATAACTACCACATTGGCTCCTAAGGGACTGCCTCTTGACGGCCCAAAAAGTCAATGAAGAAAATGTTTAAATATCCCAAGTGACTACCGTGGCTCAACTATATGTTTATCTAGCGACGCGAATACTTTTTGTGCGAAAAAACAAACAAAAATAACGAGTTTATTCGACTATTTTTTTCTTCCTTGTAGGCCAGAACGAGACTTCCTTATAGATTTCCACGACGCATGCGCGAGAATTGCGATCTGAAGTAGTGTAAGCTGTGTACGCAGATCGCAAATCTCGCGCATGCGTCGTGGAAATCTATAAGGAAGTCTCGTTCTGGCCTACAAGGAAGAAAAAAATAGTCGAATAAACTCGTTATTTTTGTTTGTTTTTTCGCACAAAAAGTATTCGCGTCGCTTGATAAACATATAGTTGAGCCACGGTAGTCACTTGGGATATTTAAACATTTTCTTCATTGACTTTTTGGGCCGTCAAGAGGCAGTCCCTTAGGAGCCAATGTGGTAGTTATACAGATCTCAAATTTAATCAAAAATATCTTCATTTGTGTTCCGAAGACGAACGAAGGTCTTACGGGGTTGGTACAGCATGGGGGTGAGTAATTAATGACTTAATTTTCATTTTTGGGTGAACTAACCCTTTAAGGGTGAATCTCAAGAAAATATGTAAATACAAAATTGAAAATATCAAAGAAATTAGGTACATTTTTATCATACTTTTTTTACATTGTGATATTTTTTTTTGTAATGCTCAAACAAGTATTTATTAAACAAAAGATATACCCTTTTTATCAATAATATAAATACAATGCAAAAAATAAATAAATAAATTCCTAAACACAAAAACTAGTTTGAAAGGGAGACTTTGAGCCGAGGAGGTGAAATTACACAGGACTAGAGTGTCTGGGTCTCATGCAACCCTGTAACCTGCACACTTTTAATTACAAGGCCAAGAGAGAAGGTGAAGACAGGGAGTAAAGGATGAAAAGGGAGAGCGGAACAGGCAAACACGCCCCCTATGCAAACTTACAGATGCTTTAAGAGACCTAATAAATCTTCCCCGCTCAGAACTTTCCAGTTTAAACATCCGTGAAGCTCTAACATGGAAAACAGGCAGAGTCTCAGCTGTGAACAGGGAAAAATCTTACTTACAGACAGACATGTTTTTACAGACTCACCTACATGCACACACTAAAGTTCAACTGGCTCTGAACTAAACTTTCCTACACTGTTAACGCTTGTAAAGAAGCAAATTATCAGCAGGCAGCAATAGACAACCAGAATGGGAGAGATTGTGTGAAGTAAAAGGAAAAAGAGAGGAACAAAGAGTGGAAGTGTGTTGACCTACCCTCCTGCTCGTCCCTGCTCAGGCTCAAACCTCCAGTGTGAGCCTCAGCTGGAGTCTCTGGGCTTCTCTCTGACTCCACCCACATAGTGTCATGTGACACTAACTCACCACACCCCTCTCCAACTACAGAGAAAACAGTGAAAAGAGATGGCCAGAGGAAAGAGAGAGAGAGAGAGAGAGAGAGAAAGCAGGAGGTCTATCTGCCTGACAAAGCACACGCACAAAGCTTAGCGGCTGGCTGGCTCTCCCTCTTCAGTCCTGAATTAAGAGAAAACAGAGCCTAGAGTCTGGACTGTCCAGCACCAATGATTTATGAGCGCTGAATTACCTGATGCCAGCTTTTGTTCTTCCAACTCAAGGAATTTGCGAGGTCTCTATTTAGGGAGAATGATTTATGTTGCATTAATGAATTGAGAGACCCTGATTTAAAAGAAACTATCCTGGGGAAGAAAAAAAAAAAAAAAAAATCTGTGTATATGTTTATGTACATGCCATTACTAATTAGTACATCCTAAAACTGTATGTCAGTAGTTGCCCTATTTCAGACCACAAATCAAATTTCTGTCTTCCAATTAAGCACAAAATCCCAATAATATATTTTTTTCATAAATAAATAGTACAATAAAATAAATGCACAATAAAAGCATGTTCATAGTGGTCTCAGAAGAATTTTGGCCCCCACGGTTTCTTTTTCAGTTTAGACTAGGGCTGTCAAACGATTAATCGTGATTAATCGCACCCAAAATAAAAGTTTGTGTTTACATAATATATGTGGGTGCACTGTGTATAATTATTTTGTATATATATATAAATAAATAAATAGATACATGCATTTATATTTAAGAATCATATCGTATAAATGATATATAAATCTATATACAGTATATACATTAAAATATTTCTTAAATATATACAAGCATGTGTGTCTATTTATATATATAAAATAATAATACACAGTGCACCCACATATAGTATGTAAACACAAACTTTTATTTTGGATGCGATTAATCGCGATCAATCGTTTGACAGCCCTAGTTTAGACTCAATCCAAACCAAAAAAGAAAAGAGAGAGAAAAAAAAAAACATGCTTTCAATCGAAAATATCTTTTTTCCCCACGGAGAGTTTAGCTAAAAAAACTGAAACGTAATACAGGGAGGATTAGATTACAATCCTTAATCAATAAGTCCATCCGTTCGCTTTTCATTCACCATATGTCTGAAATACCGCTGTGCATGTGCTTCATGTCTAGTCTCTGCTGCAAATAAGAGTTGTATTTTTAAGGGAAATGAGTAAGACTAATAACATTGTTTACATTATTGAATTAGACGTGCCAGATAATAGCGGTCGCTCCAAACATGAACAGGCAGAACTCATGGCAACTCCTGATGTAGGACGTCATAGTTTACAGAACGTGGCCCTTGACAATAAGCCACCTCCCTTCTTTCACATGCCAGAGGGAGGACTTGAGTTTCAACATCAGCTTTTATTAACACGGAGTAAAAATAAACACTTCCGATGTTTGGCTGGGTTTACAACAATTCTAAGAGTTCTCCGAGGACAAATCCTTCACACTTTGTATCTCAGGCAGGCTTTCTGCTTTTGCTGAAAAGAGCAAATTCAAAAGAGTAATCCACTCAAACCTGTGGTCAGAACAGCACAGACATTTGCTTAATTGGTTGAGCATGTCCCCCAAAATATAAAGAAACCTACTCTATTTTCAAGTTAAAAGATGCCAAAGTTTTCCCACAATGCTTTTCGTACAAACCCTGCAAGATCTGTTCCTCTCATAACCCAGAAAGAGATCTTGCTGAAATTGAAATAATGCACTCACCATACAGTGATAACTATTTAACCTCAACATGTACTCATCTCCAATTTTTCTGTCAGATGAACAGCATCTACTGACTTTCTCTGACTTCAGTTTCTGGAAAGCCCTGCATGCAGATGTCAGAAGGAGAGAAAGAAGCTGGAGAGAAAGAGCAAGAGACATTTGTTCCCTTGCTAGGAGGTCTTACAGCAGATAAACAATGGATCTGCGCCATCTTTGTTCCCCAGTGCTGAGAAAGGGATGATTTATTCCTCTGTAAGACTAATGCAAACCATTTGTCTCAAGGATTTACTTTTTTACAATGGTCATAATTCCCAGCTTACGTGGTTGTGAGTGTGTAATACAAGAGAGCATCAGATGTTTTGTTGTGAGCAAAACACTGTATAGAGCAAATGGAGGAGAAACTTTTAAAATGTTATAAAGTTGAATTCAGCCATAGACAAATGTCAAATGAAGGACATTTCAAGCTCGCTATCAGAGGTAATTCCATACTTTTGGGGTGATTGTGAACATGATTACTCTTGAGCAGCTAGTTTTCCTCATTGGAACATTGTTAGCCAGCTTTAATGTCCTACATCCATCTGCTTAAATGCTTTTCATTTGCATCTTTGTTGCAGAAGGATACTAAAACCAAAGTCTGCATGAAACCAACAAGATTTTGGAATCAGATCATTATTAGATCATGATTTGGCACCAATTACTCACATCAGGGTCCCAGTGGTTAATTTAGATTTCTTCCTATTTAAACCACAATAATAAACAGAGTGAGCTATTACTTTGTATAAAGTCAAACAGTTTCAGAGAACCACAAACCACTCTGCATTATAACTGGGTCTCTGCTGGGAGCTGTGCGGAGAAAGAAGTTCATATGCATTACTATAGGAAAAGTTTGGAGGTTTGCCAGGTTACTGAAATCGTTGAAAGATTTTTAATGTTTTGTCACTCAGTAGCATGTAAACTAGATTTCAAAAGAACAAAACGATTCCACGATTTATCTTTGAAACAATCAACTTTAGTTTTTATTTTTTGACAGATGTACACCCATTTCTTCTGTGTTTTCTGTACAGCGTTTGAAAGTAACACTTTTTTTCCAGCTAAATGGCACATAAAAACAAAAACTGTGGTTTAGTCAGATGGCTATTCTCAGCCCGGTCTCATCCCAAGGCATCATATGGGTGACGCTTTTGAAATTGCGTCAACATCCGACGCACATAGCACCCTTTAGCGTCAATATGAAATGCAGATATACATATGGGCCAGAAGGCGCCTCCTAGTGGTCTAACCCTAACACTACCCCAGACCTAAACCTACCCATAACCAACGCGTGTTATATTGAGAGAAAGAGTGCCATGTGCTTCGGATTTTGACGCAATTTCAAAAGCATGACAAAGCCCTATTGCCAGTTCTTAGCCAAAATAAGAGGCAAACTGAACCTAATCGATAATTTTTAGTAATATATAGCTTATATTTTATTTCAGCTTCATTTCAATTCATGAAAAATATTTTTTAAAGTTTCAGTTAACAATAACAATAAGTTCTGATGCCTAATATAGCATTTTACAGCAATGGTAAATAATTTGAATATATAA
The DNA here is from genome assembly GCF_988280905.1 of Pimephales promelas. Classification (NCBI taxonomy): domain Eukaryota; kingdom Metazoa; phylum Chordata; class Actinopteri; order Cypriniformes; family Leuciscidae; genus Pimephales; species Pimephales promelas. Next base: position 26,379,485 of record NC_142771.1, read on the forward strand.
AATAATCATCATCGTATTTGCCAGAATTGTTACATTACCTCCCTAGCCAGTAATCACAAGTCTGTCTACTCTCCATTTGTTTAACAGAAGAAAAAAAAGAGTGGCAGTCTGGAACATTAGTAGGCCACCATATAATGACGTATGCAAAAAACAGTTATATCAGATGACTAACATGGTTCACAACAAACAACAAGAGTATCACTTTACAACCTCTTGTCACCTCAACGCTCTGACTGCACAATGACCCCATCCTCTGTTCCAGCACTAATTTGTCTGATCAACAGCTTGGCCCGCACTGCTGGGATTGGGTTTATCCCATGAAGAACATGCAGATTAACAGATATCATTATTCAGATATCTCTTGGATGCCAAGAGACATGATATGCCCACAAGCTGTTGTCACAAGCCGTGCCAGCTTGTCCATCTGGCCCGGGAGATAATTGGGGTGAGGGGTACAGCTGGCACAGAGGGTCTCTGACCCTGACACAAGAGCAGGGGAGACAGCTGTACTTGCTTATCCCCAGTCAAAACCACAAGGCCAAGTGGAGAAAGAGGAAGCCTGGGGTTTGTAAAAGAATAAGAGCGGCACAAATCACACACTCACAGTTGTAGCAGGCCCCCTTCACACCGCGGCCCCGCAGAGGCAGGGCCAACAGCCAGAGATACTGACAGTGAGACGACAGAGACTCTGTAGACCTCATACTGAGCTTATGAGTTTGTTTGATGCATTTGATAAAAGTTTTTCTTCACACACTCCCATTCTGCCACTGGTCATGTCATATGTAATTGATGGTTTGTCAAAACTAGTTAAATTATTATAACTGACTGCCTAATTTTGATTATAGTTAAAGTGGTCACAGTTACAATTTATAATTGCATAAATATTAAAATTATTTGTTATAAAATGTTTGTTTCAGAGTGGTAAGTTTTTTGTTGTTGTTGTAATTTTCGTTTACTGGAGATACGATGTTATTCACCATTTAATCATTTGGCAGAAAACTATGGTAATACAAACAGTAATCGATCACAAATGAGACACACAGACAAACATTGAGATTATGATCTTCAGGAAGAGTGTTAAAAATAAATGTCAACCTCTCTAAGTTTGTCAGCCGTATGGGACAAACTTTTTCCAGGATGAAAAAAAAAAATCAGAAACAACACTCTTCATCTTCTCTAGCGCATTTCAGACAGGCCTCTCCAACTGTTTTGCGTATTCAGTGGGTGGGTATTATTTAAATGAGGAATATTATGACTTCATAAGATTTGGAAAAAGTGCGTTGTAGTTCAAACAAGCTGTTCGTTGTAGTTCTTAAAAAAAGTGGATTCTGTTAAATAAAATATCTCCCTTTGGACTTGAGCTTTGTACCCTTGCAGATCTTTTTAATGCTCAAACAAACAGCAACATTATAGACCAACTAAAGTTGAAAAAAAAAGCGTGCATAATAGGACTTCAAAGAAATTGTGTAGTGAAAAATATTAATATATTTTTTCCTCTATCAAATATGTAAACAGAGGAAAGAAACTGCCCAGACAACAGTCATGGTTTACATTTGTCAAAAACAATAAAAGAAAAAATACTTCAGATTTTATATCCCTAACAACACAAGATAAAATGTCCAAAACAAAGCTGAAAAAAGTTCTTAAAGAGAATAACTCACTCAGTCGGAATCATTGTGATAAGCTTTATGAATGTTTATTGAAATATGATTGTATTTTTTCCATAAAACTAACAGAACCTACCAGTGGCCTATAGATCTCTGATCCAAGGGAGATGATTAAAAAAACGGAAAGCGGTCTAGATGCAGCAGTTTTACTACAAAGTCATCTTCCAACATGGGTCTGACATATAATCTTAAGAGTTGCATACCAACATGCTAAACTACAATATCAGAGCAAAAAACAACCTCCAAACCGATTTCATAACATATATTTTGTTAACCTTTTACATGGGAAACAGCTGATAGAGCAGTAAACCTCAGTGGGTAGGCAGCTGCCACCCTGTTTTCCAGAGCTGTTGGGAATGTAGAGTCATGGCGAGGAGGCTGTTAGAGAAAACAGAGTTAGATGCAGTCAAAGGCCCGTTTGTCACCATGCGTCCAGAATTGCTGCATGCTTCATGCAGACGAGGAACCACCACTCACTTCCGCACCACACAGCACCTCTTTTGTTCTCACAGAGAGCCTGAGGAGGAGACATGTGAACCCTTGTTGGAAGATGACTTGTTAGGAAAACTGACATCTAGACATTATTCAATCTAAACGTCTCCCTCGGATCAGAGATCTATTCTAAGCCACTTAGGTTCTGTTAGCTTTATGAAAAAAACCCACAAATATTTACATTACATTCACTAACTTTGATTAGTAAGCTGGTTGGGTTATTTCTTAATTGCTAATGTAAAATCTAAGTTCTGAAAAAAAAACCTGTTTAAAACCACTGATCAGCCAAGCCAAAAACTACTGACAAACTAACCACAGGATCAACTCTTTCTGTGGGAAAAGAGTGAATAAAGTGAAGCTTCAAATCAAAGAGTTAATATAGAACTGCTGACTGAAGAAAAAACATCACCACACACATACACAGATTCAGCATCCATCAAAACTATGTAAACTCCTACTGTTTGTGTGAATCGAGGGGGAGGCGACCAAAGAGAAATAAACTCTTGCTATTAGCATTTCAAAGACGCCACAGTAAAGTCCATTTCAAACGAAGCATGCAGGCGTCTCACGGGGCGGTGTGTGTGTGACGTGGTCCTGAGGGAAGCACATGTTGGGGGAGTTCAAGGTTTTTTCAAAATTTCAATTTCTGCCACAATAAGACTACCACAGAGGTTTCTCTATGATTTTTGTGATTTAAAAAGCCACAGACCTCACAGATCACAGGCTACTCCCTCTGCAATGCACATATTATTGTCCTTAAACCAACCTGAAACAAAGTACTGCAAACATTTTCAGTCTCCTGTAAGTAACAGTATATCAGTATCAATAACCAGTTCAGCTGAATATTACAGAAATTAACACTAAATGTGCAGGGGATTTAATTAAACATGAGAAAACTGCATGTTTTCATCTTGACCGTCAACAAGAACTATCCAACTTGCTCATCTACCCTTTAAATGCATAATATGTATCTCTATATCATGTGGTTCTCAACCAGGGGGACCAAGGCCCACTAGGGGCCTCAGAAAATTTGCCATCAAGATGACCTAAAATGAGACAAAACAAGCATTAAAGGATATGTCGTATATGAATTCATCCCCTCAACTGTAAAATCTTAATATATGAGGTGGCCTCATTTTTAAAAGTGTGATTTCTAGATCTAAAAAAAAATCATGTTAATTATTAAAATGGGATAGCATTTTTATAATGAATGTTTTTTTTTTCATATTATGCCAACTTGCCAAGCTCTAAAACAATATGTGAAATAGAAATTGTGAGTAAAAACTGTGAAAATCAGTTTTTTATCCTCGTCTTTAGTTGAGAGGGGCACAACCACTGCTAGAGATACCAGAGCTGAACCTATTTGTGAGTACAGAGTGAAGGAATCACATTGAACATGACATCTGCTTGCTCACTCGCTCAACAAAAGAGCTATGAAACCACATTTGGCCAAATGTGGCTTTATTGGCTGAGTTGGCAGTAAGGTTCTAGGCAGTGTCAATCAAATCAATATCCAACTCCACAACAAAAATTAGGTCACATGATGGCACAGCATCACACAGTATTGTCATGGAAGTCTACAAGTGAAAAAGCTGCATTTAAGTAGTTCAGAGTGGATATATACCATGGTGAATCATATTACAGAGATCTGATCTCAAAAACAGGTTTGTTGAACTACCATGACGGAAATGTGGCCTAATATCTTCACCTGATGGAAAAATGGAAGACTTGTGTAGAACAGTGACTCCCACTGGCACTTAAAGCAGCTGCAGAGAAAGACAAGAAGAGAGTGCAAGTGAGAGGTCCTTGACTCCTTTGATAGTGTAGCTCGCAACTAGGAATAGGAATTCAACCTGAAACTAATGTAAATGTAACCAAGCACAATAGCCATCAAACCCACATCCTGTATTTCTCTTACTCTCACAGGCTGTAGTTCTTGATATCCACTTTTTATTTCGTTTATTCTTTATATTCCTTCAGAATACAGTCTGAGCCTAAAGCTGGTCTAAATGAAATTGATATTAATGTAGCTGGAAAATATTGCCAGAACCTTTTCAGAGACAAACAAAATAGTTGTGGACTGAGTAATAACTACTAACCAAAGCCAACTCAGCCATCCAAAATTGTGTGAGTGTGTGTGTATCACTAAAGGAAAAGTTTGCTGATGTGGTAAAGCCTCAAATGAGATCAATACAAACATTGTAAGACTTTCTTGTCTCTGACCAGACAGAACAGCCTGAAGGCACAGATTTGGTCAGGTACTGTTAAAGCTTGGCAAACTGTGACATTAACTGCTGTGTCAACGAGTAGCGCTAACCTCCAGATCACCCTCTCATGCTCCCTTTTGTTTCTCTGTCTCCACGGTAACTTCTCACACAAGAAAAAAAAGAAAACAAAAAAGCTGGAAACTTCTAGATCATCCCATCGCTGACATTCACAGGGCTCTCTGAGGAGAAAGTGTGTGCCAAACACAGTGAAATTAAGAGCGCTCCTTGCATTCCTCCCCTCTCAGGAACTCATTCCTTTAAGCCCTCTAGAAAAGATGCATGGTCATCTAGCGCACATAAAGGTGAAGAAGTGGACGATGGTCTGCAATAAACTATTTTTTCAGACAATTAAGGTGATGTATGTGTCCACGTTTAATTTGCAAACAATTAAAGTAAAACATTGGAAGGTTGATTCTCCCAAAACACATATGCTGTGATGCTATCAAAACATTGCTCTGAGAATCCAGACCTTCGTGGTATGAGTTTGGCAAGGGACAATCGGTTTTTGCGACCAATGACAGAAGCAAGGAAGTTCAGGAAATCTGTTTGTAACTGTAAACCGTAATTGTCATTGGAAAAACATGCCTGTGGTGGCGACATTTCTGCAAAATGATATCGCATTGCTTTTTACATATTTTGCAACACTTTCAAAGGGAAATGTCCAGTGAGTGAGTGAGTGCTAATAGCCTGTTCAGCTTGGAAATGAAATATTCGGCGAATGCCGCTAAAAGATTATTGCTCTATCACACGAAATTAAAAACGTCACGATTCCTAAATTTATTAGTATCGATACTTTTATGAATGACCGCGTTCCAGATTTGTAAGAGACGTATTTCATGTTGGTGTGTGCAACACACGCTTCCAGTGCCTCCTTATATGGACGTCTGTGTTTTTTTCTCCCCACGCATGCAGCAAAGAAGCTGCAGCTGTCATGAGACAAACACTACAGCGAGATGGCTGCATGTACGAGCACAAGTGATATTGTGGCCGCTGGTCAGTAGCGGAGTGAAGATTGATTGAAGCACGTGTCCGAGTGAAGATGGTGCGCAAGCCGCAAAAGTCTGTATCGAGGCAAATGATAGTAGTGAAAAGGAGCACTCCGCTTGATTTTAGCGCTAGATCTCTTATTTAATAGCCAACTAAATGAATGCTCTGCTAGTCAATGGAGATGTTTTATTTATTTTTGTATTAGGTGTACAACATAGTACTGTGCAAGGAACTGCACAAAGATAAGTCTTTATTAATTAACCATATGCCCCAGTAATCATAATTTGTGTGAAAAGGAATAAAAGTTATTGGCGTTTTATTGCCTCAAAATGTTAATTTCAGCTGGAATCTGCAATGGATTGTATTTATAGGCATGTTTTTGGGGTACTGGAAAAAAAAGTAGGCAGAGGCACATATTCTCCAGTGAGCCAAGGCTGATATTTTTCTATTCTGTCAGTATAGAAAAAAACAGGCTCCATTTTGTATCTGTATAGGCTCTTAAATAATAGCACATTGAAAACAGAATGTCAAAGTCTTCTGAGTTAATACCACCCACAACCCTATTTTTGGCTTTTAATGGTTCTTTGATGCGTCATGAAGACACAATTTTATGGTGCTGTATTTTCCAACAGTCGTGCACTGGCTTAGAAGTACTTCATTTTCCTTTGTGAAATATGCATTTCCCATATTTAGAAGTAAACAATTTTCTGACCAACACACACAAAAAAAATAAGTAATTTAACTGACATTTTCAATCAAGTGCCAAGGACAATTACCACAATTAGGATCTTAGTAACCTAGTCTAGTCAAGTCAAGTCACCTTTATTTATACAGCGTTTTTTTCAATACAGATTGTATCAAAGCAGCTTCACAGTGATAACATGAAAATAATATAATTATATTGTTGAATATTAAATGTCCAATAAGTAGGTTAATCTAATTAAATGACCTTAAAAGGTGGTTCAGAGTAAATGGTTTTAGACAAAGCAAGCAGGTCTACTTGGATGGGTCAGCAGATTTATAGATACAGATCAGTTCCACAGAGGAAAGTCATGCAGGTTTGGAACAACATGAGAGTGAACTATGCCTTTAGGTGCACATCTCTAAAACATTTCAGACTATTATCAAGGGCTTTGGCCTTATAAAACACAAGTGCAGACTACTTCCTGAAGTCAGGGTGTAGGTCACTTTTAAGTAAAACAGGAGGTATACATGTTTGAACAATGTCTGAATCACTAAATTAATTCTTTCCCCATTCATCTCAGCCTTGGGAAAAGAGCAGAATAATAGTGATGACCTAAATGAGACACCTTCTACATTTCTGTCCCCAGCTCCTTAGAAATGATAGTCATAGTTTCAACAGGCCCATGAGCAAACTTGAAAGGTTACTTCACCCAAAAATGATGTCATTAATGACTCGCTGAACCCCAATACACAGACGCACCAGATTACACGGCAGCAGCGTCTTACGCCATCACCGTCACTGCGGACTCGTGAGCGCGGATAGAAAACAGAACCGGAAGAGGATGCAATGCTGAATAAAGTCGTAGTTTTTGTTATTTTTGGACCAAAATGTATTTTCGATGCTTCAAAAATTCTAACTAACCCATTGATGTCACATGGACTACTTTGATGATGTCACTATGTTTTCAATGGAGGGAGAGAAAACTCTTGGACTAAATTTAAAATATCTTAAACTGTGTTCCAAAGATGAACGGAGGTCGTGCGGGCTTGGAACGACATGAGGGTGAGTCGTTAATGATGTAATTTTCATTTTTTTGGGTGAACTAACCCTTTAAAAGGTTCCTGCAAATGCTGGGAGCAGTTCTGTGCCGTTTACCATGCTGAGTCCAAAGGAAATAGAGCAAGGTCAGCAAGTCACAGCTGATGGCTCAAGGAAGGAAGCTTGTGTGAATGTGCGCATGAATGTGTGTTTGTGTAAGAATATGAACTCCACTTTAGATCACTTCCTGATGAAGCCAACAAAGCAAGAGCTTTTCTTTAATATATCCACCAAATATGTGTGCGTTTTCAACTACACACAATTTTTGAGAGGAAAATGCATATTAAATCTAAAACATACATATGACAAATTTGGAGAAAACCAAATCTAAAATATAATTGCAAGCAGCAATAATGGGCGAAGCGACAAAAAAAAAAAAAAGACGACAAGACATGACAACGTGTCAAACCAACCGAAGCAAGGAGCATTTGAAGACATTTAAAGATGAACTAAGGCAAAATGGCTGAAAAAAAAAATCACATACATTAACTAAAAATGTGATTAAATTGATTATCAGTTTCGACCAATAGGTGGCGTAGTCACAAAATCGTTGTGATGTGGTCAGAGTTTGGCGATGACGATGAAAAAAAAAGCTTTAGACCACTGGCATTAAAGTACACAGATTCATTCAAAGGTTATAAGCATTATTAGAAATGTTGTTATAACTTTGACCAAAAGGTGGCGCTGTCATGAAATCAGCATGGGAATTTCTAATTTGAACCACTTACAATAATTTTGGACGATTGTGCTGAGAAGTACATGAATTTATAAAGCAGGTATATTAATTTTTAATTTTATATATGTATGCATGTTTGTATATATATCATTTGTTTGCATCAATATTTTGGCATTTGGGCATGGGCTTGAAGATATTGGCAATTGAAAATGGCTGACAAATTATCATGCCGAAAATTACGTCATGGGGTCCAATCGAATCGACTTGAGCCAAGGAATAAGACGACAAAGGAATTGTGATTCTAGCCATTATGGTTCAAAAGTTATTAGCATAAACATTAGTGAAATTTTGGACAGTTGGTGGCGCTAGAGGGATTAAGTTGGAGACTCCAAATTTGCTAAAACGACTTTTCAGACTGTCCTCTATCAGTGTACCAAATTTCATAGCTCTCCAGCAAGCGGTTCAATGGGCTGCCATAGACTCCCAGTCGGAAGAATAGTAATAATAGGAACAGATAAATTCAAATTATTGTAGAGCGATGTATTCCCTCCCCCCTGACTCGAGGTAGCCAGATAGGGTGCAGGACGTTCCTTTAAATATTACAAACAATATTTTAAAGGTGCCATCTACCATAATAAATCAAATCCTACTCCATATTCCATAACAGATGGGGGCAGTATACCTCCAAAAAATGACTTGTGCTCCTACCATCGCGCATGTTATTCAAATCATTTGACATGATAGTAAAAGGTTGGAAGACCGCAGTTTCACGTGGAACATTTGGAGATTTTTAGAGATCAGAGACTCAATGAACTAAACACAAGAGTGAACTAAACTAAACACTATGAATCTCAACACTAAATGATGAAGACCGCCTCATAGATCTCAAAAACAAGCTGGTGCATTTCGACGGTATGGGAAAATAAAAGCTTGGGCAATTATTTGAAGTTTATGGTATTCGTTTTGTTCATATTACACTTTTATTGTTAGTGAATTAATTTGACAGACAGCATTCGCTGATGTTGATCAAGCTAGCGCCGTGAATTCACCGCGAGACACACGCAATTGACACTTAGCAAGCAGGTTAGTTAAGCTCTCAGATTCTGTCAATTATATTACGCAATTCAAAGAATAAATACCGTTTTGGCGCTTGTACATGTTACACTACAGATCCCTAGCGCACGTGAACCGATCGTTTCTACTAGCTGGAAAAAGAACACGAACACTGTTGAAAGATACAGTATGCTACAACTTACCAAAATGTATTCCTCATGCATAATGCCGACCAATCATTTTTTGAACTCTTCCCTGAACTGAAATGTAGTAGTGGGCTGTATTTCCACACGACTGACATCAGGTTCAAGTACACATACACACACACACACACACACAAGCCGGCGCGAGCGCGACTCACTCGCGTATTGCAGTTTGGCTGGTGCTAACGTTGCCCGTCCGCATAACGCCTCCCATGGCCGGAAGTGGTATTACGATACCTGCCGGGCCGGGGCTAGTAATTTAGCATGCTAATTCAGGTTAATATCTCGGCAGCACTATAACTTGTCAGTTTTTTAATGACATCTTTGCACTTATTTCTTCTCATTCTTTTGATGCGTGTAGCTCATTTTTCGTATATTGTTACCTCAATTATTGTATATGGCACCTTTAACATTTTTAAAATGTCTGGTCCAGGTGTAACCGTCAAGTTATGCATAGTCCTGCAAAGTTAAATATGTTTAAATGTAATTTACACCACATGCACAATATGCAAGTTTCAGGAAAATTACAGCCTTTTTAGGGGGCAAGTAAATTATAAACTACTCAAAAACTCTCTTTAAATACACAGTCTAAGTTCACAGGGTTCACATATATTATATAAATAAAGGGGACTTGACAGGGCCAAAGAAGTGGAATTTTGAAGAAACACCCTCATAGGAAATGAATGACATAAAAATGTCGATTATCCCCAGTAAAAAATGTGCAGGTTGCAGACGGCCTAAATCTACACCATAACAATATTCTTAATGCCACAACATTCCTTGCAATATGCAAATCCAATTTCTAAAAGCTTGCTGATGGCTCTGTGTATCAGCAGAACAAATTCAAGAGATCTGTTAGGCTGGCTGGGGTCTAATCAAAGGTCACACCTCATTTAAGAGAAAATTGGCATGACAAGAGTCAGTCCCTGCAGGGATATAACTTTCCATTAGCCTCAGGGTTGAGGGAGAAGGGAATACACACACAATGGACTGCAGGTCACTAGAGGTCTTCCAAACTATTTCTGTGACTAGTCAAAAAGGTATGCTATAATATATAAAAACTCTCTGAAAAGGACACGCATACAGTATGATAAAAATAGAGAAAAAAGATACTCATAACAATTCCCAAAGCAGAATATTCACTAATCACTCTATACATCATTTTTTTTTCCTTTTTAGACATATTTCGATGTTAATGTTAATAATCACTGCATATATTACATTCAAAATAGATAAGAAGAAACTTTCAATTACAAAACTAGCTTTCTGACCGATCTGAATCAGAAGGAATTTTCCCAGGATGGCGGAAACAGACGAACGGTCACTTGGTAAATGTGTCATTCTATTCAGCTCATTGTGAAAGCTCATCTCCCTCTCATCCCTACGAGTCACAATCAAGTCATCCAGCAGTCACTGTTCAAGTCATGAATGCTCAAATTGTTCATGAATAACAGATTTAACAAACTAGAGAACAAGTCCTCTTAATCATCTCTTAAATGTATCAGAAGCAAACGTAAAGCTTTCTTTTTCAAACTCATTAAGAGTGTGACATGGACTAACTTTTGCAATATCAGAGGCATGACACCAGCTTCTGGTATTAATATAAATCAAGACAACACACAGCCCTAGATGACTGATGACAAACTGGATTCAGCGGACAAAAAATTCAATGTCTATCTATGTTATTGGTGATTAATATAATTTATTTTGTAATTAAACCATTCCGTTGGTTTTAAAAATATTTAAAAAAAATAATGTGCAAGTGTTTAGTTTAACAATATGACACAGTATACTATATATTAACTAATATAACATAGAAACATACTGTAACATTATTGTTCAAAAGTTAGGGGTCTGTAAGATTTTATGCTGCATGATCAAAAATACAGTAATATATCAGTAATATAATGCATGATCAAAAATACAGTTTTGTACTATAGTGAAATATATGAATATAGATTTTTTAAATCATATTTTTGTGTAATTTGTTCCTGATGTCAAAGCTGAATTTTCATCATCATTACTCTAGTCTTCAGTGTCATATGATCCTTCAGAAATCATTATAATATGACAATTTGGTGCTCAACAAACAATTATTTATATTATCAATATTGAAAACAGTTGTGCTGTTTAACAATTTTGTGGAAACAGATAAATTGTTCTCAAGATACTTTAATGAATAGAAAGTTCAAAAGAATAGCAACTATTTTGTAACATTATAATTGTCTTTACTGTCACTTTTGATCAATTTAATCCTTCTTTGCTTGATAACGTTTATTTAAAAAAAAAAAACTTTCAATAATAATTTATAATTTTAAGCTTATATCAGGATTAAAAAAAAAATCCTAAATCAATGCGTGATGTTTTACGACTCATATCACAACGATCATAATTGCAGCATATTAAATGAACTGCATCAAATCAATGAACTGCAGCTTATGTCATATTGATATCACGTCACATTTTTTAATACTGATTGTATTTTTTTAACATCGGTTTAAAAAAAAACAACCCTACTCAGAGTTCAATTCATTTTCACTCTTTTTCCCTCATTCTAGACACTTTGCAGGACTCATTTGGCCTGCCTGGCACATACACAGTGCTTTATCTCTCTCTGCCTCTCCTTATCTGGGCTGTGTCAGCATGGCTCTGCTAGCTACATCCACGCTGAGGCTGTGTAGGAACACTAATTAAACCCAAATGTGCCGCATGCTTCCTGCATCCTGAAAAGGTTTTCCATCTCTTTTAGTGTTTCGGTCCTATTTTATACTCAAAAACTCAAGAGAAGTACAATTGGGCTGGTGAAAAGACACTAACTAGAGAAAATAGAGAAAAACATTGTGTCTAAAGCGCACGCTTGCTTTTCAATGCATTCAATTGAGCATTTCCAAGTAAACAAATCAGATGAAACAAACCAGTCTTGTTGTCCACAATGTTTACGATACAGTCTACAGTATACAAGTTTAAACGCTGTCTATTTTTATGCAGCACATTTTATGAACTCCAGATCTGGACAGACACACCCACCAGCTGCATGCATGTGTCTCGAACCAACAAGCCCCTTAGCTAGAGTGCAAGGCTGTGTGTTCTCACAATCTCACCCACAACAATTGTGCCAGATGGGAGCGGAAAGCCATAAGAGGCTATTTATCTTTCATATGCAAATATGAAATCTGATGCGGGGACAACTCAGACCAATAACACCAATAAGAAACAGATGCATTTACAATGGCAGTGCTTGGTAACAGACAGAAAAACAAAGTACAGTTCACTTAAAAATGAAAATTCTGTTACTTTTATGTACTATAATAATGTAGAAAAAAAAAATAACACATTTTAAAGTTAAATTCATCAATCTGGTGCACTTTGGTAGCTCAAAATTCAGAGCTCGAACCCATTTTCAGCCCAAATTGAACAAAGAAAAAGTCTGTGCATTGACTTTAAAGGAGAATCAAACTTCTTTTAGTTGTGATATTGTCTCGGTGTACGTTACACTATTAGTATTATTTTTATTATTAATATTATAATAGTATTCCTATGAGAGTAATATATTCTAAAGCAAATGAAACTTTCAGTTAGTTCTGTTAAACTTTCAATTAGTATCAAGTGAGTAATTGATGACAGAATTTTCATTGCTATCTTTAACCTTGAGAGAAATATAGAAAGTTAATGACAATTAGTACAAGGTTAAGAAAAACTATTGTTTCTGTGTTCAAGATTTACATAAATGCTTCTTTATTTGGTGCTTTAAAGCTTGACTAACCTTTTCCTTCCTAGATTGGCTCAATGCACAGTTTTTAGTCATGACATTGGAATATGGTTTCTAAGCCAGTGTTGCACTCAGAATAACTAATACTGAACCCCAAAAACAGGCCTTTCCAGGACAATGAGAGCAAAAAATAGCCATTGCTTGGGTTACGTTCAACTTTGAAACAGCAACACCAAATTTTGGAAAGTTTTCATATTTCTTCTTTACTGCCTAAAAGGAATCTCGATAATCTTAGTGTTGATCCAGTACTAAAACAATGCATCAGATCTGTTGATCTCACTTGATGACACAGTTCCAACATTCTTTCCTATGAGGAGTTCTGCTTTTCTCATTACTGGGATTCTGTGCGATTTGATCACTACTCAACCTGAAGAGTGCTTCGGAAGAAGACGTTCTCATGGGCTCCTGCTTCTCAAAACACTAATCTTTGGCACACATCGATTCCATTAGAACTGATTGTGGGGTTCAAAAGTCTGGGTGGATGAGGGGAAATCTGGGATTTAAAATCGAATTAAAACATGAAAATAGGGGTGTAAACCAACAAAAACTGCGTAAAGAAGATGCAAACATTTCATAAGGAGGGGGAAATCACCTTATGAAAGGTAAAAATACCCCTAAAGATAAACTTAATGGAAAAGTAACTACACTGAACTAACAAACGCACAGAATAGAATATGAAAAGCTGTCCAACCCTAAACACAAATCTAATTGGGTCTAATTATAATTTTTGACAAAATACCCAAAAATATTGTGATTAATTGCACTAATTTAACTGCACAAATTTAGTGCTGCAAATTTATGTCAAGTGCAACCATGTGCAAATAGGCCGGAGAAATAGGCATGCTGAAAGGTATAGGGCTTGCTGAAAGGTCTTTACAATTGGTCATGAAATCTGCCTGTTAGGGTGTGTGGGAAGGTTTAGGGTTATGCTGCCTTCACGTGCTATCGGAATAATCGTACGAGTTTCCTACTTTCCAATTGGGCATGGTGCGAATTTAGCCACATGGGCAGCGTGGTAATCATTTGAAGCATATTGCATGCTTTATACACAGCAAACATAGCCTGCATTGGACCAAAAATCCAGAATCGTCAGCAAGCGGCTGACTATCTAGATCAGCCTTTCTCAAACTTTTTTCAGTCAGGGCACCTTTCAAAAGTGCATAAAATCTCAAGGCACCCCAGTGTAAAATATAATTTAAAAACACTGCATAACCCAAATTTAAATGCAAATGTCTTGTTTAGTTAGACAGAACAGTAATGAACATAGCATAATATGAACTGTAAATAACAATAATAATAAAAACTTTATAGCACCTTTGAAAACACAGGTTTGCAAAGTAATTCACAAAATAATTAATCAGAGACACAAATGCCATAAAACCGTAAGAGGTGGACCGCCCAATACAAGAACCCAATAACAAATCCAGACCAGGAGAACTCAAATGAAGTGCAGGATGCAGATAAAATAAAATAAAAATCCCTGGCTCTTGTGGGGATTTTCTTTTCAAAAAACGATCCATAATGCTGTAACTAAAGTGGCCTAAATTCACGTTTATTTTTACGTTTCTGTCAGTCTGAGGTGTTGCTATAACGCGTTGCTATGGATTGCGTCACTTGTGTCAAGTTGTGTGTGTCTTGCTTCGGTCTTGTGAGACGGATTTTTTTATGATTAATTTTATATGTTTATCTAAAATGAATTTACAATTTTATTAATATGTTCATATGTTTAAAAAGAAGAATGTAAATTCAAATATATTTATATATGAAATGTCAGCTGTTTTTTTTTCTGGGTTTTTTTTTTCCACATTTTTTTTAGCCTACGTAATTTTTTGGCGGCACCCCTGACACAGCTAGGGGGCACCCCAGTGTGCCGCGGCACCCACTTTGAGAAAGGCTGATCTAGATTGTGTGGTGAACGTTTGTTAATGAATCAGTGTTAAATGTCATTTTAAAAATAAATAAGCAAGAACAAACCTGGTGACCTCCATGATTCCTGTTCTTTCTGACAAAGCACTTGAATGCAACAAGTAAAGGCAGCATTATTCTTTGTTGTAGCATTGTGTACATTTCGGCATGCCCATTACGACCTGCAGATATACCCGTCTCTCCATGTGAGCTACTTTTTACAGACCGTTGATGCTCTTGCGTAAATGTAAGCACAATATGCTCTTTGAAAAATAATGCTGAAATTTCACTTTTCACTCAAATTGCTATGCTGATTATATAATACGGAAATCTGTATGTAACTAGAAAAGTGCTAAATTGTTACAGTATGAAATAGTCTTAACAGTCACTCTAAGTGCACTTCACAGTGTAAACATCAGATCCAGATCATGTAGGCATCTAGCCAAAAAGCAATTCAGAAATGAAAAAGCATGTGTGACTTACTCTCTAGAGGCCTTGCAGGGGCTTCATGTACTGATGGAGGAGTTTTGTATTCATTGAAGGTAGGAGTGACGCTGGCTGCTGAGGTGAAGCTGTTCTCTGACTCCCTTGCAGGAGACGGTGTGTCCAGCTGTCTGTTAATGTGCATCTCAGCCCGTCTAGATGGAGCTGATGAGATCTCAAGAGGACTTGGAGGCTCTGCTCGCCTCTGGGACAGCTCTGGGATCCGGGACGTAGATACTGGCGGGTCAGCTCTCCTAGGGGGTGTTGGAGGTTCTTGGGGTCTGCTGTGGTTACCCTCAGCCCTTCTGTGTACTGGTGCATCTGTAGTTTTATTCTGGAGCGAGACCTCAGGTCTCTTTAAGCCGAAGCGGGCAATACCTGGACTGGGTGAGCTGTCCACCTGCTTCGAGGAGATGTCGATGGAGAGCTCTGTCCTGCGTGATCCAGTGTCTTGGATGCGGCCCCCCAATAACTCCATGCGCCGCAGGCTGGACTTTGGTGAGCGCTGGTTGGAGGAGGAATCTGAAGCATGCCTGGAGGTGGATTCAGAGTTGTGGGATCTCGCTTCATAATAGCGGCTGCTTGTAGATGAGGTCGAGGATCGTAGAGGGTTGGTTGTTCTACGGGAAATAGGAGAAGGGTTTGTGGATGTGTCCTCCTCCACTTCAAATGACCTCTTTAGTGCTGTGAACAAATATGGACAAAAATGTTCATAAAAACCAGGCAACTTTCAAAACTTAAGCTGAACAACTACTTGAAATAGATAACTAACTAAATACATTTATTTACACTTAATAATGATTTTTAGTTATGTTTAGGTAGGTAGGATTTAACTAAACCTAAAACTAAATCATATTATAAACAGGAACGACGGCACCTTAATAAAAAAATAGCTCTATAGACCCTAGGCCTAAATAAAAATAAAAGAAGCCAGACTGATATAATCATCAGTCCATCATATTGAGTTGACTTGTAAACAAAGCGTAAAATGTTAAACCTTTTTCGATGATTTAAAATGTAAACAAAGTTCGCACGGTCGCAATAAACTCTGTAACAAATTTAACAACAATAGGCTGAAACAATTGTTTCTTTTGCGCTGGGGAAATAAGCTTAAAGAGTAGGCTACTTGTCTGGTTAAAATAAGGAAATACCTGATTTCACACGTTTCAAATGTTTCGTAAACATAGCTGCAGCCTGAGAGCGCTCACACAGCCTTCCTCACCAAATAGCACTTTTGAGTCAATGAGTCGGCTCACAAACAGTTCTTCATTGAATCGGTCCGATTGGGAGCCCAAACCCGAGAACTGCTGTATGCAATGTAGGTACAATAAACACTCTTATTGATAAAACTGAATTTGAATTTGAAAAAAACAAATAAACAGCAATATGTAGCCCACATATAGCCTTTTGTTTATGCACTATTTGAGCGTTCAGGAACCACATGATGGACGTAATTAGCCTACGCGATGACGTAAATAATCACTGAATATTTTTTTTTAAAATTAACTATTTGAAAGAATCTATTCGCGAAAATGAGTCATAGTTCTTAAACTACGAAATACTTTCGTTGCCAGGCATCTTGTTAGTATACTTTTTTTATACTTTAGTCATTTTTTTTTTTTTTTTTTTTTTTTACAATTGTGAGGTAATTTTAGGTCACTATGGTGTCTGCAGAGTATCAAAAACCTATACAAACTTAAATAGTAATATATATATTAAAATAAAACTGGTTCATATAAAGCTAAATACATAAATTTGATATATAATTGATAGAAAACAGTAAAATTCACAGTAATATATTTATTCCCATTACATTGTTGCATCAGTTTTGTCCTAAGCCCTGGTTAATTTCTGACTCTACAGAGAGATTTCTGGGATTGCATCGAGACAACAAGTTTCCCTCTATAGAGTGCAACCATTGATGAGTTTCTGAAACTGGAGCTGAAGAGCCTTAAGATTGGATTTTTCAATTATCTGCAATGTGGTGCTTGACAGAAACAGACACACAATGGCATGCTTGGTCGCTCAGGAAATTTGTCTGTACTAATCCCCAGAAAATTTCTAGACACTCGAGTCATGCACACAGACACAGCAGTAGTAATGACCAACAGCAGTGCTAGAAGGTGGTTGCTATCCCATCCAGTTGGTCTGTACAAACATTAACCCACACATCCCTCTGTCTTTTTTTGTTGAATGGCTTGGCACTGCTCTTATAGCATCTCATCATTTTTTTAATGCTTGTTCTTGCAGTATACTGGACATGTGTAACTTATTTCCAAGTGGTTCATTTCTACACAAGCTCAGTGGCTATTTCATGACTGAAGCAGCAGTTTGGCCTGATAAGATAAAAACAAAAATCTTTTGTTGGCATCTCTCTGAAATCAAAGTTTAGTAAGTTTTGTTTTTCTGAAATCAGTGCTGAGTGGAGGCAAAAGGGCCTATGCGATTCTTGCTTTTTGCGTTTAACTTCAAGGCATCAAATTCACAGCTGGGTCTAAGTTAAGTGTGGGAGAGGATCAGTGTTTGAAGTTATATTTGGCAGCCATATTCATGAGAAATAAATGATAGCTCTTTGTGCATGTTAAGATATGCAGCCAGCTGTGGGGAAAAAATAAGAAAATTTAGAGTACCTGCATATCATGCTATATGGCTAATTTAAATCTTAAAAACTTGAACATGCAACAGACTTAGGCTCAGGATTATCTTAATTCACAGCAGTGTTGCTATTGTTAACTAAAACAATTAAAAATCATTTTCATTCATTGAAATTAATCTAAAATAAAATAAAATAAAATATAAATATGATATGAATTTTGAACTTTAAAAAATGTCTTATAGAGGTGAATTATAAAGCATTTTGCTTGTAGGACTTGTTGAACCCAATGGACATGTATCCAGTTTCTTCCAACACACAGGAAAAATGACCTCCGGTCAGCAGGACAGGATGGAAGCTGATGGTCCTGCTTTACAGTACCTCTCTTGCACTCCGATAGAAATGAGGCCATTTTTTTTTTACATTTTTTTTTTTAATTTTGGTAAAAAAAAAAAAAAAAAAACATATCCAATCAAAACACCAAAACACTGGTGTTTTGATTGGATATGTGATCAATTCAGGCTAAGAACACACAGTTGCTTTGAACTGGTTTGCTTTTTCTCATGAGTCAGAGGACAGAATGACCATTTTCTCATGTCTCATCGTCAGAGGGGGGTTTATTTAAAGCTGCACCCTAATGATGTCATTTCCTGTCATTTCAAAGTGAGCCTGGATTAAAATGGGGCCAGATACAAACAACACAACTTCAGTAGCAGTCCCACACACACACACACACACACACACACACACACACACACACACACAACTTCTCTGGGGCAGGATAATTATTTAGTGTATGTGAATGGGTGTTAAACAGGAAGAGATTCTTATTCCTTCTTATTTCTTTTATTCCTTTCAGTCCAGGCAATAATATGCTTGGCACAGCATGCTATATAGAAGTATACACATATGAATATATACAACAGGATTAATAACTCTTCCGTTCTGTCCTCAAAAAACCTTTTCATGCACAGGCAGGAAGTGAATGATTACAGACAGATTTTATTGTGTAGTCCATTATCATCGCTCTGTACTTTTGGGCAGCATAAAGTACAGTATAAAAAAACATACAGTCCACAACAGCCAAACCAAGCACATGAACTCTTACATAAGAATCCTCTTCTCAATGGGGTGCATGTGTATTTTTGACAGGGTAAGCTGGATAGACGTGTTTGATGAGAGCTCCAAAGGTGTCTGACTTTGAAAAATAAACCTCAGTCTATTTGTGGTTTCAGAAACTATTTAAGATCCGAATCACAAAACGCACTGAAATGCCTGCATCAAAAAACATTTAAGAAAAACCCATTCCTGTAAAGGTAAACAGCATTTTTTAATTTTCTTAAGATTTTCATATACACTTTCTGTGCTTGTCTGTGCAATACTCATTCCCATGTGTAATATAAACAGTGGACTTTCTTTCCTTGTCGTCATGATTGTTGCAATACAGTTGTTCTAAATCATCATTAGTGCATTTCTACACAATTGCTAATGTTCTAAGTAGCATTTAGCTCATTGCTATGCAGTTGCTAGGTTTGTTGAAAGGTTGTTTACTGTTTTAGTACAAGTTTAGTAGTCCACACCACAACTGTACTGATAACAGCACAGAGGAACAATATCATTATAGATTTTGGACATTATCAATATCATTTGGATTTTTTATCTTTGGACATTGACAGCCAATCAGAATCCACCCTGCTTGGGTATTTTTAAAACTCTGATATGTTTATGCATTTTAATATTCTGTAGATAAAAATCATAAGTCTGATCATAAAGCAAGAGCCTGTGGATGAGCAACTGCAATAGTGATGCTTGCCTTATAGCAAGTGGCACTAACTAACATTAAAGTGGGTATGATAGCTAATTGGTCCAGAAATTATCATTTCAACTATAATCTAAAGAACAGTCTGTCATAATTATCACAGTCACATCTTCCCAACCAGAAAAAGAGACTTAAGTAGAAGCTCAACCCCTTACTGCTAGAGAATCAGAGGTGTTTGAGGTATGTGCTGACAAAAACAACAGGATACAAACAGATAGTGTAATTCTGCTGTAATGATATGTTTGGCCTTGCTGATCTGCGAGACTTGGGAGCTGTGTGACGCAGCCTCGGGCTTTTGTGGGAAATGGGCTGCACAAAAACACATAAGAGCCATCTCTCTCTCTCCCACAGTACACACAGCTGCAGCTTTGAGTAAACACGTACAAACGCACACAGATGCGATTGCTCTCACAAAACACTATGATCAAACATATGCACATCTATGGAAGCAAGCTTGTGTGTTTGGTTGTATGTATCATCAATTATTTGTCCAGAAAATAGCCAAATCTACAGGTTGAGGTTCAACAGTCTTTTCTGTTTCAGGCAAGTCCAATGCTCTGTTAACAGAGATGATGTAGGTGGGAAACAAACGTCTGCGTATCTCCAAAGCCATATTCAACATGGTTGAAAAAACAAACAAAAAACAACCGTGTCCCACTTGCTAACGGTTTCAAGCCTCTGGGTAACAGTTTTAGGGCGACTTGCAAGAAATGTTGGCTTCTAACATTCAAAATGATCTTCATCTCAAATGTCCACAGCCCCAGTGTGGTTTGCTTATAATGTGATGCTCTTTTCACTTTTCACTTAATTCCAGGTTACAGGTAACTGTGCAAAAGCAATGCAGCTACAGTGTGTGATGGAGATAGAACTGAAGTCATGTGAAGCAACTGAAGTCATGTGATTCACAACTAGTTGATAACCCAATTAAAAGTTCACCCAAATATGTCGTCATGTTCTTCTGTGCATAAGAAAGTATTTTGATAAATGTCTCAGTGTCAATTTTCATACAATAAAAGTCAACGGGCACCAAAGCCTAATTTTCCACAGAATAAAGAAAGTCATAAAGGCTTTGGAATGACAAGAGGGTGAGTAACTGAATTTTTTTAGGTGAACTATCCCTCTATGACAACCAAGCTTATTTAGAACATTATGACTGGTTAATCAGCTATTGACCAGTTTAGACCAGCTGAAGCAACAAAATGTTTTATTCCTTTTTATTCCAACAGGGAAATCAGCAAGTCGATAAATACTATAATAATAACTGACTAATGCAACACCTGGTTTCATGGACATCGTTTAGATTAAGCCAGGATTATGCCTTAGTTCAATTAGGATATTTAAGTAGCTTTAATAAACATGCCCCAGGAGAAAAAAAAACAAAACAAACATTATATATGTGCATTTTGAGACAAAACAATGGTAGAGACATATTTTAAGATATGTCAATGCAAGTTGCTTCCCGTTAAAACAGCTCAAAATTTTTTTTTTTTGTCTGGGACGAGGCTTAAGCCTTGTCTGTGAAACCGGGGGCAAATAAAGTAAGTGTTTGTGAGTACAACCCAGAAGCGTTGCGCAGTTACACTACATGAACTAACTCGAGAGTTGAGGCCCACAGAGAAGGAAATGAATAGAGGAATATGGTCGTTATTTTTGTTTGTTTTTTGCGTACAAAATGTGTTCTCGTCGCTTGATAAACTTAAGATTAAGCCACTGTAGTCACTTGGACTATTTTAACGATGTCTTTAATAACTTTTCTGGGCCAGCAAGTTTCAATCCCTTAGAAAGCCTATAGAGGAGTGATCCAGCTCTCAGATTTAATAAAAAATGTCTTAATTTGTGTTCCAAAGATGAACAAAAGTCTTACTGGGTTAGGAACAACATGAGGGTGAGTAATTACTGACAGAATTTTCAATTTTCAAATGAAATGTCATTTTCAACTATACCTTAAGCTATGTGCAAAAACTTTTTGTGTTAAACCGAGGTAAACCAATGCTTGTAACAATCACCCATTCCCATATACTGCAGCTTAGCAATGCTTAACTTCAGGAATATCATGATAAGCTAGAGGGCATGATGTTTTATAAATGAGAACTTTTAATATCCTCCCAGTTACAGATAGCCATAACATTCAGTCATGTGACTGCTGTGCTCACCATAACACATGCGCATAGCATGTTTCCAGGGAGTATATCAATATGTTTTCACTTCAAAAGTAGAGCTATGAATTTAAGAAGTTATGAGCTTCATTTATTAAGCCCATTTCCTCGTGCGGAGGCCAGCACTGAATAAAGGGAAGCCATTTATTGCTTTGTTCCCAACCTCAGGCCTTCTCTGAAAGAGTGAAAACAGCATTAGGCTGTAAGTCATGTGATGTCATTAGCAAGAGACACTGCTAGCAGATATAGCATCTCATTGAATTGCTCCGAGAGCTGCTAACCCTGCTAGCATTGCTAGTGTAGCATATGCACTGCACAGGTTTCCAAAAAGGATTCTTAGCTAGCAAGACATTTTTAGTGAGCTATTTTTAACAAGAAGAACATGTTGGTCGACATGTTTAGAAAACTATGCTAGTCCATCAGCTAGAACAGCCTAAATGTCTGATCTGTTGTTTTTTTTTTTAACTATACTGAACAGATTCCCCTATCTTCATTTGAAAGTTAACATATAATTAAAAAGCATTTGTTTGTTTATTTGCTAGTCACTAACTGAAGCTAATCTTTGCTAATATAGCAGCAAGATGTTTTTCCAACCCTGAAGAAATGTTGCAGAACCACACTATAAAGTGCATACTTCTCTTTATATTGTGGTCAGTCCTTTATGTTCTGCAAATGGCCACGCCTGATGATGAATTTAGATACAACATTTAGCTTTACATGCAACAACATGAAAGTGTCTTGGTCACAGTATAATGTGAGTGCTTTTCCTGTGCTGATGTCTGATTTGTTAGCAATGTTCAGTCCCAGTCTGAAATAGTTGTCATGTGTCGCTAAAATGACCAAAAGCTGCCAATTTAGGTCAATCCAGCAGGATTCATTTAGAGACACATGGCTGCTCTACAATTGTCTGTGAACAAACAAATGACCAAATATGTTCCCATCAATCATCCAAGCACTCTCGCTCCAGGTTTACTTTATGAATGACACTGGATGTGTCTGAATTGGTTTAGTCTCAGCTCAGTCCGCTGACAGTCTGTTACATAACGCACTGGAAAAGACCTTCTAGTTTTATAAAGCTCTAATCTGCTTTGCTGGCTTAGAATAAATTTTTACTTTTTTTTCTTAGAAGCAATTTTGTACCTTTTTTTTTTACATTTGTTTTTTACTTATTCCAATTTTTTCTGTAAAACGAAAAAACGTCTTACCATTTTCTAAGACTGCAGCACATTTATTTAAATTATTTTTTCATAACAGTCTATTTCAGATAACCCCTTAATGGCACATAAACACAAAATAAACTGTTATTGGTCGTTTTACATATTATTAGAGATTCACATTATATTAGCACCAATGTTATCTTGTTTTTAAACTTATCATACTGCTCTAAATAGTATTTAATTGTTCATGCTCACTATTTGTACATTTTTATTACCTTTACTGTTAAACTGTCAACGAACGGAGGTAAATCTGCTATATATATGAAGAGTTCAGATGCAAAAGCCTCTAAATGCCATTTGAAATTTTCTTCTTTAATGATGATTTTTATCAAACTTGTATATTTAAGTTCAGTAATTTCACTTAAATAACAATTAATAGGTAATTATCATTGTCATTTAAGTGAAATCACTGAACTTAAATATACAAGCTTGATAAAAATTATCATTCTAGAAGAAAATTTCAAATGGCACTTAGAGGCTTTTGCATCTGAACTCTTCATATATATATATATATATATATATATATATATATATATATATATATATATATATATATATATATATATATATATATATATATATATTGTTTGTCAATTGCTTGATTGTGTGCTCCTATTGTGTTAATTATCTGAACGTGAGAAATATTTAATGGCTTATTACAGTAGTATCGCCCAGAATGTTCTGTCTCACGGTTCTAGGCCACAATAAGCTGCAATGTGGACCAGACAGTTTGCAGTTTAGTCAAGTGTCTGGCTCTGTCAAATACACACAAGGTTCGTAAACATGCATCTAAATTGAGAACTCGATGTCTGGCAAACCCTCCATTTTCGGCACCCGCAGAATTCAGCGCTTTCTGAGAGTCTGTAAGTTTTAGCTCAAAGCCAGAACACACCGTCTGCTTCTTTTTCTGTCAGCCTCTCATCCATTCACTCCGTTGGACAAAAGCATCTCTTTTTGTCCGAGACAAAGTGGTATATCCGTGAAGCAGCAGCCAGGTGCACAGCTAAAGGTGACCCAGGTCATCAGCTTACTTATGAAGACCACCCTGCTCTGACCCGCATCCCATTCCTTGTCCTCTAACCTCCCGATGTTGTCTCAAAACGCATTCCGTGACTCGATAAGTGATGACACTGAAAAAGCCAGACAAGTGGGAATACGTCTTGTCTATTAGAGGCGTGTACGCTTGTCAGGGTCTCTCGCAGCTGGATGAGAGGTGTTGAGAGAGGAAAAGCAAGAGGAAAGGGGGAAGGGGGGATGACAGAGCAAATCAATGCCAGGAGCACAGCGATGAAAAAAGTGAAAGACAGAGACGTGAAGCTCAAGGGGGTGTGCAGGACGAACGGATGGCAGCCAGGTGTGATCCTCAGTGTCGCAACAGTGATGGTTAGTGTTGCTTTCGTGTTAGTGCAGTGAGGACGTTTCCTGTCATGCATGACCGTCTGTGTGTAGAGTACACAGAAAAGAGTGAATAGCACATAGTGTGTGTATGACAAATACACACAGAGCTGTAGACGGCCACATGACCTGCGTGACACATCCACAGCACACTCAGCTAACAGAGAGAGACTCCAGGGAAGATATAGAAACAGAGACTCCAGCCTCACTTTATAACAATCAAAAGTAATAACTACTTCAAATGTATCTGATCAGTGATTTGTACTTTAAAACTCAACGTTTTCATTGTAAAATGTGAGAGAATCTTGTAAAAAAAAAGTGAACACAAACCTTCAAAGTCTGAGATTATTCCCTCCAAATGCGGATTGACAGTGGAATCAGACATTTTGAAGCTGAATCTGCGGGATCAAAGCAACCTTTCCCAGTAAGGCGAAACTCTCACAGACTTTGTGCTCTCCAGCTCCCAAACAAATCCCAAATTAGGAGGTAACGGGGGGGGGAGGAAAAAAGAGAAAGCAGTCCCCCGATCCAAGCCCACGACTTTCTTAAAGGACCAACTAAGTTTTTCCCACTTCCTCCAGCTCTCTGAACGCAGCAGACCTCAGAATGAGAAACTGATGACAACCCCCCACCCCCTCTCGCTCTCTTTCACTCTCTCATTCCTGCCCTCTCTCACTCTGACCGAGTTGCTTGGCTTCTAACGTGAGTTATTTGAGTGAATGCTCAAATTGAACTTTCCAACACGCCCCCATACACCCTGAAACGAGCCTCTTTTGAAATCGTAAAGGAGATACCGTGAGTATTTTTAGATTAAACTCATTCAGATTTGGGTGGAAGAGCACGGTCCGTGTGGCGGTATATATTTCATCAGAATCCCTGAGGAGAGCACGTCTGCGCTTGCGGTTTCCCCAGTAGTTTCCTGAATTTGAGCACTATTGCCTGAGGCCACCAGCGCTCCTCGTGTAACAGAGAGGAGGACCGGTTGAGGCCACGGGGTGTCATAAATCAGTGACCTCATCTTTAGTTCAGACTCCATCAGGGCAGCATTTCTGCCCACACCTTCTTCTGAACCACCGGCACACGTTTTCATTTCATCCAGACATAAACGGATCTGTTTGTGCTCTGGCTACCGAGTTGAAGAGCTGGTTTTGTTTAGAGATTCGATCTGCAAACTGCAGATATGGCGCTCTGTATGACTGGTTTGGTGGGGTTTTTTGAGTATCCCAGAAGGAAGTCTCTCAGGCTGATGGGAAACACTAGTTTACATGATGTTGCACTGAGGCCTGAAGTGTCATGGGCCACAGCCTACAAAAACAGGAAAGTCAAGCTGTATGTGACTAATCATTCAGCAGATTTCACAGCTCTTCAGGCATGTCTAATGCAAACACCAGTCCTTCTGTATACAGACTTGCAAACACACCATATACACTCCACACACAAATCCGGTAGGGGAAAAGATGAATGTATAGGAACAATCTGAAAAGTTTCACGGGGAACATGGTATTAACCATGTCAGCCAGATACTTAAATTAATATTAATTAAATGAAGTACTATACACCCATAAGTTCTAGCTCATTTGCTTTTTATTCAGAAAGACTACTCAGAAAGTGAGCATAATTCATATTCTGTTATATTTCGAATTTCACTTCTGTAGTCATTCATTTATTTCCTTTTTTGTAGCTAGATAAGTATTTTTGACAACAGTAAGAATTCTTTTAAAATAATGCAAAATGATCGTAAGTGGCAGCATAGACATTTATAAAAACACAAACCTTTTTCTTATTTCAAATAATTGTTGTTCTGGGAATCTTTGAGTGTATGGTGTGTGAATGTTAAATTGTGTACTGTATGTCACAGATGACAGTTAAATTACAAAGCCAATTAAAAGCAGTTAATAAAAACAGTAATATTATGAATTATTATTACAATTTAAAATAACTTTTTATGTTTAATATATTCTAAAACGCAATTTGATTGGAAACTGAATTTTCAGCTGCCATTATAAATCCAGTCGCATGATCCTTCAGAAATCTTATTTTGATTCGTCATACTCATGTACCATTTCCCATTATTATCAATAACAATCAGTTGTGTTTCTTAAAGCTTATAATATTTTGTGGAAACGGATGCATTTTTTTTCAGGATTCGTTGAGAAAGTTCAAAAGAACTGGTCTTTCATAAAATTAAAAAGAGCAGTATAACCACTAGATGTCGCTATAAACCACAAAATATGCGCAAAGTCTGAATTCTAGCATCTCTTGCACGCAAAAACTGAAATGAAATCATTAACACTCGCATTATTTCTTTCTCAGATGGTGAGATCTCACTTGTTATATTATGGAGAGCTGTACCAGGCTGAGAGAGGCTTCTGTAAACACTTTCTGTCTGAAGCCATAACTCATTTCACATACCACAGAGAGAGAAATCTCCCTGACACTGGAACATGTAAACAATCACTTCAGAATTAGCTTCCATTTAAGTGGGACCTGTAAGTGACATGTGATGATATTGCATCTGTGTTGCTAATTCTCCTGATGTATAGGCCTATAAATTGTCTGTTGAACTCTGATTTTAGAAGCAAAGTAGAGCTTCAGTGTCATTTTCCTCCTCCCTGAGCTTTTGCATGTTTACACACTGCCGTCATCTCCCAGGATCCCATAAAAGTTTTAAATATTGATCTTTTTCTCACACTAACGCATCACATTCACTTCAGAAGACCTTTACTAACCCCTGGAGCTGCGTGGAGGAGCACTTTAATCAGGGATGCACTTTGATGGACTTCTAAAGACATACACCCATTCACTCCCATAATAAAGCTTGGAAGAGCCAGGATAATTTTTTAATAGTCATATACACCTTGATGGCTTCAAGGTAAGTAAATCATGGGCTAATTGTAATTTTTTGATGAAGTAGGCCTATCCCTTTAATGCTATATTTGGTTTACTGTACATGTTTTGGAATATTTGCTTGAAAAATCACTCAAAATTGTTTTAGTCAGGTAACACTTTTTTTCATTTAATCAGATAATTAATTAAGTAAATTGTTTGAGTTCAATTTCGAATGCAAATGGAAAGTTAAAGGATATGTTTGTTTTTATGTAAGAATGTCTATACTGTTTATTAGTGTTTAATATTGGCATTTTTCACATACAGTAGCACTGGTATCCTACAGTTTGTGTTAAATTGTGTTTGGGTGGTTATTAATTATAATAAAATAATTATTTATATAGCCTTTCCAACATCCAAGGTCGCTTTACAAAGATAGGTTAAGGAATTGAACAAAATAAACCTCAAAATCAAATATAGACATACCAAGGGCAGAAAGTTGTACAGAGGTCACTTACAAAATTAGGTTAAAGATTCAAACAAATAATATATCCATAACATTTCCAAATTTAAAAACTGTAAGAGTAATATGTGTTTTAAAGAGGTTTTTGAAGGAGAGAAGGGTGGATGCTTGAAGGATGTCTTGAGGAAGAGCATACCACAGCCGGAGACCCACAATGCTAAACGACCTGGTGTAGTTACCAGACTATTGAAACTGACTGACTATGGAACAGCCCCACCTAAGATATTTTTCACCAGCCGCCACTGCTCAGATACTCTTTCAGCTGTGTCAGGTGAGTGTAGAAATGTAGGAGCAGTAGAATGTGCCTGTAAAATTTGTCCTTGAAAGGTACTGGAGTCTGTCCAGAAGCATCACGCCAGGTACCTGGTCAGATTTTTGAGAAAAAAGTGAATTTGATTTTTTTTTTTATTAAAGTAAGCACAAGACTGTCCCATATCTTAAAAATGCCAAAGTGCTGTGCCCTTAATGGACACTAAACCCACACTATCTAAGTGTGGCTAAGTGTCTGTGTTGTACATCACACACATCACACACATGACCAGCGTCGGCCAATAGTGAGCCTACGTGTGACGTTC
This sequence comes from Pimephales promelas, assembly GCF_988280905.1. Lineage (NCBI taxonomy): Eukaryota > Metazoa > Chordata > Actinopteri > Cypriniformes > Leuciscidae > Pimephales > Pimephales promelas. The sequence continues at coordinate 26,407,874 of NC_142771.1, forward strand.
AACGTGCGTAGGTTCAGTAGGCCTACGTGAAATCTCGAGGCCCACAAAGAAGGAAATCAATAGTTGAATAAAGTTACTATTTTTGTTTGTTTTTGTTTTTTTGGGCACAAAAAGTATTCTCGTCGCTTGATAAACTAAAGATTAAGCCACTGTAGTCACTTGGACTATTTCATAACTTTTGGGCCGGCCAGTTTCGATCCCTTAGAAGCCTATGGAGGAATGATCCAGCTCTCAGATTTAATCAAAAAATATCTTCATTTGTGTTCTGAAGATTTGTTTGTTGTGAACGAAAGTCTTACGGTTTTGGACTACCATGAGAGTGAGTAATTACTGACAGAATTTTTATTTTTGGGTGAACTATCCAATGTGTCCTCATAAAGCAAATGGCTTTAAAAAACATACAAAAAGTGTTTTTTGAAATTCACAAAATGTGGAAAGTTTTGTGTGATGGGTAGATTTAGGGGTATGGTTAGTGTAAGGAGATAGAATATACCGTTTGCACATTATAAACCATTGTGGAGAGTTGCCCGTAAACCATTTGTGTGTGTGTGTGCTGCATGTAGAAAAAGCATTTAAATACTATTTTACCATTTCCAAAAAAATTTTTTTAATAATAATTATAATTACTATTATGAATCGCAATTTGAACCAGTCATTTCAGGTACACACACGACCCTCACAACAACAAAACATTTGTTGCATGACAACCCTGAAACTGCACTGAACTGTAAGCACCTCAGTTAAACAGCTCACTTCACACCCGAAAGCTTTCTATATGCTACCTTCACAAGATATTGTTTGCATGTAAACAGGAAGGCTGTTTCCGCTTTAAACATGCACGCACCAAAGGGGTCCTGCTGAAGGGTCTTTTTGCTTTTATTTACAAGTTTCACTGTCTCGTCTTGTTTTGGCCTTGTGTGAAGGAGTTTTAAAGTACATGATGTTTATTTACATCTGAGTCCCTGGTGACAACTCTGCTCTTTTAGCTGATGTTGGCAGACAAGAGACGTTGTTAATCCACAAGGATTTAAACACCCTTGTATATTTAGTTTCATCGGATAATAAATAATGAGATTAAATGATATTGTAAAAGCCTAATTTTCCTTATGTTCAGTGATAATTATTGCATATTGTGTGTTGCATTTCAGTATTTGAATATTTGTGTTTTGATTGTGAACTTTTTTCATTTGTGTCCATTAGAAGCACTCATTTCCTGATTGCCGAACGCACTACACAGGCTCAAACTGAGCTGAACGAAGTAGATGTGACGTGAGCAACCAGTCTTACAGTACGTCTTCTAGTAGCTGTGCCAAGAGAAATCTGAATCGTTCCCTTCTGAATCCTAGAGAGACTGAGAGAGTGAGTATTAGTTGTCTATGAGCAGCAGCAGGAGCAACTTTACAACTCTCTATGGGCTTCTCCCTTGACTTTTTGCCTCCACGTCCCCCCGATTGCCTGCAAGCTTCTCCTCCTGTCTATACACTCTAAAAAATGCTGGGTTGTTTTAACCCAACTTTGGGTCAAATATGGACTAACCCAGCCGTTGGGTTAAATTTTTACATTACATTTTTAACCCAACATTTCGGGTTTGTCCATATTTGACCCAAAATTGGGTTAAAACAACCCAGCATTTTTTAGAGTGTACGGTAATTTCTCTACTGTGCGACTGAGAGTCGCGTGTTATGACTCAATCGTTAGCCTATTTTTACAAAAACTGCTTCAACAGGGCCATAACAAGATACAAAGTAATGGAGCCTTTCATACATTGTCGTGTTTCTTTTAGAAATAAACAATGGACAAATGGAGTCTTTAAACGCCTCAGATGTAAAGTTATTTTCTTTCAAAGTGACTGCAAAATGAATGGGAGTCAATGGAATGCTAACAGCAGGTGAAGGTCTGCTACAATGGCGGCTGCTTCAGTTTCCGGCTGATGGATTACCCCCTTGAGTGTGATGTGTTTATCTTAAAGGTGTGGTAATGCACTAGCCCAACGAATATGGGCAACAGGATATGTCATCCTCTAGGGCAGGGCATCTGAATTTAATAAATAATAAAAATATTCAATAGAAGCCTATTTCAGCTGCATAAGGGGAAAAATCATACCTTGGTAAATCTTAATTGACATAAACTGTCAAAATTATCCAATAAAAGACATAATTCTGACTTTTTAATCTAAGTCGTAATTACGTATAACCATGTCATGTTAATGTTGACTCTCATATTTGTGACAAACAAATTGGAATTATTATGATAATGATTAAAAAAAGATGTTTTTGTTTTATGTGGTGGAAATGGGCTTCCATAGAAAATGAATGCAGGAGCACCCACTCCACATAATTCACAATAAGTCCCTCAAGGACCATCTCTGGGCAGGCGTGGACACACAGAGGGAGCGGTCAGGTTAGTGAGTAAGGCACGGCAGGCCCAGAAAATCCCTTATGTGGTCCATGAGGGAACGCTCCTCTTGCTCCAGGAGGAGGAGGCATACTGGTAAATCCATAAATGGTAAATGGTAGATATCAGAGCCAGGGGCAAACATCATAAAGGACTAGCCCAGGTAAGGCTGTTCCAGGCGGGGTACATGAGTGCCGAGCACACGGAGATCAACTGGATCTCACAACTCCGAAAACATCAGATCAAATTTTGAAATAGGTGCTATATTTCAAAAGTAAACCACATTTGAGCTTTAAACAACTACATTCTCCCCTGAAAAACTCTTAACTACATTTCTTGATTTTCTCCTCTATCTAGGGAGTTGACAGACTTAAGAGTCACAGAACATGTTCAGTGAGTCTAAATACAGCAAGAGTTACAGTTTCTGGACAAGACTAGACGTGATACCATCCCTCAAAAGGATCAATCACATCACCATGCTTCATTGTTTATGACTTATGAATGACTTATGAACTATGCCATTCTGAATTGTCAAATGCCTTTTGTTTTTTATTCTCATTCTATCATTTCTTTTATCTTTCAAGAGTAAAATATAAAAGAGAGGAAGCCATAAAGCTTAGCTGTATGAAGCATGATGAAGTTAAAATTTGTAAAACAGTGGGTTGAAGACAATTTTTTTGAGTTTGGAGCTCTAGTTTGGACATGTATTTAAGGAATTTTTTACTGTTAAATTCTTTGAGAACACTGCATTATGGTTAATCGGACAGTTGTAAAAATATTATAGTCCTCACTTTCCATCATCACAAGTCGTGGTCAGTGTAGACGCAAATAAAAATGAGACTACAGTCTGAAGTAACAGAATATATATAGCTTGGGGGATATGTTGTGGGTAATGTGTCAATCATTCACCAACAATTCCAGTGGACAAAAACATGGGTTGTGAAAATTGACCGTAGACCCTAAGACAGTTTGACCTATAACACATACTCTACATTTACTCCTTAGGTTCATTCTTACACCATTCTATTATTCATCACTTCCTGTTTTGCATCACTCTCTCTCTCTCTCTCTCTCTCTCTCTCTCTCTCTCTCTCTCTCTCTCTCTCACACACACACACACACACACACACACTCCCTCTGTCTGTGTCCATCTACACATCCCTGATTCGGTTCTTTTTTTTTTTCATACAGCTCTGCTTACACCGCTTACTAGCTTTACACTAACAAAAAGTACACTAAAAACAAGTAGGATTACCACAAAGTAGGATTATGCAGATAAATGTATAGTCACTATCATTTTAGTCACAGTATTATATAGATTTACTCAATATGGTTTCTGTAAACTCGGGATAGAAAAATTACATTAATGATGATTTTATGGTGTGCTAGTCATTTTTAGCAGTACATCTCAAAAGACAAAACAAGGCAAATAAGCCTCGTCTGATCAGCACAAGTTTCAAAAAGAAGCTGAAGATACACTTTATCTGCAAGCCCTTACTATTTCAAGGCACTTGCATAAAAACACAAACAATTATTGCATTTCATCTTGGCTCTAGTTTTCTTCTTGCTTTCTAAAAAACCTGGCATCGTAATCTTGGCTCTGTGACTAATAGCTTAGTTCCTCTATTGTATACTGCTTAGGATATAATCATCTTCTAAAATGCATAAATGTGCTGTTAATACACTATGAATGTACATTTCTATGTCTATGCAAACATACATGTGTGCTAGAACTACATTTCACATACAAATACCCACATTAATTTCATGCCGTATTGTGTCTTTTTCTCTTTCCCAGTTTCCGCCAAATCCATTATAGACCCACCTGCACTGATATCTAACTATCTCAGAAGTGATCTGGGACTTATGTTGTGAGATCATTGAGATCATAAGGGTCATTCCTCATATATTTATCCTGACACTGGCTCTCCCTCAGGGCACCAGGTGTGTCAATTCAGATAAAGGATAAAGGCCGGTATTATATACTGTCTTAACTTTTTTTGTGTGTGTTGCACAGCGCTGTTTTTTTTCTTCCCACCAGAACCTCTCTAAAAGTCCACACTTGGCACATTTACAAAAAGCCTGTGTGCTGACAGAGCAGAGCAGAGCACACCACAGCACTGATACAGAGAGTTTCATCCACACACACAGCTCTCTTTATTGGCTGTTGTCACAGCCTGATGAGCGGGTTCCCTCTTCCAGTCAAAGCCTATGGAAAATCCAGCCCTGTCAATGGAAAATCTTACAAACACACATTGCTCTGCAGCACCAACCCCACCAGGGACAAAAGTGGTATAGCGTAAATGCTATGTGTTGGTAAGAAAAGTAAAAAAGAAGCCAGATGAATCCAATTTTTACTACAAAATGTGTGAAGAAGTTGTCTCCATAAGTAACCGATCCAGCTAAAGCAAACACAGCACCCCTGCCATAAAAAAATCGTACAGAGCAATGGAAAAGAGCGGAAAACAGACTTCAGCATGTGAGAATCTCTTTGGGTTGTGTCCCAATGGTGGCGTGCCGGTCTCTTACCTGCGATTTTGTCCCCCTCCATGGCTAAGCGCACACCCTCCTCTGCCACATGTAGCCTGTCTCTACTCCAACCTTTTTTTCCTGGACTTCCTGTTTCTCTCCCCGAGCACCGACACTTTCTCCTCCTTGTTTGCGTTCCCTCGCTCTCTTTTGGCTTTTCCCTCCCTCTCTCTCTCCTCCTCTCTCTTCAACTCTACCCCAATCTTCTTGGTTTAATGTCTTCCGTGTGCCGTAATAATGAGCGGATGCAGAATTACGGCATGCCCATGTGCTGATCATATGGAGCGTTCTTGCTTTTTTGCTTTTACTCTCCTCACTTATGTGTCCGTCTCTCTCTCTCTCTGCGTCCTCTGACACTGAAGCAGCATTGTGTACAAGATGGAAACCCAAGGCCATGTGATATGAGCATTTCGTCCCAAAATATCTTCTCTCGGCAGCTTGAGGAATCCTGAACTGCCCTCTGATTTTCTTCAGGGCTCTGGTGAGTCACGAGAGAAAGGTTGAGGAGATGGACGTGACCGACATCACACCCCTGTGATCGAAAACAAACATCTGAACACTGACTCAGACCGTAGACAAACAGTTTCATGCGTTGCCTGCCGCTCCTAATTTCAAGTACAGCCAAGACACACAACGCAGATTCCTTCGTTTTTCTTTGCGTTGCTCAACGAGAGCGAATGCAGACCTCTGTTTGAAAGCATTTGGAGTCAGGATGATGTGTCTTTGTTCAGGAAGTCGGAATGACCTTTGGCTTTCCTTTCTTGGGGGTCGTGGGGTCGTCTGGCAAAGCAGGCAGCTGGGAGACGAGCCTAAATACTTGTGAAGAATTACACCAGCCAAGATCAGGCTCCCCTGACTCATAGCATACAGTAAATATATAGATTTTGTAATTTGGATGCATATAATACAGAAAAGACAGCAAGCGCAAAATAATATTGATCAACAAATGCCAATATGTTATAAGTTGACAGATGTTTTGCGCTTGTAGCCTGTTACTTTGTAAAGTAGTGACTTGTAAAGCATTCTCCCTAAAGGTCTCTTGACACAGGAACAATACTGCCTCTATGAGAGTATTCATAGATCTACACCCACTGCCAGACTCACAGCCTAAAATTCCCAAACACATGACATCTCAGCCCTCAAAGAGAGGTTGTGTCATAGTATTACCGTAGCAACCGGCTTTGCTAGCAACATGCAACACAATCCAATCCACTCAGAAGAACTAACAGATCGATAATGCTGTTTAAAATGGCCTTTCAAATACTAAACAAACTGCAAAATGCTGTCTTTTCAGATATTTCATGCATGGATTGCATCTGACAGCACTTCTCAGCCAAGGTCCTAAATAAAGCGTGTCAGGTGCCAAATGCAAGTAAAATTTGGCGTTGGCTAGTATATGAAACATTTTTACTTGCCAGTTGGTGTGATTATCAAATTGTAAAGGCTGTGATTTAATTATATATAAACACGCCAATCTGGGGAGAACTTTTTAATGGATGCCAGTGGATGAGAGGCTTTTGTACACTTTAGTGGTTTTTGTACGTTTTTTTTGGCTAAATATGAGCTCTATGGCTTAAAAAAATAATGATAACAATTATTATTATTATTATTAAGAACTCAATACAGTCAAAGATATCTAGCACAGTGTGTGCTTTAAATGTACATTTTCAAGGACTTCTGGAATCTTATACACACTCAACAGTAACCAAATGTCTCATGTTTTAAGAAGACATTCAGACTCGGTGACGCCGGGATATACATCTAATCAACAACATGTCATGTTTTTTTAAGTGCAGCATAAAGACAAAACATGTTGACATTTTCCACAGCAAGTCAGTGAGCAAAAGTCGAAAGAAGAGAAGTGTTACAACTTCACATTTACATAATTAGGAAGGTTTAAAAACAAACATTAAAAGAACAAAAATTTAAATAAGACAGATTTTTTTTTGTAGTATTATTACCATTTATTTATTTTTTATTCTTCTCTAAAAATGTTTGTTTATGTTTTTTGATAATGGCTGACACACATTAGCACACCAAAAAAAAAGGAGAAATCTGTTTTAAGTTTTTCTAAGAGTAAAACAGGTTTACAATTTGCGAGCCTGGACAGCAAACAAACAGAATTTGCTTTAATTAGCATTCTTTCTCTTGTGTGCGTCATTCATGAGCATGTGTTTATGTGTATGTTTTGTTTGTGAAGTCTGTCAGGCAGATCTCTGGATCTTCAACCAACCCCCATATGCAGACGTGCTGAAATTGCAAAATCAGCATACGCTTCCCGCTGAGAGAGGATGCTTCAGCGGTGAGATAACACACACACACAGGCATGCAAGGTGCGAGCCCTCATGCAACCACATATGTGCAAAGATATATACACATCCTCGAATGTAAACATGTAATCATTTGCTCTGTCCACTGCGAGAGAATGCTTCATGAGCCACAGCAATAGATGCACAACATCTGCTCTTTGTGGTTTTCTCCCTCTCTAAATTTATATATCCTTCTTACACAGAAAACAAACCAAATAGACAGCAGCTTAAACCACTCTAAAACACTCTAATGACTCTAAAACACTGATTCTCGACTGGTTTTGCTTCAAGATCCATATTACACTGGACGTGGAAATCCACTATGGTTCCAATTATTTTTATTTTTTTTATCATTCAATCACTGGTGGTTTTTAAATGAGAACTTCAAAAACACAAACAGAACAACCAAGCAACATAGACAGACAGCTAGACAGGACTAAACAGCACAAACTAGAGGAACTAATGAGACTAGTTCTGCCCTACAAAGCAAAAAGGCAGTAACTGCAGTTTTGGTAAAGCATTAATTATTACAATTTTCATGACATTCAAGGCATCCTTTGTTATGTGACAAAACATCTTATGTTAAATGCGTGTCGTTTTAGAGAAAAATGGTAGTCGTTTGTAAAGTAACTGCAAAAAGCCCTAGCAAAAGTAATTTTTCTCAGTTCTGCACTCTGCGTAGTTACTGCCTTTTTGCTTTGTAGGGCAGCGTTAACAAGACACCTAAACTAAGGACTCAAATCAAATCTGTAACCAAGGAGACAACCAGGCAGGGCATGGAGGAAGACTGAGCTAATTTAAGGGTTAGTTCACCCCAAAAATTAAAATTCTGTCACTAATTACTCACCCTCGTGTTGTTCCAACCCTGTCAGACTTTCTTTCATCTTTGGAACACAAATTAAGATTTTTTTTATTATTAAATCTGAGAGCTGGATCACTCCTCCATTGGCTTCTAATGGATTGAAACTTGCAGGCCCAGAAAAGTTATTAAAGACATTGTTAAAATAGTCTGAGTGACTACAGTGGTTCAATCTTAAGTTTATCAAGCTAAGAGAATACTTTTTGTGCCCAAAAAAGTAATCAAAAATGGTTACACTTTTTGATGGTGCTTTTTGAACATCCTGTTGAAGTAACTTTGCAACTACATGTCAACTAACTCTCATTAGAGTATTAGTAGACTATCTGCTTAATATCTGCCAACTCTTTAATGTGATGCTCCTCCAACAGACAATCTACTGACTATAAATAACTTTGCAACTAAATGTCAACTTATTCTATCCCTAACCTAAAAAAGTATTCTCGTCGCTTGATAAACTTAAAGGGTAATTAAACCCCTGGTCAGAGCCTGACTCTACCCACTGGCAATTTTAAAAAAATCCTGAAAAAATGGGTAGACCCCAGCGGAGATAGAGGGGACAAACCGAGGGCGGGGCTGAGCAGGGGGCGTGCACCTGAGACCCGCAGTGACAGCTTCTGTCACACTCTAAGGGGGCTTTCACACTGGCAGTTTAGTTCGGAACGGGGCACGGTTCGCATGAAAAATCGCTAATGTGAACGCTGTCATGGGTGAGCATTGGTGTACCGAACCCGACTACCTGCTTCCGAACCGTGCCGCAGTTCGCGTGAATGTGAAAGCAACATGGATTCGGGCGTGCACTTGTTCAGGAAGTAAAGTATCCTGTGCATGCGTTTTAGCTTATTGTGATGTATTCAGTTAAATAAAACACTTGTAAGGGATGATAGTGTTGATGACCTCGGATAGGCTACGAGCGAGAATGTGTATTCATGTATTCGTGCATTGCGCGTAGTATCAGAGCAACACATTTGGAAATCCACTGTCTCCTCAAAACAGTCCGTTTGCAAGCAGCAGAAGTCCACCTTATGTGACACACACACAGTAAACCATATTGTTCACTCAACTGCTCATAATAGCAGCAAATTAATAAAAAAAAACAATATTTACCCACGTTCTGCTTTCTATCATGCGCCAACCACCAGACCAACGGTGCGGGCGCCGGGAACAAACGCGCCCGGGCTTGGACCGCAGCAAACCAACCACACAGTGGAGCTGTGTGGAGAAGCCCATTTCCACCTCTATTTCGTTACCATCTTGACCACTGTACTAAACACAGATAAATCTACACTAACTTGAAGCTATCCTAACTGTACTATGCTACTAACTAACTAGGCTACACAAAATAATCTAAATAACTATATAAATGCAATGCTACAATACTCTATCCTGATCGTTTTCAATACTTGTAATTCCAACTATTGACTCGCAGTGGTTTTGACGGAACAAGATGGTTTTTAAACTGGCGAGGGCGTGGTAGCTCGTACCAAGGGCGTCGTGAGCTGGAATCTGCTTACCCGCGTACGTCACAACCGCAAACATCCAATAGGAAAATTCAACTGCAGTAGCCACCGTTCAAACTGAAGAGGGCAGCACTGACTTTCTACACCATATATTTTGTAGAATTAAAACACTTTATACCCAAATGTCAAAAAAGTTACTTGAATCAATGATCAGCACTAATAAAGACCCATTATTACAGATCATTAACTAAAAAAGTTAGTTTAGGGTTTAGTTACCCTTTACGACTATTTTAACAATGTCTTTCATAACTTTTGGACCAGCCAGTTTTCGATCCCTTAGAAGCCTATAGAGTGATCCAGCTCATAGATTTAATTAAAAAAAAAAAATCTTAATTTGTGTTCCGAAAATGAACGAAAGTCTTAGGGTTGGAACAGATCTCATTCCCCATTGACTATAGTATGTATTTTTTCCTACTATGGTAGTCAATGGGGAATGAGATCTGTTTGATTACATGAGGGTGAGTAAATACGAACAGAATTTTCATTTTTGGGTGAACTAACCCTTTAACACACAGACATCAAAACACTAGAACATAACTACACACATGCCTTACGAGTCATGACAGATTTCCATTAACTGTAGTCTATCTCTGAGCACTCCATGAACAGCTGTGTTTTTACGTTACAAGCAATGTCAATCATAATTCAAATCCTAATGTCCAATGCAGTGGATCCTTTTACCAACACATACACACAGTATACACTTTATTTTGTTTGTATTGTGTGCAGTAATAAAAATAAAACCAATAAAAAAATACAAAATATAATAACTAACATTAGTATTAATATCTATTGTTTAATATCTTTTATTTTTAATGAATAACTAACATTATATGAACAAATTGGCGGAACAGAGGTTCCTCCTCCTTTTAAAAGCTAACAAATTTTACTATACAAACTTGTAGTTGCATTTTATGATTTGGATTTAACAGGTTTTTTTTTCCTCCTGTCCAAGACTTCTGTCCACAGATCAGATCTGTGACTCATTTTTTTTTTTTTGGGGGGGGGGGGGGGGGAGTACTTATAGTGTATCATCACAATAATCAACAACAGCAAACCCATGGGTGAACGTGAACACTTACCAGTACCAGTACCAGTAGGACTTGTTGCCTCTCCTCTCTCTGGTCTCCGCCTGCCACTGGTGGACCTCGCAATGCCTGTCAGCGCAGAAGACATAATGGAAACACGGATCAGAATGATCTGCTTAGGAGGAAGGATATAGAGAAAGATGTAAAGGACACGGTGTCCAGAAGAAATGGAGTAGAGGAAAGCAGATGTGTTGGGAAAAGACATCAGAGCATTGAAGCTCGACCCACTCAATTAAGGGCTGCATGTGTGTGTAAAATAAAGTCAGATGGGTCACAAACACAGAGAGACGGATCAAACGCTGCTGTCATTTGAAATCTAGACTGGCAATAAGAACCCTTAAGATCAGCAGGATTAAAGTCAGCTTGAAACGGAAATTGTGATAGTCTTTTCCTCTCTATTATGACTAATATTGAAGTGAAACAGCTTTTCAAACAAGAAAAAACAAGAAAAAACGACTTGATTTTGTCCATTGCAATTAATTGGATGGTTGGATGGTTGTGGTTTGCAATTGCTGTGATATCATGTGAGTGACAGGTTGTCCTGCTCTCACGAGAAGAGATGTTGCTGCAAGAGGCGGGGGAAGTTATTTTGAGGAAATATTATGAGGGCACATGAATTACAAAACATTATGTGCACGATTAAATCATTTATAGTAAATTCTGCAATATCCCATAAAAAAATTTAATAGTCAGTTTTGATTTCATGGTGAATGTAAGTATCAGACATCAAGTGATTCAATACAGAGTTTTGCAAAGTGACAGTGTTTATAACACCAGTGAGATACAGAGATGACTCAAAAGGTCAAACTGTAAAGGCCAAACTCCTTTGCACAGGTTTGAACTGTAATGTAGGTCATGCTGCATGTCTAAGTTGTGTAATGTTACTGGTAAATGTGATAATGAATTTCCGATAGTTGGCCAACACGTCTAGATATTTAACCTCAAAATAAAAAACTTGTTTACTTTCATGATAAGTCCATTTTAACTCCTATAACCATAAAGCATAAGAGTTTAACCTTCAGCTGGTAACTTCTGTAAACGGTTCTCGTAAAAGGGGTGAAAGGGTTTGATGCTACTGGCTGTTTCGAATGTATCACTGAGAGATTCCATGTGTGTGTGAATGTAAGTTGGTCAGAATTTTTTGCTGATTCCAAGAAGTTTGTGACAAAGAAAAAGCTAAGACGTGTTGAATGTGTGAATTTCCTGTGTGCCGCTATAGGAAACAAAAAAAAAAAAACACTCTAGGCCAGTCCCTAAGTATAATTATGCTGTTTAACAGATGACAGGGCATTCATTTATTTCCTTTCAGATGTGTAGTTTTATTTATCGTTTCAAGCGAATCCCCAGAGACTCTTTTCTGAAACTCTGATGAGTCTCTGTGTCAGTTTGCTCTTCCTGCAGATGAGTCTAATTTTGCATTATAAACTTGTGCTATTTTTTTATTTTAAGATACTGTAATGAGTGAGTAATTCATTTTTTTCACATACATGAAAAAAATAACATTACAATAACATACAAATAAACAATCTAAGAAATAAGTTCAGAACATGTGTGTCATTTTGGGCTGTGACCTGAGTTTTAATTCTCATTTGAATCAAGTGATAAAAACTGGCTTTTATCATCTGAGAAGTATTGCTAATATTTGTCCTTTTTAATTTTGGATGATGCTAAGAAACTCATTTATGCTTTTATCTTCTCTCATTTTGATTACAGTAATGTATACTGGCTTGCCGAGTTCAGACTGCACGATTTTCAAAGTAGTCAGGTCGCTGCTCTTTTCACACTGCATGACCAGTCTTGGCCAGCATTCAGTCGCTGCTGTGTTCACACTGGACGATGGATCGGCGACAGAAGGTTTCACACTGCATGACTTTACAATAGGAAAAATCGCCGTCTAGCACGCTTGCACGCAAACTACGTTTCACAACAAACACACGTGAGATGTGACAAGGAAACAACGCAACATCACATGTGCAAGACCGGAGTTCTCACATGTGACTTTTTTTTTCTTTTTCTTTTTTGTGATAGGCTAAAGCTCAGATGAATGAAACGTCAAATAAACACCGGTGCTCCTGCCAAATTAAGACTATTTTTTCTCATTTCTTGGGTCCAAATAGACAGAGAAGAAGCCTTTTTCTGAAACAATGCCATGCATGTGCATGTGATCTAGGCCTATAACTCCTTCCCGAACTCCCCGCTGCTCTGTATCTTGCTCTCTTACTGGCTGTCGGTAATCGCCGATGTAGTTTTCAGTCAAAACACTTTTCACACAGCAGGATTTTGAATCGCCGGCAGGTCCGGATATTTAGCATGCCAAATATCTCACGGGTGTCGGCGATTCTCTCAGATCACGTCTTTGCTCACACTGCGTGATTGTCACTCGCGTGAACGAGCGCCGATTTGCCTGTGATTTCGGGCATTTGTCGGCGATTTCTCAAAACCTGTTGGCGAGCAAAAATCGTGGCTAAAATCATGCAGTCTGAACTCGGCAGTGTTCTGTAGTGAAGTTACAATTGATACAAAATGCAGCATCCAGAGTACAAATGAAATTAAAAAAGGAGAGAGCGTATTACACCAGTTTTAATTGAATAGCTTTGGTTGGTTAATTCATCAAAGGATTGACTTTAAGGTTATTTTATTGGTTTGTAAAACACTGTATAATCGGGAAATACATTTCAGACTGTCTGTCGAGATATGTTCCAAATCTTATAGTTCCAAAAAATAATAAACTATCTGGTGGTACTTTGAGCCACTAAGCATCAAAAATGTGGAATTGTCTACCAACTGAAGGGAAAGGGGCTATAGCATTCATATTTTTAAAACAATATCGTGTAAGGTTTTGTGTAGTGTTTTATGATTTTATTTTATCTTCTATTTTTTATGTTTTATCTATATTATTTCATGTTGATTTTGAGGTGAAACTTTATTGCCAATTCCTCTCTTTTAACCTCTTAACCAGCACCCCTATTTTTGAGAATTGTCCGAAAACGACATACCCAAATTCAAATCTCTGTAGCGTTGCTTCAATGCATTTAGGGGTGTGGTCCTGGTCAAGACAATCTCCTGAACTCCAAACTGAATGCCAGAATGGGAAATAAAGGTGATTTAAGCAATTTTGAGCATGGCATGGATGTTGGTGCTAGACAGGCCTGTCTGAGTATTTCACAATCTGCTCAGTTACTGGGATTTTCACGCACAACCATTTCTATGGTTGTCCTTCCAGAAAACGCAAGTTTTTTTGGTGATTGTTGCGGGCAAAAATCCTTGATTACGCGGCCCGTTTTCTTTAAAAATGCGATGGAATATGCGGGATACTTTGGCTGATTTTGCATTGAATTCAGCGATCCCATAATCACTTTTTTCTGGAGGGACTGTACAAAGAATGGTGTGAAAAGGGAAAAACATCCAGTATGCGGCAGTCATGTGGGTGAAAATGCCTTGTTGATGCTAGAGGACAGAGGAGAATGGGCCGACTGATTCAAGCTGATAGAAGAGCAACTTTGACTGAAATTACCACTTTGTTACAACTGAGGTATGCAGCAAAGCATTTGTGAAGCCACAACACACACAACCTTGAGGCAGATGGGCTACAACAGCAGAAGACCCCACCGGGTAACACTCATCTCCACTACAAATAGGAAAAAGAGCTCCACTACAATTTGCAAGAGCTCACCAAAATTGGACAGTTGAAGACTCAAAAAATGTTGCCTGGTCTAATGAGTCTTGATTTCTGTTGAGACATTCAGATTGTAGTCGGAATTTGGCATAAACACAATAAGAACATGAATCCATCATGCCTTGTTACCACTGTGCAGGCTGGTGGTGCTGGTGGTGTAATGGTGTGGGGGATGTTTTCTTGGCACACTTTAGGCCCCTTAATGCCAATTGGGAATCGTTTAAATGCCACGGCCTACCTGAGCATTGTTTCTGACCATGTCCATCCCTTTATGGCCACCATGTCCCCATCCTCTGATGGCTACTTCCAGCAGGATGATGCACCATGTCACAAATCTTGAATCATTTCAAACTTCACTGTGTTCACTGTACTAAATGGCCCCCACAGTCACTAGATTTGGGATGTGGTGGAGCGGGAGCTTCGTGCCCTGATGTGCATCCCACAAATCTCCATCAACTGCAAGATGCTATCCTATCAATATGGGCCAACATTTCTAAAGAATGCTTTCAGCACCTTGTTGAATGCCAGTTCTGAAGGCTAAAGGGGGTCAAACACAGTATACAGGAAGTGTGGTGTTCCTAATAATACTTTTGATACTTTAGGTGAGTGTGTATATATATAGCTAATTGTCTCTATTTTATATGTACAGTTTATATATAGCTGCCATTCAAAACAAAATTGGGGTAAAACCCTATCTAAAGGGAAATAATAGTTTAATTTTGAAATCCCTATCATTATGATTACATGTTTCAAACATCACACATGTAGATATCCTGTTTCACAACCATAAAGAAAATGGAAGAAAAAAATATCCACTTCAAGTTTAAAAACAAGCTAAAAAAAACATGCCTTTTATTTTCCTCTTTAAATGATTTCATTACACAATAGATGTTAAACCTTCATACTGATTTGTACAAGGCTTTCGCCAAGATAAGCAAAACGAAGACATAGCTTTACAGTAAACTAAATGGCCTTTATACACCTCACCTCATCCTCTCCTCCTACATTCTCACCTTGTGGACTACCAGCTTTCTCCTTTGAGCTGGGCCTGCCTTGTGCCATTTAGGAGGAGATAAACTAAACCCAAAACCCCCTCTTCCATGCTGTACCTGTCCCATGATATCCCTAATTTGAAGGGCAGCCTTTGCCTCTAACAGCCTTACAGTTTTCTTTGCTGACCACCTTCTACCAGTTTTTAACACGGGGGCTGCCTCCCTGCCATTTCCAGTCTGATCTTGGTGCACTTAAACTCCTTGGTTAAAGCAGAGACTGGTAGCTGCAATATTCCTTTACTATAAAGTCCCACTCTGCTGAGGTGGCGTGGAACTCCCAACCATTTCCTGTATGAACTTGTTTTGAACTCCCAACCAAGAACTTTTTATGAACTCCCAACCATTTTCATGTATGAACTTAACTACAATTAACTACTTAATTAACGCTTCCAGCTTATTCCAATGTTGTCAGAGAAACCTTGTACACAGTCAGTGGCCACAGAAGCCTCGGTTTAAGTTTGCCTGGTAGAGCACAGCTGTTTATGCTCTTCCACTGCTTGTCGTCTAACTTCTCTCACTCGAACTGTGTCCTTTAGATCCCCATCGTACCATCTCCCAAGACTCTTCACTGGCTTCTCAGACACTGTTGGCATTGCCTCACCACTAATGAAGAATATTTAACAAGCTAAAACAAAACCATGCCTTTTATTTTCCTCTATAGACTAGTATTTTAATTAAACCAGAATGCCAAGAAAGAACAGTACAAATTTGCTATAAATGTGAGCGGCTTAGAGATGAGTCGGCATGAAGTGGAAGTTGCCATTGTATTTTCTCCTCTATTGTGAGGAAATGGTGAAATGGTTGGAATGATGGATGGTGGTGGTTATGCTATTGCTGTGATGTCATGTGAGTGACAGGATGTCCCGCCCTCCCACCAGTAAACGCGTCATAAGAGAAGGTAAGAAAATGTTGCTGGAAGAGGGAGGGGAAGTTGTTTTGATTACAGATTACAAGGGTACATTGTAAAAAAAATGTTTTACATGGAAAAGTCATTCATAATAATTGCGCCAATATTCCATAAAAATAAGAGTTTTCAATTTTGATTTCAGAGTGTAATTTTTTCTGTTAAGTTTAAGTAAAAACAAAAACTGTAGGTTGATTCCCCTGAAAAATGGAATCACTGTAAATCTGTGGTGCTATCAAAACGTTACTCTCTGTTTTTAAACATCCCGACCATTGCTCAACCAATGTTGTGAGTTTGGGGTGGGTTTATATCTATGGCTGACCAGTGACAGACAGGAGGAGTTTAGTTTGGATACAATCATTATTTTTGCAGTTCTATATGGTAATGTTAGCAGAAATCCTTAGCCTTGCTGGACATGTGACACAGTGATGTAGGTAATCTTTAACTCCGCTCTCCTGATTCTTAACCATACACACCCTGCAAGATGAAGTGGCCATTATCAATCCACGACATTCCTGTGTCCGCATTCAGTAATCACTAAGCTAACAGTCTTGAGTGACAGAGACAGAAGCAGTGAGACATGGAGGAGGTAGGAAAACACCAAACCATCAGTCAGTTTCAGTGTCAAAGTCAAGTGCTGTCAAAAGAAACATTTTAGCACGAGTGAAATGTGTGACATGGTCCTGAAAATGACTGTGATCAACCTTCCGAGTCGACATGCCTCTGGAGAGGAGAGGAATTTCAAAGCCTGGGTTAATTTTACAGGAGATTCGTGTTGCCGCTGACTCACCTGTCAGCTCGACTGTGATGACAGGGCAGGTCAGGAAAGGGGAGGGAGGCAGTGAAGGAAAAGGAGCCAGAAACTGATAAAATATGTGCTATAGTGCAGAGTCTCTATTGCCTCACAGTAAGCTCTGTTGGGCAATGATCCAAAACAAAGGATTAACAAAGAGATTCATTCATCCGCTCAAAATTATTCACTTCCAGATGAGACATGGGAGACATTTTTTAGCATGAATCCTTACACATGGAAGTACTGCATTCAATTCAATCCAATAAATCGTATCCAGTAAACAAAGAATCATAAGTTCATCCAAGCATTAAACTGTTGCAGAAAGAGCTGACAGTGTGTCATATAGTAAATGATATGATTTACGCTCTCTATGCGTGTACATGTCTAGTGGAGTCTTATTGTGTTAGTGTTTGATTACTTTTCATTGTGAGTTACTGATTTGGTTCTTAGGGTGTGTTACATGTGCACACTCAATACAAAGTGTTTCATAATCTTTGAAATATGTAAATCAATAAACACAAACTTGAAGTGCTTATGACTTTTAAGTGATATTCCAGCCAAAATAAATAAATAAATAACACTCTGTCAGAATTTACTTCTATTTCTTCTTCAGGTTAGGAACAACAC
Organism: Pimephales promelas; assembly: GCF_988280905.1. Lineage (NCBI taxonomy): Eukaryota > Metazoa > Chordata > Actinopteri > Cypriniformes > Leuciscidae > Pimephales > Pimephales promelas. Next base: position 26,425,622 of record NC_142771.1, read on the forward strand.
GAGGGTGAGTAAATGATGACAGAATTTTTATTTTTGGGTGAACTATCATTGTTCTTGGAGTGGGGGCCAAAGTTGTACCAGAGGGATATTCTCTGAATGAGATCACATATAGTGTGTGCTGCCAGAGAAAGAAGGAGAAAAAGGACTGACTGATTACATGATCCAACATGTGTGTGCTAGGAGTTGGGTGTGCTGTGACAATGACTTTGGCAGGCCCAAGGAAACACTACATTCCTGCCAAATCATTGTGTACACAGAGAGTTCGGCTTATGAGTTTGTCAAGATTATAGGGAAGAAACATGCGGCTGTGCTCAATGGAAGAGCTCTATGTAGCGCCGCAGGCTCCGTTACACAACGAAGGGGAAATAGTGAAGTTAAAACTCTGGGAACAAGCAATGAATGTTTCCACTGGCACTGTAATACACAGAATCTAGCATGTTCAGTAAATATGGTCACACAAATGAGTCGATGTGATGTGAGACGATTTTAAAATCTTAACCGATTTTAAAACTGTGAGAGTCCACAGACATAAGGGCAGTTTCAACCAATTTTTAGCATTATAATCCTCCAAATGCACATACTAGAAGATTTATCCGAACTGTGAGACCACACCTGTCGATCGTAGTAACATTTTCACAGTGAGACTATCTCATGGAGACTTGCGAGATCAAACGTGACTTGAGAAAAAAACAAATGGAGGACGATCGACATCGTCCGCTGGTTCTCATGGAGTGAGTTTTCTTTTGAAAAACAAAGGAGAAAAAAAATGAATATGGGTGATCTTCTTTGTCAATACTCCACTTTTGTGGGAATTTTTTTGGCTGCCAATTTTTTATCTATAGAAGCAGGCAACATACGGTCATTGAAGCTTGCACTTTCTCATTGGATCAAGAGTCCTAAAAATCGAACGTTTGATATTTACGATTTGGGATTGTTCTCTGGGAACAGTAAAAGATAATTGAGGGCTAACGGGCCACAAATTTGGGCTTAAAATCTTCAAATGTGTGGCCAGGGTTTGATCGGGCCTTGTCAGGGCTCTGTTGGAGCCAACAGCCAGTGTTTTTTGGTCTGTCGAATACCTTGGGCCAAAGCGAGCCAACTGGGGCTTGAGGAGTAGTTGCGAACAAAGGCAGAGTTTATCAGGAGATGGCAGTGCCATGGTTTATTTAATATAAAGACTTTTAAAATCATTTCAGCTCAAAACTCACTTTTAGCCAACAGCCAGTGTTTGTGATAACTTCTGTTTGTGATTTGATGTGGATTCTGATCATCCTATAAAGCAGAAATCTTTATGCACACAATATGCACACTAATTATTAAATCAGACAAATCACATTTGTGTATTAGTTTTTTTGTCTGTCATTACGACTCATCTCTTTATACCGGACTTTCTGATACCCATAGCTCTGCATAGCCTATGTCATAAAATAAAGTAAGTTTTTCAGGAGCTTCCTCTGTTTCTTTGACTGAAAATCTAACTGTAATGGGACTGTCACTGAAGAGAGTGCTAAAGCTCCTCATGTCATATTTTTGGTGTAAAATTCTTTCTAATTGTGTTTACAATAAGAATGTAGGCCTACGTCTCCTCTCTCTTTTGTAAAATAACGGCAAATATCACTTTATTTCTGTGTGACTAATGTGCAATCTTGGCACAAATTAATTCATTATGATCAGTGTATCGCTTATTTAAGTAAACACCAAAAATGCCAACAAACGGCCACTTTTATCGTGTTCGTTTTGCTATGGTTTGCCTTTTAGCCCAGCCCGGCCCATTGAAAGTCCTGGCTCGCATTGACCTGACAGTGGAAATGGAGCTAAAGTGTTATTTTAAATTATAACTCGCATTATAAATACATCATTTATGTTTAAGAAAAATAGGCTATATTTTCACTTGCCAAACAGAAGTCATGCACTCTAAAAAATGCTGGGTTGTTTTAACCCAATTTTGGGTCAAATATGGACAAACCCGAAATGTTGGGTTAAAAATGTAATGTAAAAATTTAACCCAACGGCTGGGTTAGTCCATATTTGACCCAAAGTTGGGTTAAAACAACCCAGCATTTTTTAGAGTGTGGTCTTTCAAGGTGGTAACCATACCAACAGCATGCATGCGTTTAATTGCAATCAGTGCGGTACCTACATAGGCCTAAACACTGACAAATAATTATTTAGGCCCATAAGTTTATTATAAATTTGCATGTCACAAATGTATCACACACATTTAATAATTATAATAATTACATTTAGCTAACTGCGGTAGCTTTGGCTAACTTTGTCTATTTCAATTTCACATAGGCTAATGCAAAACGTAGCTACGACATTCTCAAGGAAAGAACCATCTAATAAATAATTGTGCAAGACCCCAACGTTTGTCATAAAGTAGCCTGTAGGCTCTGGACATCTGAAAAGGTATAAATTCAGTAGCATAATAAAAATCTAACCAACCCTGACGAAAGATGCACAACACGTGAGATAACTAACTTTCAATTTAATATTTTTTTTCAGTCAATCAGTTAATTGCCTTTAGCCTACGTATTATTCTACTATGCCATTTTAAATTTGTTTATAATATCATGACATACGTTTTAAGATGTTACGATGAATTCTAATAATTTGCATATGTTGTGTAAGTAAATCGATTGTTTAAAATAGAAAAAAAAGAGGATATCACAGCACAAATGAACTTTTCAGGTTTGGTTTCACTTTTAGCCACAGTGGTCTCTAGATTAACAGCTCATGATCACAGCGGTTGTCAGTTGACACGAAACTGGTGGTGCCGTAAGCCTAGGCTACTTACCAGAATATGTTTTCTTCATGTTCATCGGGTCCCTTTTGTCCTGAGAATTTGAACTTTAGTCAGGTCCTTATTTGAGATTGCAACATCTGAAATATGTTCGATCGTTGGGAAGAATTTTTCTCTGGCACTCCGAAAAGCACATGAATCACGATCAAAATGTGTGTAGGCTATTTAATTCGTCCTTACACTAAACCAACTAAATCGGTTAGAACTAAACTTCTGCAGCTTTACCTGTCCACACACACGCGCGCGCACACACCTGTGGATAACTCCGCCTTAGGGAGAGAGATAGGACACCTGATGGGTTGACGCTGGAATTGTGTGTTGTTAGGCTTCTTGACAAATAACATGATGTTTTTTTTTTATTTTTTTTTTTTTAATAACAAGATGTCTTATTTAAAAACAGGGTTTTAGGATAAAAATGAGTATGTCTATAAAAGGAAAATGTAGGCTATGGTTTAGGTTATGGTTAAACAGATTAAAAGGTTATGGCAGATAGCTACTGCGGTCAAGCCAGCCGTGGTTCGAAAATACACGGTCAAGCCAGCCGCTAAAAAAACTAAGTGTGTGCGCCTATTACCATGAATACGGTAATTTCAGTTACAACAGAAAAAGAACGCGCTTCAAGGCGCTTGAGTTGCCCAGATCGTTTCCGTCCGTCTGTATCTATCTATCTATCTATCTATCTATCTATCTATCTATCTATCTATCTATCTATCTATCTATCTATCTATCTATCTATCTATCTATCTATCTATCTATCTATCTATCTATCTATCTATCTATCTATCTATCTATCTATCTATGTCTATCTATCTATCATTTCTTTCTTTCTTTCCATCTATTTTTCTTTCTTTCTTTCTTTCTATTTTTCTTTCTTTCATTCTTTCTTTCTATTTTTCTTTCTTTCATTCTTTCTTTCTTTCTTTCTTTCTTTCATTCGTTCTATCTTTCTATTTTTCTTTCTTTCTTTCTTTCTATTTTCTTTCTTTCTATCTTTCTTTCTATCTTTCTATTTTTCTTTCTTTCTATCTTTCTATTTTTCTTTCTTTCTTTCTTTCTTTCTTTCTTTCTTTCTTTCTTTGTTTGTAATCTATCTATCTATCTATCTATCTATTTATCTAGCTGTTTTTTCTTTCTGTATTTCTTTCTTTCTTTCTATGTTTCTTTCTTTCTTTCTATTTTTCTTTCTTTCATTCTTTCTATCTTTCTATTTTCTTTCTTTCATTCTTTCTTTCTTTGTAATCTATCTATCTATCATCTATCTATCTATCTATCTATCTATCTATCTATCTATCTATCTATCTATCTATCTATCTATCTATCTATCTATCTATCTATCTATCTATCTATCTATCTATCTACTCATTTCGTCTTTGACATTTGTAATTCTTTGACATATGTTTTGGTTTTTTTCTTTACAGGTAACACCTCAAGACATTTTTTATGTACAGGTTTACAGCATAATTATTTGTAAAAAGAGATCAAATAAAGTATACACTCTTTTAAATGCCTCTTTTTTCATGTTTTTTTAGTATTAAAAAGACAGTTTCTCTTGAATTAAATGTCCCATGTCCTAATGTCCCAATGCCTCTCTTCTACTTTAGACACCTATAAAAACCTATAAGTAGAAAAAAACAATGGTCATGTCATGTACGGGACGTCCCATAGACTGTGCACACCAATTATCTAACCATTTTACTGCAGCGTTTTGGAGATATAGGCCTCTATTCTTCTTTAGACACAAATAAAAACCTCATTTCTAATAAGTAGAAAAAACCAATGGTCAGGTCATGTACGGGACGTCCCATAGAGTGTGCTCACCAAATATCTAACCATTTTACTGCAGCGCTTTTAGAGATATAGGCCTCTATTCTACTTTAGACACAAACAAAAACCTCATTTCTAATAAGTACAAAAAAACAATGGTCAGGTCATGTACGGGACGTCCCATAGAGTGTGCACACCAATTATCTAACCATTTTACTGCAGCGTTTTGGAGATATAGGCCTCTCTTCTACTTTGGACACCTATAAAAAATATTTTTTAATAAGTATAAAAAAAAACAATGGTCAGGTCATGTACGGGACATCCCATAGAGTGTGCTCACCAATTATCTAACCATTTTACTGCAGCGTTTTGGAGATATAGGCCTCTCTTCTACTTTAGACACAAATAAAAACCTCATTTCTAATAAGTACAAAAAAACAATGGTCAGGTCATGTACGGGACGTCCCGTAGAGTGTGCACACCAATTATCTAACCATTTTACTGCAGCGTTTTGGAGATATAGGCCTCTCTTCTACTTTAGACACAAATAAAAACCTCATTTCTAATAAGTACAAAAAAACAATGGTCAGGTCATGTACGGGACGTCCCGTAGAGTGTGCACACCAATTATCTAACCATTTTACTGCAGCGTTTTGGAGATATAGGCCTCTTTTCTACTTTAGACACAAATAAAAAAACCTCATTTCAAATAAGTAGAAAAAACCAATGGCCAGGTCATGTACGAGACGTCCCATACAGTGTGCACACCAATTATCTAACCATTTTACTGCAGCGTTTTGGAGATATAGGCCTCTCTTCTACTTTAGACACAAATAAAAACCTATTTTCTAATAAGTAGAAAACAACAATGGTCAAGTTATGTACGGGACGTCCCATAGAGTGTGCTCACCAAATATCTTACCGTTTTACTGCAGCGTTTTGGAGATATAGGCAACTATTCAACTATAAACAACAATAAAAACCTCATTTCTAATAAGTAGGAAAAAACAATGGTCATTTCATGTACGGGACGTCCCATAGAGTGTGCTCACCAATTATCTAGCAATTTTACTGCAGCGTTTTGGAGATATAGGCCTCTTTTCTACTTTAGACACCTATAAAAACCTCATTTCAAATTAGTAGAAAAAAACAATGGCCAGGTCATGTACGGGACGTCCCGTAGAGTGTGCACACCAATTATCTAACCATTTTGCTGCAGCGTTTTGGAGATATAGGCCTCTCTTCTACTTTAGACACAAATAAAAACCTCATTTCTAATAAGTAGAAAAAAACAATGGTCAGGTCATGTACGGGACGTCCCGTAGAGTGTGCACACCAATTATCTAACCATTTTACTGCAGCGTTTTGGAGATATAGGCCTCTTTTCTACTTTAGACACAAATAAAAACCTCATTTCGAATTAGTATAAAAAACCAATGGCCAGGTCATGTACGGGACGTCCCGTAGAGTGTGCACACCAATTATCTAACCATTTTACTGCAGCGTTTTGGAGATATAGGCCTCTCTTCTACTTTAGACACAAATAAAAACCTATTTTCTAATAAGTAGAAAAAAACAATGGTCAGGTCATGTACGGGACGTCCCATAGAGTGTGCACACCAATTATCTAACAATTTTACTGCAGCGTTTTGGAGATATAGGCCTCTTTTCTACTTAAGACACAAATAAAAACCTCATTTCAAATAAGTAGAAAAAACCAATGGCCAGGTCATGTACGAGACGTCCCATACAGTGTGCACACCAATTATCTAACCATTTTACTGCAGCGTTTTGGAGATATAGGCCTCTCTTCTACTTTAGACACAAATAAAAACCTATTTTCTAATAAGTAGAAAACAACAATGGTCAAGTTATGTACGGGACGTCCCATAGAGTGTGCACACCAATTATCTAACCGTTTTACTGCAGCGTTTTGGAGATATAGGCCTCTTTTCTACTTTAGACACAAATAAAAACCTCATTTCAAATAAGTAGAAAAAACCAATGGCCAGGTCATGTACGGGACGTCCCATAGAGTGTGCACACCAATTATCTAACCATTTTACTGCAGCGTTTTGGAGATATAGGCCTCTTTTCTACTTTAGACACAAATAAAAACCTCATTTCAAATAAGTAGAAAAAACCAATGGCCAGGTCATGTACGGGACGTCCCGTAGAGTGTGCACACCAATTATCTAACCATTTTACTGCAGCGTTTTGGAGATATAGGCCTCTCTTCTACTTTAGACACAAATAAAAACCTCATTTCTAATAAGTAGAAAAAAACAATGGTCAGGTCATGTACGGGACGTCCCGTAGAGTGTGCACACCAATTATCTAACCATTTTACTGCAGCGTTTTGGAGATATAGGCCTCTTTTCTACTTTAGACACAAATAAAAACCTCATTTCGAATTAGTATAAAAAACCAATGGCCAGGTCATGTACGGGACGTCCCGTAGAGTGTGCACACCAATTATCTAACCATTTTACTGCAGCGTTTTGGAGATATAGGCCTCTCTTCTACTTTAGACACAAATAAAAACCTATTTTCTAATAAGTAGAAAAAAACAATGGTCAGGTCATGTACGGGACGTCCCATAGAGTGTGCACACCAATTATCTAACAATTTTACTGCAGCGTTTTGGAGATATAGGCCTCTTTTCTACTTTAGACACAAATAAAAACCTCATTTCAAATAAGTAGAAAAAACCAATGGCCAGGTCATGTACGAGACGTCCCGTAGAGTGTGCACACCAATTATCTAACCATTTTACTGCAGCGTTTTGGAGATATAGGCCTCTCTTCTACTTTAGACACAAATAAAAACCTCATTTCTAATAAGTACAAAAAAACAATGGTCAGGTCATGTACGGGACGTCCCGTAGAGTGTGCACACCAATTATCTAGCCATTTTACTGCAGCGTTTTGGAGATATAAGCCTCTCTTCTACTTTAGACACCTATAAAAACCTATTTTCTAATTAGTAGAAAAAACCAATGGCCAGGTCATGTACGGGACGTCCCGTAGAGTGTGCACACCAATTATCTAGCCATTTTACTGCAGCGTTTTGGAGATATAAGCCTCTCTTCTACTTTAGACACCTATAAAAACCTATTTTCTAATTAGTAGAAAAAACCAATGGTCAGGTCATGTACGGGACGTCCCATAGAGTGTGCACACCAATTATCTAACAATTTTACTGCAGCGTTTTGGAGATATAGGCCTCTTTTCTACTTAAGACACAAATAAAAACCTCATTTCAAATAAGTAGAAAAAACCAATGGCCAGGTCATGTACGAGACGTCCCATACAGTGTGCACACCAATTATCTAACCATTTTACTGCAGCGTTTTGGAGATATAGGCCTCTCTTCTACTTTAGACACAAATAAAAACCTATTTTCTAATAAGTAGAAAACAACAATGGTCAAGTTATGTACGGGACGTCCCATAGAGTGTGCACACCAATTATCTAACCGTTTTACTGCAGCGTTTTGGAGATATAGGCCTCTTTTCTACTTTAGACACAAATAAAAACCTCATTTCAAATAAGTAGAAAAAACCAATGGCCAGGTCATGTACGGGACGTCCCATAGAGTGTGCACACCAATTATCTAACCATTTTACTGCAGCGTTTTGGAGATATAGGCCTCTTTTCTACTTTAGACACAAATAAAAACCTCATTTCAAATAAGTAGAAAAAACCAATGGCCAGGTCATGTACGGGACGTCCCGTAGAGTGTGCACACCAATTATCTAACCATTTTACTGCAGCGTTTTGGAGATATAGGCCTCTCTTCTACTTTAGACACAAATAAAAACCTCATTTCTAATAAGTAGAAAAAAACAATGGTCAGGTCATGTACGGGACGTCCCGTAGAGTGTGCACACCAATTATCTAACCATTTTACTGCAGCGTTTTGGAGATATAGGCCTCTTTTCTACTTTAGACACAAATAAAAACCTCATTTCGAATTAGTATAAAAAACCAATGGCCAGGTCATGTACGGGACGTCCCGTAGAGTGTGCACACCAATTATCTAACCATTTTACTGCAGCGTTTTGGAGATATAGGCCTCTCTTCTACTTTAGACACAAATAAAAACCTATTTTCTAATAAGTAGAAAAAAACAATGGTCAGGTCATGTACGGGACGTCCCATAGAGTGTGCACACCAATTATCTAACAATTTTACTGCAGCGTTTTGGAGATATAGGCCTCTTTTCTACTTTAGACACAAATAAAAACCTCATTTCAAATAAGTAGAAAAAACCAATGGCCAGGTCATGTACGAGACGTCCCGTAGAGTGTGCACACCAATTATCTAACCATTTTACTGCAGCGTTTTGGAGATATAGGCCTCTCTTCTACTTTAGACACAAATAAAAACCTCATTTCTAATAAGTACAAAAAAACAATGGTCAGGTCATGTACGGGACGTCCCGTAGAGTGTGCACACCAATTATCTAGCCATTTTACTGCAGCGTTTTGGAGATATAAGCCTCTCTTCTACTTTAGACACCTATAAAAACCTATTTTCTAATTAGTAGAAAAAACCAATGGCCAGGTCATGTACGGGACGTCCCGTAGAGTGTGCACACCAATTATCTAGCCATTTTACTGCAGCGTTTTGGAGATATAAGCCTCTCTTCTACTTTAGACACCTATAAAAACCTATTTTCTAATTAGTAGAAAAAACCAATGGTCAGGTCATGTACGGGACGTCCCATAGAGTGTGCTCACCAATTATCTAGCCATTTTACTGCAGCGTTTTGAAGATATAGGCCTCTCTTCTACTTTAGACACCTATAAAAACCTATTTTCTAATAAGTACAAAAAAACAATGGTCAGGTCATGTACGGGACGTCCCGTAGAGTGTGCACACCAATTATCTAGCCATTTTACTGCAGCGTTTTGGAGATATAAGCCTCTCTTCTACTTTAGACACCTATAAAAACCTATTTTCTAATTAGTAGAAAAAACCAATGGTCAGGTCATGTACGGGACGTCCCATAGAGTGTGCTCACCAATTATCTAGCCATTTTACTGCAGCGTTTTGAAGATATAGGCCTCTCTTCTACTTTAGACACCTATAAAAACCTATTTTCTAATAAGTAGAAAAAAACAATGGTCAGTTCTTGTAAGGGACGTCCCATACAGTATACACACCCCATATCAAAATATTTTACTGTAGCATTTTGGAGACAGGTCACATTATTCGACTTCAGAGGCCCATTAATTACTCGTTAATAATAAGTAGAAAAAACTAATGGTGGATTCTTGTACATGACGTCCCATACAGTACACACACCTCATATCAAACCACTTTACTGTAGCATTTTGGAGAAATGCCATATTATTCAACTTCAGAGGCCTATAAATTCCTCATTTCTAATAAGTAGAAAAAACTAATGGTCGATTCTTGTATGGGACGTCCCATACAGTACACACACCTCATATCAAACCACTTTACTGTAGCATTTTGGAGAAATGCCATATTATTCAACTTCAGAGGCCTATAAATTCCTCATTTCTAATAAGTAGAAAAAACTAATGGTCGATTCTTGTATGGGACGTCCCATACAGTACACACACCTCATATCAAAACATTTTACTGTAGCATTTTGGAGAAATGTCACATTAGTTGACTTCAGAGGCCCATAAAGACCTCATTTCTAATAAGTAGAAAAATCTAATGTTCATTTCTTGTAAGGGACGTCCCCTACTGTATACACACCTCATATCAAAACATTTTACTGTATCAATTTGGAGAAATGCCACATTATTTGTATTCAGAGGCCCATAAAGACCTCATTTCTAATAGGTAGAAAAAACTAATGGTCTTGTACGGGACATCCCATACAGTGTAGACAACTCATATCAAACCAGTTTACTGTAGCATTTTGGAGAAATGTCACATTATTCCACTTTTGGGGCACATAAAGACCTCGTTTGTAATAAGTAGGAAAAAAATGCATTTTGTAATATGTCACTTACATTTACTTCAGATGTGTAAAAAGACCTCCTCAGCACTAAATTGTACAGTACTAAAACTATTATTTATACGTCATTTATCTCACATTGATAGTTTAAAGTTTTAAACTTTCTTTGTAATTTACATTTATTTACTTAGATACTTTTGGATAAAAAAAAAACACAGATGCAATTTGTTTATTCAAGCCATTTGTTTTATGAAGAACATCAACGTTTAGAAACATGTCACAAAAAACCACACACGCGAACATAAATAAAAAAAAGTTTGCATTAAACCCTGTTATTAACATTTATATAAAATAAAAGCTTAACTTTACATGGCTACTTTAAATAGACCATTTTAAATGGTAGTGAAACAATAAAAATGTTTATAATCAAGAAATGAAAACCTAAACTGAAACCACAATATATTTCACACACTTGTTGCGAGGGCACTATCAAGAAAAAATAAACATACTTTCCATAAAGTAATTTAACTTCCTAAATTGTATTTAGGAAAAAAAAAAAATATATATATATATATATATATATATATATATATATATATATATTTAGATTTAGCCAGTACAATTGCGGCATTTCCAATCATCATCCCCAGTAATGGCATTTTGGGGTATCTTCACACAGTTAGGATGATACCACCCCTTGCACGAAGAACATTCAACCATTACTTCCCTGCAGTGTGCAGTCCTGCATATGCAGTACACATCCACATGTGTTTGTCCAGAATTTTCAACGCTAACCCTTGGCTCTGTTTTAAAATGTATTTTACCTTTCCTGAAGGAAGTTAGAAGTTCTGTCCTCAACCGGCCCTCACGGAACTTGCAGTTTTCTGGCCTAAGGTTGCTGCATAATGCAAATGCAAATGCAATTGCAAACAAACCACAGTTGCTAGAATTTGACTGATGTTGGACAGCAGGATGAATAATTGTAAATTGGTCATCCATTGGCCTAAGTAACCATGACAAAATTTGTTTGTCTTTGTTGTTCAGCATTGTCGAAAGACTGTCGTAAATGCAAACCTGATTGTCACTGCAAAACAGGTTGCTAGCAGTTACCCAGTGGTTGCCACCAGTGTGTAAAATTTGTACAAATGGGCTGCTTGGAGTACCCACAATCCCTCCATCATGTAAAACACTAAATAAAACACTTGACTGAAACCCATGAATGTGAGGGTACTCGCTTGCAAGCAAGTATGATGCAAAATCTATTTCATCACAACTAAGCCAGTGCTGCGGATGGAGAACAGCAGTCATTTTGCTACGTTTTGGGACCTGAGGAGGCCTTTGTAGTCTTACTGCTGATTTTTTTTGGGAGGGGTCTGCTCCTTGCCAGCATGGTCCATAGTTCTTATTTACAGACCTTGTTGTACTCCCAGGTTTGATAGGGATGTCTGTGTTCCTTAAAGGTTTCTGTGGAACATATATATTTTAAAAAAAATGTGTGATAGATTGATTAGATTAATTCTTATCAAAGTAGTATTACCTTATCTGACTTGGGTCCAGGTGAGCTGGTGCCCGTCACAGTCTTTGGTCCTTTTAAAGCCGTTTTGCCTTCTTTGACTGCAGCCTAAACGTTCACATCACATAAAGGAAGATACAACTCAGTGGATGCACTGGGAAAACACATTAAGCAATGTCTTTCAGAATAAATTTAAAGTTGTACCTTGTCTGACTTGGGTCCAGGCGATCTGGTGTCCGTCGCTGTCTTTTGTCTTTTTAGAGCCGTTTTGCCTCCTTTGACTGCAGTCTAACCATTCACATCACATACAGAAATATACAGCTCACTGGATGCACTGGGCAAACTCTTTAAGCAATGTCTTTCAAAATAACATTAAAGTCGTACCTTTTCTGATTTGGGTCCAGACGAGCTGGTGTCCGTCACAGTCTTTGGTTCTTTTAGAGCCGTTTTGCCTCCTTTGACTGCAGTCTAACCATTCACATAACATAAAAGAAGATACAGCTCACTGGATGCACTGTGCAAACTCTTTAAGAAATGTCTTTCAGAATAACTTTAAAGTCGTACCTTATCTGGCTTGGGTCCAGGCGAGCTGGTGTCCGTCACAGTCTTTGGTCCTTTTAGAGCCGTTTTGCCTCCTTTGACTGGAGTCTAACCATTCACATCACATACATGAAGATTAGGGCTCACTGGATGCACTGTAAAACTCTTTAAGAAATGTCTTTCAGAATAACTTTACAGTCGGACCTTATCTGGCTTAGGTCCAGGCGAGCTGGTGTCCGTCACAGTCTTTGGTTCTTTTAGAGCCGTTTTGCCTCCTTTGACTGGAGTCTAACCATTCACATCACATACAGAAAAATACAGCTCACTGGATGCACTGGGCAAACTCTTTAAGCAATGTCTTTCAAAATAACATTAAAGTCGTACCTTTTCTGACTTGGGTCCAGGCGAGCTGGTGTCCGTCACAGTCTTTGGTCCTTTTAGAGCCGTTTTGCCTCCTTTGACTGCAGTCTAACCATTCACATCACATACATGAAGATTAAGGCTCACTGGATGCACTGTAAAACTCTTTAAGAAATGTCTTTCAGAATAACTTTACAGTCGTACCTTATCTGGCTTGGGTCCAGGCGAGCTGGTGCCCGTCACAGTCTTTGGTCCTTTTAGAGCCGTTTTGCCTCCTTTGACTGGAGTCTAACCATTCACATCACATACATGAAGATTAAGGCTCACTGGATGCACTGTAAAACTCTTTAAGAAATGTCTTTCAGAATAACTTTACAGTCGTACCTTATCTGGCTTAGGTCCAGGCGAGCTGGTGTCCGTCACAGTCTTTGGTCCCTTTAGAGCCGTTTTGCCTCCTTTGACTGCAGTCTAACCATTCACATCACATAAAGGAAGATACAGCTCACAGGATGCACTGTGCAAACTCTTTAAGCAATGTCTTTCAAAATAACATTAAAGTCGTACCTTTTCTGACTTGGGTCCAGGCGAGCTGGTGTCCGTCACAGTCGTTGGTCCTTTTAGAGCCGTTTTGCCTCCTTTGACTGGAGTCTAACCATTCACATCACATACAGGAAGATACAGCTCACTGGATGCACTGGGCAAACTCTTTAAGAAATGTCTTTCAAAATAACATTAAAGTCGTACCTTTTCTGACTTGGGTCCAGGCGAGCTGGTGTCCGTCACAGTCTTTGGTCCTTTTAGAGCCGTTTTGCCTCCTTTGACTGGAGTCTAACCATTCACATCACATAAAGGAAGATACAGCTCACTGGATGCACTGTAAAACTCTTTAAGCAATGTCTTTCAAAATAACATTAAAGTCGTACCTTTTCTGACTTGGGTCCAGGCGAGCTGGTGTCCGTCACAGTCTTTGGTCCTTTTAGAGCCGTTTTGCCTCCTTTGACTGGAGTCTAACCATTCACATCACATACAGAAAAATACAGCTCACTGGATGCACTGGGCAAACTCTTTAAGCAATGTCTTTCAAAATAACATTAAAGTCGTACCTTTTCTGACTTGGGTCCAGGCGAGCTGGTGTCCGTCACAGTCTTTGGTCCTTTTAGAGCCGTTTTGCCTCCTTTGACTGCAGTTTAACCATTCACATCACATACATGAAGATTAAGGCTCACTGGATGCACTGTAAAACTCTTTAAGAAATGTCTTTCAGAATAACTTTAAAGTCGTACCTTATCTGGCTTGGGTCCAGGCGAGCTGGTGTCCGTCACAGTCTTTGGTTCTTTTAGAGCCGTTTTGCCTCCTTTGACTGGAGTCTAACCATTCACATCACATACAGGAAAATACAGCTCACTGGATGCACTGTGCAAACTCTTTAAGTAATGTCTTTCAAAATAACATTAAAGTCGTACCTTTTCTGACTTGGGTCCAGGCGAGCTGGTGTCCGTCACAGTCTTTGGTCCTTTTAGAGCCGTTTTGCCTCCTTTGACTGGAGTCTAACCATTCACATCACATACAGGAAAATACAGCTCACTGGATGCACTGTGCAAACTCTTTAAGAAATGTCTTTCAGAATAACTTTACAGTCGTACCTTATCTGGCTTAGGTCCAGGCGAGCTGGTGTCCGTCACAGTCTTTGGTCCCTTTAGAGCCGTTTTGCCTCCTTTGACTGCAGTCTAACCATTCACATCACATAAAGGAAGATACAGCTCACTGGATGCACTGTAAAACTCTTTAAGCAATGTCTTTCAAAATAACATTAAAGTCGTACCTTTTCTGACTTGGGTCCAGGCGAGCTGGTGTCCGTCACAGTCTTTGGTCCTTTTAGAGCCGTTTTGCCTCCTTTGACTGCAGTCTAACCATTCACATCACATACATGAAGATTAAGGCTCACTGGATGCACTGTAAAACTCTTTAAGAAATGTCTTTCAGAATAACTTTAAAGTCGTACCTTATCTGGCTTGGGTCCAGGCGAGCTGGTGTCCGTCACAGTCTTTGGTTCTTTTAGAGCCGTTTTGCCTCCTTTGACTCCAGTCTAACCATTCACATCACATAAAGAAAGATACAGCTCACAAATCACATACAATAAAATTATATTTGTGGCATCAGAAATTATTCATTTATTATTTAATTTACATCGAAATTACTCTTTAACATTTAATACATTTTAAATGTTCGAAAGTATACTATAAATAGTAGTCATGTTTTTAAGTAAAACCATAACGAACAATGAAGGGTGACAAGTTTGATTGTATTTGATAATGTAATACCACTTTTCTTTTCTGGAATGGGAAACCTTTCTTTATTGGCGACACGTAGATGCCTTTCTTGGAGGGCTTCCTTTCTCTCCAGCGTTCAACATTTACCCTGAACGTCTTTAATAAAGCAGATTCATTGGAATAATTACTTTATAAATAAGTACAGGTAAGTACTTATACTGAAGGTAAACATTTAAATAAACGTACTTTTCTCTTGCGTGTAGAGTCAGAGAATTCCATTAAGAGAGCATTATGGGATTGTTGATAAATCTGCACAAAGTCATCAAGCCTTGTGAGACGACGTCTCTGGAATCTAATTTTTTTCAGATCCCATTGGCTTTTCTCCATTATACCCTGTGTCTTGTTGTCCTCAGTGTAGTTCTACATTATTGGTTAAAATAATTACTGAGAGTTAAAGACTACACATATTGGGCATGTAATTTTGTTTAAGACATTATCATACATGTACCTGTGTGCCTGACTGACTACAGCGCTTAAAAATCTTGGAGAAATGTTTGTAAGCTGGTCCTTTTCCATGACGGCCAAGATCACCTATATTAATGTAACAAATTTAGACCTTTAAATGCAATGTCAAATGTTTCCCATTGTTCAAATCCCACAACCTCTCCCCAAGCTATCCTAAAAAATTATGTTGTCACTTACCCAGCATGAGACCGGACCACAAAACTGCCTGAGGTAGGAAATATTTGACAAGGTTGGGCATGAATGTAGGTGAATGATACTCATTTGGCTCCCCCTTTTCATCAACAGGTGCGTTTTCCACAATTTCCTCAAAATGACTTTGAAATGTTGTGGGTCCCATGGTCATCTGCAAATAAAGTTAAATTTGGTTCCATAAAATAAGGAAAAGAGATACTGTATCAGTTCTTGATGCTATATGAAATCATGGTTGACCATTTTCGAGGCCAATATTTCATCACATAAAGCCAATGCTACATGAGTTCATGTGTCACTCAAATTTGCAACAGTTCTCTAACATAATTGCAGATTGTCACATTACGATCATACACCATGATATAAAAATGTTATAGCAACATTTAAGTGAAACAGAAACATACAGTTGTACACTGCACAAATCAGACAAACCTCAAAGTCAATTTCTGCACGCTCGCTGCCTTCATAAAACCCAATTGTTTGCAATCTGTTCTGCAGGTTTTGGAAGTGCTTTTCCACAATGTCACCACTCTGAGGACTTGAGAACAGTACTGCCATGCTTGTAATGATGTCGTCAATTTCCAACAGTGTGGCAGCACTTGTTAGGAGGCCGAACAGATGCATGGACAGCTTGTAGTGTTTGGGGCAACTGATAAACAAGATAATTTTTATTTTAACATTTATTACAGACAAAAAAACTTGAACCAAAAACCTCTCTGAAAAAGACAACAATTTACTATTATCATGCTTACATTAAATGTTAAAATTTTCTTACATTTTTTGGTTTATACTTTGTGTTTTCGTTTTGGTATAACGTAATGTAACATTACAGACCTTCTATACACAAGCAGAAATAACCGTAGCTATGATGTCGCAGAAATAACTGTAGCTATGTTTTCACATTCACAAATTTGCTAACAAATTGATTTTACAGTGTCACTGTAAAATGTTACAGTACATTATTACAGTACATTATTATTACAGCGGTTATTATAGTAATACCTATTAAAAATGCTATAATTACAACCAATTAACACTAAACCAAACCAAACACTAATCCTTTTGTAAGTACATATACTCAGTACTCACATGTATAATTAAAGTGTAACAAAGACAGCTTAAAAGAAAGTGTAACCAATTTTCTCTAACATAAAGACAATTATTGAACTCCATCCACTACTTTAAGATATTTTGAAAAATAGTTTTTGGAGTTCTATGGTTCACTTTTTAAAGAATAGTTCCAATGTAAACCATGACGACGTCCATTCAATTGTTTATTTCAAAGTTAATAAATGATTTTATGTGACTAAACATGTAAGACAACACTAAAATGTGGATATATATATATATATATATATATATATATATATATATGAACTTACTGTTTTCTGCAGAACATTTTTGCGTTCTTCATAATGTGGCTGAGGCACCGATGAAGAACTGGAATGTCCATGACTTCTTTCAAATTTCCAGTGACAATTTCGAAGTACAAGCTGAGCAAGCTCTCCAATGTGAGTTTGCAAAAGGTGTATGCAACAGCTTGCATCAAGACAAGGGACCCATCGCACATAACCATAACAGGTCTCCTCACAGATTTACTTCCAAACAACTTGTAGTAATCAGTTTGGAATGACTCCAAAAAAAACAACACCGATGCAGTGGTATGTTGGCAGGTGACATAGGTGGCAACGGGTATGGGGGAGGATCCTTTAATAGGATGCCTCACCACCAACTCGTACACATAAAAAGGTGCAGTTTTTCCTTGCGCCTTTTGTACGATGCTCCCTGTGGCATCAATATAAACAATGTCATCCCTGCACCGCCGATGGAAAAGTCTGATTGTGTTTTTTGACCACAACATCACTCCTTTTGGGTGCAAGAGCACCCTCTGAAGAACCTCGTTGTCTTCATCTGTTTTTTCCTCCACCATTTTGACAAGACTTAAGGTTTCATTCATATGCCTTCTGCGTTTATTTCTTGCCATGTAGCCAATGTTTTTGAGGACTGCAGCTGTAGGTGCCTGGTCTCTACATCCGGATTCAAACACTTGAGGTTCTATTTTGTCCAGACACTGTAAATATAAGGCCCTTGGGAGAACTGATTGAAGTTGTTGCCCAAAAATGTCTCTGCTATCAGCCCTAACATACCTTCTTTTTAATTCATCAAGACTGTGACAAACCTCCTCTCCCTGAAATGTCACCCAAGCCTTGAGGGTACTTTCATCCCTCACAGTGACCTCTACACAAACTGGGCAATCTGAGAATGTGCAGTATCCCAGGCAATTAAATAAAGGGCCTTTTCTTTTCGATAATTTGGTTTTGACAGTGTGCCTTTTAAAAGCAATGCTGCAGTATGGATGTACAGATTCAATTCCTTTTGATATGATATTTGTCCACTGCAGATCTTTAAATTGGTGTCCAACCTGTCGTTGTCTTAGGACGCTCCACTCCTTATTGTCCATAAAAAAAAAACATGGGCCTGTTGGCAGCTTATGCAGAAAAAAAAGGCTATCAGCTGTTTCAGATTCTTGGCTGGAATCCTGTCTTTCAGAGAGCTAAATGAAAGAATAAATTTGTAAAATACATTAACTGTAGTTAAGCGTAAAAACTGTTTTTCTGCTAGTCCTATCTGAAGGATCTTCATATCCATGTAGAACAGTCTAAACTTGTATTTAAAATTTTAACTTTATTTGGTAAGCTTCATTGATTCATGTTGATTTGGTTTTGTGTGTGTGTGTGTGTGTGTGTGTGTTGGGGGGAGGGGGGGGGTTGGGTTACAATTACAAAAACACTTAATACTTTCAACAAATTTATTTTTTGAGGCACAACCTAACGCATTTTGGTTTTTGCTCAATTAATTAAAAAATAATTATGTTAGATTATTATTATTTCTACACAAGTAACACATCTCTGCTACAAGTAAACACTTTAAATACTTTTCTAGGACCTATGATTTTCGTACAGTTACACTGAAAGTGACAGAATTGCAAATGTTACAAATTACCCCATATGCGGGGTTAATTGTAACAGACCAAGGGGTTGTAACATTTGTGTCTAACACATAATTCAGTACTATTTTATTTATATAGTTTATATAGATATATTATTTATAGATATCCATACATCCATCCTTCTATTATGGATCAATATCAGGGATATAGACATAAAAAAGTTTTGCAAGTATTGTAAATGCAATTGAATTTGATTTGTGTGTGGCGGCTGCATTTAATTCTATTAAAAATACAAATGATCTTAAAATCAAATTTAAAAGTGTTTATTACATATTTTTAATAAATAAATAAGTGATCAATGCATAGTTAACTAAATTTTAAACATTTTCAATTCCAACATTATTTGAATATATAAAAGTCCAACAAAGTTAAGTGTCTGAATAAATAATCAAAAATGAAAAGTGGCTCAAAACCTGAACAAAGCACCAGCTTGTTTGTAACACTGTGCTATAACTAACCCCACTGTGTATTACATATTTTAAGCCTAGCTAACAGTTGCCAGGAATTGCTGACATGTTCCAAAACGGTGCTATGTTCGAGCCAACATGACAGTGATTAAGGGAATATAAAGTTAGATTTGGAAACGTGTACACCCAACTGAGAAACCGGAAAAAAAAAAAGTATGATGAAAAAATTTACTTGCATGGTGTAAAAACAAATCTTTGTCCAGTATCTTCACGAAATATTATCAAAACTTTACACAAATTTGCGGGAGACCGTCTTCAAGCAGCAAGAGAAAAAGAGCAGAAACACAACCTGCTTGATCCTAACGGACTATGTAAAAGGTCTGTGTTACATTTAACCCTGCGTTAGGTTGTGCCCTGCGCTCCCCTACTTCTGGATTCTAAAATGATTAAATTTTAAATGATCACAGAAATTATAAAATTTTTCAAATACATGTATCAGGTGAATGCTACCTTCATATAAAAGTTGATGAGCTGCTTAAAAAAGGCTTTACCTTGGATGAAGATGACTCAACCTCCACAAGATCCTTGCCCTCATGCACAATGTCAGTGTCAAGTGGAGCATCATGACTTCCCAGAGGAGAACACTGGGATGTACAGTGGGAAAAAAAAAAGTAAACGTTGTTGTAGCACAACAGAGAGTAATCTAACAATGTAAAAGGAACTGCAATGTCCTAATAAGTTCTTTGGTCTCAGACATCAAGATGCTTCATTGCACAAAGAATTTACCTTGGATGAAGGTGACTCAACCTCCACAAGATCCTTGTCCTCATACCCAATGTCAGTGTCAAATGGAGCATCAGGACTTCCCAGAGGAGAACACTGAGATGTACAGTGGGGAAAAAACAAGTAAACATTGTTGTTGTAGCACAACAGAGAGCAATCTCACAATGTAAAAGGAATCGCAATGTCCTAATAAGTTCTTTTGTCTCAGACATCAAGATGCTTCATTGCACAAAGGCTTTACCTTGGATGAAGATGACTCAACCTCCACAAGATCCTTGTCCTCATACCCAATGTCAGTGTCAAATGGAGCATCAGGACTTCCCAGAGGAGAACACTGAGATGTACAGTGGGGAAAAAACAAGTAAACATTGTTGTTTTAGCACAATAGAGAGCAATCTCACAATGTAAAAGGAATCGCAATGTCCTAATAAGTTCTTTGGTCTCAGACATCAAGATGCTTCATTGCACAAAGAATTTACCTTGGATGAAGGTGACTCAACCTCCACAAGATCCTTGTCCCCATACCCAATGTCAGTGTCAAATGGAGCATCAGGACTTCCCAGAGGAGAACACTGAGATGTACAGTGGGAAAAAAACAAGTAAACATTGTTGTTGTAGCACAACAGAGAGCAATCTCACAATGTAAAAGGAACTGCAATGTCCTAATAAGTTCTTTGGTCTCAGACATCAAGATGCTTCATTGCACAAAGGCTATACCTTGGATGAAGATGACTCAACCTCCACAAGATCCTTGTCCTCATACCCAATGTCAGTGTCAAATGGAGCATCAGGACTTCCCAGAGGAGAACACTGAGATGTACAGTGGGGAAAAAACAAGTAAACATTGTTGTTTTAGCACAATAGAGAGCAATCTCACAATGTAAAAGGAATCGCAATGTCCTAATAAGTTCTTTGGTCTCAGACATCAAGATGCTTCATTGCACAAAGGCTTTACCTTGGATGAAGATGACTCAACCTCCACAAGATCCTTGTCCTCATACCCAATGTCAGTGTCAAATGGAGCATCAGGACTTCCCAGAGGAGAACACTGAGATGTACAGTGGGGAAAAAACAAGTAAACATTGTTGTTGTAGCACAACAGAGAGCAATCTCACAATGTAAAAGGAATCGCAATGTCCTAATAAGTTCTTTTGTCTCAGACATCAAGATGCTTCATTGCACAAAGAATTTACCTTGGATGAAGGTGACTCAACCTCCACAAGATCCTTGTCCTCATACCCAATGTCAGTGTCAAATGGAGCATCAGGACTTCCCAGAGGAGAACACTGAGATGTACAGTGGGGAAAAAACAAGTAAACATTGTTGTTTTAGCACAATAGAGAGCAATCTCACAATGTAAAAGGAATCGCAATGTCCTAATAAGTTCTTTGGTCTCAGACATCAAGATGCTTCATTGCACAAAGGCTTTACCTTGGATGAAGATGACTCAACCTCCACAAGATCCTTGTCCTCATACCCAATGTTAGTGTCAAATGGAGCATCAGGACTTCCCAGAGGAGAACACTGAGATGTACAGTGGGGAAAAAACAAGTAAACATTGTTGTTTTAGCACAATAGAGAGCAATCTCACAATGTAAAAGGAACTGCAATGTCCTAATAAGTTATTTGGTCTCAGACATCAAGATGCTTCATTGCACAAAGGCTATACCTTGGATGAAGATGACTCAACCTCCACAAGATCCTTGTCCTCATACACAATGTCAGTGTCAAGTTGAGCATCAGGACTTCCCAGAGGAGAACACTGGGATGTACAGTGGGAAAAAAAAAACGTTATTGTTGCACAACAGAGAGCAATCTAACAATGTAAAAGGAATCGCAATGTCCTATTAAGTTCTTTGGTCTCAGACATCAAGATGCTTCATTGCACAAAGGCTTTACCTTGGAT
The DNA here is from genome assembly GCF_988280905.1 of Pimephales promelas. Taxonomy (NCBI): domain Eukaryota; kingdom Metazoa; phylum Chordata; class Actinopteri; order Cypriniformes; family Leuciscidae; genus Pimephales; species Pimephales promelas. Next base: position 26,447,635 of record NC_142771.1, read on the forward strand.
GAAGATGACTCAACCTCCACAAGATCCTTGTCCTCATACACAATGTCAGTGTCAAGTTGAGCATCAGGACTTCCCAGAGGAGAACACTGGGATGTACAGTGGGAAAAAAAAACGTTATTGTTGCACAACAGAGAGCAATCTAACAATGTAAAAGGAATCGCAATGTCCTATTAAGTTCTTTGGTCTCAGACATCAAGATGCTTCATTGCACAAAGGCTTTACCTTGGATGAAGATGACTCAACCTCCACAAGATCCTTGTCCTCATACCCAATGTCAGTGTCAAATGGAGCATCTGGACTTCCCAGAGGAGAACACTGAGATGTACAGTGGGGAAAAAACAAGTAAACATTGTTGTTGTAGCACAACAGAGAGCAATCTCACAATGTAAAAGGAACTGCAATGTCCTAATAAGTTCTTTGGTCTCAGACATCAAGATGCTTCATTGCACAAAGGCTTTACCTTGGATGAAGATGACTCAACCTCCACAAGATCCTTGTCCTCATACACAATGTCAGTGTCAAGTTGAGCATCAGGACTTCCCAGAGGAGAACACTGGGATGTACAGTGGGAAAAAAAAAACGTTATTGTTGCACAACAGAGAGCAATCTCACAATGTAAAAGGAACTGCAATGTCCTAATAAGTTCTTTGGTCTCAGACATCAAGATGCTTCATTGCACAAAGGCTTTACCTTGGATGAAGATGACTCAACCTCCACCAGATCCTTGTCCTCATACCCAATGTCAGTGTCAAGTGGAGCATCAGGACTTCCCAGAGGAGAACACTGAGATGTACAGTGGGGGGGGGGGGGGGACAACAGAGAGCAATCTAACAATGTTACAGGAATTGCAATGTCCTGTTGAGTTCTTCAGTCTCTACACTTTTGATGTCTAAAAAAAACAACCAAAAATTATTTAAAAAAAAATTATAAACCAAAAAAAGAAAGAATAAGGAACAACATAGAAAAAATTATTTGCTGAAAAAGGAATGAATCTACAATTGTAGGTGCATTTAACATAGCAACAACTTTTGGTTACAGAGACTCTGCCTCCAACACTTTTCTGCTCTTAGACCCTCTGTTGCTTTCCAAAGTAATGAACGGACTGCCCAGGGTAGAAGGCTTAGATATTCAGCGGAAACACAAAAAGCAAAACAAGTTATCAGGGCACAAAACTAGGCATGCACATAAAACTGTTAAGTAAAATGAAAGTAATGTATTATAATATAATATAATATAATATAATATAATATAATATAATATAATATAATAAACTGCATTTCAACAACAACAACAACAACCTTGGGGGATGGAGACTCTGCCTCCAACACATCTCTCTCCTCTGGACTGACTTCAGGAGGCTCCTTATACAATGAGCAATCATGACAAGTTCAACCAAAAACTAAAAATCTTTATTTATTTATTTATACATTTTATTTACAACAACTGTGTTGATGTTAACACATTAATTACATTGTAAATTAAAGTGTAATAATTTACATTTATATTTTGTTCACTTACCTTCAAGTGTGACAAAAATATATTCCTTAGTCTTATCCTGTTTGATAATGAATTTGAAACCTGCAAAGAAATGCAAATTGTTCCCCAGGTGCCATCAGAATGATACGCACTTTCATCCGTGGCACGGCCGTGTAAAACGGTCAGTATGTCTTGCAAAGTGAGCCTGATTTTACGACTCTGTGAAGAGAAAATTAAACAAAACAAAAAGTTAATAACTTAATTTATTTAAATAAATACATAATTAAATAAATATTATTGTTAATTCAAAAGACAAATAGTAATAAAACTACCGAATAACCTGTGATGAAAATAATAATACGTACCTTCCCAAAACGTTTAAAACTGTACGTTCTGAAATATAATCAAATATTACTTGTAAAAAACATGGCATCATTAAACAAATACTTAATGAAGAAATGTCTACCAAAGTACGGTTAAAGCATCAATTAATTACTTTGTATATAACAAGGTTATCAACTTACCGCTCTTTCTGTCGCCTCATGATGCTTTTTAAAAGACTGAAAGATGTAATCTATTACAAAACCCTCACACCACCTATAATCACCATCATGATTTTCACAAAATAATTTTCCAAGCTATTTGTCGTTTTAAATTAACCTTTAAAGAATCTGTAACTTGAAAGTAAGTAATATTAATAAATGTTGTCGTTACTGGTGTTATTATTCTAACTATTATTTTTTGAAGGCAGCCGTTCCGTTTTCATGTGCTGATCACGCAGTGATTCGACCAATCAGGATACAGTGAGCATTTAGAGGATTGACTGAATGGCCACGCCTGGCAGGTGCGCACATGAGCTGATCATGCATCGGAAGAGCCAAAGAGAATGATACATAGTCCGATTATGCTGCATGTCATCTAACTTTATAAACTTGTTTTCTATTTGAGTGCAACGCAAAATAAACATAAGTGTTTTTCCTTATTACAATAAACACACACACACACACGCACACACACACACACACACACACACACACACACACACACACACACACACACACACACACACACACACACACACACATATATATATATATATATATATATATATAAAGTTCAAAAATACAGTAAAAACATTATTTGAAAGTACACACACACACTCACACACACGCACACACACACACACACACACAAACCACAAACACACACACACACACACACACACACACACACACACACACACACACACACACACACACACAGATATAGATATAGGTGTAGATATAGATATAGATATTCCAAAAATTATCCTCCTTAGACCCATTAAAATACGTTTTTGAATGTATTCATTTGCCGTGTCATTACACTGTTTACAGATTGTCCTCTGCAGTGAAAACATGACTCAGTAAAATCAAATCAAATGAACACAAAATAAGAGAAAAATGTAAAAAGAAATCACAAAAACATTTTTTAACAAAACATTTTTAGGTTTCTGTAAATTTTTTAACAGAACTTCATAGAGAATGAATGAAAGACATATCTGAATGAATTGATATATCATTTCACTTAATGCACTATATTTGGTTAAAATGGCTATATATCATTCCTTGATGATGATTATTTAGATATGAGGTGCGTATACTGAATGGGACGTCCTGTATAAGAACTGACCATTATTTTTTTCTACTTATTACAAATGAGAAATTTATGGGCCTCTGAAGTTGAATAATGTGACATTTCTCCAAAACGCTACAGTAAAGTGGTTTGATATGAGGTGTGTATAGACCATTTAACAAGATGTAAACAACACTGGTCCAGAAGCACTTCCTGTTTCAGTTTGTAACTGTTTTCTTTATTTCACATGTAAAGAAAACATCTTAAAGATGTTTGTTTAACTTTTTGATTCAGTTTTAAATGTTCTGTTGGTTGTATTTTATCCCAGCTTTTATGTAGTGTTAAAAAACTGAAACAGGAAGTGCTTCTGGACCAGTGTTGTTTACATCTTGTGAAATGGTCTATACAGTATGGGACGTCCCGTACAAGAACTGACCATTCGTTTTTTGTACTTATTAGAAATGAGGTCTTTATGGGCCTCTGAAGTCGAATAATGTGACATTTCTCCAAAATGCTACAGTAAAATGGTTTGATATAAGGTATGTGTACTGTATGGGACGTCCCGTACAAGAACCGACCATTAGTTTTTTCTACTTATTATAAATGAGGAATTAATGGGCCTCTGAAGTTGAATAATATGGCATTTCTCCAAAATGCTACAGTAAAATGTTTTGATATGAGGTGTGTGTACTGTATGGCACGTCCCGTACAAGAATCGACCATTAGTTTTTTCTACTTATTAGAAATGAGGAATTTATAGGCCTCTGAAGTCTAATAATGTGACATTTCTCCAAAATGCTACAGTAAAATATTTTGATATGAGGTGTATATACTGTATGGGATGTCCCGTACAAGAATCGATCATTAGTTTTTTCTACTTATTAGAAATGAGGAATTAATGGGCCTCTGAAGTGTAATAATGTGACATTTCTCCAAAATGCTACAGTAAAATGTTTTGATATGAGGTGTGTGTACTGTATGGGACGTCCCGTACAAGAACCGGCCATTAGTTTTTTCTACTTATTAGAAATGAGGAATTAATAGGCCTCTGAAGTTGAATAATATGGCATTTCTCCAAAATGCTACAGTAAAATGTTTTGATATGAGGTGTGTGTACTCTATGGGACGTCCCGTACAAGAACCTACCATTAGTTTTTTCTACTTATTAGAAATGAGGAATTAATGGGCCTCTGAAGTCGAATAATGTGACATTTCTCCAAAATGCTACAGTAAAATGTTTTGATATGAGGTGTGTGTACTGTATGGGACGTCCCGTACAAGAACCGACCATTAGTTTTTTCTACTTATTAGAAATGAGGTCGTTATGGGCCTCTGAATTTGAATAATGTGACATTTCTCCAAAATGCTACAGTAAAATGTTTTGATATGAGGTGTGTGTACTGTATGGGATGTCCCGTACAAGAATCGATTATTAGTTTTTTCTACTTATTAGAAATGAGGAATTAATGGGCCTCTGAAGTCGAATAATATGGCATTTCTCCAAAATGCTACAGTAAAATGGTTTGATATGAGGTGTGTGTACTGTATGGGACGTCCCGTACAAGAACCGACCATTCGTTTTTTCTACTTATTAGAAATGAGGTCGTTATGGGCCTCTGAATTTGAATAATGTGACATTTCTCCAAAATGCTACAGTAAAATGTTTTGATATGAGGTGTGTGTACTGTATGGGATGTCCCGTACAAAAATCGATCATTAGTTTTTTCTACTTATTAGAAATGAGGAATTAATGGGCCTCTGAAGTCGAATAATATGGCATTTCTCCAAAATGCTACAGTAAAATGGTTTGATATGAGTCGTGTGTACTGTATGGGATGTCCCGTACAAGAATCGATCATTAGTTTTTTCTACTTATTAGAAATGAGGAATTAATGGGCCTCTGAAGTCGAATAATATGGCATTTCTCCAAAATGCTACAGTAAAATGGTTTGATATGAGGTGTGTGTACTGTATGGGACGTCCCGTACAAGAACCGACCATTAGTTTTTTCTACTTATTATAAATGAGGAATTAATGGGCCTCTGAAGTCGAATAATATGGCATTTCTCCAAAATGCTACAGTAAAATGGTTTGATATGAGGTGTGTGTACTGTATGGGATGTCCCGTACAAGAATCGATCATTAGTTTTTTCTACTTATTAGAAATGAGGAATTAATGGGCCTCTGAAGTCGAATAATATGGCATTTTTCCAAAATGCTACAGTAAAATGGTTTGATATGAGGTGTGTGTACTGTATGGGACGTCCCGTACAAGAACCGGCCATTAGTTTTTTCTACTTATTAGAAATGAGGAATTAATAGGCCTCTGAAGTTGAATAATATGGCATTTCTCCAAAATGCTACAGTAAAATGTTTTGATATGAGGTGTGTGTACTCTATGGGACGTCCCGTACAAGAACCTACCATTAGTTTTTTCTACTTATTAGAAATGAGGAATTAATGGGCCTCTGAAGTCGAATAATGTGACATTTCTCCAAAATGCTACAGTAAAATGTTTTGATATGAGGTGTGTGTACTGTATGGGACGTCCCGTACAAGAACCGACCATTAGTTTTTTCTACTTATTAGAAATGAGGTCGTTATGGGCCTCTGAATTTGAATAATGTGACATTTCTCCAAAATGCTACAGTAAAATGTTTTGATATGAGGTGTGTGTACTGTATGGGATGTCCCGTACAAGAATCGATCATTATTTTTTTCTACTTATTAGAAATGAGGAATTAATGGGCCTCTGAAGTCGAATAATATGGCATTTCTCCAAAATGCTACAGTAAAATGTTTTGATATGAGGTGTGTGTACTGTATGGGACGTCCCGTACAAGAACCGACCATTAGTTTTTTCTACTTATTATAAATGAGGAATTAATGGGCCTCTGAAGTTGAATAATATGGCATTTCTCCAAAATGCTACAGTAAAGTGGTTTGATATGAGGTGTGTGTACTGTATGGGATGTCCCGTACAAGAATCGATCATTATTTTTTTCTACTTATTAGAAATGAGGAATTAATGGGCCTCTGAAGTCGAATAATATGGCATTTCTCCAAAATGCTACAGTAAAATGGTTTGATATGAGGTGTGTGTACTGTATGGGACGTCCCGTACAAGAACCGACCATTAGTTTTTTCTACTTATTATAAATGAGGAATTAATGGGCCTCTGAAGTTGAATAATATGGCATTTCTCCAAAATGCTACAGTAAAGTGGTTTGATATGAGGTGTGTGTACTGTATGGGACATCGCGTACAAGAAGTGACCATTAGTTTTTTCTACTTATTAGAAATGAGGTCGTTATGGGCCTCTGAATTTGAATAATGTGACATTTCTCCAAAATGCTACAGTAAAATGTTTTGATATGAGGTGTGTGTACTGTATGGGATGTCCCGTACAAGAATCGATCATTATTTTTTTCTACTTATTAGAAATGAGGAATTAATGGGCCTCTGAAGTCGAATAATATGGCATTTCTCCAAAATGCTACAGTAAAATGGTTTGATATGAGGTGTGTGTACTGTATGGGACGTCCCGTACAAGAACCGACCATTCGTTTTTTCTACTTATTAGAAATGAGGTCGTTATGGGCCTCTGAATTTGAATAATGTGACATTTCTCCAAAATGCTACAGTAAAATGTTTTGATATGAGGTGTGTGTACTGTATGGGATGTCCCGTACAAGAATCGATCATTATTTTTTTCTACTTATTAGAAATGAGGAATTAATGGGCCTCTGAAGTCGAATAATATGGCATTTCTCCAAAATGCTACAGTAAAATGGTTTGATATGAGGTGTGTGTACTGTATGGGACGTCCCGTACAAGAATCGATCATTAGTTTTTTCTACTTATTATAAATGAGGAATTAATGGGCCTCTGAAGTTGAATAATATGGCATTTCTCCAAAATGCTACAGTAAAGTGGTTTGATATGAGGTGTGTGTACTGTATGGGATGTCCCGTACAAGAATCGATCATTAGTTTTTTCTACTTATTAGAAATGAGGAATTAATGGGCCTCTGAAGTCGAATAATATGGCATTTCTCCAAAATGCTACAGTGAAATGTTTTGATATGAGGTGTGTGTACTGTATGGGACGTCCTGTACAAGAATTGACCATTACTTTTTTCTACTTATTAGAAATGAGGAATTTATAGGCCTCTGAATTTGAATAATGTGACATTTCTCCAAAATGCTACAGTAAAATATTTTGATATAAGGTGTGTGTACTCTATGGGACGTCCCGTACAATAATCGACCATTAGTTTTTTCTACTTATTGGAAATGAGGAATTAATGGGCCTCTGAAGTTGAATAATATGGCATTTCTCCAAAATGATACAGTAAAATGTTTTGATACGAGGTGTGTATACTGTATGGGACGTCCCGTACAAGAATCGACTATTAGTTTTTTCTACTTATTAGAAATGAGGAATTTATAGGCCTCTGAAGTTGAATAATATGGCATTTCTCCAAAATGTTACAGTAAAGTGGTTTGATATGAGGTGTGTGTACTGTATGGGACGTCCCGTACAAGAATCCACCATTAGTTTTTTCTACTTATTATTAACGAGTAATTAATGGGCCTCTGAAGTTGAATAATATGGCATTTCTCCAAAATGCTACAGTAAAGTGGTTTGATATGAGGTATGTGTACTGTATGGGACGTCCCGTACAAGAATCGACCATTAGTTTTTTCTACTTATTATTATCGAGTAATTAATGGGCCTCTGAAGTCGAATAATGTGACCTGTCTCCAAAATGCTACAGTAAAATGTTTTGATATGAGGTGTGTGTACTCTATGGGACGTCCCGTACAAGAACCGACCATTAGTTTTTTCTACTTATTATAAATGAGGAATTAATGGGCCTCTGAAGTCGAATAATATGACATTTCTCCAAAATGCTACAGTAAAATGGTTTAATATAAGGTGTGTGTACTGTATGGGACGTCCCGTACAAGAAACAACCATTCGTTTTTTCTACTTATTAGAAATGAGGTCTTTATGGGCCTCTGAAGTCGAATAATGTGACATTTCTCCAAAATGCTACAGTAAAATGGTTTGATATAAGGTGTGTGTACTGTATGGCACGTCCCGTACAAGAACTGACCATTAGTTTTTTCTACTAATTAGAAATGAGGTCACTGTGGGCCTCTGAATTTGAATAATGTGACATTTCTCCAAAATGCTACAGTAAAATGTTTTGATATGAGGTGTGTGTACCTTATGGGACGTACCATACAAGAACTGAACATTATTTTTTCTGCTTATTAGAAATGAGGAATTTATGGCCCCTCATAATTGAATAATATGACATTTCTCAAAAATGCAAAAGTAAACTGTTTTGGATATACAAACCAAGTTGTGTATACTGTAGGGGATGTCCCCCATAAGAAATGAATATTGCTATTTTCTAAGTATTACAAATGAGGTCTTTAAATCTTATAAAGTCGACAATGTCATGTATCTGGTCTCATGGTGTGTATGGAACATTGGATTCAAGAGAACAGTAAAAAATATTCAGTAAATGTATTTACTGTAGAAAGAGTGAAAACTTTATTTTGTTTGTACATAAATGTGTTAAACAATCTCTTGAGATGTGACCTAAAGAGAGAGAGAGAAAAAAGCATTAGTCAAACATTAGAATGTAAAAGAAGGAAAACGTAGTAAAGTACAAAATTTCTTGAAACGTGGCATGTGGTACATTGTCTCTTATACATATAGCCAACTAACAAGAAAGAAAGAAAGCAAGAAAGAAAGCAAGAAAGCAAGAAAGAAAGAAAGAAAGAAAGAAAGAAAGAAAGAAAGAAAGAAAAATAGAGAGAAAGGAAAATTGAGAAAAAGAAAGAGAGAAGAAACAAAGAAAGAGAAAAATTAAAAGAGAGAGAGAACATGGACGGACAGACAGACAGACAGACATATAAATAGATAGATAGATAGATAGATAGATAGATAGATAGATAGATAGATAGATAGATAGATAGATAGATAGATAGATAGATAGATAGATAGATAGATAGATAGATAGATAGATAGATAGATAGATAGATAGATAGATAGATAGATAGATAGATACAGACGGACGGAAACGATCTGGGCAACTCAAGCGCCTTGAAGCGCGTTCTTTTTCTGTTGTGACTGAAATTACCGTATTCATGGTAATAGGCGCACACACTTAGTTTTTTTAGCGGCTGGCTTGACCGTGTATTTTCGAACCACGGCTGGCTTGACCGCAGTAGATAGCTACACTAAACATGTTATGGTTTAGTGTAGCTAATCTGCATTTCTCTAAAAAAAAAGTGCACGATGTTTTTTTCTCACCCCAGCTATTTCCACATACTTTCCACATACGGTTAACAAGCGGTAACAACAATCATAAAAACAGTAAAAAATTATGATAAAAATATTCATGAAACAGCAAAAAATTTAAAAGGTAGGCCTATCTTACAAACATATCATAATGTAGGGCCAGAAAATAGGCTATTTCTAAATCAACTTCAAATTTCCCCATGAAATTTACAAGAAGCCTTGCCTGAAACACAGTTCAAACCTTTGGTTTACAGTAGATACTTTCAGGACAGTTGAGTCTGGATGTTTTTCAGTGTAAAAAAATGTATTGAAATTTTAGTTTGATACTATTATTTTTTAATTTAGTTTGATACCTGAGCTATTGATAATTTTAGAACTTACAAAACAATTGCTATCAAAAACACATTGTTTCAAAGCTACTTGTTAATAGCCCTTAAGAGGCTGTGAGACATAGCACTAGGAACATGCAACTGCTGTACAATTGAGAATTTACCTTTAAAGTTTTGTAAAATGGTTGCAAACAGAACGTTAGGGTTTAGGATTTCGGTATGGCTTTTAGTAAACAATTGCGAAAGGCTGTAATCACACTAGATCTTGTTTCCTATGCTGTCAAAAACAAAACTTTTCAGTGATGTTTCCAGTCACTTACGTACACATTACAGCAAATGATAGACTTTTTTTATTCTTATTTTCCAGAAAATACTTATGCTAAAGGAATACATGACATTTGCAGGTACAAAGTTAAACTCAAAAACAGGACTACGGTGACTGTGCAATTGATCTGACAAACACAACCCACACATTTTCTTACACATCCTCTTGTTTCTGGTAAGACCATCATAACAGTTTTTCCCCAAACGTATTTTTTCACTTTAAGTTCTCACCACTCAGATCTGAATAAAGCCCTTTGACAGAGATGTACAAGATGGAGTAAAGGTGACATTCTTTGAAGCAGCGGCAGGTTTCCTCTAAAGGGGTCTCGATGCGAATGTGTTCCACCATATGAGGAAGTGTGCAGACCAAGATCACAAGTCAAATACAGACACTGGCAGACTTTCGAAACCTGTTTTTCATTGTTTGTCAGAATGACATATACATTCGCCATTATTCCTGAACACAGTGTGTGTTACTGAAGCTAGACATTGAGGATATCAAAAATATTTACATCAGATGTTTAAGAACAACATCCACACACACTGTAAAATCCAATTAGTACACCTTACTTGAAAAAAGCATGCAAACTGATTGCACTCAAAAAACTGAGTAAAGTGAAATAGGAATAATATGTAGTACTAACAAGTGCATGCCTAGTAGTGTACACTTACAAGAGAGTTCCAGTAACTTAAAATAATTTCTATACTATACTTGATCTTTTACTTTCCAGTATCTGTGAACCGGGGAAGTGTACTCCCAGAGTGCATTGCGGCATGAATAAATTAATTGCTTTATTTTACTATTTTTGGCTTTATTACAATTTTATTTGCTATCGTTATTGGGGTTATACTGAAAAGAGACAGCAAATAAAATTGTAATGTCTAATTAATTAAATGATTTTTTTTAAATGTTACCACTGTTGTGGTTTGCATGCTGAATGTTGAAGTCTGTGTGTGACTCAACCAAAATTGCAAGATATTGTCACAGGGATTATATCAACCCAATTAAAGATTTATGCCATAAGCGTTAGCAATAAAATGTTAAAAGATCATTATTATACATGAAATATATTTGAAGAGTTCAGATGCAAAAGCCTCTAAGTGCCATTTGAAATTTTCTTCTAGAATGATCATTTTTATCAAGCTTGTATATTTAAGTTCAGTGATTTCACTTAAATGGCAATGATAATTACCTATTAATTGTTATTTAAGTGAAATTACTGAACTTAAATATACAAGTTTGATAAAAATCATCATTAAAGAAGAAACTTTCAAATGGCATTTAGAGGCTTTTGCATCTGAACTCTTCATTTATGTTATATATAATTTATTAATTAATTTAAGTATGTGTGTTTGTATATATATATATATATATATATATAAATTACTTCATTTCCTTTGAAATCAAATAATTATGATTTCAAGTTGCATCACTGCAAACAATTGGAAGAGAAAAATAATATAAATTAAGTTCCAAGTGCCCAACCAAAGGGAACATCAATCACAATAATGGTGAGAAATGGAAATCAACAAGTCAACTAAAGAATTTTGATGTTCTCCCAAAAATATTTAGGTGTATTGACAATAACACTCAAGATGACTGGAAAATGAGCGAAAGCAAATTGAAAATGGTACTCAAACCAGTCAAGTAATGTTTACAAGGTTTTTCTGAGTAACGAAAGCACACATGCAAACAGTACAGATTACTAAGAAATTTTAAGTAAGTTCAACAAATTATTGCACTTTAAGTAAAGTTAACAAAAAATTCTTAGTAAGAACAATATTAGATTTTACAGTGCACTAGCCTACACACAAGTCACACGTTACAAATATATGTTTATAACCCAACAACTAAAGTATCAAAATGGGAACTGTCCAAACTGAATCGCTCATTTAATGCAAAAGTATTCGAACTATCGCGTAAAACTGTGGAAACAAACATAACTCTTCTTTACAGAGGATAGAAGATTGAGAATTAAAAAATAAGGACGGAATTAATTTCTCTGAATCTTTAAATGTTATAATTTCAACAGCAATACGTCAGAAAGCCAACCTCAAATGAATCAGTCTGAACTCAAAGTTTAGTTGGACTGAATGATTTACAGTGCAATAGGTATAACACTGAATATATTATGTACTGAATGTCGAATTTACTAACCAACTGCATATTATCTGGTTGTTATTTATGTGGATGTATCATGTAAAGTCTCTCCTTCGGGGAATGGTCATGACCTCGTACACTTCATTGCCAGACCTTTTCTCTTCTCCTCTCTGATCTCTCATCAGTTTCTTTATCTGGAACAACAGAGAGGAACAATCAAACTTGCTTATTATTACACATTTTCTGAAAAATGCCTCTCAAAATTAAGGTATTGGTCTTAGACAATAAGTGCGTAAACATATGGCTGGAGATAACCAAATGAAATGAATTTTACCTTAGGCACCATCCACACTCCAAGCACAAGGAATAACAGCAAGAGCACACTGCCAGCTGTCAAAGCCGCCACTGGTATCAGTAAATCATTCATGCCATTGGACTTTGCACTTTTGGAAGAGGACGGGATGGTCTCTTGTGGGTCTATAAAGAAATTATAAATAACTTTATTATGGTCACAAAAATGAGTTAATGTGATGTGAGACGATTTTAAAATCTTAACCGATTTTAAAACTGTGGGAGTCTACAGACATAAGGGCAGTTTCAACCAATTTTTAGCATTGTAATCCTCCAAATGCACACACTAGAAGATCTTAACTTAACGGAAAGATTCATCCATCACTTGCTTCAAAACTATAACAAACCATGTTTTTGCATTAAAACCTTTTACACTGAAACTCAAACTGAGTTTTTGTACTTATTATTATTTTTTTATGATTACAAAGTTAAAAATAAAACATCTTTTTGTCACTATTGATCAACATAAAGCACACTTATTGAATAATTTACTAGTTAAATTACTGACCCCAAACTTTTGAACGGCAATGTATGTCTTAAATGATACTTACCACTATATGTATTGTGAATTCTAAATTGCCTGTAATTGCATGCTGAAAATTAAATCTCAATGAAAAAAACAGAAATGTGTGCTCACCTTGAACCAAAAGAAAAACACCTGAATCATCCATTTCACAATCCTCAAAAGGACACGTGTAGGTGCACCAGTAAGCCCCAGTGTCTTCCAGTTCTAGATTAAAGATGTCTATAGTTATAGTTTTCTTGTCATTTTTGACTTTAACACGTCCCTCGTAGTCTTTGTGGGGAGTTAATAAGTCTTCACTGAAATTGTAGTAGAAGACTTTGCGCATGATCGAACGTCGGGTGAACAGAGACACACCCAGTGCGTCTGCATGAGGTGGACACTTCATCGTGTAATTGTCACCTTTATATTTGCTCACATCTACAAATGATTCAAAGAAACATAAGATGGATAAGATGACAGCATCCATCAAAACAGAAATCAAAAAAAAAAAAATCAGGTGTTCTTGGCACTAAACGAGACAACATTACCAACACCTAGATGAATGTACTGTACCTTCTGGGGTATGTCACCTATTTTCTTATCATTATGAGTAATATTGCTTATTCCTCATCATTAAAAGTTCAGTGCCTACATGTGATGTTTAAAAAAATTGAAATTTATGTTGTTCCTTGTGTCATCTTAAGAACTTTCTTGTGTGGAACATATAAAGATATTTAGAAGAATGTTACAAAACAAACAGTTTTGGTAGTCTTTGCCTTATATTCTCCAATATGCACAATATTCTTCAAAATATCTTATTTGTTGTTCCTCAGAAAAAAAGAAAGTCATACAATTTTGGAATGACATGACCACATTTACAATTATAAAGGTTTTAAACCGTCAAAGGCATTTTGGATGCACACATAAATAGGAAGTGTAAAAAAAATATATCGCTGTCTACAGAGAGTAGGTCAACTAATAACACTTTGCAACACACAAATTACTAAAATGTATAATAGTGAAAACACAAAGCACTAACCTGCACTTGCAACAAGGTTACAGAGACAAAGAACCACCACCAACAAGAAAATGATTTGCAGAGACAACATTGTTATTGCCATAAGTGTATCTTAATCAGTGTCCTATCTAAACACAGGAACTAAAACTGAATGTCAGTATGCATTGCAAGTATATATATATATCTGAGCTCCAGCCCACAACCAGTGACACCACAACATCTTAGTCATCAAATCTCAAACGACTGACTGACGTCATACCAAAACTAAAACATTTCCAAGAGTTACTCTTATAAATAAGTAAACACAGTCATTCGATTTATTCACTTATCAATTGAGGTGATGAGCTTGAATTTATAATAAAAGTGCCAAAGTAAAGAGGCCATTGTGTGAGAGACTGATTTCAAGTGGGTGGTGATGGTGCAGTGGACAAGACACATGCCTTCAGTGTGAGAGAGCTGGGTTTGAATCCACTGTGAGACACCAATGTGTCCCTGAGCAAGACACTTAATCCCTAGTTGCTCCAGAGGTCTGCGAACTCTGACATATATAGCAATTGTAAGTCGCTTTGAATAAAAGCGTCAGCTAAATGAATAAATGTGAATGTAAGTGAAATGCTCTCAGACGGCAAGTGCGGTGAGTTTGCTTCTTTCTTCTCTGAGAAAATCAATAATATCAGAAAGGTGATCAGTGCATCCTTGAGTTGCTCTGGGGCTGGACAGATCAGACCACAACCTGAGAAAGTAGTTACTATGTCTGTTTTCGAAGAAATTGAAGGCACAATTTTGGAAGAAACCGTACAGCACCTTAAAACATCAATCTGCGCCTTCGACGCACTTCCCACGTCTTTTTTCAAAAGTGTGTAAAACAGCTTAGAAGCAGATCTCCTGGAAGTGGTAAATGCCTCACTTTCCAAACTCCCTGAAAACTGCAGTTGTCAAGCCCCTCCTGAAAAATAGCAATCTGGATAACACCATCTCAAGCAACTGTAGACCAATCTCAAATCTTCCTTTCATAGGCAAGATCATTGAGAAAGTTGTCTTCAATCAGCTGAACAAATTCTTAAGCTTGAATGGATACTTTGACAATTTTCAATCCGGTTTCCAATTGCCTGATTCCGATTGCCGACAGGCAAATTATCAATACTGGTACTACTCGACCTCAGTGCTGCATTTGACACTGTTGATCACAGCATACTTCTTGACAGGCTGGAAAACTGGGTGGGGCTTTCTGGGATAGTCCTAAAATGGTTCAGGTCATACTTAGAAGGGAGAGGTTATTATGTGAGTATAGGAGAACTTAAGTCTGAGTGGGCATCCATGACTTGCGGAGTCCCTCAAGGCTCAATTCTTGCACCACTCCTATTTAACCTGTACAGCACAGTCTCATCCCAAGACGTCATACAATTGACGCTTTTGACCATACGTCAACATCCGCTGTTTTAGGGTACCCTTAAACGTCGGTTAGATGACGTTATCTAATCCTAACCCAACCCCTAAACCTATCCCGTCACCTAACTGATGTTAAAGGTAAAGCGTCAATTGGATGACGCCCCAGGATCGTCATCAAACTGACGTTTAGGGTACCCTAAAAAGGTGGATGTTGACGTATGGTCAAAAGCGTCAGTTATATGACATCTTGGGATGAGACTGTGTTAACATGAATATGTTTGAGCCAAATAATGACAAAGAACAAAATTTCTTACCACAGCTATGCAGACGACATACAGCTCTACTTAGCCCCATCACCAAACGACTCCTGCCCCATTGACTTCCTGAGCCAATGCATTGATGAAGTAAACAGTTGGATGTGCCAAAACTTTCTTCAGTTAAACAAAAACAAAACTGAAGTCATTGCGTTATATACAGTATTACCGGTACATAAATCATTCAATAGGTTTGGACCTCAATATATTGCAGATACGCTCACTGAATATAAACAAAACAGATCACTCAGATCATTAGGATCACATCAGCTAGAAATACCAGTAGCACCTCATTGCAGTACACAAGATCCAGGGGGCAGAGTCAGATCCAGATATGAGGGGTGGAGTTGGGTAGGTTTAGGTATAGGTATATGTAAGGTGGGAGGAGTTGGATCTGGATCCGACTCCTCCCCATGGATTTCATGTTCTGCAGTGAGGACCATCTCAGAAATACCAAGGGTTCACTGTAAGCATGGAGAGTCTGCTTTTAGCTATTATGCAGCTTCCAGAGGAGATCAGGTGTGCTCTTACAAGTTATATTCAAATCCAGACTCAAAACACATCTGTTTCGCTATGCATTTAATGAATGAGTACTGGGCCGCTTTTACTGCTTTAACACTGCTCTGATTGTTTTATTTTTTTATTCTAAACTGTTTTAATTATTCTTATTTATTTTGATTATTTTAATTAATTCTATGTAAAGCACTTTGAATTACCATTGTTTGCGAAATGTGCTAAATAAACTTGCATTGCCTACTTAACTAAACCTTAAACTATTTCAAAATGAAAACATTCAAACTTTAAAAACTAAAACTAAAAAAATAAATTAATTAAATCTAAAAACCTTCAAACTTCAAATTTCTGGCAAGGCATTTTTATCTAGTTATTATTATTACGGAGCATGTCGTCAGTTTTGATGTAGACATAAACAGACTATATTGCACTGCACAATAAGTATTCTGTGTTGTTATATTTTATGATCCTCGTCTATCAGGAAGCATAGAAAAAGTGCAACCAATATTTTGGGTGCATGCCATTTAATATATTGAATATTTATGCATTTTCTTTAGTTTTTCGTTTGAGTCACATAGTTGCTCGCATCAAGCTCAAGACATTGACCACAGGATCAGCTCCCTCCTACTTCCAATCCCTACAACAAGCCTACATCCCTACCAGAAGCCTATCGGTCAATGAGCGACGGCTCTTGGTACCATCACAGAGAACCACAAAATCACTCTCCAAAACATTCTCATTTGGTACCATACTGGTGGAACGATCTGCCCACCCTCATTTGGAAAGCACATCCGGAATGTCTTTCTTTTCCTTTATCCTCACATGTATTTTGAGAACTTCTTGCATCATTTTTGCCCCTTGACGATGACTTGCTTGGTTTAGTCCTCAGTTGGAAGTCTTTTTGGATAAAAGCATCTGCTAAATGACTAAATGTAAAATGTAACTAGTTTGCGCCAAAATGAGGAACTTCAATGAGAAAGTGAAATAAGCCATTGATGAATGTTTTGATGAACACTGTTCAAGTATACTTGCTAAAACAGTCAGCTTTAAATGTTGGTCCTAACAACCTAGGACTTAAATCATTGCACTAATAACAAGTATGCAGTGATATTAGCACTGAATTACTTGCATGATAAATCATCTTTGTGTCACCATAAGCATTTCCTGAATGTCTGCAAAAACCATCCAGAAACACTGTACAAAGTGCAAAGACTTTCAGCCACACTTAAACAATTGACCGCAATAATTAACTGTGCTTATTGAGCATTCAAATATTACAATACCTATATAATACAGTTTCTTCCATAGCTTTTCTGTTTTTCAGGTACATTGGCCAAACAAACACATAAAAGTAGCCTGGTGGATCTGGAGGCACATCGACTTATGATGAGTTTGATGAACATTGTTTCTAACATCCTGATTAACATCTAGCCAGAGTGATGAGATACTTAGCAGACTGTCCTCACTTGGCTGGCTGTCTAAGTGGTGTCCGCAGAATAATATAGGGTTCATAGACAATTGGAAAAGATTTAGAGGCAGACCTGACCTGTTGAAAAGAGAGGGCATTACAGACTTCATCGCATCTCCCCTTCATAATTACACATCTGAAACTGACCTCTTTATTTGACTTTAAATTGACTTTTAATTGCTTGAACTTGTTTCTGTCATCATTGTTATTACTATCTTTACTGTTACTGTTATGATTACTATTTTCACTTGTATTCTTTTTGTTACTGTTTCATTGTTGTAATTGCTGTCTTTTGCTCTCACCGTTGTGATCACCACTGCCATCATCATTGTCATTTATTATTATTATTAATACTATTATTATTATCATCATCAATATTGCCATTGTCCATGCTGTAGAATTAGAATGTAGAACTAGAATTAAGTGTCATTGTCATCACTATTGCAATAACTTCCCCCTTATCTTTTCGTGGGTTTTTAATGCACCACAACATAGAATAGGGAAGGAAAAAAACAAAACAAAACAACACACCAAACACCAAGGCAGGCAAGACAGACTTGTGACTGATCAGTGTAATTGTATGCAATTCTATCGAATAATGACTGTATAAAATCTAATTAAATGCACATATTTTTTATTTAAAACATGTGTCAAGCACATATGGTTGAGCATCTAATTGTCATATTTGATGTGCTTTATGCCTGAGGCTGATCTGGGTTTTTGTGTGAACACAAGCCTAAAATAAATCTTTTCATCATATAAAGTGATCGTTTCTCTTCATAGAAGACAGACTCCTCGATTCATAGATTGTGTTACTGTATTTATGAAAAAGCGTCAAAGAATTGGTTTTATAGACTTATAACGGAGGGACAAAAATCTCTCAGGTTTCATTAAAAATATCATCATTTGTGTTTCGAAGATGAGAAGTGTAAAAATTTTTCAAAGAAGATGAAAGTAACATGAGTTATTGATGACCGAATTGTAATCTTTAGGTGAAATATCATGACAGTAGTTTGTAATGGAAACTTAGGGCCCTATCATACACCCAGCGCAATGCAGCACCAAGCACAATGCAATGCGTCTTGCTAATTTCACCCCGACACCGTTTTTTTTAAGTCCTGTGCCATGTTGTTTAAATAGAAAATGCATTTGCGCCCATTCGTGCACCCATGGGCATGCTGGTCTGAAAACGAGGTGTTCAGGCACATTGCTATTTTCATACAACTAAAATAGACTGCACGCCATTGACCAACAAAGAACTGGTCTAATAGCGCAATATTTTTTGTGTTATTTAAAGAGCGTTAGTAATGTACCAATAGACCAACAAATGTGCAATCTGCTTATTACACACACAGGGAAATGAAGAAAACAGGGTACATGTTTGTGAACTAAAATTTAAGTTGTCCGATTATTTCACAAAAGTAGACTAAATACAATAAAAGTTAGTTTTTACTACAACTGAATTAGCACTAAAATATCCCTAGTACAAAATTAGTTTGTTTAAAAATTGCACACTTCAAGTTAACTAATTGAAGTATTCTAAATTAGTATGGCTGCAAGTATACTAAATATATTTCATTTTCACCAGGGTGTGTGTGTGTGTATACGTGTATGGTGTGTGCTGTGGTCAAAAGCTAATCTGACAAGTAAATAACAGAACTGTTCTTACTGTCATATTGCTGAAAGAAATAGACACAATAATTAGGATTTGTCAGCTACATGCTTGTACCCACTTAGATAAAGATAAACATTCATTAAAATATAAAGCAGGTTTAGTCTCTTGAAAAAGTTGTCTCGAGAAACACAGCTATTTAACAGAAGCTCCTGAAGTCTTTTACACAGTGGTCTTTCCTCCATTTGTCATCCTGTCAATTCATAATTATGGGATTGGAAAAGGGCAAATATAGCGTTTGGTTAACTCACCGACCAATCATTATGATTAATTTTCTCATTTTAAATCAATACCGATTATTAACGTATGTTTAACTTTTAAATTTGTGTTAAGAAGCCAGCTGCAAGCATTTACAAAGAGTAGGTACATTTTTGCAAGAGGTTATGAGTTGAGATACTTGCACGATTCATCACAACTAACAGGTTGCTATCGGGTTGCCTACTTTCCACTTCTGAAGTGGTGATTACGAGCTCATCGCTTTCAAATTTTGACTTTAGAGGGCATTCGTTTCCAAATTTGACTAGGAAACTAGTAAAAACGATAATTCCGAAAGCACATGTTAGCATAAGAAACTTGTGAATCGTGTATCTTGCAGCTCTTCTTCATTGCTCACTTAAAGAGCCAAAACTGCTCAATAGCGCCACCTGAAGCACTGGGTCGTCACTGCTGTGCTGGTATCATAACCAGTCTCAGCACTATTTAAAGTTCATTCAAAAATGACAATTCTGTAAGTATTTACTCCCCCCCCCCAAAACTGTTTGGTAACTTGCATTCGTCCAATTGATTTCTGTTGTGTTCCAAAGGGGAAAAAAATTACAAACATTTTTAGTTAACTATCTTTTTAAGGCTTTATATGTCTAGTTAGCATATAGTAAATAAACCATATAATGTGGTTATTGTAAAACTCATCTGTAGTTCTGTAAAATTCCCACCACTAAAACTTACAGTCTGTCTATGACACACAAAAACACAGACAACCAAGAGATACAAACAGTGTACGCCAATCAAATTCAAGAACTGTAACTAACTATAAAATAAAAGGGGAAAAACAAGGACAAGAAAATATTGCTTCTTTTACCGTTTTAAAAATAATTGTATTTCTTTATCATATTTGTACAAGGAAACAGTGCAAACTTGCTTTACTTACAGTCTATGTACATGGAAAAACACAAGGTCATGTAAACCTGACAAAACTTTTAGTTTCTTTACTTGTAAAAATTCTGATCCCGCAGGCAGTGGACCTGAAAAATGGGGTTTAAAAAAATTGTCACAAATGATACCCAATCAAACAACAGAATCCCATTTAATTTGTAAACAGGCCTCTTACCGAAGTGTCTGACAGAGCTCATAGATTGTTGGCTTCAGTGGTTGGGATAACAAAAGAACTCAAGCGAATATCAGTAGCACTGTACTATAGAGACCAAACAAAAACAAACAGAAGAATAAGTAAACCAAACTGCCAAGACAGTCAATTTACAGTACAGTACAAATCAGGAAAAAGACAGCATGTAAACTGTGAGTGACATGGTGGCTTACAGGCAGTTCTCTGGGGGATAAGGAGAAGGGCGGGTCACTGGCATACATGCGGGTAAAGGGTTTGTCTTTGGTGGTGGGGTGATTCGTGCAGCAGAGGCGCAGAGTGGCAGCAGGGAGGTGGATGTGCCAGATGCTGCTGTGTTTCTTTACCAGCTCATCCAGCATCCTGAAATACACAATAAATAATGCTGGACATGTAGAAACAATATATTTTTACAGTGCAGCTTTTTTCCACCATTATAAAAATACAGTAGATTGATCATAAAATAGTTAAATGCCATTTCTGTTAAAAAGCTAATATTAGTGTTAAATCAAATCACATCACATATTGGATACATTTTAAATAATTCAAAAGTGATATTGGCAGTTAAATGTCTGAAGATGTTGTACTCATTAAGAAGTGATTCGGTGACCAAGTCCATGTAACCAGTTTGACGGTGGTGTATCACCAAGGCATTTGCATTCAATCTCAGCCGTTTCTTCAACTCACGGTTAATCTGACAGAAAATGGAACAATGATGGCCATTAATCAATTGTATGAAACTGAACTGTTTTTCCAAAACAAATGACTGATAAAGGAATTTGTAGATACACATTAACAATCAAATGTTTTGGGTTAAGTTTTTTTTTTTAATGTTTCTAAAGAAGTATCATATCAATAGTATCAGATTCTGTTCAACAAAGCTGCATTTTTTTTTAAATTAAAGATACAGTAAAATCAGTAATATTGTGAAATATTAACTTTTTTTAATTCAAAAGAACGGCATTTATTTTAAATAGATTTTTCGGTCACACTGTGACAGTACATTTTACATTGTTACAAGAAAAATCGTTAAACACTTTTGTTTAGGGTCCAATTCTCACTATTAACTACAACTTTTGCCTCAAACTCCTAATTACTGCTTATTAATAGTTAGTAAGGTAGTTGTTAAGTTTAGATAATGGGTGGGATTAAGGGATGTAGAATATGATTGTAATGAGGTTAGTTGTTCAGAGAGGTGGGAAACGGCGGTTTATGCTTCTGAAGACCTGTGCGGAGAGCATCAGTCACACCGGCCTCAATTATCATGCAGAATAAGGCATGTGTGCTTTATAAGTACTAAAAACTAATATCCTAGTAATATGCATGGTAATTAGCAACTAGTTAATAGTGAGAATTGGACCCTATACAAAAGTGATTTTTCTTGTAACAATGTAAAAGTATACTGTCACTTCAATTGAATATGCTCTTGCTAAATAAAAAGTATGAATTTCTTCTCTTTTAAAAAAAAAAAAAAATCTCACTAAGCCAAAACTTTTGAAAGGAAGGAAGTCTATGAATCTCTTACTTCCAAGAGGATCCGCTTAGGAAGCCGGGAGAGAATTCCGAGAGGGTATCCCTGCTGACTGAAGACTTCTGCAAGACACTGGGCCACATCCTGGCTGAGTTTCTGAGTCAAAGGAAAAGCTTCCACCCATTTGGAATGGTAGTCAGTCAGGGTCATGATGTGCGTGTGCTTGTCTACTGTTGGAGAGAACGGACCTCTAACATCCAGCCCAAGCCATTCCCACCTCTCTTTAACCTGAGAGAAAGGTTAAAATAGTTCTTATTCTGCTACAGTTAAAAAAAGTTAGTATTCTATTATATTATATATAAAGGCCCAAAAAACAAAAAAAGGTATCTATAATAACTATATTGACATCTACAGTAAGGAAAATAAGTATTTGAACACCCCGCTATTTTGCAAGTTCTCCCACTTAGGAGGGGTCTGAAATTGCCATCGTAGGTGCATGTCCACTTTGAGAGATAATTTAAAAAAAAAAAAAAAATCCAGGAATCAAAATATATGTTTTTTTTAACTATTTATTTGTATGATACAGCTGCAAATAAGTATTTGAACACCTGTCCATCAGCTAGAATTCTGACCCTCAAAAACCTGTTTAGTCTGCCTTTAAAATGTCCACCTCCACTCCATTTATCATGCTAAATTAGATTAAAAAAAAAGTTGTTTGAGGTCGTTAGCTGCATAAAGACACCTGTCCACCCAATACGATCAGTAAGAATCCAACTACTAACATGGCCAAGACCAAAGGGCTGTCCAAAGACACTAGAGACAAAATTGTACACCTCCACAAGGCTGGAAAGGCCTACGGGGAAATTGCCAAGCAGCTTGGTGAAAAAAGGTCCACTGTTGGAGCAGTCATTAGAAAACGGAAGAAGCTAAACATGACTGTCAATCTCTCTCGGACTGATGGGGCTCCGTGCAAGATCTCACCTCGTGGGGTCTCAACGATCCTAAGAAATGTGAGAAATCAGCCCAGAACTACACAGGAGGAGCTGGTCAATGACCTGAAAAGAGCTGGGACCACCATTTCCAAGGTTACTGTTGGTAATACACTAAGACGTCATGGTTTGAAATCATGCATGGCACGGAAGGTTCCCCTGCTTAAACCAGCACATGTCAAGGCTCGTCTTAAGTTTGCCAATGACAATTTGGATGATCCAGAGAAGACATGTGAGAAAGTTATGTGGTCAGATGAGACCAAAATAGACCTTTTTGGTCATAATTCCACTAAGCGTGTTTGGAGGAAGAAGAATAATGAGTACCATCCCAAGAACACCATCCCTACTGTGAAGAATGAGGGTGGTAGTATCATGCTTTGGGGGGTGTTTTTCTGCACATGAGACGGGGCGACTGCACTGTATTACGGAGAGGATGACCGGGGCCATGTATTGCAAGATTTTGGGAAACAACCTCCTTCCCTCAGATAGAGCATTGAAGATGGGTTGAGGCTGGGTCTTCCAACATGAAAATGACCTGAAGCACATAGCCAGCATAACCAAGGAGTGGCTCTGTAAGAAGCACATCAAGGTTCTGGCGTGGCCTAGCCAGTCTCCAGTCCTAAGCACAATAGAGAATCTTTGGAGGAGCTCAAACTCCATGTTTCTCAGCGACAGCCCAGAAACCTGACTGATCTAGAGAAGATCTGTGTCGAGGAGTGGGCCAAAATCCCTCCTGCAGTGTGAAAACCTGGTGAAAAACTACAGGAAAATTTTGATCTCTGTAATTGCAAACAAAGGCTACTGTACCAAATATTAAAATTGATTCTCAGGTGTTCAAATACTTATTTGCAGCTGTATCATACAAATAAATAGGTAAAAAAAAAAAATCATACATTGTGATTTCTGGATTTTTTATTTAGATTATGTCTCTCACAGTGGACATGCACCTACGATGACAACTTCAGACCCCTCCATGATTTCTAAGTGAGAAAACTTGCAAAATAGCAGGGTGTTCAAATACTTATTTTCCTCACTGAATACCAAGGGGTGATATGCTGCAGTTATGTGGTCTGCTGCTTTAAATGGATTTTGATATCCATGTATTTAATTTTTCCAATTTCCAATGGTATCATTCCTCAGTGTCATTATCATTATAGTTACGGCTGCTTCATAAAATCAGAATGATTATAAAAAAACACTAAAATTATGAAAATAGGACACCATTATGTCAAAAGTTATGCTCCATTTTCACAAAAAAAAAATTGCACTCAATCTAAAAGGGTAGTTGTCATTCTCGCTATGTAAAGCACAGCATTATGCAAGACAGGATGTGAAAGGTTAACTTTTTTTAATAACATCATCTTTTTGTAAAAATGCAATTCTCCAGAGACTTATCCAAAAATAAATCTTTCTGATGAAACCTTAGCCAATAACTGACACACATAACAAAAAAAGCTGCATTGCAGTTCTAATGTAAACAGCCATACCTCAATTATATGGGGGTTTGTTTGTCCAAGAACACCATAAGCCACATGAGGCATCTGATTAAGAAATAACAGGAAATGTATAATTAAGATTTTCTTGAAATGTTATCAACAACACCACATGATTACTTACAATATTTAATTCATTGTCTCCAGTCCAGCGAATGTTCTGAAGAAAAAACGACAACTGTTAATCGGTAGAACTAAATTTTTGTACTTAAATAATATTACAATGTCTTTACACACATTCTATATGCAAAACGAAGGTAAAAATGCACATTACATTGGGCAAACAGTATCCACTGTGAAAGAAACTCGGTATAGTCATGCTTCTCTCCAGGTCTATATCACCCAGGATGGTCCATGGTGGGCTGAACAAACAAATGAAAAGAATAACAATTAAAACAAAATAACATAAACACAACACATGTTGCGTGCATCTGATGAGCAGCTGCAGACCTTTTTTCGGTTTCTGTCGGCTGCTGTGGGGAAACGCTCGAACGATTTTCTGTTTTGTTCGGGTGTAAACTCTTCTCTGTGGTTCTGTGCTCAGGCTTTCCTGAGTAAGATGTCTGTGAGGTTTCTGCTTTCAAATCAGGTGCTGCTTGAAGAGAGGAGTTTGAGTCACTTACATTTCCCTAAAATTACAAATGACAGGGAAGAGGAAAATTTGGTCACCAATCACAATTAATGAACAAGGCAGATACAAGGCATCTGCACGACTTCAATATCAGTGAACCAGTGTCAATGGCTTTAAAATGCAAGCATTTTAATGGCACATTTGTATAATAAAAAAGGAAGTCTAGTAGTCTTACGTAGGAATGATTAGTAACACCCTCCACAAATCAAGCCCTACAAATACATTTTTGAACAATTATACAACCATTTCATAAGAGTATTTGAGGATTTTTAGATCCTCAAGAAAACTGTAAAACTGCTAAATTGGAAAATATGTCTTTCTGCGTGTTTGGGCTTGTTTGTTGCAGTTGCAAGCTTTTAACCAGCAGGTGGCGCCAGTGTGTGAAATTTTGTGCGGTACAAAACAGTAAAACATTTTGCTAAATTTAATTTGATTCCGAGTTTCAAAAAGCTCAGTTTCACAAATCTATATGCAGGTGAGTTAAGGTAGCTCTAAGCTGCCTCAAAATGTGGTGTACAGATGCAATGCTGAATAAAAGCCAAGCCATTCTAAAATATGCTGCTCTGATCCTCTTCAGTACCTGGTATCATATTGATGCTGATGCAGCATCAGTGAAACCTTAAACTGTGTTGTATATTTTATCACTTATGGGGTCACATTTTTGATGTATAATTTCACATTAAAATATTAATTTCATAAAATTGTTCCTAAAATTGTCATTTCTCTGTAAATGCATTTGCGTGTAAACACACCCTTTCATTTGTATTTCAAAGACATATTTCATAATGCAAATAAAGAACGCAGTGTAACCACTTATCTATATAATATAATGTCATTCTATATAGATCAGTGTGTGTAACTCACCAAAGCTCTTCTGCTTCTAGGGTTGATTTTAACCTGTAGGGTAGAATCCAGAAAGAAATACAAAAATATTACATACATAGATACATTTTTGGGTCCTTGACATGAAATTACAAACCAGTTTCCTATAGTGCGTGACACTATAATTAGGCGGCTACACAAAAACAATTTGCACCTGCTTGACTTTAAACTTTAATTATTCTAATTTTTTTTTATAATTTTTCAAAACACATTGTTTATTACCTTTATTAATTGAATTACAGTACATTCGTATACGAATTAATTTACAAAATAAACAGGTGAAAAACCTAAAAGTGAGTGACCAGTAAAATGAAACAAGACACTGTAACGTTACCCTGTTATGCTTAAAATAGTTTCACGCACCTTTCTTTCCGCAAAACGGCTTGGGAATGAAAATATAGTCGGCACAGCCCATGGTTGAAGTCTTGTTCTCTTTCCATCTTGAATAAGACACTTCTTTTCAAAATGGACAGAGCAAATTTTACTATTTGGAGCAGGTTTCCAGTCTTTCCATCTTAATTTGTGAAGCCACTTTTTTAGCAAGTTGCGGTCCTTCAGTGGGAATCTGAAACAAAAACAAATACGAGATCATTGACATAGCAGTAATTCCACACCATCAATAATGTTTTAACATCATTTAAAGAGAAAGCTTTGCGCTTACTGGTGGAATGAGACGGTCGAGTTACTCACAGCCGTGTTTCTACAGTTATATGCACAACATACGAACACCATCGTGTTTAAGGGATCAACATTCAATCTAACGTTACCGTTTGTATACTTTAACAATGGCTTTTGTTAAATATATTGTTTTATCGTATCGTTAATACAGTAGCCTATTGTATAATATATTTCAAAAAGACGTTTTATTAACGAATAGACTGTGAACTGCCTATTCAACAAAAACCAAAACAGACATCTTCTTCTTCTTCAGTTTAAATGACGGTTGACAACAATCAATTGTATTACCGCCACCGCTGGACTGGAGTGTATAGCAGGAGATATATATTTTCTACAATATTAAATTCTTTTTGAAAGCCCTGTACTTTTTAAAAACAAAAACAAAAAAATAAAAATCTTCTCAGCATTTCTTTATCATTTTCTTCTTCTTCTTCTTCTTCTTTTTCGTGTTATGGCAGATTGCAACCATGACTTTAAAGGTGCATACCGCCACCTACTGTATCAGAGTATGTAACACGGGCTATTCGTTGGGACTACTTTGTATTAAAAAAACAACAACTATATCCTCTTATATATTCCTATGTTTTTCAAAAAATGTATAACTGCTTTCTGTGTATCCTTTACCCCATCTCCTGTTGTGCCTAATAAACCTTTAAGGTTCCACTTTCTTCCTGCCTTACTTATCTTTTGTTTTAGCCTTATCCTCTCATCTCTATATTTCTTACAATGCATTAATACATGTTCTACATCGTCCTTGGATCTACATTCCAAACATTTAGACATTAGACATTCTCTGACATCACCATCACCATCTACATCTTCTTCTCTGGAAAAATGGCGGATTGCAACCAACTTTTAAATGCATACCGCCACCTACTGTACAGGAGTGTTTAACATCATGCTATTCTACCCATCAACCTGTGGCTTTAAGAAATTTAAAAAGTGCCATTCTGGTGCTTATAATCCCTTTCTCTCTCCTTCTGTTCCCAGTATCCCAGTCAGATTCCATTCCCGTCCTGCTTCCTGAACCCCATCTTGAAACACCCGTAGGCTATACAGTATAATAAAACTTTTTCTAATGTAGAATTAATCAACGAATACTTTCCATTATTTTACTGTTAACATATTATAGACTTTTATTGATATGAACTCTTTTGCATGAATCTCATATGTATATTATAAACAATGGACAATTAATCTGATTAAATGCATAGAATTATACAAGGAAAATCATTTATTAAACAGGTGGGTCTTCAATGATGACTACATTGATCACACACATATGCTTCTTTCTGCATTAAAAAAATCTAAAAGTTCATACGAAATTAAAAACTAACAATAGACAAACACATATTTTACTCACAGGATCAAATAAACATCATATCAAAAGACATACTAACACCCACTTGTGCAACTCTCTCCAACCGAGATAATCACTTCATTTGCAACCTTTGAATTTGTGTCCTCTTATTACCAATTATCTAATTAATGCTAATCTAGGCAGGCCTATAATAGTCAAACACTCCCTATAGTCTTGTAGAGCCAGACTTTTGTATCTCACCATTAAATGAACAGCCTGTGGCAGAGCCCCATCTGATGATGAGACTAAACACTCCCTGTATCTTAGTCCGTTCTGACACAGTAGTACACCCTAATGTCTGAACGCTTTGAACTCTTTCTGAATTTGGATATTGCTTTGCTTTGGTTGCTGTTGATACTTTAGTATGTGAACGCATATATGTAGGCCTATTTTTTTCCTCATTTGATAAATTACAGTTACAATTGACTAAATATTCTCTCACAGTGTAGCCTATTATGCAAAGTTGGAGTACTATTCCAGTTTTGGAAAATCCATTTTGAAGACTTTATGGGATCTTTAGCCAAAAAGAGACTGAGAGGCTCTCTGCCTGTGAAACATTTTGCATGTTCAGATTTTAATATCAATTGTATTACTGTGGTTAGAATTTATTTACTTATTTTTTTTTTTTTTTTTTAAATGTCTAAATCTGACTTCGTGACTTTTTGGTTAAATGAAGGCAACGAATGCCACCAGTAGAGGGCAGCACAACCCAATAACTATACAGCAAGAATATATCTGTGAGGTGAAGAGATGATTAAAAAAATTGTTTGTGTTTGTATCTATTTGTTGGAAATAGAGTTATTTATTTATTTACTATTTTTAATTAAACTTTAAGATCATACGTTACAAACTCTATTATCTTTATATATATATATATATATATATATATATATATATATATATATATATATATATATATATATATATATATATAAATATGAAGAGTTCAGATGCAAAAGCCTCTAAATGCCATTTGAAATTTTCTTCTTTAATGATGATTTTTTATCAAACTTGTATATTTAAGTTCAGTAATTTCACTTAAATAACAATTAATAGGTAATTATCATTGCCATTTAAGTGAAATTACTGATCATTAAAGAAGAAAATTTCAAATGGCATTTAGAGGCTTTTGCATCTGAACTCTTCATATATTAATTCATTTAATGACTGTTTTAATTTCTCTTGCTTTTATTTTGTGATCATGTTAATTCCTCAACATGATAATTAATTAGCCCATAGTATAGGCTATAAAATGAGCTATATAAATAAACTTGCCTTGCCTATTGGCCTGTATATAACAATGGCAAATATGGCAAATTAAGTGATAAAATAAATATAAAGCAAATTTTACAATTTTCACATCTTCTGAATCTCAATAGGCTTACGTAAATTATCTTCTCGCTAATATTTTAATAACTCTCTTTAAAAAAATTTCTATGTCTATGTCCGACAAATCTCCAATAAAAGTAGTGCACATTTTAAAATATAGAAGCTATTTATCAGTTTTTAGGCCTAGCCTATATGTTATCCTTTTGTTGTACGTTAACTGATAGATGCCATATAGCTACATTTATTTAGGCAACTTTAATCCTTTAGCTTTTCAAATCGATTTTTCCAAAGCGATTTACAAATGTTGAATGAAACATTTAAAATAATAACAATGAGCAAACCAACACAAACTGCATTTGAAACATTTGCTGTATGCTGTATGAATTTTTAGTTTCGAGAAATATGCTAATATAGCCTAGTGTTGAGAAAACCTCAGTTCTACAGCCTCAACAGACTTATACAAAAGTTGTTCCAAGCAGTCATTATAAATCTATTAAAGAACAGCTGGAAAGCTCTCTTTCAGCGATTACAAATCCATTAGAGAACAGCTGGATGGTTTATTCCTGGTCTTCATAATAGTTACAGTGCAGATGTGACGTTCTGGCTTTATAGTAAGAAACAATAAGTTAAACAATTAAATAAATGAAATGTAGCCTAAATATAGGTCAATATCAAAAGCATTCAGTGCCCGACTTCACATCATAAACAGCTGATTATAGCAATCATATTACAAAATAACCTAATAACTAACAATTACTATAATATTGTACCACAATAAATAACCACACACACACACACACACACACACACACACACACACACACACACACACACACACACACACACACACACACACACACACACACACACACACACACACACACACACACACACACACACACACACACACTACCTCTAATCACAACCGGAAAATATTCTACATTTAAACAACAACAACAACTAAACCTATATTGACTTATATACTTTTTGCCTCATGGTGACCAACAAGGACTTCGGAATTGCCATCTTTTTACAAGCATGAGAAACATCCCAAAATGGAAACATTTAATTATAAATTAACATTTGTTTGTGAGTGGTTTGCATTAATTATATGTAAATCAGATAATACCGTTCACTTTCTTTTTCTCCCTCTCCGTTCTTACTGAACTTGATTAATTCAAGCTAAAGGAAAACAGTGTCTGGAAGCCACAACCTAAAACAAACTATAGCATTCAGGCTGTCAGATGATCAGAAAACTGATCGCATCAGTTTCAAGAAGGAAAGGTCTGTTGCCCTATTTGGAATATTTTTCTGGTAATGAAGCCGAATGGATCTTATGCACCTCCCTTTCTCACTCCTGAGACTTTGGACCGACAGACATACTGAAACAATTATTAGTTAAAATCTCAAGGAGAGCCAATGGGGACAAAAACATTCATAATCTCTGGAGACTGCAGTGAATGCGTCCAAATACTGCATCGTATTAAGGTTACATTTTCCATTTTCCAAAATGTATATAGGCTAATAATTGTCTCTTCTATTTAATAAACAACAACATAATTATTAATAATTATTTAATTTATGACTTATTTTATAATAATCAACTGAAATTCAGCAAAATAATTCATATGAATAATTATTTATCATTTTACACAGTAAAATATTTGGGGTTGGTAGGATTTTTATTTTATTTTTTCTGAAAAAAGTCTCTTATGGTCATCAAGGCTGCCATTTATTTATTACAATTCTATACTATTACAATTTTCTATTTTATTATAAAATGTAGTTAATTATTTTCAGTATCATTATTCAGTGTCACATGATCCTTCAGAAATCATTATAATATGATGATTTACTACTCAAGAAACATTTATTATTATAATCAATGCTGCTGCATAATATTTATTTTGTGAAAATTGTGATATTTTTTTAAGTTTAAAAGAGCAGCATTTTTTGGAAATCTTTTGTAATATTATACATGTCTTTACTGTCAAATATAAAATTATTATTTTTTGATTTAGTACCTCCAAACTTTTGAATGTTAGTGTATACTGTTCACAAATATAAAGATAAATAAAGCAATGAGTTTAAATGTAAATATTACACTAAATATTGCATTCAAGCGTCAGCAATTTCAATATAAGCTATTTGATTGAGATGATAATTTGATAATTTACTTCAAATTATGGCAAGGCAACCATAATCCATAATGTAAAAGCATCCTGGATGCTGGTTGTTGTACGCTTGAGTACACTTGTCAGTCATGGTCAAGTTCGGATAATGGTTGTGTGGTAGAGTCTACTTCTTTAGCTTTGCCTGAGCAAACCAACCTGTTTCCTCTCTCAGCTGGAGGTGAGGTTCCCGATCCACAGAGCACCCACAAATGAGCCCTTTCATTTCAGAGTGGCTTATCAAGGGCCACCACATGTGTCTGACCACACAACCCCCCCCCCCCCCCAAACCCCACACACCTGTCAGTTATTAGGCACTTTACACTGATAGGGCCATTTGTCTTTATGTATGGCATACCAGCTCACTATTGGCTGAAGCTTGGTGAAGGCCAGGTCAAAGTTCTTGTAGGTTATGGTTTTGGGCAACGGCTGGATATAGAGTGTTCCCAGGTGAAACGAGAAGGTTTGGTTTGTCTGTGCTTCTCTGTGTGTTGTTTTTAGACCTTTAATTGGACTTAAACATCTGTTGCAGCCCATTAGACAGGTGACTTTCTCTGATGTTTTTAAGAAAGACAGAAACATTTTAAAGCCACAGAAAAAAAGAAAACTAATTGAAGAAACTAAATTGAACATAAAAACTTCATCAACATAGAAATTAATCCATTTATATTAGCTTGCAAGAATTTAAAATACCATAAAAAAATCAAGTAATAGACCCTTAAACAACACATGCAAGAGTGCAGAATAGAACAACATTGGAACAGAACAGACAATTGCAAGTTTAAGATTGATTTTGTTCAACAGTTTAATTTAAGGTACAATATGTAGGATTTTTGCAGTAAAATATCCAAAAGCCACTAGGCCAGGGTTTCTCAAACTCGGTCCTGGAGGGCCGTTGTCCTGCAGAGTTTAGCTCCAACCCTGATAAAAACACACTTACCTGTGAGTTTCTAGTGATCCTGAAGACATTGATTAGCTTGCTCAGGTGTGTTTGATCAGGGTTGGAGCTAAACTCTGCAGGACAGCGGCCTTCCAGGGCCGAGTTTGAGAAACCCTACACTATAGGCCAATGTTGTATATTTTGTTTAGTTGATTACTTACAATATCCCAAATTTTTCCATATAAATTGTGAGAAAATTGCAATTTAAACCCAGGAAACGGGGCATGTGATCAGGGGTGAGGTCAGGAGTCGCCAGTCAATGGTGTCATATCCGCGTTACCATCGTTTTCCGCTCGTATTGCCATAGTAACCATGGGGACAGACATGGACAACTGGGTTAAGCCTAGCAGGACGCTCACGCTGTTGTTGTTTTGTTCAAACATTATGGACCATGGCAAGCAGACTTTAAAACAAAAATAGGACTAAAACGAAGACCAACATCTTTCGAGATGCCGAGAACTCCACGTCCGCGACTAACTGCGAGTGTTGCCATACTTTATCGGACAGGTGAGCAAATGTACATAAAACTAATCCATGTTATTTAGTTCAACATGATGAAATGTTAGAATATGATCTGTATGTTATTTTAATGTTGATCTAGCTTGCTAGTCTCATATAGCCAACAAACAACCTAACTACAACATTCAACACACTGAAATGCCATTTAGTGTGATAGTGTAACTGTTAGAGCAAGTGAAACAGCGCTGCGTTACCTCAAGTTTCATTCGTCTAATAAACGGACCTGTGTGAGTATTAATTCAGCACTTGCGTGTAGTTCGGTAGAAGGAAATGTCCTTATTCCTTTATATCCGCGTGACTCATGTTGCGTGTGGTGCTGGTATACGTCTTTCATTAGCGTTCACGCCCTGCTTCATACCACAGTCATGTTAAAAACATCAAAGTATTCACTCCATAAAAGATCCATCAGCTCGACGACAAGATCATAATTCCGCATCATCTATATACGACTTTATTATTGTAGGAGATTAGTGACCCCTGGTGGTGAAAAATCCTACATATTATACCTTTAACAGTAACTTAATATTTAGTAACTTAGACACAATGATTATTTCGACTTACTCCTTCAGCTCCACTGACCGTTTTCTGAGCGTTAAATTCCTTAATGAACATGTTTTGTACAAATCGGCTGAGTGAATGATTCAATGACCCACTCATAAAGACAGGCATCTCTTTTGATCCCGAATGAATCAGTGTATTGAATTAATCAGTTAAATTAATTCATTAAAAAAAAAATGGTCACCACATATTAGTGTAACAGTGTACCCTGCCGAAAATAAGTCACTGAAAAATAACCACCATATGAATAAGTGATACAAAATTCTGTTTTACTAATGAATTATCAGTCAATACAATTTGAGGACTTTAGGCCAGTTCACACCAACAAAGATCACTATAACTATATTTTAATAAAAAGCATCATTTTTATTATAAGTGTAGGCTATTCTGCCTTTTGTCTGCCACTTTAAACGCTCAAGGGCTTTAGAGTGAAAATCTGTTTGGCTTAGCAATGTTACATTTTTTTCAGCTGTAAAAATCATTCTGAAAGTGATTTCAATGAGATCATGCCTCTGTGCCATTATAGTTGTGGCTTCAACTTATATTATCTGTGCATTTTTATTGAACAATGTGCCAGAAAATCTGAAGCTACTTATTTAAGTAAATATTTGAAGAATCTGAGTCCTTCAAATTCTTTACTGCAAAACGTCCATGAATTCTGTTAATTCAATGTGCTGCTGTCAGTTGACATCTTATATCTTTATGTTGTGAATGAGGTTGCTTCAAATATCTTACAGCACTTCTGCAATCTAAACTAGTTGGTATCCTTCCTGAGCCAAAGTTCTGCTGCCTGGGGCTTTGCTTACAATTATCGCTCATTACATGTGTGTGCGCATGCGTTTGCAGGTGAGCTGTAAATGGGACCACTGCTATTTATGGGGCCATGGTCAAAGTCTTCTGAGCATTCTGTCAAAGGTCAGGTGTCATGATGCCTTCATGTAGTCTAGAGTTTATTTTTAGTCCAAACAAGGCTTCTATTTAGGGAATCATATAGGGGTGTCCTAGTAATTACCAGCAAGCACGTCCACCCACCATCTCCTGCTCAATTGAAACCATCTGCTGCCAGGCCGGGGGGTGGCCGAATCTACCACCTCGATTGTCCCTCCCATATAACACACATATGCGAGATAAAGTGTTTACAAGCATGTTGCTCTATGTGAGGGATGTTTTCTGTGGACGCAAACACTGGGGAATTACTTAGTTTGGCACAATTTACTTTCCATTTATCAAAAAATGTATTGCATTCAAAGAGGGAACATTTTCAGTCCTTAAAGCTGAAATTGCTTAAAGCAAAACCACATACTTACAAACGGTGAACATACACTTTACTAAGACATTTCAACCGGATATATTCAACATATTTTGGCATCTGCATGTCATAACTGCAACTCTACCATGCGTCTAAACTAGCTAAATTGTTATGTCTGTAACATTGAGGCAGGAGTGAAGCAGAGAGATCCCAAGTGCAAGCATTCATTTAATAAACATACAGGTATCCAGGAACTCTTTAATGCTGCTGGATACATTTCTGGTCAGTCATTCTGAGTGAATCGGAGAGAACCCAAGTGCAATCATTAATTTAATAAACAAACAGGTAATCCAGGGCAAAACAACAGAACATGAACTCAGGACACTGAACTTAGGAGTCGGACCATCTTTCCACTTCTGTGCTCTTGGCCTACCGCACACTGAATTCAAAATGTTTTTTCTTTAACCTGCAGGTCCCTCATTAAATGCCTCCGTGAACTCCAAGTTACAGGGCTGGAGGCCTCCACACAACACAACGTGGGTTTGTGATCCTGTAATTAAAGTGACAGAAGTTATACAAGAACGTAATCAAATCTCACAGACTCAATTACTGGACAGCGTACAGCTTTCAAAACAGAATTTATACCAATGGAAGCATGCACATGTGAGTGCATATGTGCATTTGCAATGGTTTTAATTCTATTCTTTTTCATCAGACAATTACTAGACAATAAAATGTTTCATTATGGCTCAATTACACCTCCCGCTGGGACTTTACAGGCTCTTTGTCACCTCAGACTGGAGAAAGCAGACTGCCATCTTCATCTCGTGCCAGACATTCCCTGCCATTTTGCCTCACGAACAAAGTTTCTTTCCATATCATGTGTTTCAGTGTGCTTTTGTTCTCTTGCGAGAGGTTCTCTCATACTGCGCAATATCTTACGCTAGGGGAAAACCTCTTTTCCACGAGAAATTGAAGCCAAAAATTATCCTTAATTTTGTAAAATTATTCTTAATGTAAAACATGTTGCGGCAGCATGCAGACATAGGCAAGACGGCTCGTGTGCCTATTGGCTGTCCTGTGGCAACTGCAGCAGCCTATCGAGAAAGGCCCTTGGTGACGTCAGATCCAATAGGGGTGCTTCACGCTAAGCCACACTCAGCGTCGGGGACCGCCATGTCATCTGCGTTTCCTGCCTGTGTAAGAATCATGCAGCTCCCTGCGCTCGCTGACGGTGGCTGCCATCATTGCGAGCTATTGCCCATAGTGACTCTGAACACTCGCCTGGCATTTTTCTCAGTCTGCACTTCCGCCCGCTATAGTGCCGCGCCGTAAAAAGCGGCATACTCAGCGGGTCCGGAGCCTTCTCCAGCTCGCCGGTTCGCCCGCCATCTTCACCAGCTTCACTTGAGTCGCTCACTGACAGACAGCGCCCGCCGCTTCCGCCATTGATGATGACAAGATAGCTGCATCTGTAAAGGAGGCCAGCTGCTCTATCTTGGCGTCGGACAGTGAGGATTTGGCAAGCTCTGTGGACCTCCCCCTCAGCCCGCAAATCGTCAAACGGGCCAGCATCGAATCCCAGCTGATCTGTCTGCTCTCTCGAGTCTCGGCCTTGAGTGGGCGGCACACATGCAGCCTGCGCAGCCCACGCAAAACCGACTGGAGTCTTCTAGGCCAGCGCCTTTTCTTCCTGAGCTTCATGAAGAAGTTGCAAAGTCTTGGAATGTCCCCTTCTCAGCCAGAGTGTGTACCTCTGTCTCAGCAGCATTCTCTGTGGTGGATGGTGCTAAAGACATAGGATACCACTCTGTTCTTCCAGTAGAAGAAGCTGTAGAGGCCCATCTTTGCCCACCCTCTACGGGACAGTGAGCTAAGACGGCGCTACCTTCTAAAGCTTGCCACACTACTTCCGCTAAGATTTTGTGGATAGATTCGCTGTGTTTCAGAAGACGTCAAAGGCTATGAAGCACTTCTAACCAAAGCACTCTAGCTTCGCAGCAGGTCACCCAAAACAGCCGTCTGCTCGAAGTTCCCACAGCGCCGTCAAGCCTGGGCCCAGAGACCTCACTCTGCTGGCCGCCGCCCACCTCTGCGTGTGCCCCGGCAAAAGATTGAGATAAAGCCAGAGGCCTCAAAGTTGTCCTAGCCTTCCTAGCCCCATGTTTAAGTCTCATCACGGCCAGACTTACACCCAAACTTTTCGCTCGTTCAGTTCCAGAAAATGCGACTGCATTGCGATGCAGTAAACAAGCCACGGTGAACCAGTTAAATCACATAAAGAGTGTACTCCGTTTGGTATTCCGGCCACGGCCGATGGTGTTATGAGTGTAATAAAAATGCCCACGACCCAGTGTTCATTCCTACACACAAGCACAGCCTACCACAGTACAGGGCTTGCACAAATAAAATTGACTCATTACTGTACATTAAATGTAGTGAATGTGCCCACAACCCAGAACCCACAAACACTACACACTGCATGTCCCACGGTTTCTGTAAAAACGAAACCAACACACATACAGTCAGCTCAGGCCGACGGTGTTTTCAGTGCAGTAAATGCCCCGCGCTCACATTCACTCACAGACATGTTAAGCCCCACAGGGTCTGCCCCGCTCGCTCTCTTTCAGCAAACTGCCATAAGGGAGTCAAGCGTGGCCAGGATGCCCGCCGTGATCGGCACGCCCCCTGCCTCAACCGCTGCAAGTACAGCGTTTACGTTACAGCACCGAAGCTCTCCAGTCGCCACTATGTTGCGACCAGAGCCCAGATCTCATTCTACCTATAGCGTCAAGGTGGCGCTTGCTAAGGGACTAGCCGCATTGAAACAGAGCCTATCCAGATGGAT
Source organism: Pimephales promelas (assembly GCF_988280905.1). Lineage (NCBI taxonomy): Eukaryota > Metazoa > Chordata > Actinopteri > Cypriniformes > Leuciscidae > Pimephales > Pimephales promelas. Next base: position 26,485,487 of record NC_142771.1, read on the forward strand.
AGTTGATGCTATAGCACTGGCCTACACTTTTAAATGCTTGCAGTGTCCTTAGGGTGTCAGAGCGCACTCCACAAGAGGCGTGGCCTCGTCGTGGGCTTTGTCTAGCGGGATTACCTTGCAGGATATCTGTATGGCGGCAGGCTGGGCCTCCCCATCTTAATTTAATTAGGTTTTATAACCTAGAGGTTCCCACCTTACAGGCTAAACTACTTTCGGTCTAAATATCACTACTGTCTGCCCCGTTGCTTCGGCTCAGAATACTGAAACCGCTTGAGCACCAATCGCTGATCGGATATCACCAATATCCGCCTTTTTAGAGCCCCCTTAAAGGTCGGTAGATGTCGATCCCAGGCCGTCATACAACTGACGCTTTACCTTTAACGTCAGTTAGGTGACGGGGTAGGTTCAGGGTTAGGTTTAGGTCTGGGGTAGAGTTAGGATCCGATAACGTCATCTACCGGCGTTTAAGGGGGCCCTAAAAAGGCGGATATTGACGTATGGTCAAAAGACTGCGCTGCCATGGGCAATGAATAAGACCCATACTGTTACCCAGTTCAGGCCGAACATTTTGACTCTGACTGTGTGGAACACTGTTAATGTCATTAGCTCTCTTAGGATGCTAACTTATTGGGAATGATGCTTATAGCCTCTCTTCTCAGACTCTTTGTGAGTCCCTGGTGTTTATGCACTATATAAGCCCCGGGCACCTGCCCTTGGGACTTTGGTGTTGGATCCCAGCATTGTGTTCCCCTAGCGTAAGATATTTTGCAGCATGAGAGAACCTCTCATAAGAGAACGTACTCGGTTACTAACGTAACCTTGGTTCTCTCTAGAAGAGGGAATGATTACTTCGTATCTTTGCCGTGCCTGCAACATGCTCTAGTTCATTTCGGCAATGAAAAAAAAACGATTATTTCAGGCCATTAACCTGTATTTATAGGCCCAGGACACTTCCGTCTCGGCGGGATGTGACGTAGTGGGTGCGAAGCGCCCCCATTGGATCTGACGTCACCAAGGGCCTGTCTCGATAGGCTGCTGCAGTTGCCACACAGCCAACAGGCACACGAGCCATCTTGCCTATGTCTGCGTTTTACATTAATTCAAATTAAGGATCATTTTTTGGCTTCAATATCTCATGGAAAAGAGGTTTTCCCCTAGCGTAAGATATTGCGCAGTACTCGTTCCCTCTTCTAGAGAGAACCAAGGTTACGTTAGTAACCGAGTACGTTTTATGCTCAAAATCATCTGCACATCGTAGATTATGCTGTATTAAACATTTTGTGTGATGACTTTGCGAAGGTCAATTATGTATAGCGCTGTCACAGACCCAATGGCCACCAAAGTGCTTTACATTTAATCTCACATTCACCCATTCACTCACTCATTCATACACCGACGGCGGTGTCAATGCAAGGCGCCATCCAGCTCGTCGGGAGCAGCTGGGGTTAGTTGTCTTGCTCATGGACTCCTCGACACTTGGTCAAGTGGAACCAGGGATTAAACCACTAACCTTCCAGTTTGTAGACAACCTACAGTACATGAACCACTGAGCCACTGCCGCCCCCTAATTAAGATAGATGGTGCAAACCTTTGTGTTTCATGGCACGTCTCATGTACGTTGCATCAAACCTTCCAGATGTGTGTTCCGCTCTCTTTTGCCTGCTGATCCCTATCTGTAAAATGAACAACCGGTGCTTAGTAGCACAGGCTTCCGTTGCAATTTATCCACTCTCGAGGGTATTGAAGATTTGGCTTTGAAACAAGTCTTACATGTTTTACTGAATAAAATGTAAACTGTCACACCAAAAATTGCTCGAGACCAAACGTGGCATGATATTACTTCATCCAAAAACAACAGAGCTCTCTCTCTCTCTCTTTCTCTCTTTCTCTCTCTCTCTCTCTCTCTCTCTCTCTCTGAAAAATGCTGTTGGATAAAATCAAAACCACCCTAGGGTTAAATAACTGAGACTACCCCGAATGACTAAAAACGATAGTTTAAGTAAATGTTTCATCCATACAGAACCCCTACATTTTCAACGCAATTTGAGGATTAAGGTGAATTCACTTTCATCCAAGAAAGGTTGAAAACTGAAATGCAATCCACTACAGGATGGGCCGCAAATAAACTCAAGAGAGAAAATATAGAGCAGAACTCAGGAAAAGTTAAAAGACAGACTGAGTCAGATTTGTATTTTATTGATTTAGCTGTACCTTGATGACACCATAAATCATAACATGTTGCCAAGTGGTTGCATGGGGTTTTTGTTTTTTTAATCTGAGAAAGCTTTAAGCAAAGCACAGCTCAAGGATAAGATAACCTCCACTACGAGACATCTGGTAACACTTCCCAATAATTGCTGCAAAACCCTGAAGATCTGAGAAAAAATTCCAATGTTTTTTTTTTTTTTTCTATGTGCCTTGTGTCTGGTGCTTTTCTGTAGCCTTTATACAAACAGATCTAGAGCAATGCATTTCTAACAAAATATGTAACTTTTATTCTAAAATTAATCTACATTCCAAAATAGCATACATATATGCTATATATATATGCTATATATATTTATGATTATATATATACAAACATACAAATTTTCTATTTATTATATATTATATAATATTATATAATACATAGAAAATTTGTATGTATGTATGCAAATTGTACAATATGCAAGGTACACATTTCTAGTAATTGTGGTGTTAATTATCCTATTATATTTTCAGAAAGTTTTGGAATATTTTTCCTCTCCCCAAATTTGTCACTACCAAAACAGAATAATTAATAATTAATAACAAGGCTTATATTGTTTAAAGCCTTTTTTGTTTTGATTTTGTTTGTTGTACCAAATATATATTTTTTTATATTTCATTAAAACAAATTACATGCATATTAATAACAATGACAATTTTAACAATATTTAATTTGATATTGTCACTACCGAAACAGTCATGACTGAAACATGTGGTGAAGTTTCGGTTGTGATTTTAGATACTTTCGGGCCTAGCTCAACAGGTCTGAACAGGTGTATAAAAACTAAATTTTATGGAATAACACCCAAAACAGTTTGCTTAATTGCAGATAAAAAGTGTTTTGTAGTGATGATCCTTAAAACATTTTTAGTCTTTTTACCTCAAAATGAAGGGATATCTACTCACCATGTAGATATGATAGACAGAGAGTGAGAGAAAGAGAGAGAGAGAGAGAGAGAGAGAGAGAGAGAGAGAGAGAGAGAGAGAGAGAGAGAGAGAGAGAGAGAGAGAGAGAGAGAGAGAGGAATATTTTTCCAAATATTCTAAAAATGTAAAAGAGTGAAAAACTAAAAAAAAAAAAAACAGTCTCACCCAATGGACTAAAACATATGTTTCAGTAGTGACGTGAAAATGCGGGACATATTATTTTTACATAAAATTACAAAGAAAATATAAAAAATATATATATATTTTTTAACTTCACTTTTTATCAAACATATATTTTTAAAAACAACAATGGAAAAAAAATATTTTATTATGATTTTCATAAGTTGAAATTTAGGGGTTAGGGTTTGGGACAGCCACCTGTCCCAATTGAAAATACCCAATAAAGTATAATTGTATATTAAGCTTATCTATATTTAAAATATTGTTGAGGGATTCAATATAGATAATAGAAGGATCTTTGTTAACATCTATGATTTGAATATGTAAATGCTTTTTAAACATGTATGTTTTGCAATTTTTTTTTCTAACATTTATTTTTCCTTACCACCAGATCATCAGCCAGACTGGCATCATCTTGTTTGCCTGAGTGTCCTGATGCCCATTGCGACACACAGGTCCCCTGTAGCTCAGACACCCACAGGGCTGTGATTACAGAGAGTAATGAACCACAGCCACAGGAAGGGGCACCCCCAGCAGACCACCAGTTCTCATATGTGGCCCAGGCCTGCAGCTCAGCCTCCAGGATGAAACCACTGGGCGGGTAAACACAGGGGAGGGCACGGCCACAGACAGATTGCCATCTCTCACAATCCAGAGAGGGCACGGCGAAGAGGAACGGCAGCGGCCGGGTCAGACAGGGAGGAGTTTGGCTAACTTATCTATGAGTCTAATCAGCCTCTGGCATACATAACCAAAGAATTCAGTGTCTGAATGTATCACGAAAAAGTACAGTTCCTTTTTACTATTTTTGTGTTTTTACTGTATGTCCCCAAACTTTATAGTCAAACCTGCATTAGGTGTGCAACATTTGAGTGTATACTGATTTTTTTTTAAATGAGTTTTTCAATGAACACTACTGTTCAATAGTTTGGGGTTAGGAAGATTTTTTTTTCTTGAAAGAAATTATTACTTTTATTAAGCAAGGATGCATTGAATTGATCAAAATGACAGTAAAGAGTTTTATAATAATACAAAAGGTGTTGATATCTCACATCACTTCGTCCGACACTGGTATCTCTGATCATAAATGTATTGGTTTTACCATAGCTTGCCCATGCATAAAAAATGTCCTATGACTATTATTTCCTATCGCAATCTCAAAACTGTTGATACTCCATCATTTTGTACCTCCATTGTTTCTTCAAATCTTTCTGATGTCTTAGATATCTCTTCTCCCTCCCTGATAATATCCAACTACCACTCCATAATTTCTGAAATCTTGCAGGAGCATGGTGCTGTTAAGAACAGAAGCATCCCTCCACCCACTCTTCTCCTAGGTACACCCCTGAGGTTTGTATCCTAAAGGCTACTGGCAGATGGCTTGAGTATCTTTATCGGTGAGTGTTTACAGCCTCACAGTTCACAATTTAGCTTTTTATGTTTCGCTAAAGATGCTATGAAGTTGAGCTATTTAACGAATCTATCTGGTCAATCCCTGACTTTTCTCTGACAGCTCCAACTTTTGTCTCTGAGTTAATCTTAATATCTAACTCATCATCCAGTCGACTTGACCCTGCTCCTACTTCTCTTCTGAAACTTTGCCATTCTGTTATGAACAAGAACAAGACACTGCTTCCTAGGATGCTAAGGGGGAATACCTCCAGCATGACCAGTGTCTTGAGCATGTGTCAAAACTCAACAGTAAGATTGGCTGGCTACTGGTGCGACCAGAGAATAAATAGGGCACCTGTAGTACACATCCTCCACTTCTTGTCTAAAGGAGAAGTGGGCAGACATGCCTCAAGCATGGCAACGGTTAACACAGTCTCATCCCAAGACGTCATATAACTGATGTCTTGGGACGTCTTTTGACCATACGTCAACATCCGCCTTTTTAGGGTACCCCTAAACCTTGGTTAGATGACGATCCCGGGCCGTCATACAACTTACGCTTTACCTTTAACATCAGTTAGGTGACGGGGTAGGTTTAGGTCTGTGGTAGGGTTAGGATCCGATAACGTCATCTAACCGACGTTTAAGGGGGCCCTAAAACGGCAGATGTTGACGTATGGTCAAAAGACGTCCCAAGACGTCAGTTATATGACTTCTTGGGATGAGACTGCGCTACAATGGTATGCAGTGTCTTGTTCCTTTCTCAGGGAACTATGGTTACATTTAGGAACTAAATTCCTAAACATGCGACTTAGGAACTAATGTAATGGGAACAAATGCCCACTCCACCACGCTGAAGGGATGAGTCACAGTTTAGGGGTCCTAATGGAACGCACCATCGCTCATCGTGACTCCATTCCCTAGGGTCAGAAACCCTGGCTACATATGGCAGCTCAGCTCAAGGCTTACCAAGGAGGTTTAAAAGGAGCCTAATACTTAACAATGCTATTCAGGTGGAGCTCTGGGGACAGAGGCCTTAGTAGGATGACTCTCTAAAGCAAGAGGAAGCTTCGCATTGCAATGCCCCCTTGAAGACAGTTAACCAGGGAGTCTCCAAAAGAGAGACTACAACCCAATCTACTACCTCCACGGGCCTCTCAGAGTGGAGGCTTCAGCATAAAGACCCTCTATAGCAAGATGAAACCTAACCACGCTCTAGGCTAAAAGACCTTACCAAGGATGCCCACACGACATGGACCGGTTATCTAATGTAGAGCTCTGGGGAGCTCTGGGGGTCTGTGGTGCGGCACAGATCTGCTACCGCCTCAGGGGGACCCTGACCCTGGTCCAGGTATTTCAGCAGATCGTCCTGGTAAGCCATTGTGTGCAGGGCAGCGCTGGCCTGACCTGGTGACGTTTACACTCTGCCATTCAAATGTGACATCAAAAGCAGCGGTTTAATCGGCAGAGAGAGGAGCCTTCAACTGGTCTGGTGGCATCGACTCATATCCATGCTTACACATCCCACTCTTGCATAACTCACATGCTGAAAGGTTTGAAAAAGTCCAACCCTGCCCATAGACCCAGCCCTTGAAGAAATCAGGATAGAAGTGGTTGAAAGTGGACAAAAGAGATGGATTAAAATACCAGGTGTAAATTGGTATGTGTCTCTCTCGTCTAGTGACCTGATCGACCAAAATACATTTTAACGCCAGGTGTGAACAGGGCCTTAGATGTAGTGCTTCTGTATATGATGCATTGTGTATGTGTGGATCCCCTTTCACCATCTGTATGTTATGGGTGAGGATTTGATATCAGGCCAAAAAGATCACAAGTAGGCCTATGCTAAAATTGTGCTGGCAAAGCACGTCTAACGAATTGTCTGCATGATTAATGTCAATTGTATGCTAAACAAAACACTGTGTTTAGAAACACACTGTGACACCTATGGTTTTTCAGTGGTGTGGATTAGATTGACGCCTGATCAAGTAAGTGCCAACTCAGCCTTTATAGGTACATTTTGTTACTTTGTGTTGTTTTGGATCTTTTCCAAGGGTGTGAGAAGCAGCATTCTCACACCCTTGCAAGCAAGAATTTGAGTGTCTACAAAATTGTTTTTGTTTTTAAAAACATTTTAAAATATATATATATTTTTAAAATATTATACATATTTTTTTCCGTCTCTGTGCACTGTAAAAAAAATTGTTTGTTTAACTTAAAAAAAGTAAGTGACCTGGTTGCCTTAAAATCTTAAGTTGATTGAACTGGAAAAAGTGAGTTAATACAATGAAGGAGAATGATTTAATCATCAGAAACTCAAAATTATATGTTATCTGAACTAAATAAATTATTTAAGTTGATTTGACAAAATAAAAAATGTTGTGTTACTACACTGTAAAAATATTGTTGGTTTAACTTAAAAAAGTAAGTAATCTGGGTTGTCTTAAAATTTTAAGTTGATTGAACTGGAAAAAGTGAGTTAATACACAGCCCATTCTCACCCCCAAGGCGTCACTTAACTGACGCCTTGGGAAGCATTTGGACATGCTTCAATATCTGACGCTTTAGGCGCCCTTTAGCGTCAGTAAGATGACGCCCTAGGATCGCGTGTACCCTACCCCCACCCCACACCTAAACCTAACCGCGTCCTCTAACAGACGCTTTCCTTTAGCGTCAATTAGATGACGCCGTAGGATCGCGTCATGTAAGTGACGCTAAAGGGCGCCTAAAACGTCACATATTGAAGCATGGTCAAAGGTGACGCCTTGGGGTGAGAATGCGTTGTAATACAATGAAGAAGATTAATTTAATCATCAGAAACTCAAAATAATAAGTTATCTCAACTAAATAAATTATTATAAAGTTGATTTGACAAAAGAAAATATGTTGTGATAACAAATCTTGAAAATATTTTTTTTACAGTGTGCAATTTAAACCTTTAATTTGTGTTTTTAACTAGTCTATAGATGTTTTCCATAATGTCTTTTAGGGATGTGCCTGAAGCCAAATATCTTTATACTGTATAATCAAACAGTAAAAATTCAGCCAAGGGTGGGGAAAGTGTAAAGTAGATTTTAAGTATATTCCTATGTACACTACCAGTATTAGGTTTCTTTAGTTTTCTTTACAAATCAATATTTTTAAAAAAAATGTAAGTTTATGAGACAGATTATATTTAAAATAATAATAATAATTAAAAAAATAAATAGCCTAATCAATCAAAAGACTAAACACAACTACAAGACACATTCTTGGTCAAAAGAATGATTAGCCTAGTTTTAGATTAGTATAGTCCAAATAGACATTTCTGTCAGTATAAGTTAAGAGCAATTTTAAGTACATTTCTGAAAAGTAAAAGTAGACTGAAAGTTTACTTTCATATTTTTAGTTTAAAAGTATATAATAGCACACTTGAATGAACTTTGAAATTTTATAATTCAAATAATTTTAAAACAAGAGTTGTTCAAAGCATATTTGTAAAAAAAAAAAAACAACCTGTTATTATAAATGCATGTTATTGATCTTAATGTGAATGATTCATTAATGAATGTTTCATTTATAAAAATTAGTTTTGATGGAAACAACAACAGAATTTTCTCCAATCAAGTAGATTAGCCAATCTTCCTCCATCCAATCAACAACCGATGAATATAACCGAGCCTTACCATCCATTTTTTTTTAACAATCTGTTTTACACAGATATTCATGGGAGAAAATATCTGTTCCTTTACTTCAGTTTCATTGCAACTTTAAAAAATATGGGCACCAACTAGTTTGCTGCTTATTCTGAGCATTTGATCTGTCTATTGCAAGTACTCAGTATTTTTGCTCTAGTTTCTTGGAAGAGAAAGACTGTTAATATATTGGTGAATTGAGCATGACCTCAAAGCTATGGAATAAAAGCCACATACCTCAATTTTGATTTCAAAAATTGCAGAGAAGATTAAACTGCCATTCAGTATACTCTTAACAGTTGCGGGATGTTTTAAACCCTGTCTTAAGGCACTGTGTACACAGAATGTGAATTAAACCATTAGGCTGCGATGTGTCCAAAGACTCCCTTCTGTTCCTTATAATATCAGAGCGACACTGTTTCTATAAAAAGAAATGTAAATGGGTCCAATTGAATTCAGAGATTTACTGTAGATATTCTTGAAATGATCACCAAGCCTGGTTACAACAACAAAAACTATTTAGTATTTTCTTTATCAGAAATGGGCCCAAAAAGACCTGAAGACAATAAAATGTGCTTTGTGTTTTTAGATCACAAATTTGGAGTCATCTTCATCTCCTCTGCTCTTGTAATAACGTCATAACGACACTCAGCTGTAATCATTGATGACCTAAAAAAATAGTACATGAGAGGGTGTGTACTAGGAGATTAAGTTCTTACCACCTGCAAAGCTACTGGGTGTTTTCTCATGGCAGAGGTGTGAAACATCCATCTTTGATTCTCCTACATTTTTGAGTCTCCTCTCTGAGTCTCAGGACACATACACCCACTGCTGAAAGCTAATCAGTCAGAATAGCCTGGCTACATTCCTCTGTCAGATTACTTGTAAGTGTTATGTAGCAGTTGAATGTTACAGAAATGTGGCTCTTGGAAGTCATTCAAAACCTTTACAAAAGCATTTGAGATCCCCACTTGGAGTAGCAGCAGTTCAGCCAACATGAACAGGGAGTACAGTACCCAAACAATCAGACATTTCCCCTATAAACATTGAATGCTTGTGGGGATATACTGTATATATATACAATAATATTGAATTTTAACAAACCTGGCGAAACAACAGGCTCTCATTTTAATTGCTCATTAATCATATTTATATTGCCAATTTTTATTATATGGGTTTCCTTATTTCTTGTCGGAGGAGCAAACAAGCAATATTTGGTATTTCTAAAATTTTGCAAGCCTTTAAATAGAGGAACGTTCAATGAATGAACAACACGTAATGACATCAACCAATTACCTAGGACTTCAATTACCTTACCATGGAAAATAGGCTGCAAAACTCGATCAAGTGCACATTCACTGCAATAGTGCTTTTATTAAGGGTTTGGTCTGAGTGATTCAGTTGTATATTTAACCACTTGTCTGATGGTTTCTTGCACAATACTTTGTAAATTGTTTCATTAAGGAAAGAGAAAATTAACCTGTTCAAGGCTGTCACTGTGTACCACAGTGCTAAACATATCATATGCATGCTCTGATCAATGGGGAATTATAGAAATCTGAAAACGAAATGTGTATGAAAAGATAAAAGCTTTCTGTCTTTTCATAGGATAATGCAATGTTTTCTTGGTTTTGTGCAAAATGCAAATATCATTAACTCAGTAATGAGATAGAATCAGAAAATAAATTACAAAATGTACTTCAATAAGCAAGAAAACACTTTTCCAACCTTAAAATGTATAAACATTTTGGGCAAATGCAAATTTATATATATTTATATATCTGCCATGTGTTCCCCATGTGAATGTGTCGTCATTGGTTGATTGTCTTGATTATTTTCACAGGCATCCCTTGTCTAGTCATTAGTCTTGTGTATTTAAGCCCTCGTCTTTGCCATGTGTCTTTGTCATGTATTGTTTGTTGTAAAACAGAATAAATGATGCACTTGGTTTCTTCAAACTTGCCTTCAGTGGACTTACTTACAGAAAACTTGACCAATGATAAACCCAATAGTTACCCTCCATCGCCTTCGTCAGGATGACCTCACCATTGAGAAATATGTTGAGGGCTTTTGTGAACTTTGTTGTCAGGTACATTTCAATAACATTGTGCTCAAGGAAATTTTAGAGTGGGTCCCAATGAACCCGGTTCAGTCTTGGTTGCCAGGGGCCCAATACATAGTCCTTCATAGACCATGCCCTTCTGTTGAGCAGCTCAACTTTTACTGTGGGTTTTGTGCACAAGGAGCCCTGCTACACCACAGTATCCTCCAAGCCTGAGCCTCTTCATGTCAGGCCTGCCAAGCCAGAGACATGTTCACGCTATGAATGCCATCGCCGACAAGATGGCCATCACAATACAATACCGATGAAAGATTCGATGGATGGATGGAACGACTAGATGGATAAATGGATGGATGGACAATGGAACGGTGGAACATCAAAATGAATGGATGGAACAGATTGATGGGATGGATGGATGGACGGCTGGATGGATGAATATGGTCATCACTATCCCCAAAGTTGCTAGGTAAGAGCATTTTCCCATATACTGTGCCCAGCACATGCAAACATGCTTTGCCACATCTATCAACACTTCCCTCTTTTCCTTCTGTATGCAGCCACAGACTTGGGTAGACCTGCCAGAGCTTGCTCCCAGATGGCAGATCACGGAGAGGTAGAGAGAAGACAGAAATAGAATGAGCACCCAGTGTAAGGTAGAGAAAACTTCGGCAATGTTCAAAGGCGAAATAAGTTCACATCAACACCTTTGATGTTGCTGGCAGCCGCCAGACAGAAGGAGACAATCTGTCTCTCTGGTATACCGCCCAGCTTGAGAAGTGCCTTAAACCACCCAAAACCCTGCAGCAAGCTTAAAACACATTCACAGACTGTAACGCGCACATCAAGCACTTCAATTACACTGACAGGCAAAGGCACCAGAGATGCAGGATCAATCTTAAATGCCGATATCTCTTATATTCACTTTCACCATTCAGCACAGACAAGACAGAATATCTGGACTATAATTGTTCAAACGAATTGCCATTAGCAGGGAAAGTTAAGCCACTCATTTCACTCCAGAAAATGTTGAATTGTGCTTGTGGTCATTCAAGTCTGTTGCGTATTGAGGTCAAAGGTTGAATTTAACTTCTTGTAATTAGACATGATGTTTAGGGACAAAAAGCCCTTCATAGTCTTTGGTCATTCACAGTGCTACAGAAACTGATTTTCAAAGCAACACTAAGTTTTCTTTTACCTTAAAATAATGTTTCCAAAATCATTTCAGTGGTTCATCAAGTCGTAACAGGGTGAAAAGCACTTATGCCCCCGCTTTGTGGTCCTATATCTGCTATAACCACGCTATGTAAGATTGCCAGATCGGGTCGCGTTTCTGTAGTTCTAATGAGACATAAGAAAACTACAAATTTGACTTTCTTTACGTCAACCGTTACAATAGTCATTATTTTGTTTTTCTTCGTTTCTGATGTCACAATACATTATACTTTCATGAAATCATGCAACATAATCTACCGTGTCTGTGGACATCTTTCATTCCAAAGCCGGTGCTGGATAAACAGCAAGCGTGCTTGCGACAGTAGGCTGTGGTAGGCTAAATTATTTACGACAGCAGTAATGGACAATTCCGCTTTCAATCTTTAGGGCGACTGCAGAGGAAAAGTTACTTGGTGTTGCTTTAAGTAAGTTCACATGACAACAGTCACTAAACAAACTTTGGGCATGCATTGGAATGATCTGTTAGCACTGAAAGTTTCCAATCATGCAGAGAAAGATTCAGTAACATCAGACTTCAAAGACGGCACATCTTTTTTTTGTTAAGACAAAACAAAACAATATAAACATTCCAAAATGATGTGTTTCATATAGCGGTGATAATTTGTCTAGATTTCTGATATGGTAACGCATTTCAAAAGAGATTATATTCAATATTCCCTATTTATCTGAGCATTTTTTTATACAACTTAGAAGCTGTTTATACACTTATAATTCAGAACACACAGAAGAGGTTGAATCACTCAAACAATTGCTTTGGGTAGGTGAATTTGCAACTTGTAATAATGTCCTACCATAAAACTATATTAAAGAGCTCATGCTGACAACATACAAATCCTTTCCAAAAGTCACTACACTTTACTTCAGATATGGTTGCATACAACTGTTTTTGTCGTTAATAAATACTTTGCTGTATTCGCATCCTGCAAAGAAAATTGATTAGAGTAAGATCTTATAGGCCTACTTTTTTTTTTATCACATATCAAAAACTCAAATTATTACATTCCACACTTTTCACAATTTAACTCTTTAAACAGTATATAATATAACATTTTACAGACATTTTCACTTGAAACATTCTAAAAATAATAAAGAATAAAAAGAATAATATTATTCAGCCAATGAATGCTTCAAGTCTGTATAGGCCAAATAATTATATCTGATAATAATTACATCTGAGTTAAAAGGTGCCGGGTTGTTTCGTATTTATATGAATGTTCCGAATTGAAATAGTTCACGAGAACATCCTGTATAGTCTTTAAAACGAAAAGCTGTGATGGCAGATCTACCTTGTTAAAACGAGTATACGCCTAAATATTTGACAGAAATATATGAAATAGACATAAACTGGGACGTCTCGTGCATTATAATTATAAGATAATTTTAGATTTGTGAGTTGCCAATTGTGCATTAAAATCTTAATAAAATTAACCTCCCTTTTATGGATTTTTAGGATGGCGAATAAGTGCCAAGTATCCATTTTTAGTCAGTTGGTAAACGCGGATAAGCATGCGCATTTTAATCGAGTTTGTTCATTGTTTCATCTGCGACATCTGTGAAAAATTAGAACAAAAGCCACTTAGAATTTTGGTTTTGGACACCTCTGGGTTAACCAATATATTTGTTAGCGGAAGCGATTTGTTTAAATTGCATTTATGATGCGCGTTCCAGAGACATATTTGGAGGATTCTTCATTTTATTGGCTTTTTTACGCTGCTGAAGAGGGCAATTATTTTCTCAAGAAATAATGATAGAAATAATTTAGGTAGAAGGGTTAATGATAACGATTGCATTCATCTTTAACTGATAGTGTCAATAGGAAAGATTGCAACTCTGAACGGACTTTTAGGGACTTTTGAATTGGTACTTCTTGGTGGTTTAGGATCTGCTTATACAAGACACCATTAGACTAACTGATGGACAACTAATACACACCTTAGATAATTACAACAAACTTCAGAGAGCTTTAATTGCCTGCCAATGAAAAAAAAAATCTAATTTATCAAACATATAGCAAACTATGTTCCAAAAAGTCGGCTAAACTTAGCCTGAACATTTACTGTGCTATCAAATACTGGCCTCTATTTCTCTGTCATTCTGCCTTTACATCAGGAGAAATTTTTTTCAGCACTGGTATTCAGCTTAAGTCAGTGAAACATGTGCCATAACATTATCACCTGCCCTCAATCATAGGTGACATAAACACAATACACAGTATCTAGGCAACAGATATACACACCAAAAGAGAGGCACACAGTTACGACGCCAGCTAGTCTGGCCTAGGACAAGAAGTATTGTTATTAACCTCTTTTCCCCAGTGTGAATGAAAACCAAAGTGAGGGCATATCCTTGTATTATGACTTCAGGGGCTTGCTTTGTTCCCCTCTATATCATGTACACATAATTACAGACTGATGGAGCTACACTTCTCTTTCTTTCTCATTTTGTCTCGTGCTATCCTCTCTTTCTCTTGTTGTGGCCTATCTCTCTAAATCACTGTCAAACTCTCTTTGCTTTTATATCTCTCTCTCCCTTTTTCTGACACATTTTAAAGCAGTGCTTCCCCAATCATAAAAAGAGGGTTATGACCTGTAGGCATATTGATGAACTCAAGCACCATTGTTGGCTAAATCTACATTTTTTGTTATAAAAAAAAAGATTGCTATACATTTTTAAGTCCAATCAACTTGGATGTTTAAGTCATTTCAACCTAAATTACATTAAACTGACTAAAAAATAGGCTATTTGAATCTTGTTTAACAAAAAATGTATGTAGTTGTCATATTTACAATGTAGTGTTGTAATAGCCTACATTCTGATCAAATCTCATTAGCATAATGCATTGGAGTTTTTGTCTATTTGTTTCCTCGAGTTTAGCCAAGGTGTTTCAGCATTGTAAGTAACCTACTGTCTGGATCGGCAGGCATCGAGGTTGGGTGTGTCGTGACGGTTGGATGTAGCCAGTGTGTGTGTGTGTGTGTGTGTGTGTGTGTGTGTGTGTGTGTGTGTGTGTTGAGGAATGTTGGCACAAGATAAAAGCATCTATAAGCATCTATAATTTGTATAATTCTCTCCTCACGTCACTCTTTTGGTTTAATAACGCGTGCCCTTCAACCAAAACATGTAAAAACATAGTACATGTCAATAGCGGCTCTTTTCAACTTTATAGGCTACTCTCAACCACGAAATAGCTAAATGAGTTTCAACGAAAATCAAAAGTGGTGGATGAATTAGCCGTGGGATGTTGCAATCACTTTGTCTTGTCTATCAGACTTCCTTATCATATAATAATTTGTTTTTAAGCTGTTAAGCTCTGTGGCTTTGTTTGAAAGCTGTGGATAAAATAACAGAATCGGAATTAGACACAGTCGAAACTACAATGTTAACGCGAGTAATTTAACGAAAAATAGCCTTCTAAATAATCATGGGAAAAAAAATAAAAGACAGTATGCTAATTGTAGCCTAATTTTATTTTACTTTGTAAAATATTTGTATAAACTAGGCTATATAAACTGTTTGGATAAGGCTATGCGATATTTAAATGTTGAATCAGGTCTATAATTTATCGAGAATTGAAAAGTATTGTTCAAATTATGTTAGGCCTATAAAAAAATCCCTTTGGAAGATTGCCTCGTTTTATAGCCTATAGGCACGTTTTATAAGTAAAATCGTCTTTTTATTTTTATTATGTTATTAGGCTATAGGCTACTTATGTACAAAAATAATGTTTATGATTTATGAGTTGATGATTATTGCATTGTTTTAGTAGCTATAATGTGTTACCCTGATGGTGTTTTGTCTTTGTTATAGGCTAATGATCACATATTTTTATAGTTTTGATTTAATCTTCTTGGCTGCATATCACTTGTGCTATTTTCGATGAAAACAGATTTTATATCAGATAGGTTATTAGCTTAGCCTATATTAAATGACATAGCCCTGTGAGTCCCCAAATGACTTCTTTCTCTTTCTTTAACAACGATACATTTATGGGAACCGCAGTTGTCAAGTAAGCATATCGCATGCTTATATGTTGGCATTTTTGACCGTAGGCATTACAAACGCCTGTTAATTTTTATTTATCAACCTTTATGGATCTTTAGCCATATTGTCTGAGTTCCGAGTTGAGAATAGTTTCCAAATAGATAGGCTGCTTTGTTTTTATTTGTTTAACACTTCACATAAAGGTAGCCCATTAGTCCAACGAAGCAAACGTTTGATTTTTTTTTTATCTTAACGTGGGAATTGCGATGTTCCGTACATACATGTTACAATACTGACGTCACCGCCTTTATGAAATGACGCGAACGGCGCATGCAGCCAATAAGAGAGCGCGTTCTCACTGCTGGAATTAACTTCAGTATGTGATGGGACTGTTGAGATGAACTTCACAGACTTACACTGCCAAAACGAAAGCAAACTCATGCGCCTCGCGATTTTACGGACATGGATCTCTCTAATGGACTTCTTTAAGGGATGGAAATCACATGACTCTTCTAAATAGATGCTACGTTTTATGATGCCCCGGTCTAATGGACATAACTCTAAAAAATGACTATGACTTCACTGTCTGAAAGTTTGGTAGCTTCAGACCCTTCAAAATCGGCATTTCTGGAGTTCAGTCACGGTTACCAGTCTCACCAGCAGCATTCACCCGGTGTATCTCACGCGCACTATCCGGTGCACGGTTTGCATCAAAGCGCACATTCGCAGTACGATGCAGCCTTCTCTTCTGGCGCTGCTCCGTACGGCCGTCCGCTCACTTACCACTATCCCAGCGCCCATCACCATCCCGGAGCTTACCTTCCCTATCAACATAACAGCGCAGTCGCTCATTCAAGAATGGAGGATGCAGGTAAAGTGTGCTTTCCTTCACCCAACACATTCGATTAAAACGATTCCGTTCTACTAGGTTTTGAGAAAATGAGTTATTCCTAATTAACTGAATAATAATAATCCTGAATTCTGAAGTTAGAAACGCACGATTTAGACTTGATATGGCTCTTTACATTTGCGTTTAGTCTAATTTAATTAGACTATCCAACCCATAATGCAATACGTATTGAAACGTTTAAAATGGTAAACAATAATTTGCAACAATCCATAGAAGTAAACAAATTTTCCCAACTCTAAATTTATAGGCTACATTCGAATGCTATACTTTAGGCATGGCTCCTGTACTACGCAATATGGATTAATATTGTAATGCCCCCCTCAGTAGTCAAGAAAATGTCAGAGCCTACACACACACACACACACACACACAACGGATTGCAAAATAAAAATATAAATAGCCTATGATACAAATGATTGTTTATTCGACATGGCAAACTTTTATTAATGACAGCCCTATTAGATTTTTTATTTTTTTTACTTATAAAGTGAAATGTGACTAAAGTTACAAATTCAAAATAGGCCTACGCAAAAAGACAACTAGATTCCAGCTAGAAACTAACAATTAAACGCTAACGAAATTGTCTTGAATGCAGTGAACAAAATTGTCTTGTATTGCTATTTTCTTCTGACTGAATAGCCATACACTTTTGATTAAAAATATTTTTACTTCTAATATTATTATTATTGTTATCATTAGCCTATTATTATTATTATTATTATTATTATTACATAATGTCATATTTCTTTTTCTTAATCAAGATTCCGAGAAGCAAAGTTCCATTGAAAGTGGAGAAATACGGCTGAACGGAAAGGGGAAAAAGATTCGTAAACCGCGCACGATCTACTCGAGCTTACAGCTGCAGGCGCTCAACCAGCGCTTCCAACAGACCCAGTACCTCGCGCTGCCTGAACGCGCTGATCTGGCGGCCAAACTGGGTCTGACACAAACACAGGTAGGCCTACATGACAACATTGAATCAAAGAAAGAAAAAAAGCTCTATCTTTACGCCGTGTATGCTTCTCAAAATTTCTCAAAAGACAGTTGCTTTATAGTAAAAAAATGAAAGGTCTTTATTATTATTATTATTATTATTATTCTAAATAACATAAGATTGATGGTCTAGAACTATAAGCACAAGCAATGTGAAGTCTACAAAGGCATGTAAACTAGAAGAACGTTGGAGCGTGCATTTCATCTTTGCGCCACGTTTCCAGCCAATATGCGTGTTCAATTACCGAGAGCATCGAATCACTTATAGAGACAAAGGAAATAATAAATTGAAAGAAAATGTAAGCCTCTCATCCACTATTAGGCTATTGAAATGCTAATTTAATCTAAGTGTTGGAAAAAATAGCATTAAAATATTTGGGAGCTATGCATTACCGGAAATGCAAGGCTCTTAAACAACTTCGAGATATGATTTCCTTTGCGAAAAAGAATTAGACCAGTAATTTCAAGTTAATTCATGTTTATTTTTAAGTATACATTTATGTAGCAAGTATACTAATATCAATGTATAGGCTACTTGTAAACTTGTAAGTGTAGCTTTTCAATACTGCTTGGGACTAAATTGGCCCAACTTTTAGTATAAAAAAGTATAGGCTATATAAGTGTAGCCTAACTTGTGAAAAACTAGCCTACATTTCCAATTTGTATCTGTGCAACATCTGATCGTAGTATAATTGTAGTTTAGCTACTATTTAAATACTTGTAGTAGTCTAGTCTACGAAAGTGGGCTACACCTTGAAGTATGCTCTCAGTAAACTAGTTGTATAGCCTACAAGTTGCCTACACTTGTAAGTTTTCTTTAAGTGAACATAACATCATTGGTTTAGCTTACTATATATTATTTTTGCACTTTGAGTAGGCTTTATGTTCCTAGGTATTAATTTTTTGTTGTTGAAAAAAAATTTGTCGGGATGGGTTTCAGAACATCAAAATACAGATGGAGTAGATTGAGTCCATCAACACCCCCAAAGCTTCTCAGTTGTTAAAGGAGTAGTTAACTTTTAAAAAAAAACTTTTGCTGATAATTTACTCACCCCCATGTCATCCAAGATGTCCATGTCTTTCTTTCTTCAGTCGAAAAGAAATGAAGGTTTTTGATGAAAACATTCCAGGATTTTTCTCCATATAATGGACTTCAATGGCAATCAAACGGTTCAAGGTCCAAAAGACAGTTTCAGTGCAAACTGTTCAAAGGGCTTTAAACGATTCCAGACGATGAATAAGGGTCTTATCAAGCGAAACGATCTCTCATTTAAAAAAAAAAAGAAGAAAACTTGCTCTGTTCTGTGTGACTCTCCTGTTCGAACTCGTTCATCAAAATAAACAAATCTTTTCCCGAGTCAATTCGTAGTCACGAATGTGCATCACAGAACAGAGCAAGGCGAATATTTGAACTTATAAAACTTAAACTTTGTTGTTGTTTTTTTTTAATGAGCGATCGTTTCACTTGATAAGACCCTTATTCATCGTCTGGAATCGTTTAAAGCCCTTTGAACAGTTTGCACTGAAACTGTCTTTTGGACCTTGAACCGTTTGATTCCCATTGAAGTCCATTATATGGAGAAAAATCCTGGAATGTTTTCATCAAAAAACCTTAATTTCTTTTCGACTGAAGAAAGAAAGACATGGACATCTTGGATGATAAATTATCAGCAAAAGTTTTTTTTTTTAAGTGAACTACTCCTTTAACCATTTGTCGGTCGACATTTCATAACAGTTTTTATTTATATGCTGTTTAAAGTTTGATGATTGCGTTGTTGTTTTTTATTTGTCTAAGCAATCATCGCTTGTTTATTCTTCACCTACTGTATGTGTTTTTTGATGGGGAGATTCTGTACTAGACGATGCGAAACAGCGCTGCCATACTGTATAACAGTGAACACATGGTGGGAAAAGAGTAAAGCAGGCTAGATTTAAAGTAAATTCCTATGTACACAACACTATTAGAAACAGACCTGTTTTCTTTATAAATCAATATTTTCAAACAATGAAAGTTTATTAAACAGTTTGCAAAACTTTGTGGAAAAATAATGAAATAGGCTACTCAATCAAACAAGTAAACTCAACTACAAGCCAAGGATAGGCTACTTAAAATACTTAATTATACTTTTAAGTATATCTTGATCAAAATATTGAGTACATATAGTCCAAATATTTAGACCTTTCTGTTAATATGAGTCAAGTAAGTGCAATTTTATTTCTGAGAAGTACATAAGAAGGCGGAAAGTACACTTTAAAGTACACTTTCTTAGTTTTAAAGAAGTACACTATAGCACACTTGAACAAACTTCTTGGATTGGCTATTCTTAATACTATTTCTTGTGGAAGTAATTGGCCTATGACCCTGCAAATTTTCAGAATGCGTTGCAATTTCACAATCAACAAAAAAAGTGAGAACGAGACCCTTCCTCCTTCAATGACAGGTTCTAATCTGCTCCAATAAGTCAAAAGCATGGCAGCCACGAATGTTATTGCACATGCCTAGACTACAAATAATAATCTATGAATGCACAGTGCAGATATGGGATAGTGTGGATTTGAGCAATCCTGTGTAGCTCTGTTCTTTTTCTAACCAAAGGAGCACAACTATAGGCTCAGTGTTAACTGTGTTTCATAATTGTTCACATGAAGCAGTCTTTTACTCTTTTTATAATAACTGGGAGTTTGCATGAATATGTCTTGATTTTTTTTTTTTTGTCCAGATTTATATTAAGTCATGTATTTGATTAATAGCCGGCCTATTAATCAAATACAGTTTCCTTCCAACAACTTGGTTTTGCACACACGTTGAGTCTAAATTATCATAGGCTACTTTCTTTCTTTTCTTTTTTTTTTTTTTGTCAGTAGCTTCATAAATCACTTTTATTCTGCATGCTCTTCCTTTTGAGCATCAATATTTCTGAAATCTTGTCTTACTAAAGTTGTAATTATTATATTTAGCAGCATTTAATAACTTTCAGTGCCTGGTAATAAGTATTGTCCGCAACCGTACTTATATTAAAACTCTATCATAATTTTTACTGTTTGAATCTGTGTGAAAACAGATTGAATTAAAACATTTCCAGGGATTAAGTTAAAATGGCAGTGACATATAATAATTGACAAATTGTATTTAGCAAACTCGTATTTTTCAAAAATCAACCATAATATGGAATATCTAACTTATGGCTCTTACAAATATATCTAATTGAAAAGTCTAGTAAACAGCCCCCCACAACTCTACACCCCTCCTCCCCACTCTATTCCAACCTTATGTGACCCATTTTACTCGATGGACTATTTCACCTGACTTCACCCTATTCAGTAACTGTAATGAAAGCTTTGAAAAACTATAAACCATCCACCCACACATGAAACCCAACTGACAATATACAAAGCACATAAGTAAAATAGTGCTTCTTCAACTAGGCACTTTAATATGATTTGTATTAAAAATACAAGTCACCTCTTAAAAACCAGATGCTTTTTTTTCTTTTTTTAATAGAAATGTAAAACAGTAAAACAGTCTTAAAAGCTTTTTAGTAGCTAACTATGCCTCTTAGCTACTTTTTCAAATTGTATATAGAACTGAATATAATTTGTATTTGTAATATATAAAATTCAATAAAGATTGAAAGTCTGGGTTTGTAAAACTCTTCCAATATGAAAAAAATATGTCTTATAATACTACACTGTAAAAAATATTGTTGTTTTAACTTAACAAAGTAAGTAACCTGGGTTGCCTTAAAATTTTAAGTTGATTGAACTGGAAAAGGTGAGTTGATACAATGAAGGAGATTAATTTAACCATCAGAAACTCAAAATAAGTTATCTCAACTAAATAAATTATTATAAAGTTGATTTGACAAAAGAAAATATGTTGTGATAACAAATCTTGAAAATATTTTGTTACAGTGATATGATCATGTAAACAAAGAGTGAAAGTGAAGCAAAAACTGTTTCAATATTTATGCTCTGAAAATAATTGATCCATTTTTATAATAACTTTCCCCACTAGAAACATTTTGTTTCAAATAAATATTTGTCAAATTACAATCTACTTGGTTAGCATGGATATTTAAAAAAGTGTCGGTGAAAGCATGCTTGAGATTACATAAAGGTGAATAGCTTTTCCAATCAAGCTTTAATTTTGTTGAACTATGCTTAAAATGTCACTTCCACCATAATATTTCCATTGATTCACATAGTTGAGAAATTAAATAAACTAGAAGTATATTAAAAGAAGTATGAAAGCAGCATTTATGCTCTGAATTGGTAAACTTTCCAATTAAATGATCAGCTTTTCTACCTGAATACATTATTCAATATATTTCAATACACTATTGATTCATTACAATCACAACCTGAGACAACCAGGAGCATTTAGTGACATTTAAAGTCACTAAATGCTTTGTATTTTGTAATTCTGGCAGGTAATGCATAAATCTAACTTTCTGAATTCATGAACAGAGATATGTTTTCAAATTATCTTAATCATTTATGCTGGTTAAATGCATTTGATCTTCCTTTAATATATTGTGAGTTTTTTACATTGCCTTAGCTCATCAAAATAAGTTGAGCAACATTTTTATAAGTTGAAAATTTATTTAAAATAAAATAAAAATTTAGTTGAAATGACTTAAACAGCCAAGTTGTGTGTACACAAAATTTGATGCAGCAACTTTTTTAGTGTAATAGCTCTTTTTTGTAGATTGAATTTAATTTATTAATTTTACTCTGTATTAACATTACATAACAGCCATAATAGATTTTTCAAAGATTATTCTCAGTCCATACACGCCATGTATCCTTCATAATAACATAAAACTATGAACTCATAATAAATTCTGACACACTGAAGTGAACTAAATATTTATTTTGTGTTAAGTATAGCCTATATTTATCCTCCAATACAATTATTTTATTTCAGTTAGTAAATGAATCACATATTTCATTGATTAGTGTTATCGCTTTCTCCTAGACATTTATTCAGCAGAACAGACCCACATATCAAAACTTGAAGTTGCGCTCACGTGGAGGTGTGTGGCCGGTTGGCAGTGCCAGACTTTTTATTAGCAATTGACTCTGTCATCGGTGCACTTTAAGAGTGTTGAATACTGCCGCTGGCACTTGTTCCTGCCTTTCAGTCCAGGCGGCTCGTTTAATCTATTTTCTGATGATAATAATAATACATGCATATACGATTGTGGTGATAAAAATAAAGGCATCACCACATGATAGAGGTGTCCAAAATGCGGCAAGAGGAACATCACATAAAAGTGTAAATTAAAATAATTATTTTGGGTGCCAGTGTGCATGAGAAAACTGTTAAAAGGGTAATTGGAGTTTAATTCTCTTGGAAAACATCACTTTAATTATGTCTCATTATAGAAGTTTTTAAAGCTCTGTGTGGGTGTCACTGTTAAAATTCATTTATTCATGCATGCATTTTCCACATTATGGTTAGCCTACATAATTAAGAAAGTAAAAACCCTGTGTATAGCAAGACTTGTTTATATAAAATATTTTCTAAAAACGGCATGCGCAAGTTTGTGCTGGAGAATTCTGGGTAAAATTTTGGACATATCACAAATAACAGCAATCATGTTTGGAGTTTTGCTGCATCCAACAAGCTTTTCCCCCCCTCTCACTTGCTGCAAGCTGAAGGCGTGCTGGTGTTGGCAGAAAAGCCATGTTGTACCACAAAAAAATCATATTGAATCAAAGCTTTTGAACTTAGTAAAAAAACTGTAAGCGCTGCCACCCTGTGGTTGATATTCTAAAAGTTAATCAAACAAAGTAGCCACAACTATAGACAGTAAAATAAATGGGCACAGCGACCCCATAGACTTAAACGGAGAAAAGTGAAGTCAATTAGAAGCACTCACTTACTGATTGCTGATTGTCTCACAGTTGTATGTTTTTTAGTAGCGATGCCAAGAGAAATCTGAATCATTCCCTTCTGAATCCTAGAGAGACTGAGAGAGTGAGTATTAGTTGTCCATGAGCAGCAGCAGGAGCAACTTTATAACTCTCTATGGGCTTCTCCCTTGACTTTTTGCCTCCATGTCCCTCCGATTGCCTGCAAGCTTCTCCTCCTGTCTACACGGTAATTTCTCTACTGTGCGACAGAGAGTCCCGTGTGTTATGACGCAATCGTTAGCCTGTTTTTACAAAAACTGCTTCTACGGGGCCATTAGGTAAGATACAAGGTAATGGAGCCTTTTATACATTGTCATGTTTCTTTAGAAATAAAAAAATGGGAACAAATTATGGACAAATGGAGTCTTTAAACGCCTCAGATGTAAAGTTATTCGCTGCCAACGTGACGGCAAAATGATTAGGAGTCAATGTAATGCTAACAGCAGGTGATGGTCTGCTACAATGGCAGCCCCCGGGGAGACTTCAGTTTCCGGCTGATGGCTAAAACAGAGAAAAGTGAAGTCAATTAGAAGCAATCACTTCCTGATTGCCAACCGCACTGCACAGGCTCACACTGAGCTTGATGACGTAGATGTGACGTGAGCAACCTGTCTCACAGTTGTACGTCTTCTAGGAGCGGTGTCAAGAGGAATATGATTCATTCCCTTCTGAATCCTGGAGACAGAGCGTGAGTAGGAGCTGTCCATGAGCAGCAGCAGAGCAACTTTACAACTCTCTATGGGCTTTTCCCTTGACTTTATGCATCCACGTCCCCCTGATTGCGTGAGCTACTCCTCTTGTCTATACGGTAATTTCTCTACTGTGCGACAGATAGTCGCGTTATGAGCAAGGGGGTAATCCATCAGCCGGAAACTGAAGCCTCGCGAGAGTCGCCATTGTAGCAGACCATCACCTGCTGTTAGCAGTCCATTGACTCCCATTCATTTTGGAAGTCAATTGTCACTTTAACAACGAATAACTTTACATCTGAGGCGTCCAAAGACTTCATTTGTCCATTAAAGAAATATGACAATATATAAAAAGCTCCATTATAGTACTTTGCATCTTAGGTTATGTCCCCGTTGAAGCCGTTTTTGCGTCATAAACCAGCCCATTCTCACTCCCAAGGCGTCACCTAACTGACGCCTTGGGAAGCATTTGGAGATGCTTCAATATCTGACGCTTTAGGCGCCCTTTAGCATCAGTTAGATGACGCCCTAGGATCGCGTGTACCCTACCCCCACCCCACACCTAAACCTAACCGCGTCCTCTAACAGACGCTTTCCTTTAGCGTCAGTTAGATGACGCCGTAGGATTGCGTCATGTAAGTGACGCTAAAGGGCGCCTAAAACGTCAAATATTGAAGCATGGTCAAAGGTGACGCCTTGGGGTGAGAATGCGTTGCATAAACACACAACTTTCTGTCGCACAATAGAGACATTACCGTATAGACAGGAGGAGAAGCTCGCAGGCAATCTTTTACTGTCTATGAGTCAATCGGGGGGACATGGAGGAACAAAGTCAAGGGAGAAGCCCATAAATAGAGAGTCCATAAAAGTGATTCAGATTTGTCTTGGCACAGCTATTAGGAGATTTACAACTGTCAGACTGTCGTCACGCTCAGTTTGGGCCTGCGCAGTCACTCAGACATCAGACAGGAAGTGCAATAATCAGGCTTCAGTCTTCTCCGTTGAAATCAATGGGGTCGCTGTGTCCATTTATTTATGGTTATGAGTCAATGGAATGCTAACAGCAGAAGGCTTGTTAGCCAATGGCGGCCGCTGGGGAGACTTCAGTTTCCGGCTGGTGGATTACCCCCTTGGCTACAACTCAAAACCTTTGCCTGGATGCCAGCCCCGCTCACAACATTTTTTTGGTCGGGAAGTTAGGTCTGAACTCGATCCATTGAGGAGTAATTATGATTGGTTCAGAAATCGAAGGGCCAATCAAATTGCCAGGACAGCCCAAGTAAAAGAAGCAACACTCATTATTTTACTACTTTTCAGCGTGCGTGCAGTTGAGTTCTGTTGACAACTATGCGTACAGTAGCTCAACATGCGTCACTCACTGCGTTGCTCTGATTGGTTGTAGGTCTATCCAATTGAGTGCAGAGGGTTTTTTTTTCCTGGTTCGGTTAAGACACGCCTCATAATCAAAGCCCTATGGATCAGTATCAGACTTACATTCTGACTAGAATATGAGTATGACGAAGTCAGGCTACAAAATCTTAGTAATTGTAGCTGAAAACAACCACAAAAAAGGGTCTATTAATATCTGTTAATTTAAGTTATTTTTCCTCTAATACTAAAAAAATAGATCACATTTACCAGAACATGTAATTTTACTCTAAAGCAAATTTACTGTTGTTTAAAAAGTATGAATTACAACATTGTTCAGTGAAAATATGTATTTAACTAGAAAACATAATGTACCTTTACACTAAAATGTGGTTTAAAATGAAACTTTCACAGTACTTTGACATAAGATACTTCATAATTTGCAGTGAAAAAAGTTCTGAGTTAAAAAATAAATCCCATAATGTCTGAAACGTCACAATACACATATCCACATACAAGTGCTTATTGTTCTACATTTATTTTAATAATTCCTTCCAATCCTGCTCGACCTATGTGTTATGAATAATAAAAATGAGTTTTAAACTATGCATTTAAATAGATGAAAGCACAACTTCTAATCCAAATGAAAATGTTGCAGGTAAAGATATGGTTCCAGAACAAGCGTTCCAAGTTCAAAAAGATAATGAAACATGGCTCAAGCGGACCGGAAGGAGAACACCTTCAAGCGGCTTCTGCCTCCGGACCACCGTGTTCACCAGGAATGCCGCCCTTGTGGGATGTTTCTATGTCAACCAAAGGTGCCCCCATCCACTCAGGAGGATACATGAACTCTTTTGGACACTGGTACCCTGGTCATCATCAAGACCCAATGGCCAGAACTCAGATGATGTGATGGGGGTTTAGGACAGATTCTAACAGTTCACTCACGTTGAGATCACTGTTTACTCACAGCCTAACATTCTTCCAAGTTCCTCCCCAGTGTTTTCCTCATGAAGATTTACATTGCTGGCCTTTTTTTTTTTTTTTTTTTTTTTTGCTTGCAGGATTTTGTGGTGGATTTTTCTAAAGACTGAATAGACAGCCAGACCAAACTTGGATTTTGTAAACTCTTGTAAATTTGAATAAAATGCCATTGTCTGATTGCCTTGATTGTCTATTTCAAAGCTTGCAACCTCATTCATTATTCACTCTATTTATCAGTTTATTGCATATTATTTTCCCTTTGTTAAAACAGCAGTCTTGAAATGACAGTCTTGACCCTTTTACTAACACTAATGAAATATTTTTCCTTATACAAAAATAAAAAATGAAATGTAATGAATGCAATGACAAACGAATGCAATAAAAATACAAAATATTTTAAAATAAAAGAGAATAAAAAAGTTGCAAACACAATAACTTTAAAAATATTTAAGAAAATTATTTTAAAACAGTTAGATGGAGTACAGCATGT
Source organism: Pimephales promelas (assembly GCF_988280905.1). NCBI lineage: Eukaryota > Metazoa > Chordata > Actinopteri > Cypriniformes > Leuciscidae > Pimephales > Pimephales promelas. Next base: position 26,512,536 of record NC_142771.1, read on the forward strand.
CATGCCACACAATAAATGGACTTCATCTCAAAAGTCGTCTAATAAAATGCAATCTTAAAGGTTATTTTCTCTGTTTTATATTGACTGTCTGTTGCCACCTAGTGGTTTGAAAACACACCATGCATGATTATAGCGTTGGGTGTGTTTGACGGAAGCTAACTCTCTCTCCTGGCCTAACAAACACAGATTAATGTAAAAAGCTTTAGTATTATGTTGAGCCGGATACTGACCTCTGTATTGAAAACATCAGACCATTATTACGCTAGATTAGAAGATGACAGAATGAAGATGGAACTGGATTACAGAAAATCACTTTGAGGCCTAAGCAACAACATTTTCTATTTGGAAAATTAAATCATTTTCAGCAACATGGCCGACTATGAGGTGTCTGTTCAACAGCTCAATGATTTGTTGACAGATGAAAACGGAGACTTCTGTATGCCCTCCAATCATTTTAATGAAGTCTACCCCGGGATACTGCTAGGAAATGAGTAAGTCCTCACATAGCCTACAGATATGTAGGCTAGTGGGTGGATTATTTTCTTATACCATACTGAAACATCCCTCAACAAACATTTGCAGTTAAACTGTCTGTTTAGCCTTTCCTATCTGATAAGCTAATAATAAAACATGATCATGTATCATGTTTTAAATTCCCAAGGGCAAGTCTTTAAATAAACATGACCTATTTTCCATGTGTGAATGTCAGTGAATGTTCCTCTTATGTTCGCACTCACACTATAGAGATCAGTTAAACGGAGATGGCTGTTAGTACACCTGTTACACCTGTATGTCAACAGGTCTGTAGCCACAAATGTAACACATTTGAATCAGCTGGGAGTGACACACATCCTCAATGCGGCAGAAGGCCAATCGGACATGCATGTGAACACGAATGCAGAGTTCTACGCAGACACGGGGATCATCTATCATGGGATACCAGCCTTTGACACAGACCATTTTGACCTCAGTATATATTTTGAAGAGGCTTCTAATTTCATTGAAAAAGCTTTGGCAATGAAAGGTGAAAAGTAGCTACTTTTAAATGTGTATCTTTTTTTTTTTTATCTCATCCCTCATTTAATGGCATTCGCTAATGCATCCGGTACTTTAAAGCAGCATAGATCCTATTAATAGTGCATTATCTGTTAATATCCTAAGTCTTCTTGTTTCAATGACCCACTAATAATAAACTGCTTGCTTGCTGCCTGCTCTCACTGCTAATTTGTGCTTTACCAACATCAACGTTAAAGGGAGAGGTTGTTTTTTTTTCACCCAAAAGTGAAAATTCTGTCATCATTTAGGCTACTCACCCTCACGTTGTTCCAAACCTGTGTGAATTTCTTTCTTCTGTTGAACACAAAATAAGATATTATGAACAACGTGGACACAGTTGATGAGCCCCATTTTCTTCCATATTATGGAAAAAAATAGGCCTACTATGGAAGACAATTGTGTCCATTTTTGAGCAAACTATCCCCTTAACACTGGGATCCAGAACTCCACAAAGTTTGAAATAACTGATTGGTTTCCTACATTCTTTAAAATATGTTCTTTTCTGTTCAGCAGTTCATACAGGTTTGGAACAACTTGAGGGCGATTAAATGATAACACAATTGTTCATTTCCATTGAATAGTAGCCTAGCCTAAAATAAGCTAACAATAACAATAGCCTAGTTAATCAATATCATGCTAGCAAGAGTGCTGTTATCAAGAACATGAGCATTAGCAAAAACACAACAGCTCAATAATTTTTTTAAGTATTCAATTATTGTTAATATGTTAATATTGAGTTTCAAACATTTCAGACAATGTTTTGTCAATTTCTGTCCACCAGTGAATGTTCCAGAGTAAGCCAAAGCATATCACTGCACATTTTAGAGCCACGCAGTTTTTAAATCCCCAAAAGAATTAAGTATTCTTGAAAGAGTTTTTTGAATTATTCATTATTTGCTTATAAAAACAGTTAAATTTCGCCACCTACTGTTAATGAAGCCTTGAGAAACGCGCGGTCAAGCGGAGTGATACAATTACAGTGAAAAAGTCCCAGTGTTGTTATGTCAGCATTCTTGAAGCTCTGCTCAGTCTAATTCGAGGATAGCCAACATTCTGACGATGTGTCTTGTGTGCTACCCGCGGTTAAAACAGTTATTTTCTTAATTTAAAATAATTTCCCCATCAAAGTATTATCATAGAAATGAGCTATTTTACATTTTGGCAACTTCCATGCAATGTTTTCGTTTAGGATCTGCTTAAGCCCTTTTAAAAATCTTACCTTTTCCTAAACCTTAACATCCATTAATCTTATACACTTTAATTTCTTCTGTAGGTAAAGTGTACGTACACTGTCAGAAAGGCTACAGTCGTTCGGCTGCACTAGTCATCGCACACCTGATGCTGCAGCACAGGATGGGTGTTCGAGCGGCTTTGGCCACAGTTAGAGAGAAACGGGAGATCGGACCCAATGATGGATTCCTGCGCCAGCTCTGCAAGCTAAACGATTGTCTGGAAAGCGAAGGAAGACCGCGGCACTAAAATGAATCTGTATTTTTATTAGCTAACTGATATTAGTTGGCAAGTCAATTGGTAAGCATTTAGTTTGCCAATTGGAATGGTTGTGTTCTGCATTTCTAATGTGTCTTCTGCCCTCTAGTGGTACTGTTTATCAGAGCAGTTTAGGCAGAGTATATGACAATAATTACAGTTTTCTTCCAAATAACTACATAATCAAACACAAGAGGTCTTCACAACGGACAACAATCATTTATTAAACATTTTAAAGTGAAAAGTAGCACACATACCTGAGTTACACTGAAATCCCTCCCACATTTTCTGCTTTCATCGGCTTGTTGTACATTTTAATTTATTGTGATTGTATAGCTGCAAATAGAACTTTCCAGTCTCTTAACATCCATTACAGGTTGCTACATGACATAGTTTCATAGAAGGATAATGTACAATGCTACAAAGGATGATTTAACAGCAATTCTGCTCTCTGGACTAGATGGTGCGCCACTGACTCGTAGAGAAAGAGCCATTAGCATGGTTAGCGTAAAGCACATCGATTGTGCTTCACGAGCAAGAAAAAGACAAACGTGAGCAAGCATCACTGTCTTTGTCATTATATTGAGCTATTTATGGTAGAGAGATTGCAAATAAAAGCACTGTTAAAATACAACAATGCACATAATGTACACATCACTGATTGAACATAAAAAAGGCCTATAGGCTACCACTGAAACAAAGGCCAGTGAGGTGCCTGTGGTGAGGATGAGGATGGTTTCTAACGGTAAGCGAGTTCCTTTTGTATATTAGACCCTGTTGAATATTGTAGTTTCAGTGAGGCACTGGTGATGGGGGTTAAGCTTTTTTTTTTTTACTTAGGCCTATATTTAGATTTGCTGCAGATGTGTTCTTTAATAGCTGGATACAATTTTTTTTTAAACTTACATTAACATTCAACGTTCACTCCAGCCTGATCACATCATGGCAGTACGTGTGTTGGCTAAGATACTGGAGGAGTGAGAATTACTGTTTAATTTTGACACAGATGTGATTCTACGCTAAACTCACCCTCCTGTATCGATTGCATGTGAGGTATGAAGGTTTGAAATAACAGAAATCATTGTTCTTTATCGAGTCACTACAAGAGAATCTTGATATGGGAGAAAGCTGGCGTAAATACTAATGAAGTGTGTCAAATCAAACACAAAAGATGCACAATGCCCATCCACACTGAGCATTTACAGAAACACAGTACAGTTCAGATCAAAAAGCATCCACAAAAAAGCAGTGTCTAAAATAAACTTTAGTTTTGCTCTGAACAGTTGCTCATAACAATCCACTCATTGAAAATTCACAGTTACATAAACAGCCTGCAAATGTGCATAAAATACAGCAAGTATTCTGAGTAAATAATAAGCGTTTTCTCTCTTTTATTATTAATTTTTTTAAATCCTCATCAGAAGATGGACAGGGTGTTTTTTTTCTTAATGGAATGTCAGGTCTTGACACAGATCTCAAAACTGACTTGCTACATTGCAGACATGCAGATGACAAGGGATTTAATAGTTCGAGTGAATCTTCCAGAGGGCTGTTGAAAGGCCTTTTTTAAGACCTATTAAAGGAGTCATAGCATTACATTTTCCGCCCTGAGGTCCACTTATTTATTTATACATTTGTGCTCCGACAATAGTCAAAATGTTATTTTTAATGGTTTTTGTGCCTTTAAGTCATTACATAATTTCGGCACGTTTCGCAAGTTCGAATCTCATCTGTAAACTGGATTCAATCTTCCCTGAAACCCTAAACTTGTGGTAAAGTAGTTTCCACAATTTGGCCTACAAATTTACGTAATTCCTGCACCACTCTTAGACTGAACACATCACCGTTTTCACAAATTCAAGTTTTTTTAAGTTTACACAAAGACAATATTAGTATCATTTTCAAAAACTTGCACTTTGAAACCAGTTTTCAGAAGTTTGCATTTTCTGGCCCCCAACATGCCTTTGTCGTCTAAATGAACGGCCAAAACACATACAAAGTTTGAGCCTAATTCTGAACGAGGGAAGAAGTTCTGAAAGTTACAGTATGATTTCATAGCACAATAAACTTTTATTTCAAAATATCATGATATGACCCTTTTAAGAGTCAAAGTTTCAATCAACATATTCATGATCTGGCTAGGTGTAAAGGACTAAATTCTGTTCTAATAAAAGTGCTGTAAACCAGGTTTGTACATCCAGCAAAAAAAAAAAAAAAAAAAAAAGGCTTCCTGATTCCCCTTATCAAGCGCTGGGGGGGTGGGCAGGGCTCAGCTGAGCTAACCCTTGCTGGTGCAGTAGATTGTGACTCTGGGCAGTGCTGGTGGGTAGGATTGAGCCTGAGTCAGGTGCATGGCCTGGGGCCTGAGTTTAGCTAGTCACAGTGAGGATGTACTTTCTGCCCTTTTGTTCCTCTGTGTCACTTTCAAGGGAGGCCATGCCTCAAGCGTCAAGGGGGTCTGGCTGTGTCCTTTGCTGTGCAAAAGTTTATGTACAGTTCTTGTGTGAGATGGTCGGTTGCATGTGATCAGTTTGGGTTTGGAGGCAAGGGGACCGGTATGAGGTTCACCTTGAGCAGGAGTCATCTTGATGAACACGGCGAAATTCATTCAGCCTGGCACATTCTTACTATCCACAGAAACAGGGAACAAGACTTGGTCCCACATCGCAAGTGAAAAGGAAAGCAGAATACACACATGAGTGAGGTTGATATCACATTTTTGTGACTTTTTAGTGTAAATGTGTATGTTTATGTACAGGTTTAAGCAGGAACATATATGCAGGGATGAGGGGTAAGTGCAATTATTTACTTTCTTCTAACAAGGAGGTTAGGGAGATCGTAAGTTACCTCCTTTCAAAATCAGTACAGATTTAGGGTACAATATGGCTAAAAGTCCTTGTTGTTTTTATTTTCGCTCCCAAAACACGGAATATGAAAAAACACAACTACAACACTTTCCCAAACAACGGTTTGTCGCTATAACCAGCAAAAAAAGAAAAGTGTTTTAAATTTATTTAAAAAAAATAATAGAGCCAATCTTAAATGTGCAGATTTTGGCAACTAATGAGAATCCTTTATATTATATAATATAAATTTAGAGACAAAATACTTGTTAATGATTTGTTGAAAGTGATTGAGCCCAAAAGTTTATCAGCAAACTGGCAATTAGTGATTTTGTTTTTGGGATTAAAAAGCCTCATAGTGGCTGTTTAGGCAGATGAAAATCCCATGTTTTCTCCATAGAGAAATAGATTTTTCAAGTCACGATTAAACAAAAGTAGCAACAGATCGTTCGTTTTTTTTTTTCATATTGATGTTTAGACTAGTTGTAACTATAAAACACCAGATTATCTGATGAGACAAATGAGCACAAAGAGCGATCTGAAGGCCATGATGAGGAGATGTCTCAAATACAGCATATAGCGTATAGCATGCATGTGTGTAAATTAATCTGTCAGTCCAAGAATTGGATAACACTAGGACAGACCGATAACTCACAACAGCTATATGGGTCACGCAGCAAAAAGCAACAAGAAAATGTTCAGCTTAAGTAACATATGCAATACAAGTGGATATGATAGATAGGAAGGTATATGAGAACTGTATACACTGCATTTTAAGAAGAAAGATGGGTTGATGCAGGTAGAATTGTGAGCATACATACATGTATGGACATGTTGCTACATGTATGTTTGTATGCTGGTGTATATGAGGTATGAGAAGTTAACACGACATGTTAATGTCTGTACAGTGTGTACGAGTGCACACAGGTAGTTATGTTTAAAAAGGAGATATCCTATGCGTGCAAAGAGGAAGATGAACGCTAAAATACTACTGTAATTTGTGGAAAATTGGCATTACTTTGTAGATTAATAGTGTAGAGCCCAAATGTTGCTCAAAGAAGTTTCCTCTGTCCTTACAACAACTCTGCTAGCATTTCTGAAACAGGTTATGAAGTAGATATTGAAAAGTGGCTTTCTTTGTCACGCTTTTATAATAAGCTCCTTCTGAGGTTGGGAGGTATGTTGGTACGAGAGGTAGGTTGATGCATGCTAGCCTTTTGTCCGCCTGTGGAAGGAATCTGAATGGCAAGTGACTGTGGAGTCGAAAGGTGTGGAGGCCGACACCCCAACACATTTCCTAGACAAAGCTGATGAGGGACCGACGGCGCAAAATAAAGTACATGTCCCGATTCGGCATTGCATGAGGCTGGAAAAAAATCAAATGCTTCTGGTATGCTTTGAGAAAATAAATTCATGATCAGTTTTCCCCCTAAATTTTCCCTGTGGCTGTCAGTCACACCTCCTGATCCTCGAAGACCTCTAGGAAGAGCGGGGGGAAGAGTTCTGTGGGACACTCCACTTTCATGTGCAGGAAGCGGCTGGCGTGACAGGCGCCGATCATGCGCAGGTTCGTCACCTTCATCAGCAGCTTGGGCCAGAAGTGAGAGATGCTGTGCTTGCGATAATTGATGTAGTGCTCGAATGCTAACAGGTACGTCTCCTGACACTTCTCGATCTTTTCCACACATGTCAGTCCAGAACGATCTGTGTAATGGAATATTAAACAAAAATTAAAGTCAACCCTTTAAAGATCCCGTCAGGAGGTCATAATAGAAAGGGTAATGGAAATTTCACCCCCAAATACAAAATATTTCATCATTTACTCACTCACTCTCCTCCTGGTTTAAAAACCATGTTATTTTTCCCATAAGGAGAATTACTGATAACTCGTAGGCAAAATCAATACAATAATAAGTGTTAAATTAATGTGTTTGTTGCACAAAGATACATCATTTGACTATGGGTTATGTCGAACAGACTACTGATTTATTTAAAATGTTATTCATCAAGAATTTCTGTAACACAATTCACATGAGCATAAATGGATGTTCAATAAAAGTAGTTACTGATCCCACCCCTTTGAGGCATTAAAGTAGTCCAAATGTATGCTATGCGCTACGTATGCTAAAACATCCTTCCTATTGCTGCTGAAACAGCATTGGTGTGTTTGTCTTGTCACAAACATTATGTAATCGTTACAAATGGTGCTGTTGTCCTGGATGGGAGTGAGGTTTAAGGGGTTGAGTTTAACCGTTGTAGGCCATTAAGAGTTGTGCGAATTCCTCTTAGAGCAGGTCGATTAGGACCGGTTACTCTTACATAAGCATCATTCACACTTTCAGTCCAAATCCAATTATTTGTGTATCCAATTGGAATCTGATTTAACTTATTTACCATCCAAATTGTGAATCGCAACTGTTCAGATCTGATTTGTGTGCCCCATGTGTCCATTTGTTTTCTGGAATATCTGCATTGGTTTCTATGGAAACGGTTGTCTCAAGCGGTTGTCTCAGGAGCGCATCCATGGGGTTGAGAATTGTCGCTGGTTTAACCAGTTGCAGTTCCACGACTGAGCTTGCCTGCTTAAATTCCCCCCGCCAGTATCCGCACGAAGACTAGGCTTTAGGTAGGTAGATGGACTAAAATTCCAAGAATTTTGATTTTTTTTTTTTTTTTTGCTTATGGCTGATGTTGAAAAATTTGTTGAATCGCCTTCGCACATTTTGATAATGCACAAAATATCAACTTTTAGAAATCGCTGAATACTATAAAATAAAACTTAGCGATAAGCGAGTAAAAGAAATTGGTTTTTAAAACGAGACTTGATGGAAGTAGAAATTAAATATATCCAAGAAAACGATATTGCTGTTCTTTTGTGTTCAGATTGGACGTCTCCTTGTCTGTTAGTCGTAAAACCTGATGGGTCAGTAAGGTTTTTGTACAGATTTTCGAAAAGTAAATCCTGTAACAAGACCTGATTGTTTTCCGCTCCCTCAGGTGGAAGACTGTGTTGACCAGGTAGGTTGCGACATGCGACTAAACTTATTTTGTAAAGAGGTTATTGGCAAGTGCCTTTGACTCGGCGAGCTCAAGAAATTTCCTCCTTTGTCACTCCATCAGGCCTTTATTTTTACAAAGTCATGAGTTTTGGGCTGCGAAATGCGCCTGCCAACTTTCAACGTCTGATGAACCATGTAGTATCAGGCCTTGAGGGGTGTGCTGTGTATTTGGACAATCTTGTTGTGTTCAGTCACAGTTGGGACTTGCATTAAAACGTCTGCATGCAGTTTTAAGGCCAGCTTGACTGCATGGCAAATTGCGACTTTGCTCGTGCCGCTGTCACATACCTCAGTAAAGTGGTCAGAAATGGTGAAGTCCGACCGTTAAATGCAAAAATTCAAGAGTACCCTGCGCCTACTACCACTACGCAGCTTGTGCGTTTTTTGGATTTAGTAGGTTACTACCGTTCCTTTTCTCGTAAGTTTTCATCAGTTGTCGCACCACTTACCGATCTTTTGAAAGCCAAGGCAAACTTCATATGGTCTTCAAATTGTGTGCTAGCTTTTGAAAATATGAAGTGTCTATTGTCTTCTGTCCTTGCTGCTCCTTGCTTTGAAAGGTCATTCTCTTTGCAGGTTGATGCGAGTCAGATTGTTGAAGTTGTCCTTCAACAGGCTGATGAGCAGCAGATGGTTCGGCCTGTCGAAACTTTTCATCAGTTGTCGCAACACTTACCGATCTTTTGAAAGCCAAGGCAAACTTCATATGGTCTTCAAATTGTGTGCTAGCTTTTGAAAATGTTAAGCGTCTATTGTCTTCTGTCCTTGCTGCTCCTTGCTTTGAAAGGTCATTCTCTTAGCAGGGTGATGCGAGTCAGGTTGTTGGAGTTGTTCGGCCTGTCAGTTGCATTTGTAATTCATACCAACTGAATTATTCTGTGGTGAAAAAAGAGGCTTTGGCTTTGATTTGGGCGTTACAGCATTTTGACATCTATGTTGGCTCAAGTCAACCATCCTCTTGTCATTTATACCTACCATAACCCATTGACATTTTTTAATTCTATTTGAACCAAAGGCTGAAACGTTGGTCCTTGTTTCTCCAGGCCCATTGCCTTCACATTCACACCCTATGAATGATGCTTAATGTGTAGTTAAAATTTATTTACATTTGTCTTTTTTTGTCTTGCTCTGGCTGCTGTCCTTGGTCCTTAACTTCTTGGGGAGTTATGGGCCTTACATTTTTGGCTTAATTGTCTTGTTTATTTGCAGGGATTCTTAACCCTAGAACGGGCATGACCGTCATTTTGACCGTTTTGAATTTTATCTGCAATAACTGTTGAAAAAAAAATTCTGCTGGTACCGGACTTTTCCTAAAAGTGTCTGTATTTTCACATATGGCAAAAAAGACAAATTAACATATTTACCTCTTTCAGCCATAGACGGTCATATTGACCGGACTTAATTTTGCGGTATTCTCGTGTTATTGTTATATTTCCTGCGGTTGACCTTTGTCTATCTCATTGTCAACAGAATATCTAAATAAGATACTTTTATTTGTTATTATCTTGTTCTGAGTTATGTTGAATGGATATATAGCCTATCTGTTGTTGGCTATTCTACTAATTTAATAAATGTTGTAAATATGAGATAATTACGGTAAGCTACTAATGATATTATCATTTATGTATAATTAAACTTGGTTGAATGTACAGTCTGGTGTTGTTTGTTTTTAAAAGATATCCAAATACAATAAATGCATTACTCTCAATCAGGTATTTATTGCTTGCACTTGCAGTGGAAGGCAAGGGAACAATAACCTTTGAAATTTGAAAGTCAAAAATTCAAATGGGAGAAGACAAAATGTCATACAGATTTAAAACGACATAAGGGTGAGTAAATGACGATAAACTTTTTTTTTACTCATTTTTGGGTGAACCATATCCCTTCATGAGCTTATGATTAATTGTGGTGATTCTTAGAAACCCATGTATGGCTATAGCAGCTCTCAGTCTATCTCACCTGAGCTCATGAGGAGTACAGCCTGCAGCAGCGCCACCTCTGAGTCATCCAGGTTGAACTGTGACAGGCTCTTGCCCAAATCAAAGATGGCATCAGACACCACTCCTAACCCGCCATTCTTCAGCTGCTCTCGACTGACAGCCATCTCTCCGCTTAAGGTCAGCGTCTCACTCTCTGGGTCATACCGCACCGCTGCACGCAAGGACATGATCTCCATACAGCAGCCTTTCAGCAGGATAATCTGGTCTTCACAGGGAAGCTGGACACAAGTGGAGGAACTGATTCTTGTGCTTTCACAGAACACATGATATTTTTCAAGGCTCAAAAACAAGGATGGGTCACTATTTGATTGTGAATTGTGCTGGTCAATAACTCAAGGAAGAAAAAAAAAATCAACCTGACTAATGGGGCTTTAGAGAATTAAAGATTTTTCCAGGTTACGACATTTTTGGCTGTATAGAAGTTCCTATTTAATTATAATACATTTTCTTTTTCATTTGATATGTATGTCTTTTAAATGCGTGAACATTTTAAATACTAAAGTATTTTACAAATATAAAGATTACACATTTAAAAAGTTAAATTCCATGAACATATTTAAAATTAGAACAAAATTATAAAATAATACATATACATTTATAATTGTATAAGTAATACATTTATTATGAAATTTGTTATTTAAAAAAAAAAGTTAAATATTGTCTGGTAAGTAGAAATCTGAATTTTCTGGCTTGTATCTTTCTAACAAAAAAACAATCCTTATTTTCCTGCCATCTGACAACAACAAATCTGGCTTTAAAACAGGTGGTCTTTTGGGAGTAGTGCAATTAAACTAAAAGCTTCAATTTCAATGTCCTCCAATGTAGAAAGATAACAAGTGGTCATTTGAGATCCTCATGTGTTCACATGAGCAATTAGAGTGGCAAAATAAGTGGTTGAATGCAGAGCAACAGTCCATAATCACAGCCAATGCTTTAATGAAGCCATTACTCAAATGTGCTAGCAAACAAGACGAAACACAAGCAGTAGAGGTTCAAAAAGTACAGCGACAACTGGCGCAGAGCAGATAATTGTTCTTTTACAGCAGTCTCTGTATGACAATTGCCTCAATAATGCAGAACAGTGTTATTTATGAAAATGTGCATTTATGGAATAAGTATTAGCTGTGCAGAGGCTTGAAAAGAAAACAGAGACTGACCTCAGAGAACATGGGCAGTTTTTTGGCAAAGTCCACAACTCGTGTGATGGCAGGGGTGATGATCTTGGTGAACTCACTAAAGGCCTCCAGGTCGACTTTGTCGCTGTCTAATGTGGGTGCTGGAGACTGCCCAATGTCTTCTGGCTGAAAGACAAAAAATGAATAAGTTTGGAGTGACATGTTACTAATTGAATAAATGTTCAACAACAGGACAACATTCACATTTTCTACATATATACAGGCCCCACCTTAAGAAACAATACATTTTTAACAAATTTGTGAGAATGATGTGAGTGCAACGTGTAGTTGTGTGTCTGTTTAGTTTCATTGTGTTTTGGTTCCCATTGTGCCTGTGTTCCTGATCATTATTAGTCTCCCTGGTAGTTTAGTTCCTGCACCGGCTCTGTTTTACCTTGATTACTCCCTCTTTGTATTTAAGCCCTCAGTTTCCTTTGTTTCATTGCCCGGAATCGTCTGTGTTTTATGTTGTTGAGCGTTAGTTTGCTCCTGCATTTTCCATTAAGGATCAATAAAGAAGTGTTTAATTGGATTCTCCTGCATCATGTGATTACTACAGTCACTAATTTTAATTGTTTATTGTTTTTTGGGGTTTTAATGACAGTAAATCCACATATAATGTTACACAAAAAAAAAATCACAAATTTTCCAAAAATTGTAATCAGCACAACTGTTTTCCACATTGATAATAATCAGAAAAGTTTATGAGAATCAAATCATAAGATTTCAGAAGGATCATGTGACACTGAAGTCTGGAGTAATGATGCTGAAAATAAAGCTTTGGATCACAGCAACAAATACATTTTAAAATATGTTCAAATAGAAAACAGTTATTTTACATAGTAATACTATTTCACAACATTAGTTTTTACTGTATTTAAGATCGAATAAATCTAAATTCGGTGCAATTCGCTTGTGTGCACACTAACCAAACAAATGTAACTTTGATGATGACAAATAAATCCATTCATCCATCCTCAAACTAATTATCTGATTGTTTTAGGGACATTTAAGAGCTCTTTGGCCAATAGCTGCATTCGAAAGCTTAAAAATACTGACTTCGGAGGACGCATTCCAAAGTAGGAACTTCTAGGAAGGCATCAAGGCACGTCCGAATTCAATGTTAGCTTCTCCTGAGATACCTTCATCTGATCGAATTTTAAAGGAAGCCTTTGATATCACACAATCTTGTGCATTCCATTCTGTGGCAGTCTGAAAGTTGTGGTTGGTGGGCAGTTTGAGTATAAATGTACGTTTTTGACCAATGTTATTTACTTTTTATGTTATTCTTAGTTAGAAATTACTAATTAAATGAAATTAAATCATCAAATCTCTCTCTATTTTGTTGTATTTTGTTAAACCGTTATGCTGCAGAATGTCCGAAATCAGTTTTTCGTGAAGTAAAATTGTGCACAAAAGCTGCCTACAAAGATGAGAGCTAGAGGTTATTCAAGAACTAGCTGAGAACCCACCCACCTATACAATTAAAGGAGAACTCTGGTCAATTTTAACATTGATCTCATTTTTTTGTACATTTGGAGTGCTGTCAGTACAGACAAAAATGACAAAAATCGGTGCTGCCTACACCGTGTTATCGTCTTTTTAAAATTTGCACCCTGTTGACTTCAATGGGGCATGTTCTAAACCTGCTTTTAGCCTCTTAACATCCATTGATTTGTCATTACGAGTGCACAGCCATGTGAGTCGTGTTATTAAGAGTGACCACAGTCAATCTGACTGTAGATGTGAAAGATATGAATAAAAATTATGTTAATTCTGCCAGCTCACATACCTCTATTTGCTTCCTTTTTTCAGTCGAAGCCCACAGTAGTCGATTGTCGAGTTCACGAACGCGATCATTGGTGAATATCATAGCAAATAGAGGTATGTGAGCTGGCTGAATTAACATCATTTTTATTCATATCTTTCACATCTACTGCAGTCAGATTGACCGTAGTCACTCGTAATAACACGACTCACATGGCTGTGCACTCGTAATGACAAATCAAGGATGATAAGAGGCTAAAAGCAGGTTTAGAACATGCCCCATTGAACTCAACAGGGTGCGGATTTTAAAAAGACGATAGCACGGTGTAGGCAACACCGATTTTTGTCGTTTTTGTCTGTACTGACAGCACTCCAAATGTACAATAAAATGAACTCAATGTTAAAATTGACCAGAGTTCTCCTTTAAGTAAATAATGCTACACATGTATTTTGGCAAGGTCTCATGATCACAGACATACAGACACAACCAGGCCTCTTACTAGGAACTTGCGTTTCTGTTTCCAGTGAGGGCCCTGGGCGTTGGTGTGGCGATGAGCCTCCGTCACCATACGAATGAGCTCCCACTCCGTGACGGTGGGCTCAGGTCGGTTGTGCAGCGTTTTCACAACCTCCTCTTTCTTCCTCCGTTCCCGGTTTTCCTCAATCAGACGCCTCTTGGCCACACGCTTTGAATCATCCAGCACCACTGCCAGGGACATGAATCACTCACACAATCACTCATTTAATACTCTCAGTACTTAACAGGAAATGGCAGACAATGTTATGTAATGTCTTTGTGTGTATGCAGGTCTTATCAAAGGTCACATTTATAAATGTATTTTTTTTTACAATGTCTTTCAAAGACTAATATGTCATTTTAGCTGTCATTTAGCTCACTTCGCGGACGAAGGCGAGTCTCGATCTCAATACTGCAACAGTAATATTCCCGCAATGGGAACATATACTGCCCACAAAAGCTGCTTCAGCGTGCTGTAAGCCCAAACACGTGATGCAACAATTGTGACCATCAGAGAGGGAAAGGGAATGACCACATCCAGAAATGCATAGTGAATAGTGAACTGAAACAGTGAAGCACTTACTTTTCCACCCTCTAACCAGCTGTCAACACACGCAAACCTTTAGAAATGTGTTGCTGTTAAAACAGTAGTTGAGAGCTCAAAGCTCACAATCACCGCTGCACTCGTGCTGTAGAAACCACCAGCACTGGGAGAGTTTTCCAGAAGAACACCGACACTCGCTCGTTGTAAACAACAGCACTCTTCAGAGACATAAAACGATCGGCTCCGAAGCGAAAGACAAATAGTGTGTGCATCCACTTTCTTTTTTATACCCGCACCATGGGGGGCGGAGTGTGTAATGTATTTCATACACGCCAATTACATTAATAATTGTCCTCGAAGATGACAGGCTCTCTAAGCTTGATCCCGATCACTCGACATGACACGAAACGAACATGAGAGACTGAAAACGAACTCAAAATAAGTGGGTGAACACTCACAGTCAATGGCCATGCCCACCGAGATGCACTTCTTGAAGCGGCACAGCTGGCACTGGTTGCGGGTGATTTTATCAATGATGCAGCAGCTGTCATATTTACAAGAATATGAAGGATGAAGATTCTTCTGTATTGTCCTCCTGAAGAAACCCTAAGAGCAGAAGGAAGCAAATTAATGAGCAAGTTCAACGACTGTGATTGAGAGTCAAGTGGTTCATGGGTTGGAAATCTCACCTTGCAGCCCTCACATGTGATGCAACGGTAATGGTAGCCGGTGGCCTTGTCCCCGCACACCACACATGGCTCATCTTTCTCCAGGTAGCTGGGAACATACCCTAGAACAGAGATGCTATTCACTAGAAAAGGAGGAGGAAAATGGGCTGTTACAACAGAACACACACACACACACACACACACAAACACACACCACCTCCACAACCCTGAGAGACCATGTTTACAACACTGATTGTAATATAGTTAATAACTCCTTTTGTGTTTTGGGAAATCATACATATTTCAAGCATCATGATGGTGAGATAATAACAGATTTTTTTTAATTGATTCCAAAATGATCTGCAGATGGTGCGACTCAATTGAACTGACTAAACATAGACATTTTGGTGTGATTTATGCACGACATCATGCTTTAACATAATTCATATTCATATTTAAATATTTATTTTTGGAAGTTGCATTCAAAATACGCTTTGCTCAAAACTAGGAGGGGTTTGGGCATCAAAAAACCCAAAAATTTGTGTTTAGAGTGCAGTGACAGCGTATCCAAAACCCTTACCAGACGTGCTCTGCATAGAGCATTGACTATTCTTTCTTTTTCTTTTCACTCCATTCGGCCACCTGATGAGAGAAGAGAGAGAAGGGAGAGATAATTATACAGTAAAATCTGAAATAATCAGATTTTCATTCACTATTTCACAAGACTGACATTTTAAGCTATTTAAAATGTAAAATGTAAAAAAGCCTCCTATATACAGTACACAACAGCTGAAAAGTTTGAAGTCCATATGATTTTTTTATAGTCTTTTATACTCACATTTAAGGTCAGATTTATGTGATCAAAGTAATATTGTGAAATATGTAAAAATGTTTTCTAATTGAATATATTCAATATTTTTTTTAATGTAATTCATTCCTGTGATGGAAAGCTGAATTTTCAGCATTGTTACTCCAGTCTTCACTTGAACGAGTGTAATTTGTATGCCCTTATTATTTCTATTGTTTTACATTATGTATTAAGGTCTAACGGCAAAACTGATACTATTATAGTGTAATAAAACAGAATAATTACCAAACACTCAACTTGTTTAGACAAACAGGCAGTCCCACAACAAACTAACACCATGCTAACTCAGACAAGAAAAAGTGTTTTAACAAAAAAACTAAACACTAGTTTAGTTCACCCAAACATTTTAATTCGGTCATAATTTATTCACCCTCATGTCAATCCAAACCTGTTTGACTTTCTTTCTTCTGTGGAACGTAAAGCAAGTCATTTTGAGAAATTTTGTCTTTTATTTGTCAATACAGTGAAAGTCTATGGGGACCAAAACAGTTTGGTTACAAACATTCTTCAAAATATCTTCCTTTAAATTCAATGGATGAAAATAATTCAGGGTTGGAACTAAATGATAAGAGATTTTTTTTTTTTCATTTTTGGCTGAACTATCACTTTAACTAAGTTGGAAAAATAAATACATGTGGTGACCATGCGGTGGCACTGTTTTAAAATAATTTCACACTGCATTAATCACCTCAGCTGACCGCCTTAATTTGTCTGTCAACATTGTTGCATCACCTTGTAAAACTGAAAGAACATCATTAGATCAAACCACAAACCGAATTCAAGAGTTAAATTAATGTGACCCCCCCCCCCCCCCCCCCCCAAGAAACAAAAGTAGCACTTTCACGCAAGTTGAAAGCGAATAACAACAAGCGTCCCCGTCTACATGTGGAGGTTATGAACTACCTAGCAGGATACAGAAAATGAACCTGACACACCTCCATGAACCAGCACACTTGTGTTTGAGAAGCTGAACACATCAACATCAATTGTATCCATATCAATATCACTCAACATAATAATTATGAAGATACAATAGTGTAACATTATTCATATAGCCTACTGCACGAACATTAGATTGTGTTACATAACCAATGACCAAAACATAACAATCTACTGAACTCAGTCAAAACCAACAACATGACTGCAAACCTGGCAAATAACTGAAATGAACGGGAAAACTAACTATCAAATGCAATATATTCAAACATCATCAGATATGTGGGATTTGAGTTTCATTAAACACACACACACACACAAAATCTTTTTTAAATAAATCTTTTTTTCTCTATCCTCTCGGACAGAACGGTATTAACTCCAACTGACAATCTGCCCGTACATCAACAGACACAACTGAACAAACAGAAGGAATGGGATGGATGGAGAAAGAACATTTATATTCTACCTGTTGACATTATAGGGCTGTAAAATGTGCATGATTGCAGTCTCCCTCCTCTTGCCAAGCTGTCAGCAATCTATCTGCAGTAACAGGGACTCTGAGCTGGTTGGATGACACTTCTCTCACCAACCCCAACCCATCCCTCTCCCTCCAAACACACACACACACACACACACACACTCCTCCTCCTGCCACAGCTCCTGTGCATCAGCCCTGCGAGCCCCACCCCTCCTCCATCACTAACCCCCAGCTCTCATCTTCCTCTTGACTCTCTCACTGTTTCTGTCTGACAAAATCATACACAATGAAGCAAAGGACCATCTGTCTTTAGCTGGTGCATAATGACTGGTGCAGTCAGTGTTGTTATTTGCACATACTAAATAATAATATTCAGCTTTAGAGTTTCTAGTATATATTCATGCATAAATCATCAACAGAACTATGTTAAAGCCGGACACACAGTGTTGTACACATCTTCAGTGTATCAATTCAATGCAAAATATATATGTCCGGTATACAGAGAAGTTCAAAAAACCGAGACCACTAATACTAATAGTTTGCATTATTCTAAATAAATATTTGTCTTTAATAATTTTTAAAACAATAATACAAATTATTAGGTACTAAATAAAAGTATTATTATTCATTTTAATTATTATTATATATTTTATTTATTATTATTATATATTTTAATTTATTTTTATATTAAAGTGGACAGTGGAAATCTGGGATATAAAATATTTGTAAAAATCTAAACAAAATAAAAAATATATATTTATTTTGAAAATTTTAAATCACTGCAATTAAATATATATGTGTGACGATCAGCAGCCGTGGTGCCCTCGAGAGCCACTAGAGGGCACCCTCTCCCCATGTTTGTTTCCCCTGGACTCTTTGTGTTTCATTATGTTCAGCTGTGTTTCATCATTGGTTATTGAGTTCCTTATTTAAGCCTGAGTTTTCCCTGTGTCCCTTGGGAAGTCTTGTTACACTGTAAGCGTGCAATTCCGAGCGTTCTTCCCTGTTCTGTGTCTCCGTGTTTCCCTGGACTCTTGACCCTTGCCTGTTTCCTGGACTGTTCACGAACCTGTGCTGCCTGCCTCGACCATTGCCTGTTTTGACCACGAGTTTCTGGATTGCCCCTTTGTTTAAGTGTTTGCCAGTTTTCATGTCTGCCTGTTTTAATAAAGTGCTGCACATGGATCCGACCGTCTCTGTCCGTACGTTACAGAAGACTTCGCCAAACGAGGATCCAGCAGACTTTCAGCATCTATCCGCCGTGGTCAAGACCCGAGCTTCAATGCTAGCCTCTCATAGTTCTCAGCTGGCGAGACTAACTTCTCTCCTCGAGGAACTAGCAAGCTCCGTGCAGTCATGGTCTCCGCAGAGCACAAGCACTAATCAAGCCCAAGCTCCCGCTGCACCTGTTCCACCGCAACCCTGTGTGAGTACCGCATGCAGTAATTCCAGTACGCCGTTTCCCGAAAAGTTTAATGGCTCACCTGGAGCGTGTGAAGGATTTCTTCAGCAGTGCAGTTTATATATGAAACATCAGCCCCAGTTATACGCCTCGGATACCGACCGCGTTTCTTTCATCTGCTCACTGTTGACTGGAAAGGCTCTGGAGTGGGCAGGCACGTTTTGGGAACCAGGTCGGATGTCGTTTCCTCCTTTCAACGTGTTTACCGCCCTGTTCAGAAAGGCTTTTGAACTCCCCGCAGAAAAGGAGGGTCTCGAGGAACTGCTCTTTTCCCTGCGCCGGGGAGGTTCGTATGCGGCGGATTTCTCGCACTCACTCCGCACGCCGCATAAGCCTCAGCTCGCTAAACTGTTTGATCCTCCCTTAAGGACCGTCAGAGGCGCTTCTAAGCATATCGTTCCTGCCAAAACCACTCATCATGTCGGACCCCTCGAGCCCGTATCCCGCACTGGCCCTGTTAAAAGTGCTGTTTCTAAGACAGCGGAGGTGTCGCGGGTCGAACCGGAGTTTGAGCGCGTGCCAGCCGACTCGAGTGAGTCAAGTGCCGAGCTGAGTGAATCAAGTGAGTCAAATACCGAGCTGAGTGAATCGAGTGCCGAGTCAAGTGAGTCAAGTGCTGAGCCGAGTGAATCAAGTGTGTCCAGTGTTGAATTCAGTCTGTCCAGTGAGTCTTCAGTTCAAGTAATTGAATCTCCTCTTCAAGTGAGCGCTGAATCTCCTCTTCAAGTGAGCGCTGAATCTCCTCTTCTAGTGAGCGCTGAATCTCCTCTTCTAGTGAGCGCTGAATCTCCTCTTCTAGTGAGCGCTGAATCTCCTCTTCAAGTGAGCGCTGAATCTCCTCTTCAAGTGAGCGCTGAATCTCCTCTTCAAGTGAGCGCTGAATCTCCTCTTCAAGTGAGCGCTGAATCTCCTCTTCAAGTGAGCGCTGAATCTCCTCTTCAAGTGAGCGCTGCATCTCCTCTTCAAGTGAGCGCTGCATCTCCTCTTCAAGTGAGCGCTGCATCTCCAGTTCAAGTGAGTGAGTTGTCCAGCCCAGCGAGTGTGTCTAGCCCTGTGACGCGCCGCCGCAGGAGGAGAAGGAGGACTCGTTTGGTTCGCCAGGCCCCGGTGAGCGTGCCCAGACTCCTCGCCCTGCCGGCCCCGCCTCTGCGCCTCGCCCTGGCGGCCCCGCCTCTGCGCCTCGCCCTGCCGGCCCCGCCTCTGCGCCTCGCTCTGCCGGCCCCGCCTCTGCGCCTCGCTCTGCCGGCCCCGCCTCTGCGCCTCGCTCTGCCGGCCCCGCCTCTGCCGGCCCCGCCTCTGCCGGCCCCGCCTCTGCGCCTCGCTCTGCCGGCCCCGCCTCTGCGCCTCGCTCTGCCTGCACCCTTCAAGCTCCGGGAGGCCTTTCCTGTACCAGTTCACCACCCAGAGGCTCCTCCCGTGAATTTCCCCAAGTATTTTTTGGGGGGGGGCAGTAGGTACTCTGTGGGGGCCATGGAGGTGATCCTGACATGGACCTCTGAGTCCGTGAGGGCCATGGAGGCGAGGCTGTCATGGACCTCGCCTGTGTCTGCTCCGCCCTGGCCGCCATCACGTCCTGCTCCTTCCTGGTCACCCACGCTCCACGGCCCCAGGCCTCTCCATGTGCCTGGCCTCCTGCCTCTCCATGGGCCTGGCCCTCCATCCCAGCCCCCGTCGACCTCCCCCCGGAGCTCTTAGGAGCGTCTGGAAGCCGCTCCTTAGAGGGGGGGTTATGTGACGATCAGCAGCCGTGGTGCCCTCGAGAGCCACTAGAGGGCACCCTCTCCCCATGTTTGTTTCCCCTGGACTCTTTGTGTTTCATTATGTTCAGCTGTGTTTCATCATTGGTTATTGAGTTCCTTATTTAAGCCTGAGTTTTCCCTGTGTCCCTTGGGAAGTCTTGTTACACTGTAAGCGTGCAATTCCGAGCGTTCTTCCCTGTTCTGTGTCTCCGTGTTTCCCTGGACTCTTGACCCTTGCCTGTTTCCTGGACTGTTCACGAACCTGTGCTGCCTGCCTCGACCATTGCCTGTTTTGACCACGAGTTTCTGGATTGCCCCTTTGTTTAAGTGTTTGCCAGTTTTCATGTCTGCCTGTTTTAATAAAGTGCTGCACATGGATCCGACCGTCTCTGTCCGTACGTTACAATATGTGTGTATATATATTAAGAAGTGAGTGTACCATGTCTGTTAACAGTATTCACACACATATATATATATATATATATATACACTGTAAAAAATATTTTCAAGATTTGTTATCACAACATTTTTTCTTTAGTCAAATCAACTTAAATCATTTATTTAGTTCAGATAATTTATTATTTTGAGTTTCTGATGATTAAATCAATCTCCTTCAATGTATTAACTCACTTTTTCCAGTTCAATTACCTTAAAATTTTAAGGCAACCAGGTTACTTAATTTTTTAAGTTAAACCAACAATATTGTTTTACAGTGTATATACTTTTTGGTTGCGAACAAGTTAAAAATAAGAGTTACTATTTCATGGCTAAAGCTACCTACACTTGCCGATGACACATCAAAACAAAGTCCATGGGTGGATATCAAAGTTCCACTTCCTCCTATATAATTCCTTCACATGCTTTAAAGAAGAGAGGAGCTGAGACGCTAAGAGACGAACGTACACGCTCAGAGTGAATAAGCCTTTAAATGCTCACTCACGCATACTTTCTGCTAATCAAATTATAGAGGCATAATTAAATGGCGGGTCGAGGCGAGGCAGGGCGCAGGACAAATCTGCCTTTCAGGGAACCATCTGAAAGTTCTCTAGCTGCATAATAATCCCACAACTGACCCACAGGGCAATAAAACTGTGTGTGTGAGTGTGTGCGGTTTTGTGCATGCAGTAACTGAAAGTCTGGGGGGAGGGCGAGACCATGAGGCAGCACATGTGAGAGACACGTGCTTGAATGCTTCAAACGCACACCCACACACACACTGGTCACAGACAATCCGCCGACTGTCGTAATGATTCAGTGTCCTGAATTGTCCCTTGCAGGACAGTGGCCCCATCTGCCTTTGGTACCTCTCTCTCTCTTCTGCACTCTAATCTCTTTCTTTATTTGTCTTGTTCTGCATCTAATCGTATCATCTGATCTTAAAACATTTCACACATTTGGACGAATCATCAGGCACTCTGAATTACAATCACATTCGCTTAGGTTAATACGTACTGCTTTCTCCAGTGTAATGACTCCTTACATCCGTTTAAATGTTATATTAATGCTGCTGTTTGAATTTAGCATATTCTTGAGTCAGGTTGTTCAGTCAAAGCATCGAGCAGTCAAATATATAAATATAATGATGCTACACTAATATTGACCATTGTACCTGGCAGCCAATCTAGTTTTATGTCTCTCTTATCACTCTGCGGCCTCTTTCATCTCACATGGTAAAATAATTTCAGCTCAAATCAATATCTCATGTCCATTTATGTGGTAAGGTGTAAGTGTAACAATTAGAAAAACCCTTTCTTTTTTGAATTATTCTAATTGAGTATTTGATAATAACTGACAATTTGATCATAATATGTTATTATTATTCATGTATCAGCATTACAATTTGAGTGAAAAGTTTTATTGCATAAATTAGAGAAAGTAGAAAAGTACAAACTGAGCATATTATTAAAAAAACCCATCTTTTTACACAGGCTTATTTTAATAGCTTATGCTTGTTTTAATCCTGCCTTCTAACATGTTGTGTTTCTATTGTATACTGTATTTCTTGTGTTTATTTTTTAATTATGTTTTACTGTAGCACTTTGAGATTTGGTGTCAAATGTAAGGTGCTTAACAAATAAAATGAATTATTATTATTATTATTTCATAATATACTCAGGGTTTATCAAAAGAAAAATGTAAAACAATAATATTATAAATTATATTTTTTAATGAAGCACATTTTTTCCCCTTGGAACTAACACTTCTGTTAATCAATCAGGCAGACACAGTTATTGGTAATCTCAAACTGGACAAATATCAGCCAATAATGAAAATTCTGTCATCTACTCACCCTCATGTTGTTCCAAACCTGTATGTATTTCTTTCTTCTGTGGAACATAAAAGAAGATATTCTGAAGAATGTTCTTGACCAAACAGTTTTGTGACATTGAGATTTCTCAAACAAACAAAAAAAACCCTCTTTTTTTTAAGTTCCACAGAAGAAAGAACGATTTGGAATGACAGAATGAATAATTGATGAAAAAATGTTCATTTTTGGCGGAACTATCCCTGTAAGACTTACCATATTTTATAAATGGTATATACACACACACACAGGATAACTCACCGTGTCTCATCTCCCTCTGGCAGGTTAAGCTCCTGCTCTTTTTGTTCCATTCACCTTGATCCCATCCAGCATCCAATCACACGAGACTGAGGCGTACCCGACCCTCGCCGCTTTGCTCAGCATACGCAGGGTCAGTATCAGTCAACTGCTATAAGATGGGTCATGATGACATAGCCCGAGCGTATTTCCTGCTCTGAATCAAATGCGTCTATACCTGTTTAAGAGAAAAAATATAATTCATCTTAAATAATGTAATAAACAGTTCAAGCAAGGGAGTCAAACAGTGAATTTCTCAAATCAAATCATCTTCACATGACACCTCTTCACTGCTCCTGTCCTCTAGAGGCTGCACCAAACTTCATTTGTAAAGCAGCTGTGGCTCAGTTTCAACACACGGTGGTGCACATGCGCATGAGATCATCATGTCTGACCCCTCATCCCCAGAGTTCAGGCCAAGCTGCTCTCATTAGAAGGAAAAAGCCAAAATGATAAATGCATATCCCTCACGCCTGTGTGTAATTTTTCTATTCCTGCTCTGAAGCTGATTTGACTTCATTGTGCAAGGTCAATAACTCAGCCATTTCCAAGGCAACCACTCGGTCTAAGTATAGCTCAACCACTAGGTCTAAGCTGAACTGGGTTATTCCGTAATGGCTGACCTCGGTATTTAATATTTTAGCAGTTCATTCCATTTTGGGATTCATATTTTTTCTTGAAAAAAAAAAAAAAGAGAGAGATTTTAGAGATTCAGTTTGTGAAGGATGGGCAGAAGGTCTCTCTCATTCATTGCACTGACATGCATTATTACCTGCATTCTGCTACACCTTTAAGAGTCATTAAAGCTCCTTGAATGTGAATCAGAGTGATCTATGATGTCATAACTCACATTGTAGATACCCTAAACAAGATCAGACATGAGGCACCCCCTGGACATAAACAATTACAATTGAATCTCTTTTATTTGATAGATTCTGGTTTCTGATTGGTCAATATGGGTCCAACTAAAATCTACAATAGAATAGCTAACTAAAGATATTTAGCCGATATTTTTTAAGAAAGCAAATGTTGGACCCGGTACAGAACCTTCAAGGTATAAAATCTGAAAAATCAATGAAAAATCTGAAAGCTACTCGTCATTTTCACAAATTGTACTGGTAATTCTCCCCCCTGTCCAATTCTATAGTATCCAGCTGCCAGTGGTGGAGGAAGTACTGAATCTCAGTACTTAAGTAAAAGTACAAATACCCAGATAAATATTTACTTTAGTAAAAGTAGAAGTAACACAATGACAACCATACTTAAGTAAAAAGTACTTTATTTTAAATGTACTTTAAGTATTAAAAGTAAAAGTACTTGCATAACAATTTATTATCTTAATGTCTATTTTCTAATGATTAATAAAACATTTAATTCTAACTCATTCAACCTAATAGCCTACTTCTATAATGATGTTCAATAATGATGGAAAAAAAATGTCACCATTTCTGAAACAAGCTTGCAATTAGGCAATATCATGCTCATCCTTAGTACTATATGTTAATAACTATGTTTGGCAGTAAACGCGATTCATTTATGGTGTAATTCTGAACCTCTTGGCTTGCCATAATCCTAACCAAACCAAACATATATTACACACGGTGTGTTTCCTATGCACGTAAAAACAAATTTTCGCGTATGAGTTGCATGATAAACACACTGCGTGCGAGACGCATTTAGTGTGACCGGGTTGATATACTGTATCTATGGCAACCAAACGTCACTGGTGAGACAAACGTGCAACGAACGGACGGTCAGATTACGTTTTGGCAGGGGAAAACTGATCAGAAAATGTAACGAAAATGTAACAGAAGCTGTAGAAATGTAGTGGAGTAGAAAGTAGAATAATTGCTGCAAAAATGTAACGAAGTAAAAGTAAAAAGTATGCACTATTTATTGTACTTAAGTAAAGTAAAGATACGTGAAAAATGTACTTAAGTAAAGTAACGAAGTATTTGTACTTCGTTACATTCCACCACTGCCAGCTGCAGACCCGCAGCACACCAGTTTCAGAACCTCAGCGCCAGAACCGGAAGTGAGGGGCGGAGCTTAGATTTGAAACCTAATAACGCCACCTAACGTAATTTGGAGGGTATTTTACACATGAAACAGCTTTTATTGAACAAATTTCCTACTCTCTGTGTTATGATGCTATACATTACTGTACAATAAGCATTTTAAAACATTGATTTTGTGTAAAATAATTGTATATAGTTTCAGTTATTCATTTCATTTTATTATGAGTTACTTCCTGATCATGATGGTGAAAAAATAATACTTGAAACTTATGGCCATTTTAATGTATAACAGTTTAATAATTTTAGCTAAGCAGTTTATACATACGTGTAGATTTAGGAAGATAAGACCTTTGTTTTTTGTTTTTTATGAAGGAGTTAACTTGTATAATAAAGCTTTGAAAGATATAAAACAAGACAATCATTGGAGGTTTTTAAAATTATGCACAATCTGATAACTCATTTAGACCTCTGTGATATTTTATGTTCTATTTATTTATTTATTGTGTTTACAACAATCTTAAATTGTTTTGATATTAAAGATGCATTTGTAAGATGATTCTGATTGTTTAATAAAAAATAAATTTAAAAAACGCATGGGTGTTTTTTATAAAATATACTTTATTTCACAAGAACATGTGCAGCATGCATTTGTCGTGTAAAATAATGTCAAAATCTAAAAAAGAGAAAATTCTGCATTGTTTTTTTTTTTAAATCTATACAAAATGACCAGTTCAATCCAAGCTAGGCCTGTTTTATAACAACAATTTTGTTTAAATCTAACTTACAATGTATCAAACGAGGAACTCAAGGCCTGTTTTGTCCTTACATGCTTGCTAAAATAATTATAATGCAATAATAATAATTCCGCCCCTCCCTCACTTCCGGTTCTGGCGCTGGGGTTCTGAAACTGGTGGTGCTGCGGGTCTGCAGCTGGATATATCTCGTCCAATTAGTGGCGAGTGTGTTCTTGCTGACTATCAAGTTATTGGTCAATAAATGGCTTTTCTGAGTTACATTGTTTACAAGCTGATTTTGACGTCTTTCTGCGGGTAAAACACTGAGCGATTACATGATGATACGCATTTTTGTAAATTGGATTCTGATGTTCATTCATGTTTATTTCGTTCTGTAACATAGTAAAGGGATGATCACGTTCCGCTTCACTTGAACCGAGGCGCTACAGTGATCTCTCGCGAGTCGCACCAGATTAAAGAGCACCAGAAGAACTGTAGCCTTTTTATTGTTTGAATTTTGTGATAAAATGGAATTTGAAAGCTGAGAATTTGTTGGACAAACAATTATGATGAAACCCGAATAAAATAAACCATAAATAAATAAATGCATAATCTAGCCAACATGTCCAGGAAGAATTATAACCCTCCATCTTCCTCCATCTATGACTATTTTCATGGCAAGATTAATGTATTTTACAAAAAAAAACAAAAAACAAATGGTAGCATACAGTAGTATTCAAAATCAACCACTGACAAACAACTCACATCATTTCAATATTTGATCAAAAATTTAGGATTATTCCTGGTGAAACATTGAGGGTGTGTTCATACTTCATAGTTCAATTCTCTTGGTTCTTTTGGTCCAGACCAAAATAAAAGTATATGCTTAGTACAGGTTTGAGATGATAGAGGAATTTGACCATCTGTAATTCTCATAGAGAGAGCTTTCTTTGCTGCTGTTTGACATTAAACAAATAATTTAACTGATTTTATTCAACAATATAGTTCCATTTTTCTAATTCAACAGTTCTGGTCAATAGCTTCTATTCTAATGGAACAATCTGATGTGTGTGTGTTACACAAGGCATTGCAGCAGCCTTGGCCAAAGACACAAACATAACCTTCCCTCAGGAAATCTGTTCTTTAAATCTGATTGTTGCATTCACAGAGCCTTGTATTTCAGCAGAACATTCAGAAATAACTCAAATAAAACTGTATTGGTGATTCAGATGACCATGATTTACAAATTTATCAGCTAAATGGCTATTTGTAAATTCAGAATCAATTTAATTAGAAAGCATCAATCCTTTGCTTTCTGAACTCATTCAAGTACATAAAGAGGACATGCATTTGTATAGAGCTCATGTACACAGTCCAAATGGCTAAAACACATTTTGCCAGAAGAGGACTGATGGGATGTCAAGAAAATTACTAGATTTGCAAAATAAAATTGACTTCTCTCATTTCCTTCCAAGTGAAGTGGATGGCTAGCTCTGCTTTCCATCTCTAATTTATTTTCAATGGGGAAATAAACCTAGCAGAAAAATGAGCACAGCAACGTATGTTTAGAATTGATAAATAACAGAAACCCAAACAAGTGCATTAAGTGCCGAGTCTGTTTCTTTCAATATAATATTGTGGGTAATGTATTAGTCAGGAAATGCATGTCTGGACAGATTGTTTAGCTACAGCAGTTGAAAAGCTATAACCATGTCAGCGAAGTGGCAGATTTGTCAAATAGAATTAAAAGAGGATGTTTGGAATTCTACTTAATTCTGTGGCTGTTTTGAAGAACTTAACCATAAAAAAAAGCTAACCGAGCGTCAGCATCAGTTCTGGCAGGCCAGGTAGTCAAGATGCTGCTAACGATATCGGTCGACTACACGATATCGATCGACCCACAGTAGTCGATTGTCGATCTCACGTGCGGGATCATAAGTGAATATCATCTTTGAGATGATATTCACCATTGATCGCGCGCGTGAACTCGACAATCAACTACTTTGGGCTTCCACCGAAAGCAGGAAGCAAATAGAGGTATGTGAGCTGGCAGAATTAACATCATTTTTATTCATATCTTTCACATCTACTGCAGTCAGATTGACCGTGGTCACTCTTAATAACACGACTCACATGGCTGCGCACTTGTAATGACAAATCAAGGATGATAAGAGGCTAAAAGCAGGTTTAGAACATGCCCCATTGAAGTCAACAGGGTGCGGATTTTAAAAAGACGATGACACGGTGTAGGCAACACTGAGTTTTGTCGTTTTTGTCTGTACTGACAGCACTCCAAATGTACAAAAAAATGAGCTCAATGTTAAAATTGACCAGAGTTCTCCTTTAATGGACCTGACAGAAATTCAAAAAAAAAAAAAAAAAAATGTGATGGATGTCCTATGTGAAGCTTGTGCATTTTAGGAAGAAAAGCAGAAAAAGTGACAGCTGTAAACACAATTTTGGTGGATTGGTTTGAGTTTACTGTCTGGATAGAAGTAAGCATCTGAGATAACAACAAAAATGTTGGTAGAATGATGAAATTGGTTCTAAATAAAACCAGAATTTGGTTAACTAGATTTACAAAAGCAGACTAAATTAGATTAAACTGGATCAGATACTGTATTCTTGACACTCTTGGACTGCTCAACTGAAGTCACTTGAAGAAAAAGGCAGTGGGAATTCCCCAAAAGTGAGCCATGTATTGTGCCATTATGTAACCACCAAAATCATCAGTTATGGCTTATGGGATATATTGCAGTAAACAAACACTGAATGTTATGGTAGACAATGGCAAGATACATTCTTTGAATCGGATCTGCTGAAAATCAGGAAGTCTTTAGCTTTTACTTTAATTATATCAGAAGATGAAGCAAGCACGATGACAGCCTTATGTTTAGCAAGGCAGTCGTACATGTACAACTAAAGCACTTTTATTAAGTTGCATTATATATGACCATTTCCTAAGCCTTTCCTTAATCTAAACGTAATAGGCTATATGCACGCATAAGTTCCGCATTTGACGGAAGGCTGCTCTTCAATTTCCGGTTGGGGAGATTTAAAGCGGAGGAAAACCGAGGAAAACGGGATTATGGCAAAATGAGGCTTCCAAATTTACTGTCCTCCCGTCTATGAAATGAAACTTTAATACATTTAGATGTAATTTTATATATAGTTATATTTATTTAATATAATAAACAACGAAGCATAAACAAAACGAGCGGTGTCTGTTTTGTCTGTTTTTGTGACAAACATTTCTTTAGTATAGCAATAGAGTATAAAAAACCAATATAAATTCTCGGTAAAGCATTGGACTAATACATACTAGTCAATGGGGAATGAGATCTGTTTGATTAAAACATTCTTCCAAATATCTTCCTTTGTGTTCAGCAGAACAAATAAACACATAGAGGTTTGGAACAACATGAGGGTGAGTAAATACTGACAGAATTTTCATTTTTAGGTGAACTAACCCTTTAATGGTCAAATTGATGTTTTTAAATAAAAAAAGAAAACCAACTGAACTGCATCAGTATTCTTATATAAAACATTTTTACAAATTATTAAAATGGCATCTAAAAGATGCAAGTGTCACCTGGATCCAATTAAAAAATAAATCAATGTGAATGCCTCTAAAAAGCCTTACAGATGAGGTTAAACAGCCTTCTTAAACCATCAAATAATCTACTGCTTGTTAAGGTAGTAACTGTTCTCCTATTCAGTCCTCAACAACAAGTGAAGAACTGATTATTGATGTTGCAGAACAATTATGTCAGGTACTGACAGCTGAGTTCAAGAGGGTTGAAAAGCAAATGAATCAAATGTGTGCTCCGTCCCCTCCATGTGCTCCTGTTTATTGTGCAGTCAATAGTGCCTCCACAGTGACAGTGAGCACTGGAACACTTGCATGAGTCAGAGCAGCATGTAACATTCACAAGGAGGCAATGTGAAAAGCAGGATGAAGAATTAGATTTATCCCTGACATTGTGATTAATTAACTTGGTAGCGCAAAGATGAGCTGACAAGCGGTGACTGAATGAAACACTAACAAACTGCATGCATTGCATTCACTGTGAAATGCCTCATGGCCTTCAGTCACACCGCCCGGTGAGACCTTTTGCACGCTTTAAACAAATGGAGAAAATGAAAACAACTTACAGTATAACCCAGGGGTGTCCAATTCATGCTCCTGGAGGGTCACTGTCCTGCAAGGTTCAGGCTCAAACTCCAATTAAACACACCTGAAGCAGCTGAACAAGCTCTTACTGGGCATACTAGAAACTTCTGCCTAAACTCTGCAGAACAGTGGCCCTATAGGAGCAGGTTTGGACAACCCAAGTATAAATCATTACAGCTTATGAACCTAAAAGAAAATAGTTGATGTCTAAAAAAATGCTTGTGGCCTACTCGCATCTGTGACATCTTACACCTGCTCCAGACTGTGCGATTTCGACAATCCTACAAGATCATTACAAATCAACTTGGTTAAGGCATATATACTGTACGATGATGACACCAATTGAATCGTAGGCTATGACGCAAGTTATGGAAGAATAAAATGTCATCAGCATGCACTACTGGCAAACAAATAAAGCAAGATGAATCGCTTTGGGAACTGTGGTTTTTATGTGCGCTGAAAAACACATGGAGAAAGTGAAAGAGGAGAATATGAATGCAGTCATAGGGAAAAGAGGCCAACTTGGCATGCCAATTTTGCAAATGGAGCTTGAGGTAAGAAGCTTTAAGTTTAAGCATCATGTTGCGTTGATCAATATGCCATTTCATATTGCATTTTTAAGAAGAGAGCCTGTCAGTGTGCTGTTCTCTGTATTTCCAAGAGAGAGACCGCTCCTCCTCTGCCTATAGTATTATTTATGATACATTATAGTGTGTTGATACTATTATATGATTGTACTATTGATTGTAAAAGCGCTATATAAACGTAACAAAGTATTAAGTATTATTATTACTATTCACTACTTACTATTTTACATTTTAAAATACATGCATTCAACTACAGTATTTTACAATTTATGCTATATATACTATTTGCTGTTTTACTAATATTAAATTTATCCTCAATTGTATTTTTAGGCCATTATTAATAATAATTCAATAAAAATATGCAATAGAATAAAACTGGCATATACTTTATATTGAACTGTCACATCTGACCTTTACACGTATATTTCATTCATTTAAATTGTACAGTAGTTGTACTATAAATGTTATAAAGACTATTTTAGACCCCAATAAAATATTTTTTAAGTTGCCAGACAGAATTAAATATAATGCTGTCCATTTAAAACAATTTTACTATAAAAGTTCTATAAAGACATTTATTGTTGTGGTAATTAATGTTTTAACAAACATTTGTGTTAAACTGCATGCATAATGTTAGGAGGCAACGCATACAGAAATATATTATAAAAATGATAAGGGCTTCAGGTAAATGCTTTAGATAAATACGTTTTTGAGCTGCAAATTATCTTCACCTTCATTTGAATTTGTCCAGTGACATCTTATGATGTGATTCAAAGGGAAAAGCAAAAGGAATAACAGAAAATCCTAAAATGACGGTGTAGAAGACGTCAAAAAAAAATCCATTTGCATGTACAGTAGATTAAATTACATTTGGGATGTGTCCACAATTATTAAAGGGTTAGTTCACCCAAAAATGAAAATTAAGTCATTAATTACTCACCCCCATGCTGTACCAACCCCGTAAGACCTTCGTTCATCTTCGAAACACAAATAAAGATATTTTTGATTGAATCTGAGAGCTGGATCACTCTTCCATAGACAGCCTGAGGGACTGCCTCTTGACGGCCCAGAAAGTCATTAAAAGAAAAGGTTTAAATATTCCATGTGCCTACAGTGGCTCAACTATAACTTTATCAAGCGACGAGACTACTTTTTGTGCGAAAAAAAAAACGTAAATAACGACTTTATTCGACTTTCCATTACTTCCTTATGGGCGCATGCGCGAGAACTGAGACGAGACCGTTCTTCTTCGACTACTTTTTGTTACCGGCTGCTCACCGCTTAGGAGTTTTACCGCCCCCTACCGTATAAGATGACGTACTGATATAGCCGGAGGCGCAAAACGTTCTGTTTACAAGCAGTACGTCATCTTATACGGTAGGGGGCGGTAAAACTCCTAAGCGGTGAGCAGCCGGTAACAAAAAGTAGTCGAAGAAGAACGGTCTCGTCTCAGTTCTCGCGCATGCGCCCATAAGGAAGTAATGGAAAGTCGAATAAAGTCGTTATTTACGTTTTTTTTCGCACAAAAAGTAGTCTCGTCGCTTGATAAAGTTATAGTTGAGCCACTGTAGGCACATGGAATATTTAAACCTTTTCTTTTAATGACTTTCTGGGCCGTCAAGAGGCAGTCCCTCAGGCTGTCTATGGAAGAGTGATCCAGCTCTCAGATTCAATCAAAAATATCTTTATTTGTGTTTCGAAGATGAACGAAGGTCTTATGGGGTTGGTACAGCATGGGGGTGAGTAATTAATGACTTAATTTTCATTTTTGGGTGAACTAACCCTTTAAAGAAAATACTAAATCTATGCTTGGCATAGAGACTTCTTCAAAAAAAACTTTTTAAAACTTTTAAACAGTGTATAGTGTAGATAATCTGAGCTGTTTTTTTTTCATGCCAACGACCTCCCAAATATGATAAACCCCTTATTGTAAGAGACGCCTTATTAAATATAAAGACAGCTATAGGTATATTTCATATAAACTGTGAAAAATAAAACATCATAAATGTGTGTAAAATAAATGTTTTTTTATTTTATTTCATTTATTATTATTTTTCTACCCTTACAGAGTAAGATCCAGAACCTAAAACTATGGATGTCAGTATAAAATAATACAAATAAAATAATGAATGTGTCTTTTGAAAGCAGAATAAAAACAGTATAATGTATTTGGTTCGGCAATTTGGTGACATTTTACGATGAGGTTTAATAATAGATGACCATAAGATAGACTTAAAAACAAATTTGGAATAGCTAACATACAGCACTGCATAGTCTTATTTTCCATCAGGTTATGGGGTTACGTAGGAAAATGCATAGAGCTGCATTAAGTGTCCGAGTCGGATCATGTTATGTTCAAATAAATATTGTAAAAGCCTCTCACATGTTTTCACAATATAAAGAAACATGTCCTTACCTTACCTTGATCTTGGTGCCTATTACCCTAAAGTAAATCTGCCATTGAGTTTCTGTTTGCTAAGAATGCAAAGGACAAATCAGATTGTTGCCAGTAATGCAACACAAATCCAATGTTTGAATTTGTGCTTACAACAGCCCCTGATCCCCTCTGAGTCCACAAAACACAGGCATTAGGTCCATGAGGTCCATGGCACCGGCCGGCTAAGCGTTAGATTTAGGGGTTAGATTGGGTTTAGTAGGGCTGTCAGTCCTGGGCAAAAAATGGATAGCATAGGGAGGAAAAAAACAATGTATTCCACTATACGGTTTATAGTTACGGTTTATAGTTAAAACATTATAGATCACTATATAGATGGGAAAGAGCTGGATTTAGGTCCTCTGGCAATGTCCCACCAGTTCCTGAAAGGTACTGTGAACATGTGATCAGGCCAAAATAAACAACAAACCACAGGGTTACACGGTAAACATCAGATTCACAGCCAACATGTTCCTTCACCTATTATATACTGTAGCGCTCCTACAAACCCCACTGAAACACAAGCAAATTATTCTTCATGAAAATTAACTATCCTGAGGCCATTTAAAAGTGCAAAATAATTTCCCAAAAACTATTTTTGAAATAAGAATCATCAATTTTGGTGGTAGCATTAAAGGGTTAGTTCACCCAAAAAATGAAAATTTTGTCAGTATTTACTCACCCTCGTGTTGTTCCAAACCTCTATGTGTGAAGATAATTGGAAGAATGTTTTAATCAAACAGATCTCAATCCCCATTGACTACCATAGTCAATGGGGAATGAGATCTGTATGATTAAATACTGTACTCAAATAAAAATAAAATATCATAGCAGTTATCTGCAGAGAATTTGATGCTACACAAATCAACACGGATACATGGGGACACTCTGTTCAGGGACCCTGTTCTTTCTGTCTTAATCATTGTAGCTTATGTTACAACAAGCTACTTTTTCAGACAAGTATAGTGCTACAAAGCTGTTTTTATATCATTTTATATTGTGTACAGGTGAGCAAATTGAGGTAACAATCAAAGTGGGCTCCTAAAATGTCCTCTCTCTCTTTCATTTGAAAGATCTGGAAAGTCTAAAGGCGGGCATACGTCCGATTTTGAGCCGAATTCTGACTCGTGCGACTCTTTTTCGTGTCGGACCGATTTTCAGCTTTGTCGTGCAGTGTACAGGGTGAAACGAGAGGCGATTAACCTCTCACGATCGACAATCGGACGGTCGAATGGATTTCTGGCATGTCAGAAATTTTGGTCGCTCCTTGTGACTATATCGCACAGTTGAAGCAAAGCTACGAACCGATTGGCCTAAACTCAGTGTTTTTTTCCCTCACTGCACCTGCGCGAAAACAGAAGTTTAACCATTTCATCTGCAGCAAAAATAAAGTTAAAATAAAAACGAAAAGAGGGAGATCTTTAAGTTCTGTAGTTCAAACTAGCTACAAATTACTGTTGCTTACCTCCAGTTCGTGTTGCAAAATGGATAATATTACCCACCGTCTTCAAGCCACCTGCGATGTAACACCTTATTAATTTGTCAAACAATGTTTTTTGAAATAATACTGTTTTTAATTTTCATTGATGATTAATTATGGCAATGTTCGGACATATTATAGACTGTTAATAGTTATTTTATATGCCTATAATTCATTGTAATCGACCTAAATGTTTTAGACAATTTTTAATGAGGAGTAAGATAATACTATATACTATGCTATACTATATTACAATAATACTAATAATAATTAAATGCATAAATTGAAAATGCTAAATCATCTTGATACTGATAGAAGATGCTTGTTTTGACAATATCTCTGGATACATACACGTTAATAGGCGCAATCCAGGGGGTTATCGCAGATATTACACGTATAGTGTGAGCAGTGAAGTCGCAGCTCGACGATCGGACCGTACAGTGTGAGCACATAAATCCTGAACTTTGGCTTTGCATCGCATGCGATTTACTCGTTGAGTGTGAGTAGGTACTTTGCTGAAATCGCTCAGACATCACACAGTGTATGCCCGCCTTAATTTGTTTAAGTGATTACGTTCATTTGTAAAGTTCAAATAAATGAACCATTGGAAAAGAAATGATCCCCCAATTTAAAGGGACACTCCACTTTTTTTGGAAATAGGCTCATTTTACCACTCCCCCAGAGTTGGGTTTTACCGTTTTCGAATGTATTCAGACGATTTTCTGATATTTAGAAGAATATCACTAACCAGACAGTTTCTGGTCTCACTGACTTCCATAGTATATTTTTTTTCCTACTATGGAAGTCAATGAGACCAGAAACTGTCTGGTTACTGATATACTTCTAAATATCAGAAAATCTGCTGAATGGATTCAAAAACGGTAAAATTCAACTGTTTAACTCTGGGGGAGTGGTAAAATGAGCCTATTTCCAAAAAAAGTGGAGTATCCCTTTAAGCCTTTTTATAGAACACATGCCTGTCACCCAAGTACTGTAGGTGTAAACAATAGTGTCCAAGAAGTAAAAGTAAAGCCATCCGTTCGCATCATTTGCACTTCATTTTTAAATAATCTCAGCACTGTAAATGATGTAAAGTCTCCATATGCTCCCAAACTACTTAAATACTACACAAATTAGTGTACATATAGTAGCAGAGTTGGAATGGCTGTAAACTCCTGGCTGTAAACTGTAAACTAAATGAGTTACTCATAATGAATAAGTACTCCATACGTTTCTATACATGCTTGTGTTTGCATTAATCACTATAAGGCTATACTTTGTCTCCAAGGAGCTCAAGGTGTGGCACTATCAGAAGTATAACAGCACATAGTTATGTTGCCAACTTAACAGACACATGTCACACTATAGCAGAAAGACAAACACATAGTTGTGAGGGAAAACAGGGAGGTGAGGGCATGACAAACCTGACAAACACATAAATAACCCGGCTGGAATATATATATATACGCGATCTTCCTATTTCACATTTACATGCAGACTCGCACACAGTCACGCAGGATCAACAATCTGAATGAGGTGACTGAAGGGGCAGAGGGAGGCCAGTGGAACACGATCTGCTTCGATCTTCTGGTTACTGTGCTATCGCTGTAATGGGTAATGGCTTTTTGGGGAGACGTGGGGTTCAAGGTCTGACCCTGAGGACATTTCCACGGCACCTGTGCCGCTCTTTACACAAGCTGCCATTCTATACAGTCATTGACACTTCATACACTCATTGCTCACAGCACGACACCTGAATTCAACAGCATCTGGGAAAGCCTTTCCGGGAAAAGAGGAGTTTGTGTTTTTGTGTCAACCGAAAGTACACAGCACAAAGAAGCAGATATGAAGTGTACAAGGAAAATTATGTCATCTGTTGGCAGTCTCACAGAACTGTCTGATACTGATATTTCAATGCCATCTGTGTGCAGTGAAATCAAGAAATGTGATATTTTTCTCTACATCAGGCATATGCTCTGATTATGCCATTTGAGAGGAAGGAAAAAACAGAGCAGTCAAGACCAGTGATTTGAGCCCTCCGATGTGACTCACAGCAAATGACCGATTTATCATGGTTGCCCCTCAGTCAATAACGAATGTTTGATATTAGTCACATTTAATAATACACAGCTTGATAGTAATACATACGTTTGGAATGATGGAAAATGATGATGGAATGATGGAAATATTATTTCATTGACACAATTACAAAATCAAGTTTTACTCTACAGTTCAAAAGTTTGGGATCGCTAAGATTTTTTAATGTTTCTGAAAGAGGTCTCTTATGATCACCAAGACTGCATTTATTTATTCAAAAATACAGTAAAAACAGAAATATTGTGAAATAATAACATAATATTTTTTATTTATTTTTTTTGTCTTTTGTTGTTAATCTTTATTTTTATTAGTCTGTTTGCTTGTTTGTGTCTCCTGTGCTATGCCAATGTGGTTGGCTGGCTCATTGTTTTATCTTGTGTTTAGATAGGGGAAACCTTTGACATTAGTTATTGTCCTAGATATATTGTTTTTATGGTTTTTTTGTTGTTGTTTTTTTTTTGTTTTAGGTGTGACATCAAGATCTGTCCAGGGACAGCAGATGTAAAATAGCCTACTGGCTAATTCTGGCACACTGTACATTTAATCATGTATCATTAGTGTGCATTGTCCCTGTTAAATAAACCTGAAATAAATAAATAAATAAATATTATTATTTTAAATAGAATGGTTTTACTGACCCCAATCCTTTGAATGGTAGTGTAATTCTCACTAAAAAGAGTTACTCAAGATCTATTTTGCAGTTTCAACAACCTCAAAACCCTGCAAAGGGTGTCCAAATGGCCCAGTTTAGTGGGGCCAGTTTTGTTCCTATCGTCCATCACACAGCCTGTTCACACTTCTTCCATCTGGAAAATGTTTAGAGAGCATTCAAGCCAAAAATACTTTACATCACTAAACAAGCAGCCAAACTACTACATCCTGTCTGGACTCTACATTCCCTCTTCCCTCCAACGGTTTAATATGAAATACAATATAGAACCATAGACTTAACACTCACATCTATGGATTCACCAGGATGCACAAAGCTCTCTCTCTCAATTGGTTAATACAGTCTGCAGGGGAAAGTAAGTCCAAACATATTTAAATAATCCCACTGTATAACAAAACATGCATTACCATAATTCCAACTGCACACAAATGCATTGCCATATGGCATATATAACAAGATTGATGAAAAAGCATGAGTGAAATCTCACTCATCATGATCCATGTAAAATATCTGATATGCAAGAAACAAAAAAACAACTTATGTTGTTTTGTGTCATTTCCAGTATTTTGCAGAACAAAAAATTCCCTTTTCAACGACTTCCTTCCTCCAGTGACAGTCAATCTGGTTTCTGCTTTACCAACAAGTGGGTGCTACAGTATGTGTTGTGATCAAATAAATCATGAATTCCCAAGTTCAAATAAAACTACGAGGAATATGAGAAATCATTCTAGATAGAACATATTTATTTAGATTTATAGATCAGCTGAGATTTTTACTGCTCTAAAAAGTAATTCAGGGGACGACCCCCTGTTGTACAAATGCATGATCACAAGTTAAAATGTTTTATTTATTGATTTATAGGGGTGGTTTACTGCTGTTTTTCTTTGCATGATTGTGTTTATGGGGTGCAATATAACATGTAACATTTTTCTTTTTTTAAAAAGTCTTATTTTTCATTATTGTAAGCCGCTTTCTCCTCTGTCATTTGAACGACCGGTTTACATCCTGAGTCTATGAAACCACTCCCTCAGAAACAGGCAGTGGGCTCATAATGGATAGTGTGCATATGTGTTCCTGTCAAATGTACATCATGGTGTCATGTACTGCTGTCAGTATCAGTATGAGCCAGAATCAGACCCAGAAAGCGGCGATGAAGATAGTCAAGCAGAACCTCCCTAAACAGGCTCTTACAAAACGTTTCTTACAAAACTTTATAGACATTTGTTTTACACAATAGCATTGAACTGCCTACTATACACAAACAGCGTTGACATTGGTTTACATTCTTGATCAAATCGAAAAATTACGTCATAAAGTATACATGAAAAATACATTTACAAAATTAGTACATATACAAATTCAGGTCCAAAATGTTTATACGCATTTGTCGTAGACACGAAATAGCATAACTAGTAGCCTAGTGGCTATAAAGCCAGCGCTGGCATTTGATAAAACTAAAACATTACATCTGAACTTATACATACATTTAAAATGATTAAGTCTTACTTACAGGTTGTGGCCCAACAACTGCTGCCTCTGGTTTTAAAGTTGGAACTGCTTCATGTTTTAACAGTTTCTTGTTGAATCCGGCATTGAATTTGTGGAGATTCTGGAAGCTGTCTTTCGTAAAATGTGCAGCATAGAGAGCTAAATTATGATTGTAATTTTCAGGAATGTAATCAAACATAAATTGTATCCATTGTTGACGAACTACAACGTCTGTGGGGAGCCTGAACACATAAGACCTGACAGCTGGGTGAACTAACACACTTTCGATGAGCCGCAGAAATATGGCCATGCCCTTTTTTGCATATTCCAGAGAGAGGGTTGATGCAAGTGTTAGTTACGTATAAAACCCATTGTAGTCCCATTCGAGTGGTTTTTGTAGTCATTAAACTTCATGATTTTTAAAAGACGATATCTCTGCTTACACTGAACTTTCAGCACTACAACTTTGCAGATACTGTTCATGCACCAACAGCAACACTATTTAAATTAAAAAAGTGAAATCGCAATCAACCACCCCTTTAATTCTCATTCTGTCCAAATGCAATGATACATTACAATGTCCTTCCTGCCTGTCTATGGATGCTAGCACACATCATTAGCGTATTCTGCAAGTTGTAGACAAACAGCTGAGCGCCAAAATCAAACTAAACTAATCAAAACAACAAGCTCCTACTGCATCCATTCTATGTCATAACCGTAATTACAAGATCGCAATTACAAACCCATCATCGCTTCGCTTCAGAAGGCATTTTTTGGGCTTCAAATTGTGCCCTCCCATTCACTGCCATTATAAGGTTCAGAAGAGCAAGGATTTTTTAAATATAACTCAGATTGTATTCATCTAAAAAGAGTAATATCATACACCTAGGATGGCTTAAGGGTGAGTAAATCATGGGGTAATTAAACATTTTAAGTGAACTATCCCTTTAACGTCTCATCCTTCATCCGAAGGTGTAATCCATGTCCTACATGCTTCGGGCTCGTAAAGAAATGACTGCTAAGCTAAACGATCACGCTAAATCAGTTTGCTCAGAAACCAGCGGCAAATAGGGCACTAAAAATAAAGTGCTGTAAATAGAACACAAACAGGGCACCATTTTGAATCGTAAGCTTCAAAGACTGCTTAAAACGCGGAGAATAACTCATCTGTACATTATGTTCAGACAGTAAGAGAGTGAAGCAGGCAGCTCCCTCATATGACCTGCTGCGCGCTCCCGAGACGGCCGCTCTGACGTCAACAATATAATGAAGGCAGATCGGGACGTCAGCTGCATGTGCTCTTATGCAACGGAACTATTTTACTACCTCGCTCGTTCTTACAAGCGCACAGTGTGCAGGAAACCCAAATGCAAGACACGGCGTCCCACGAGTCATATCGGCCCAAGAGTCGCGCTGAAGTGGGCCTGCCTAGTGCCTGGTGCCTACTCGTAAACGGTGTCCCCTTACTGGAGCTGACGGGCTGTTTATCGCATATGTCCCATGGTCTAGGTTCTTTAAGGACGCACGTTCCCATCGTGCACTGAATTATTTAGCCCCTCTTGACCAACCTTGTATGCTCGTGTCGTATTCAATGCCGTGTTGTTGCATCCGCTAAGGCTGCTACGATTAAGACATTTTGCCTGACTGTCTTTCACGAATAATTGCGATTGGAGATTTAATTATGCACACATAGAAGTCGACATTTATTCACATTATACTTGGAATCTCAAATTTCCTACAATGATTTTGTAACCACATGGGGTAGAAATGCTTAGTAATAGACATTAAATATGAAAATATACACAAATGTTTTATATAGTCACACTGGACAACTGGATAATTATTATTTTTAATGTAATATTATAAACGAATTTCATGCACTTTTATTTCATCAAAATAACTTCCCCTCTCTCTTGCACAATAACATCTCTAAGTATTCTCTGATGTTTACTGGCGTGAGGGTGGGACAACCTGTCACTCATGACATCACACACCACATCAAAAGCAAACCACATATTTTGATCCAATTAATTCCTGATGAAGAAAGTCAAGTCCCGATCAGCTGACAATGTCTACTTGTTCAAAAGCTGTTTTACTCCAATATAGCCATTACAATAGCAAAAAAAGACTATTGCCACTTCCGCTTAATGCCAATTTTAACCTTGTCCACTTCATTAATAGTAATATAATATTTTATTATTGATTGATGTTGTTCTTGTCATAACTGAAGATTAGTATTATTATTGCAATAACTGCCATTAGATTAAACAATAGATAAATTGGCTGGTCGGGGCTTATGGCAACAATAGCCTAAAATAGTAGCCTAATTCATAATTTCCAATTCTGAGTTTAAGTTTGAGGCAACATCATCTGCTGTGGATTATACCATTGCATGTTGAACTGACAGATTTCACCAAAGGAGCCTTTAAATTCATTCAAGCCTTGTAAAACTGCACTGCTGAATGATAGGATTTACTGAAAGGATTTACAGTATCCCTCGCCACCCATGAATAAACTACCAAAACTCATCAGAGGGTAAAAATCCACATACATATTCAAATAATATTAGTAAAATCAAGGACAAGTAATTAAACATGCACCTTCAGCACAGTGCTCTGTAAAATACTTGATTCTGATTGGTCAATCGCTGCAGCTCAAATATTTCTGAATAATGGCTGCTCAGGGCAACACTGTACAATTGACCCCTCATCCGGTAAACCTGTTTCCTACACAGTTGTGTTCCTGTTCTCAACACGTTAATACACGGGTAAAAATGTTATTACAATAATTTGATTACAATAAATAAGTAAATCAATACATCTAAAAGTAAGCTACTATAAGGAGTAGAAAAAAAAGAAACAATAATGTAAAACAAAAACTAATTTTTTTTTCAAATCACTTTTTACATATTTAGTAATATACATTTTTCATATTATAAATTAGAATTTCATACAAGAAACTATTGATGCATTTAAAAAAAAAATATTCAGGAGGTCCCTCTCACTAGGATGATCGTATTTAAAGGTCCTTGTTCACCAAAAAAAATGTAAATTCTGTCATCATTTACTTACCCTCAAGTTGTTTCAAACATTTTATGCATTTTTTTCTTCTGTTGAACACAAAATAATGTATTTTGAAGAATGGTAACCAAGAAGTAAAAAAAAAAAATGTTTGGTTCTTAAAAATATATTTTGTGTTTAGCAGAAGAAAGAAACTCTATCAGGTTTGAAACAACATGATGACAGGGAGGTGAACTAGGCCTATCCATTTTAACTTCATTCAATAATTTACTTCCATATTGTAGGCCTATTTGGAAGGTTCTACACTCTTCAAGACTTTGCAAAATAAACCACTTTAAATTGATACAAGTCTTTGGCTACTGGTAAATGATCTTAACTGTAACCTATATTATATGTCTCACGAATGAAATGTTTCTACAAGACACCTGGGTGGTAAACAACTCGCGCGCCGACGCCAATCCTCTCGAATACGATCAACTGTCGCCTACATTTCTAATGGTTCTGTTCACGTTTCTGTTTCAAGCCACAAGAACCGGAACTAGTTAAATAGTCGTTTTCTGTGTGTGCTTAACCGAACTTTTTAAGTAGCACTCACTTGGTGTCCTCAACTGCCGCGTGCAAAGTGCAGAGCCTTAAAACATGCGCGGCTGAGCGACGACGGCGCAGATGTTTGACAGCTCTGCGCTTTCGCGCGCACCATAAGCGAACACCTCTGAAGTAAGAAAGCTCAACACGACAGCTGACCGGAGGACAGCAGGACAATTACTCACCCACTTCCTTGTGAATAAAGACAGCCTGCTTCCGAAAAAGCGAAATGGTACACTGAAGTCCCACCAGGCTCCTAAAGAGCGGTCTTCGTCGTCAATCGATGTTCAACGTGAACACACGCTTGCAAACCGCTAATAACTAGTTAAAATAATAGCCTATATTCGGAATATATCCACTTAGAAGCAGTTAGTAGATAATTAGTTTGGTGTAAAAACGATTATGTTTCGGCTGCCACGACAGGAAAATGCACGAGCTTTACTATTCGCTCCGCCCTCTTTACTGTAAGGAAGAGCTGATAGTATAGAAGTATGTGATTATATCAAATGCTGCTCTCTACAGGTTCACAACAGCTCAAACCTTTTAACCCTATGTGAGATGGATGACCCTGTGTTTGAAAGTACTTCTGAGACAGCTGTGTGGTTGCCAGCAGAGCCGTTAAATTGCCAGCCCAGTGCCCACAGATCTCGAGGACAGCATGCTAATTCAAAACTCTTTTGGTATTGCCAATAAAGAGATTTTGTTTTGTTTTCTATCCAATGTAGAGGAACGGCATATAGAGTGGATTGGGCTGTTCAATTGTAAAACTCGTTAGACAAATGTTTTTAGACAAAGACGTTGTTGTACAAATATTAGTTACAATGTGTTTTTGAATACTTTTTTTTACTCCAAAAAACTAAGGTTCACATCGCTGGTGTTGAGTTTAAATATTTGTCTTTTGATCACCAAAGAGGAAAAAACTTATATACTTATTAGAAACTTATATATATTATATATAAAACATGTGTTATTATTATTTCTTAAAACCTCTTAACAAACGACATGTTGTCTGACAAATAAATGTTAAACAACATGTTTACAAAGTCATTTTGTTGGTCATGTAAAAACCATAAACCAAAGAGTATTAACCCTGCTGGCTGTTACTCGGTGCCGACACAGTTCTAAAAGGAAACTGTTGCATATAGTTCAGGCACCATACATCAATAGCAGAATAAATACATCTGTCCCACTGTTTCACTCTGAATTGTTACATAAAGTTCATGCTTTTGGAGGAGAACCAGTCCCAAGGGATTTGCTACTGCATAGACTTCATTTAAAAACCATAGCCTTAATGAATCTTTGGGGGCATCGTATTGCACGGCTGATTTACAGTGACCCGGCTGAACATTCCCTTCTCTGTCAGTTTGTCCTTTAAGAATCCCTGCTCACTGTGTGCCAATGTAGAGGAACAGCATATAGAGTGAATTGGGGTTGTGGGGTATGGTTTGTACAATATGCTAATTTTAAAATGCTAGTTTTAAAAATTGCGGCATAACTCGCATTGTGCTCAAAAATTAGACTGTTCACATTCAGATAAATTAATAAATTGTCTCTTTGCAGTCATAATGAAAACCTAATAGGGGCAGTGTGTGATATACATCACTTCATTTAAAAAGAGACTTAAAAAGGTTTCTCTGTACTCTCTTGGACTGGTTGCTTTTTTTCAGTTGTTCTGAAGAATGATTGCTCTTCCTCTAAAGGTGAATCTGATTAATTCAGTCATTATAAAGTGTATCATGTAAATTTGAACCGCAAAAATGTGCTTTGTGCTGTATATGATGATTCATGAGTGATTAAAATATCTGGGTAGGCACGTTATTTTCATTATATGTTTACGTTAATTATAAACTATAAATGAAGACTGAAAGGAATGATATTGGCGTAAAGCCTCATTTGACAATAATGAAAACCTGACAAGGCCTAATAAATATTAGTA
The DNA here is from genome assembly GCF_988280905.1 of Pimephales promelas. Taxonomy (NCBI): domain Eukaryota; kingdom Metazoa; phylum Chordata; class Actinopteri; order Cypriniformes; family Leuciscidae; genus Pimephales; species Pimephales promelas. Next base: position 26,556,961 of record NC_142771.1, read on the forward strand.
TTAGCCCAAACTGTGATTTGCTGGGTTGCATCCAGTGATCAGTGGTTGCTTCTCAAAGCTCAGTCAAGTCATTTCCAAATCTTTAAGAATAGTGAAGAGATTATAGATTTATTTAATTTATGACTCTATGGACAAACATAAGGTGAACAATGATTCGTTACAAAGAAGTGCTAATATCTGATCTGATCTGCTAGTGAACTGGGTGCTGAAGATAACATTCAATGTTTCTCTGGGCCTCCCACCAGCAGGGAAATGAAGGCTGAAGTAGAACATGTGGGGATTATGCAGAAGAAGAGGACTGGAGTGCGGATCAGAGAAATGAGGAGGTCTCTGTCATAATAACCAGGCGAAATCCTATTCCCACTGATCCCATAAAAGCACATATCAAAGTCATCACCGCAGGGCGAGGGCACAGGCACATGAAAGTGTTAGACTCACTTTTGAAGAGGCCGGTGTGTGTGTGTGTGTGTGTGTGTGTTGTAAAGTCATCTGCATGCTTCAGAACTATGCAATTATAACAAGGCTATTTCCATTTCTTCATGTAAAAAAAAAAAAATGATTTCCATTAATATTAATATCTGCAAAGACGTGATGATGGTTTGCTCTCCTTAACAAGCAAGAAGCTAAAATTAGTTCATTAATAAAATAAAATTAATAACATTTAATTTTTAGTTCTAATGATGTTAATGTATATCATGTCAGCCGGTCATTATCCTAAAAAACTAAATTCAATGAACATTTAAGTTTTTCTTTTAATCCATTAAAACTTACGAAACGGTTTACTTAAGTCCTCTGAGGTCACATTATAATAAACAAAACAGGCTAACGATGGCAAAAAGTAGTGGAAAATGGAAAAAAGTAGGCCCGGTTGCACTTACCCGGATGACTGATCAGCAGACCATGAAAAACTGAAAATATCACTGTAAAAAATAATCGTGTAAAATAACGGTTAACTACTGGCATGCAGTGTAACACATTTTTTATTTTTATTTTTTATGAACAGCTAAACATCTAACCATTTTGTCTGCTACTGTTAAATTACAGTTGTATTGTATAGCTAAAAAAAATGATATTTAGTTGTTGATTTCAAAAACAGTAACACACCGTATTTTTATGGTATGATGCTGGCAACCACAGCTGCAGTAGTTTACCGTTTTTTACAGGATTATTTTTTACAGTGTAGGAAATATCTGACCATTGGATGTTGCGACTGACCAATTAGAATCGAGCATTCCAGAGAGCGTGTAAAAAACCTTTGTCCTTTTTCTGTTTCAATACCACATATCAGAGTTGAAAAGACCACTTCAATACGCATCTGTGCTTGAAGTGAAATTGAATTGTTGAAGTAAACATTAAATCAAGGACAGCCTTTCAGGACACGTTTTCTCACTTCTATTGAAAAAAAATGAATCTCTTTTACATGGACAGCTGCAAATATGTCACCCCCTAGTAACTTTAGAAATGCTTGCTTTTTAAAAGAAATACCTTTTCTGTTCTTTCATTTGACATGCTTTTGCCCATGCTTGTAAAGCTGGATGTATTTCCTCATATTGCTCGAATCATCTAGAATAGATAATAATGTGCACACTTCATTGTGAAACTCTGATGGAGGTTCAAAGACCTTCAAACACAACCAACAAGAGATTGTATATCAGAAGTACAACGATTCAATTGTGTGCATGTGTGTGCATCAGTCTTTGGTCTTGTTCTGACATGTTCAATCCTTAACTCCTAATCTCAACCAAGTCTTTAATTAAGCAAGGTTTACATGTGGTTAACACTACAGAACATTCAAGATTTCCACTACAGAACTGGCAACAGCAATAGAAATATGAAACAATGACCTGTATTTTGCTAAAAACGGCATAGCTTTAAACGTGCTTGTATAGAGTTCAGAGCCCGGATTGTAACACTGAGATGTGGGGAAGACTACAAAAAATCATCTGCTGTATTGACTGTTCATAGAACAGCAGCTTTCATAATATATAATGGAAGATGTTTGGAACAACCAAAAAAAAAAAAAAGACTCTTCCTAGAGCTGAGCAATCGATGGAGAAGGGCCTTGGTTTGAGTGGTGACTAAGAAGCTGATGGTTGAGCTCCAGACAGGACAAACAAGGACAAACATCCCCTCAAAACTCCACTGATCTGGGCTTTATGGCAGAGTGGTCAGACTCAACTCTCTCCTCAGTGAAGACACATGAAAACCCACTTGGAATACACACACACACACAAATACCTCAAGGACTCTCTCGGACTGTGAGAAACAATAATCTCAGGTCTGATAAACCTCAGTTCCAAATAAAGCATCATGTATGGAGGAAATAGGCACTGCTCATCACCTGCACAATACCATCTCAGCAGGAAAGTGTGGTGTAGCAGCATCATGCTGTGCGGGTGTTTTTCAGTGACAGAGATGCCTCAGAGTAGAAGGAAAGCTCAATGCAGCAAAATATAGAGGTATATTGTTCACCCAAAAATGAAATGTGTCATTGTTTACTAACCCTCATGTTGCTCTAAACCTGTATGAGTTTCTTTCTTTTGTTGGACACAATAGAATATATTTTGAAGAATATTGGTAACCAGACAGTTGACGGAAGCCATTGACTTCAATGGTATTTTTTTTTTCCTATATGGAATTCAATGGCTACCGTCAACTGTTTGGTGACCGACATTCTTCAAAATATCTTTTTCTGTGTTCAACAGAAGAAAGAATTCTTGAAGATTGAATGATTCAATCCCTCATGCATGAAAAAGTGACACCCAAAAGTGAAAAGTCCCATTGCTGCTGGAATCATGGGAAGACTGGAACTGACGTTGTACAATAGATCAAATATTTCCCATATTTCTTCCATAATTCTAATAAATATAAAGCTTGTATTAAACCTTTGATTCCAGATGTTATGCTCTCCATTCAAAAGGATACATGTTCTCAATAAGATTAAAAGGAGTTATTAAAAGAAATAAAAAAATATGGGATCATTTTCATTTTTGGTTAACCAACCCTTTAATATTTATTTAAATGTATTATTAAAATATTACTAATAACACTGCAAATCACTGTTGTTGTGGCTACTAGCACAGCAATGGAAGGAATACTCAACAGCGCAAATAGGAGTAAACTTTTAATGGCAGCCTGTTCGTTTTTTTATTGCAGTAACACATTTTGCATCTGGCCGTACATCTCCAATAGTCATAACAGATCAAAGAGCTCTGGACATTGAACACTGGTCACATAAACTATATGAATGACTGGGCAGGCAAAATAAATACATAAAACAATATATTTATGAAGAGTAATTCCAAAAACAAGATCTACACACACTATACTTACACAGATCAATACAGCCACACAAACTAGTTCACTCTGTAGCCTTATTCATTATTATACTCACTCACTCACTCACTCACTCACACACACACACCAACAGACACTTGTGTAGTGACCACAACAGATTATCAATCCACTGTTGTTCTAAAAAAAAGTGCTGACTTCTCGAACACTAGTACGCACATACAGTACATACAGTCGAGAAGTCTACATATACTTACTAAATATTACCAGCTCTGACACAGTAACTTCAAAACCAAACAAATGAAACAAATAGAATTGTCATATTTTGAACCTATGTACAATATCAAATAACACTGTGATCTATGTTGTCTTTTTGTGTTACCACAACACAATCACAAAGGAAGGGTTCTGCATATGCACACTACTACAGCACGGCTCATCTCCATATACACACACAAACAGCTTTCTTATGTCCTACTTAAAGATTCACATGGTGCATGATATAGATTCACTAGATATGTTCTGCAACCATCAGCATATATACATTTTTTTTTACATCATCATGGCTTTGGGCAGATTTAAATGGATATTTAATAAACAGCGTACAGAAATATTACACAAAGCACAAGACTATATTTGATATTGGTTTGTTATGGTTTCGCCGTTCAGTTATCAGTATTGGGAGGGTGTGGTTTGGGTGGAGTTTGCTTGTAGTTGCCAAGGGAACATGCAGAGGGCATCAAGTGCCTCCATTTAAAGAAACAGCAAGCGTCCTGCTCTCCTGTCTTCTGTTACTCGTAGAAACCACGATCTCTGCAGAGAGAAGGATGGAGCGCTGAGTGTTTACTCTGTGGAAGGGTGTACTGTATGCCGGTTGGTTTTGGGTTTCACCTCAGACCCCTGTTTGGGCACAGTCCAAATTTACAGACATGCTCTGGCACACAGACCCTGTGACTTTGATGGCTGCCATCTGAAAGTCAATCATTACCAATATTGACTGGTTTTGTAAGAAATAAAGTCAACTTGAATTCAGAATTAACCCTGCTTTATTTCTTAAAAGGATAGTTCCAAGATGTAGGTGTCTTTGTTTCCACAGTATTTTGATATTTTTAGGTCAAACCGTTCGTGTCTGTCAGTCATATAATGGAGGTATATGGGGTCCACCTCAAAAAACATGCACAGAGAAGTCCAAATTAAACATGATTTAATGACTCGTAAATGTAAGTACACATTGATGGCCTAAGACACGAAACGGTGTGTGTGAGAAAATGAACGGTTCTTATATCGTTTTTACCTCTTAGCCACGTCCAAGTGATCTGAGGCCGAGGGCTCTTCGGTCTGCGCAAGCGCTGGAAATCTCTCGTGCGGTTGTGAAAAAAATTCAACGTTGTCTGTTGATATATCGAAATCGTCTTCCATTGCAATTTCCTGTATATCTAAATATGTTTAGATCTTCACAGTGAAAGGTAAGGCTTCTGAAATGTCTGTGTAAACAATGAGTGACGTACACGAGAGAAAGATCACTTCCGCCGCTTACGCAGACTGAAGCGCCCTCGCCCTCAGAGTACTTGGACGTGAATGTGGTTACAAGAGGTAAAACGATATAAGAACCGTTCATTTTCTCACACAAACCACTCGTTTCGTGTCTTAGGCCATTAATGTGTACTTACATTTATGAGTCATTAAATCATGTTTAATTTGGACTTCTCTGTGCATGCTCTTTGAGGTGGACCCCATGTACCTCCATTATATGACTGACAGACAGGAACGGTTTGACCTAAAAATGTCAAAATTGAAAATACTGTGGAAACAAAGACACCTACATCTTGGATGCCCTTGAGGTAAGCTTAAACATATAAAAAAATCATTTCAAACTGAACCATCCCTTTAATGCACATTCCTACTCTTACTATTCAACAGCTTTAAATCCTTGATATCTTTTTTTTATTATTATTATTCATGTTATGCCTATTGCTCTTGATGTTTGGGTGAAACAACAAACATCTCTCTGGTGATGTATGCCAATCCCCCAATGATTGACTTCCCCAATCATTTCTTCTGCTCAAACACCGCCTCTTTCCTACAATCAACTGCAAGCAAGCTTGCATTAATTTTTGAGTGGAATCACGCCCACATCTCAAAATGCAATCAACAGGATAGAACCAAGTCCTGTCTCATGCCATACAATCCGTTACACATCATAATACAGAAGGAAAGATTTGTCACTACTTCTGTTTCTTCTCCACTTGAACTATTTCGCTCTATTCTGGTATATAAAGCCCACTTCCCACTAATCAGTGTTAATTTTTAGTTAATTTCTGGTTTGTTTCAAAATGTTTTAGGCCTTTATCAATATCGATATCCTGTCATATTCAATCATTTTTAATCTTACTCTGCAATTACTCTGCAATTTTTGGTTAATGAAACTAACATTTTAATGGATTAAAGCAAATACGTAATTTAAACATGCATCAACAAACTGGCCTTAATAAAAACTCAAACCACAGAAATAATTATATAATGTGCACATTATTTTAATACATGTGGTAAATTATTTTCTTCTTCACTTTTCTTTTCGTGAATATCCTGTTTTAACTAAAATGTGTCAGATTCGAGAAGTAAAATGAGTTTTCAGCATTTCATGTTGACTCACAGCAATGATTCACATTGGAAAGGTCTGACCTCTACATGTGCTGGACAGGAAGAAACACTTGCTTATACATAGAACAAAATGCATGTATGGTAATCAAATAACCTACTTAATTGTGAGGTATAACATATAAGCACAGAATTAATCTATTATAGCTACCGTTTGGGGTCGGTCAGATTTTTCAATGTTTTTAAAAGAAGTCTCTTAGGCTCACCAAATCTGCAATTGTTTGATCAAAAAAATACAGTTAAACATTAATATTGTAAAATAACATTTTAAATTTGATTTATTCCTGTGATGCAAAGCTGAATTTTCAGCATCATTACTCCAGTCCATCAAGCACCATGTCTTTACATGTCTTTACTGTCAATCAATATAATGCATTCTTGCTGAATAAAATAATCAATTCATTTTCAAAATAAAAGCCTACTGACCCCAAACTTTTAAACTATAATGTTCTAATGTTTAAAGCAGTTTTTTTTTTAAAGCATATGAACACAGACATCAGGTTCTAGCTTGTATGGAGTTGCTACAGGAAACTGGCTTTCAGGTTTTGTATAATGTAAGGGTAAAAGCAAGGATGACGATATTTCAAAGCAACTACTCGATGGCTCTAAGTACAAAACACTTAGATACCACAACACCCTTACCAGCAGTTTTCATGGGGAGAGTTAAATTCGGATGTGATTGTTTTCATCCAGCCTGTCAATTAACAGAATCAAATTTGTGAAGAGAAAATAAAAACAGTGCAACTCTCCATCAGGTTTGTGATCCAGTGAGTCTGTGGCAATGCTGCTTTTAGAGGACATTTTTGGGGGACAAACATGAAACGTATTATTGTTAGTGGAAAGTACTCACGCTCCCTCGTCTTTCAGCAGAGAGAGGAACTTGCTGACTCTGTACGCCTGATCCATCTGAGAAGAGAGTAAACACAACGTGCTATAAATAAACTTTCATTTTCGCTTTGGTTCTCTGCACGTGTCTGCCACGAGATGAAGTGAGCTCATGCGATTGCTAGACAGTATATTAGATGTAGTGTGTGATCCTTCTGTGCATAAAACAGCTATAAAAAGCATAGCATAGCAAACGAACTGAATTATTTAGATGGTTGGAAACTGCTTGAGCTCATTAAATTTCTAGTCCACCACCTCCAGCAACATGAAGAGATAAATTAACAAAGCAAAGTTGCAAGGTTGATAGCTTCAAGTAGAAATAAATTCTAAAGATTTAAAGGGTTTGGGTGACTCTTAATGCTTCACAATAGTATTTACATACTTTGAGGCAAACAACAGCACAATCCACTGACTCTCACCTGCAGAGACATCTCGATAAGCATGAGAAGCTTTTTGACGCCAATCCAAACTCTTTTTCCTTTCACATTCTGGGCAATGGTGGTTCTCTCAGTATCTGTGAAGCTGCCCAGGAGCTTGTAAACAACAGGAAAAAAAGGTAAGTACGATAACCTTTCATACCAAATCCGGGAGAATTTTTTTTCTTTCTTTGGGGGGTGTTGTTGTCTGGGTGGAAATCAGGAGAAATTCGGGAGAAAGGTCGGTGCGGGAGATTTTCGGGAGGGCCTTTGAAATTCGTGAGTCTCCCGGAAAAATCGGGAGGGTTGGCATGTGTGACTGTGACATTTTATGCAAGTAAATGCAGTAGGAACAATGTGCCGGCATTTTGGCAGTGTGGTTAAATAGCACCCTCTACTGGCTAATGCTGAAACAGCTTTAAATGAATAAACTAGAATACTGAAATAACAGCCTTTTATGTATCTCAATAGTATTTATTTAATTCATTATTTCTTCTATTATATACATACTATTATTTTTGCTGTAGTGTGTATTTATTTATACGTAGCACTTTTCCTCTGCATCCGCTCTGTCTTACCTCTAAGGCTTCAACCAGATGGTCCCCACTGGAGATATTTTGCACATGGATGGTGGTGCTGAACGCATCCAGCATCTCCATCTCCTGCAGCACATCTTTACGGCTGGTGGTACCGATGATCAGCAGCTTGCGGCCCTTCAGATGAAAAGAAGAACACCAGACCTGTTATGCCCATAATCTTACAAGCGCACAGTACATAGATAAATGCATTCAAAGACAGGTAAGAGTGTTACACATTTACAAATGCACATAAATGACCCCTATATGAAAACATCAGAATTTACATGAGGTGGAGCCTTCTTCAGCAAAACCAACAGGGCCTGAAGAACCAGGTTGGAGAATCGAGGACCAATCGGCACGTAATCTGTTTCACCACACATGAATGACAGTATACCGTTAATTAAAAGTCATTCCAACAAGCAACAAAATATTTTTAACACCAGGCTCTTCAGCACTTTACCACATACATTCACAAGTTTTTAATCATACTTGCGTATTATGTTGAAAGGAAAAAACAACAACATTTGCTTGTTAATTAAAATTGTATTTATGTTTAACACACGTTATTTTTAATTCTTCACATAAATTAGATCAAAATTAAACAATAACTGGCAGTTTCCCCAGCTGAAGAGCCCTTAAGCAAACAGAATCAACAAATTGAAATAAAAAAGTCTAACCTAACAGACGCTCAATGTCATCAACCACAATACAGCTGAGCTGAGACTTGTAAGCATCGTCAAAGATCTGAGAAGAAATTTTTACAATAATTAACCATTTGAGCATTTTTGTGGGCAATGCAACAACTTTGCCTTTAATATATTATATTACAATTTATAAGCACATGTTACCACTAACCTTCTTGATTGCCTGGCATTTGGCGATCTCTGAGAAGCCAATCATCTTGTCTGGAGAACAGATCTTAATGAATGGGAACTCCGAGTCCTCTGAGATTTTGGCGGCCAGGGCTGTCTTTCCACTATGAGGAGGCCCTGAGGCCAAAAACAGGGTGTGTCAGTTTTTCATTAGTTTTTTTTCCCATAGGGATTTTAAAATAGTGTAATAAGTTATTTGAAGCTAAAAAGTTTTTAAAATTGGATAAAAAGACAAAGGTAAAGGACTGTGTACTTAATAATTTTATTTTAAAGAACTACATTTTTTTTTAAATATTGCAAACAGCATAATTCATAAACAGGGGAGAAATATAAAACTACTCATTTACATATAATATGTATAAAAACAATATATTTTAAGTTATTTTTAGAAAATATTATGCATATATATACAAAAATGTCAGTATTCTGAAAGCGTAGGGAGATCGTCACGCAGTGCTTCATGGGAGTGGGTGGAGCTAAAGAGCAATTTTGGAGCATGTTGCAATTTTTGACTCTCTGATTGGTGTAATTTTCTGTACAGCGTCATGGGTAATGTAGTTTTCACCAGGAATTCCACTGTTTAACATGATTACTTAAAAAAAAAAAAAAGCTGAAATAATGCAGGCTGACGGCTTCAGCAGAAGCAAATACTATGGATTAACAACCTCAATAGAAAATCAATGGAGTTTTTACTTCCTGAATCCAACTGTTGCACTCTATTGTCTGAATAGACTGAAATAGTCTGCAGTTGGGTAAAATAGAGGTTATCCCACCTAATAGGAATAGGAATTGTTCTTCATACTTTCACTAACATGTTGAAAAGGTTATGTAAAAATAGAACAAAACTTTTTTTCTTTTTTATTGTATATATTTTTGGCCCTCTTTTGACAGTACACAGGACAGAGGTTTGACAAAGTACCTTATTAAACTCATTTTTGTAATGTTAGCATAAAAGCATAACACCTCACCCTCAAGAAGCACAGACACCAGTGGGGTGCGGTCACTGTTTTTAGTCTGCTGCACCAGCAGCTCTCCGTCCTCCAGCACTCGGGTCACCGGATCACCCCACTTAATGATGCCGTTCATTATGTAACAGGAATAATCTTCCTGGTTAGTGCCAAAAGCCTAACAAGGGACAAAATGACATGGTTTCACTTGACAAATTCAGCTACAACATATGATTCTCTGGACTCTGAAATCATTCTGCTCTTGAAATTAAAAGATACAATTGTTCAACACGGCAGATACTTACAGGTTTGATGTCGTTATTCAAAGAAGCCATGAAATCTGTTCGAGTGACCTGTAGCTTTTCTGCTCGCTCCATGTCCACCTCTACAGTAGATGTGGCCTGGAATAGAGTTCAACATGAGTTTAGAACTTTCAAATGAGGAATTATTAAGACATATCCCTACTCTGTCCCTAATCATTCTACTCTGCACCTTAATGTGGCGGTTCATGGCAGTGGACTGGGCAGCTCTGACCAGGCCCTCCAGCTCAGCTCCACTGTAGTTCTTGGTCTCAGCAGCTAGTTCTTTAGTATCCACATCAGCAGCCAGGAGATTAAAATCTCGCATCTTAGCTGTGTGAATGTTCAGGATCTGAACACGGCCCTTCTCATCTGGCAAACCTGGGTGATGAGACAGACAAATAGGTGAGAATAAACAGAGATGGAGACAGTGTTAAGTATTTCTTTACTAACAAAGCACAGTCTTTGGGGTCCTACCAATTTCCATCTTTACTTCAAATCGGCCAGGTCTCATCAAAGCTTCATCTATGAGGTCAGGCCTGTTAGTCATGCCTTCCAGAAAAAGATAAAAACACAAGTTAGAAGAAAACAAACAAAGAGATAATTAGTATATAATAGTGACTTTTATTACTTGACAGTAATCTAATAATAATAATATTACTATTATTATTATTATTATTAGTAGTATTATATAATTTATTATTATCATCAGTTTTGCCATAAATTTGAACTTTAACAATAACAATAACAACAATAATTTGAAGTCACATTAGATTTGTCATATTATTATTATTATTATTATTATAAAATATTAAAAACCTTTTAAATTATTATTAAATATATTATAAATAATTTAATAATTACTATAAAACTAAAGAAATTATTTTTGGACGGTAATCAATATTTTATTTACGTTTATGGCAAAATTCACATTAATTCTGCCATAAACCTTTAACTTTAAGAATAATATATATTTTTTATTATTATTATAAAATTAAATACATTGTTTTGGCCAATAATCAATAATTTCTTCCAAAACTCACACCAGTTTTGCCATAAAAGTTAACTTTAATAATACAAATAATAAGAACAATTATTATTATTACTATTATAGATAATTATTATTAATAATATTATGTAAAATAGCATTATAGTTAATTATAATGTTTTTGGACAGTAATCGATCATTTCGTTTATATCAGATTTGCAATAAACTTTATTATTATTATTATTATAAATATTTAAAAAGTAAAAGTAACTTCAGCAGCATTATTCAAAATATTTTAATAAATTAACAATTATTATAAAACTAAATAAAACATTTTGGACAGTAATCAATACATTCTTTCACAACTCACATCAGTTTGCCATAAACTTTAACTTTTATAATATTAATTTTATTATTATTTTTCATAATCCCAACCTGTGTTCCCCTGGTCTTGTGTGGACTTTTGTTATGTCCAGTTCTCGATCATGTTTTGTAGTCATTTGAAGTTTTTCTTGTTGATAAGTTCTTTGATTGTTCCCAGGTAAGTCATACTGCACTTCTGAGCCCTCATGTGGTTTCGTGTCCTTTAGTTTTAACCCAGTTTTCCTATTTGCGGCTTTACACTATTGGATTTTAACTGCTTGCCTGTGTTCCTGTGCCCTGTTATGGTTTGGACTGCTTACCCTGTGTTTATGAATTTCTGCCTGTTTTTGACTATGATTGTGGATTACCCTTTTAAATAAACTATTGCATTTGGATCCTTAAATTTCGTTTCTTAGAGCGGTTTATGACATATGAATTTTTTTTTCGCAATGTTAGGTTTAGAGTTCCTCTCTCTGCTCCAACAAAATATTGCAAACAGAACAGCTGCTGATCTTTACCGATGACAAGGATGTTGTTAAGCTGCTCCACTCCATCGATCTTTGACAGGAGCTGGTTGACCACAGTGTCGTGCACACCTGTGCTACCGGCACTTGTACCACGCTGCTTACAGATAGCATCCAGTTCATCAAAGATGAGAATGTGTAGGCCACTGTTAGCACCCAACTGCACACAAAAACAGACATATAGCCTAATAAAGACAGAGAAGATAGGGTTACACTTTATTTTAAGGTGTCACACTAATTACTGTTACCGTTTCAGAGGGTCGATTACCATATTTTGATGTCCAATGACTACGAGAGTAATGAAGAGCAAGCAGGTGTACTAAATATACTATTTTACTCTTAATATTCTTGTTAGATTGTTGCTTAATATTGTTGTTAGATTGTTGCAATTTATTAGTTGTCAGATTTTTCAAGACGCAAATTCGTGTCAAACCCGTGAATGCACAAATAGCACTAACTAAATCATTCGGGCGTAACGCGCTTAATGCGTCAGACGCTCAATTCGTGCCATTCGCAAATTGACGCCGCAGGAATTTTTTACGCGTGTAACACGTTTTTGCTTTGACTTAACATTGAAATCACATCGCGTCCGGTGTGAACGCACCATAAATCTATGCTTTTGAGTGCAGTTTGTCATCTCACCCTTTTCTGTTCCTCCTCAGCATCTGCGAACAGTTTCCTAATGTTGGCCTCAGATTCACCCACGTACTTGTTGAGGATTTCTGGACCGTTGACTATCTTTGGCTCTCTGGCATTCAGCATCTTGCCGATCTGCCTGGCCATCAGTGTTTTACCGCAGCCAGGAGGGCCAAAGAGCAGGATGCCTTTCACATGCTTACAACCTTGCAGAGGAAACAACTCATTTACAATAGACACTCTCCGAAACACACTATCCACAATCAATGCATCTGATTATAACATATGATTACAAACATCAAAATAAATGGACCGTTCTGGTGAATAAATACTTTTTACAGGATAACACCAAAATGGAAAGTAAAGACAGCACTTACCCATCTGCTCCACGATGTCTGGAGGAAAGACTCGAGAGGCGAAGGCCCTGCGGAAGATATCTGAGAACTCCCTGTCTAGACCACCGATGCCCATTTTCTCAAAGTTCCATTCAGGGTTTATGATGGTCTGACGGGATTCTTTGGTCTTGGCCTTGCCTGGTGAGCAGGAAGACAAAGAGTAAGATTTAGCGCTGAGTTACAAGGCTGTTTAAATGTTAAGAAATGTTAAGAAACTAAAGTGTGATGAGACTCACCAACTAGAGTAAGAGATGAACTCTCTGATTTTTCAAAGATCACTTGACTATTTCCAATCAACAGACCAATGTCAATCTGTATAGATAGATGTTGAAACAAAGGATAATTACTGTAACTGTGTATCCAAATTACTGGAATGTCATTTTTATATGACATTAAAGGACAATACCTTTTGCTTTTTGCCAGATGCAGGTTCCCCTTTCAGTATGCTGGAGTCCATCGCCTCAATATCCTTGATAACTAGGCCAAAGAGTTTATCACAGAAACTGAAGACCAGCTATGACAGGAAAATCACAAGACAAAAAAATTTAGCAAACATCATTCTCAACAACATTCTCTTTATTCAGTTTTCGTGATGCGATTCTGACCTGCTGCCCCACTGAGAAACCCTGACTGTTGAAATGCTGGATAAACTCGGCAGCCATTTTGTCTGAGTCATAAGGATTGGAGTCGGTGCTCTTCTTCTGCAGGAAGTCAATCTCAATGGTCATGGCACCAATGCACTGTTTGGATTTGTCAAAGTTGTAGTTGGCCACTGAAATGAGGAAAAACGTTTTGATTACTTGATTATCTAAACATTGTTTATTTGTTGCAAATGTTCCTCTAAAGCAACGTACATACCTTCGATTTCTTGTCCAATGGACAGGCCTGCCCATTTCCTCTTTAAGAATAAGTGAGAAGAGAATGAATGAAATAAAATTGAAAAAGATCCATAAAAATACAAGCAAACGATCTGATTATCTGTACTTAAAGGAATAGTTCACTGAAAAAATAAAATTATGTTATCATTTACACACCCTCTCATGTTGTTCCAAACCTGCATGACTTTCTTTCTGTTGTGGAACATAATAGAAGATATTCTGAAAAATGTTTTTGTTCATACAAATCAATGGACACCAAAGGCTTGGTTGCCAGTGCTCTTCAGAACATCTTTTATGTCCCACAGGAGAATGAAAGTCATACTTGTGTGGAACGCCATGAGTGATGACGTGACGTGAGTAAATGATGAAGGAATTTTCATTTTTGGCTGAACTATCCCTTTAAACGTGAGTGTTTTGTTGCTGTGTTTGTATCACAAGTAAAAGATCTTGGCGGAAATCCTGCACCTGTGGCAAACTGAAAGCGATGGTTCCAGGAACCACAGAGTGGTGACTCTTCACTGTGAACACAAACTTGTGGGCGGGTGTTGTCCTCACAGTCACATGCCTGGAGAGAGATGCAGAAAAGATTCAACTTCTACAGCAATGGAAAAAACAAAACAAAAAAAAATAGTTTTTTTTAAATAAACTATAATGACTTTATATCCAGGAACATTATTTTAACCTGTAAAAAAGCAGTTTTGCTGTCAAGTACACAGCACGATTACAACTGCACCAATCCTTAGACACCATAATCCGAGATTAGTTTGGGATTATATGTGTGACTGACAATGCCTCTTTTTTTAGTAGGGTTATGTCACATGTCAATTCCATATGTAACCTTAACGTCTTGAGAACGACAGACAAGGTAGTCTCCGTTTCTGAACTTTTAATCGGAACTCAAGAAAAACTGCACCAGCCAAACTCACTCGCTCGTTTCTCTCTATACCGGCTTTTCGAACTCACCACATTAACCCTATAACTGCCAGTGCAAAATAAAACAGCAATTTCACAACAATTATAAAGTGTCTGTTCGCTACAATATATATATATATATATGCAATGCAACAAAACATACAGTATACGTCATTTTACGTCACACATTAACGTCAATATGTCGACTCAAACCCACACAAATCACCCATCATGCTGTAATATATTCTTGGACATGAGGCATCAGCAGGAGGCACTGCGGCAGACTCTGTCAGCCTCAGTTAATGTCTGGACTGATTCAGCATTCCAAGGACACACACAGTTGAAGCCTAGAGGAAACCATCAGCTCCACCTCTGGAGCATTCATTATATGTTTGAAACTTTCTCTACAGTGTTAATATGATAAACATCAAAAGGATATTGAGTACTTCATGTTGCATTAGATTGAAAAGGTTCCACAATAAATACTTGGGGGTCTGTGGCAGAAATGTCTCCATATCCATATATATATGTATATATATATATATATATATATATATATTATCAAATACATATTAATGTCACTTTTCTTAGCTATTACAAAGCTATACTATATTAAATATAACATCTATAATAATTCGTTTGATTAGCTTTTGTGTGCAACCGTGACAAATCTGTGAAGGTCTGTGGTGTGGGTGAATACTCACTGTCCAGACTGCAGGTCTTTCTCACTAACTACAGCACAGTTCGTCAGTGACAGCTCATCTGTCGGGCATCGAGCGGCTTGCATCGTCTGCACAGAGACAAATAATAATAGAGAGAGACAGAGTAAGACAACGAGAGGCAGAAGTTTGCCTTACATGAGAAAGAGGTCTGGCTACTGATGTTGAAGCTTAAAGGTGATGTGTGTAATTTCTGGAAAAAAAAATACATTCTTCTATTCACTTTAATATGCAGAGATCATCTCTCCATCAGTTGATTCCCTCAAGTGACTCTGTGGTGATTTTGAAATATTGCTATATTTATTTAAGTAACTTGACAGAACAACATTGGCTCAACCGGGACTATCTGTTTGCCTGACCAATAGCGGTTAGGGGGGAGACTTGGGGGGAAACTTGTTTGAGAACTGTCATTTTTGCAATTGCACTTGGTGGCGTTAGTGCCATAGAAATTACACACTTCAGCTTTAATTTATGCATCTTGCTATATTAGCTCACTGGGTGTCTTTTCTCGTGTTCTTTTCAAAAATGTAAGCCACACTATATGATGGAGTTCCCATGATTCTCTGCTGAATTTGAAATAGTAAATCCCATGGTGTAAAATAGCAAGATGGAAGCTACTGTGCAAACTGATTGTTCTTTTAATGCTCTTACAAGACCTGAACTAATCATTCCTTCCAGCATCACATGCATCATGTTTTATTGCAACAGAGATACATAATATTGTATAGGGTTTAGGCATAAACAGGGTTAGATAACAGTAGATGAGACGATAAACAAAAAGGCCAGGCAACAGTCTCAAAAAATATTATCACAAATGAATCTGACTAAGAGCACCAGTCAACTAATGTGTTAAGCATGGGTAAATGAGAATCATTAAGACAAAAAAAAAATATTTTAAGCAAAGACTGACAATGAAGTTTCATGGGTTTTCTAGCTTTATTTGTTCCTCTATGACACTTTTAAGTTGTGTACTGCCCCAGTGAGAAGCTGTTTTACCCCTAAAGGTACAATTCTTGAACAGATGCTTCTGATGTAAGTGACTTTTTTCAACATAGAGGACAACTTTTATAATGCAGTTTACTGATGGTCAAAAACATTGAAATGAAGACACAAATCCAATAGTCCATAGAAATGTTTTGCATTTGATGTACTCTAAGTAGATTAAAATAGTTTATTCTTAGTAATTAATCAGAATATTGAAAATTCCATGTAAAGGGGAGTAAAGAGCCGAGGTTTGCTTGTGTTAAGTAAATATCTTACAGTGAAATAATCACATTATTTGTGCATATGTAAATGTAGTCAGTGACACTAAAGTCAGCATGAAACAGAATTTGCAACAATCTTTTTTTTTAATTTGTTTTTTATTTTTTATTTTTTTACCAGTTGTGACATCTAATTTTTTTATGTATGTATAGTAGTGAGAATGTTTGTTGGTAATCAACACACACTAAATGCTGATGGACATTGAATTTCCCCTGGGGGGATTAATAAAGGCATCTAACTAATATATACAGTACATCGACGAAAATGCGCAGATAGCACAACTTTACATCGTCAATGCCTTTAGAAGGTACAGCAGAAATCTGAAGTTGATCCGACTAAATCCCTAGGAGGAGGAGTTAAAGTACGGAGTGTGTAAATCATCCCAAATCGGTCGCCAAATTCAAAATGGCGGACTTCCTGTCGAGTTTAGGGTATGGGTTCTTGAGGCTTTTTTGTGCGTCGTGAAATGATACACATCCCCACCAAATTTCGTGCATGTAGGTTGAACGTGGACGAGGGGCTAATTTTTTCCAATTATCTAGGTAGCGCTAGTGAGCCATTTTGCCCCGCCCATCCGCGAAACCCACAAAATATGAAATTTTTCACCAGTCCTGACATGCATGCCAAATTTGGTGACTTTTTGAGCATGTTGCGGCCCCGAAAATGGCGCTTACTTTGCAGAAAAAAGAAAAAAAATAACCCTAACAGTTTCAATAGGGTCCTCGCACTGTTAGTGCTCGGGCCCTAATAAAGACGTAGTTTTTGACAGATTGATTTTTGATTGCCCAGTCATATTTATTTGAACCCGAATAATACACGGACACACCGGATACAGGTCCGCAGCGTCTTATGTCACCAGTGTCAACAGTACCGGAAGACAATACAATGCTGAGTAAAGTCGTAGTTTTTGTTATTTTTGGACCAAAATGTATTTTCGAGGCTTCACATGGACTACTTTGATGATGTCTTTATTTCCTTTCTGGACAAGGACAGTGTACCGTAGATACATTTTCAATGGAGGGACAGAAAACTCTCAGACTAAATCTAAAATATGTTCTAAAGATGAACGGAGGTCTGAGGGTGAGTCATTAATGACATAATTTTCATTTTTGGGTGAACTAACCCTTTAAAGATAAAAAAAAATTAAATGCACATATAAATCATTTATAATAAAAACTGCAATAATCCATAAAATTAAGAATTGTCTTTTTTTCTCCTGATCATGGCTGTATAGTAGTATTCCACTCGTGAGGCCAGAAGGCAAAACTAGATGACACTAAATGGCTTTTTGAGCATTTGTATCTGATTCAAAATCTGGGTGTTGTTAACTCAACAGACTACGAAGAGCAGTTCGGCAATTAGACCCACTTTAGTACTTAAATCAGAAAAGCAATAAACCATGGCTCCCTGCCAGCATGCACAACAAATCCGCCTCATGGCCCTCACAACATTCAGTCATTTTAGTTGGCCTTTAGTGTTCAACCTCAAATGAACCTTTATTTGTCCTGAGAGTGAGAACACAGGCAGATGATCTTGAGTTGTTATCTGTTTATGCCGATAGCATTGTGACGCAGTTTAGACGTTGTACCGTTGTAACGATCCCTCTAGCCGTTGCTAAAGGGACATAGCACCAGGGGTTGCAGCCTGTCAGCTCTCAGGACACTAAGGCTGAGCAGAAAGCTAGTATAGTTAAGCGAACAACTCGATATGGCAAGCGAAGACAAGCGGAGGCAGAGAGCATTCGGAAAGCATACATACCTTGAAAAATATTACAACCTTGGGGGCCAATGAATGCACGCAAGCAAGAGGGAGAGCAAAAGGACATAAGACAAACAGTTGAGACAGCCAGCACCACATTGAGCAGAAGACTGCATGTGGTCGAGAAACAATAGTGTGCAGCATGAGGCAGCATGCAGAGCAGAATCAGGATCGACTGCGTGTGTGGTTGAAGGAGCAGCAAAGGCAAATCACAGGCAACCCTAACCCTGATATGGTTTAAAGGTGAAGAGTTTGATTAAGTAAGGAATAACTGACAAAGGGCCGTTGAATCCTTAGAAAAATAATGCACAATTTTTCAATAATTCAACGTCCCCGAGTCAATAATTGCACTTATACTACGATTACCACACCTCAAAACATTGTTCAATCATGTATTTCAAGGCATTTGTCCGTTTTTTCCCCCCCTTAGAACGGTCTTGTGTGTGTGGGACTAATTTCTTCTCATCCCAAGACTCCATTGTTTTTTCTAAAATGCCATTTTATAGCTAATAACAGAGGCTTGAGCCACTGATAACAGACTAATACAGTTATTAGAGAGAGAGAGTTACGTGTGTGAATTACTTGAGTCTGTGCGTCTCTCAACAGTTTTCGGGCAGCAATGGCTCTAATAATAGCCAAACTAAGCATATTTTCTCCAAGAACAATGCTGTTATTACCTTGCTAGTGAGAAAATAATGTACCTCTTAAGCTGTTTAACTATTTTACTGAAAAAATTGTCAGAACAGCGCTGACAACAGAACGTTCATCAAGTAATATGATTCAAGCATTCAACAGCCCCATAGTATAATAGGGTTTTACGAGTTCACACTTACATACAATAAGAGGGGGTAAAGTTTAATGCGTATTTGGCGTACTCTCCGGGGGAGGGCTCTGAGCTCGACCCGAATCCAGAGTATACCCCCCCCCCCCCCCAGTCTATATACGTACACCTCTTATCATTATTTGTTGAGTGCTCTTCACCCGCGTTAATTATCTGAGCGTGCTCCTCCCAAGCTTTGTTAATAGAAACCATAATTTAATGCACATCCTGAAGAATATCAAATGTGAACACACTTATATAAGCCATCATTAGTGACTTCCGGACGAAGGCTTGTATGCTGAAACGCGTCGGAGTGTTTTTATAGTGTTGATTATGACCAAGCCATAGAAATAAAGGCTTTTAAACTTTTCTAAAAAGAGTGTCTTGGAAGTTCCTGTTGATTTCTACATGTTTTTTTCCTATCCAAAGAGCACCTCAAGCTTATTTACTTGAGTCCACGAAGCGCTTCTCTACCGACATTTGTTTATAAACTGATAGACGAAAAGCTTTAGTAAGAACAGAAATCTTATATATGCAGTACATAAGAATGTGAATGCAAAATATTGAATCACAAATGTTTTCAACATTGATAAAAAGTTTTTTGAGTAGCAAATCATCATATTCGAATGATTTTTGAAGGAGCATGTGACACTGAAGACTGGAGTAATGATGCTGAAAATTATGTTGTTCTTATTTAAACCATTTCTTATTTAAAATATTTAAACAAAGAATACTGAGTGAATAAAGATTTTACAAAAATATTAGAAAGCACAACGGCTTTAAACATTGATAATAATAATAAGAAAAATTTCTTAAGGAGCAAATAAGCATATTAGAATGAGGGTCATGTGACTCTGAAGACTAATGATAAAGAGTAATGATACTGAAAATGTAGCATCACAGGAATAAATTACAAGATTAAAATGTACATATTTTAAAAAATATTAAAATAAAAACACTTTAAATTGTAAAAATGTTTCACAATAATACAGATTTCACTGTATTTTTGATCAAATAAATACAGCCTGGGTGAGCATAAATACAAATATTTAGCCCTAACTTATCCCTAATATGTCCTTGCTGTTATTTGGTTTTTATCATACTTTCTTGTCTTTCTTTTTGAATTTCTCTTAATCATGGCATGAGTTTTCCTTGCTTGTGTAATGTGCTTCATGTGTTATTTTCATTGGTTGTTCTAGTCATGTGGTTCTCTGTTCTGTTTTGTCATTGGTTCATTGTTCATTGCTATCAGGTGTGTCTTGTTAAGTCATTAGTCTTTGTCTATGTTTATGCCATGGTTCATGTCAAGTCTTTGTTTAGTTTGTGTAGAAAAAGTTTTGTTAAACAAATCTAGACATGGGTTCAGTTCAACTTCCCTCCACTGGATTCATTACAAAAATAAACTATTTTTCATCCCCAAAATCTCAACAAGATTTGAAACAAAGACGCTGCAGTGTAATTATTTGCTAAATAAAATGCTGCGTGCCATTTCATTTGTCAGTGAGTGAACGGAGTAAGAATTTATTTCAAGCAGCCCTACTCCATGTTTAATGAGGCTGGGCCTCTTGAGAGATGTTCAATGAGAAATGAGAAGCCTGATCAATACCGTCCAGAAAAAAACTCCTGAATGCAAAGAGGACGTCCTGCCACAGGGCTAAATCCAACAGCCCCATAACCAGCAAATTACTTTATCCACCCTGAGGGTATGATTAAGCATTGGGCCTATTGTTTTACGTGCCCAATTCATAAGTGGCACAGATCACATGGTTAAGATCAACAGACAAATAAAGGTTCAACCAATTCAGAAATTTCTGGCTGTCACAGATGGCTAGACTACTAGATTACACTGGGACGCAGGGGTGAAGATGACTTTCAGTTTATGGATTGTTGTTCAGTTTCAGTTTATGGATTAGTTCACTTTAAAAAAAACATTTGCTGATAATTTACTCGCCCCCATGTCATCCAAGATTTCCATGTCATTCTTTTTTCAGTCGAAAAGAAATTAAGGTTTTTCTCCATATAATGCATTTCAATGGGAACCAAACGGTTCATTGTCCAAAAGACAGTTTCAGTGCAAACTGTTCAAAGGGCTTTAAACGATTCCAGACGATGAATAAGGGTCTTATCAAGCGAAACGATCGCTCATTTAATAAATAAATAACAAAGTTTAAGTTTTATAAGCTCAAATGGTCGCCTTGCTCTGTTCTGTGATGCACGTGATGAACGAGTTTGAACAGGAGAGTCACGAACACGCATCACAGAACAGAGCAAGGCGACCATTTGAGCTTATAAAACTTAAACTTTTATATTTATTTATTAAATGAGCGATCGTTTCGCTTGATAAGACCCTTATTCTGAAATCGTTTAAAGCCCTTTGAACATTTTGCAGATTGCACTGAAACTGTCTTTTGGACCTTGAACTGTGTGGTTCCCAGTAAAGTGCATTATATGGAGAAAAATGCTGGAATGTTTTCATCAAAAACCTTAATTTCTTTTCAACTGAAGAAAGAAAGACATGGACATCTTGGATGACATGGGGGTGAGTAAATTATCAGCAAAAGTTTAGAACAACTCCTTTAACGGAGGAGATCCTTATATCATATATCGAGCAAAACATGAAAATTAATAGGACAAATGAAATCTAACAAAGAAAACCTTTCCTCAAAACACTCCCTGTCATGAAAATGATGCAGATCATCAAGCTTCCTGATTGGTCGATAGCAGAAGGCTAACTTAAATTCATTCTGAAAAAACTCCAGAAAATGTATTAAAAAATAAAATACAGTACAAAATAGTAAAATGCATAAAAAATATTAAGAAAGGTGAATAAAAACAAGTATTAAATGAGCATGTCATCTTTTGCAGACTGCTACATCATGACTTGCAATTCCTAAAACATTTCAAGAATATCCTTTTTTTCCCCCTTCTTTGCTTTTAATCCCCACAGAGGGAGATCTTGGTTAAAATAATTTCCTGGGCAGAGAGAGAGAGAACATAAAATCTCTTCTAATGACTAATTGGCATGCATTTCACTGCTTGATGAGAAATAATTGCATTAAAGTAAGAAGCAATCATGGTCTGCAAAATCTGATGGGTAAAATGTAAAAGAAATCAATGATACAATGCCGTTTTAAATTTGTAGATGATAAGATGCCTCATAGGAAGTTGTTTAATCAGCTGTGTGTCGTGCACAACGATAAAAAATTATTTCAATATTAATTATTTAAAAAATTATTGCCATGCATGGCCTTTAATTAGAGCTGCCTACGACTGATGCGGATTTCTCGATATTGTAAATTATTCATTCGATTTTAATAAACTTTAGAGCTTGCAGGTATTTTAGAGCTCGTGCCACTTTTTGTTGCACACAGAAGCCTATACACTAATATGAAAAGATTTATCTTATAGCCTTTTTTGATTCAATAGAGATGATGCATGTTGTACAAGCAGAAGCAAGAGGCTTCAACAGATATTGAGCACCTCACATTAATTTAAACAGTATTATGACAGACACGACCAGACTGTATATCATTCACATACTCTCCAAGAAGGCAGTAAAAGTATTAAGTAATTTAACACTGAGCTGAACTCTGTGGGTTTCGGATGCCCACACAGCGTTTGTCTGGATTGGTCTGGCATGATCATTGCAGCTTACAAGAAATATCTCATCATAATCAAAAGTCATGTGAATGAATAAGTCATTCTGCTGACAATCATATCTCAGCTACATATCTGAATAATCTGAATAACAGATTGTGTTCCAGTATTCGTTTTTCCCATTCTAATCTTGATTTACTCTACCTTGAGTAGAATCTTAATAAACAATTGACTCTGTCTGACTCATCTTTGTTCAGCTTTTCTTACAGCTGATAGTGGGTGTGTGACCGGCATTCACAAATTTCTAAACATCAGTTTCACCTGCTTTTTCACTGGCAGGTTTTTTCACTCTCACCTCTCTCAATATATGGTAGTTTTATATATTTGATAGGAGATTGCATGAATATCATAATCTTAGAATGCTTGCAATATTGTAGAAGATTTCAATTATGGTTACAATCAATCAAGCCAAATACTAAAGGGATATTCATAAATCATAATAGGTATGGGGTGTGTAGAAGCATTAAAATCCTTAATAGAAAATTAAACACGTGCCCAGATGAGACACTGGAGTATCAGTGTATCCCCTTTTCTATTTGGTCAAAATGACAAGCAAAGCACCCGTTGCCACCCATAGTGCTCCATCCTGCAGCAAGGAGAGAGAGTAGCTTTGCGCACAAAACATATTTTGTTTTGAGGGAGCAATGGGTTTCTGTGGACATTTTATACTTGCTCAAGGTTATACATCTCGAGCTCTTAAAGCAGAAACACTGTGGTGTGATGAGCTTATGTGAGCATTACGCGAGGCATCATGTCAAGGTTAAATCCGCTGAACGAGCACTCGTGTTATTTCACTCTTCTCGACACCGTTCTGCAGCAGAAAATACGTTACATTCTACTGTAAACATACATCTATATCAACTATATTAAATAATTAATAATGAAACAGGGGCCTAGTGGTTCATCGTGTACCTTATCGATGGGCTAGCATTGGTCAACCATTCGGTTCTATTTTATATTGCCTGTTTAACGATGGGCTCAGGCTAGAAACAACCAATCATCTGTAGGCTATTTCACGACGCATGCAAATGTAGAAAATGGATAGTCTCGTTCCACCGCCGATATTCGAGTACTGGTGAGAGTTTATTATTATTGTGCGTAGCTTCCCGTATATCCTTGTGCGTAGCCACTGTTAGCATGCTATGGATAATAAAGTAAACCAAACACCAGCAATATCGCTGGAATCCTGGTCAGAAATGACCGTTTCATCACCTGCTGCTGTATTGCAGGTTGCATTGAGGAAAGATGTCAGTAGCTGGCATCAACTGGATATGATTTGAACGCTGAACAGCGATATTGAACGCTGTTCTCGAGAGCGATTGTGGTGAAATACTGTGTTAAATTTAAACTCAGTGCTAATTCGTTATAAAATTACGCTTATTCGTTGGATACATTAAATGGAAGCATTATCTTACCCGGGTCGTCATGTTTGCGTTGTTGATGCTGCTCGGGAGAGCTTCACACAGCAGTACTAGAGCAGCACTTCAGCAGCGGACAGCGACACAGGCGGGAGTTGCGCATGCGCATGGATTTCTAGCCAAATGATTTCTGACTCTCATTTCTGTGAATCGGATCTTTTGAACAGTTCATTTACAAAAGTCGATGACACCCCGGCGTGGCAAATTGCGTTCTTACATTCCAATAAATACATCGTTTTCTACTGTTATGGCGATTTTATTGCCATTGCATGCAGTGGCGTCATGCCCATTCAAAGTGATGGAATTCTATTTTATTATTAAACTCCGAACCTGAATTCCTTGCATACAAATACTTAAATTCATGCATATTTCAAAGCTGAACACGTTTTTTAATGCCATTAAAACCCAAATTTTTTTTTATTTATTTATTAATATTTGCTAATAAAATGTGGGCCTACATAAAATCAAGTAATTCATTTTCCTATTAATCAAAACTAGTATGCTATGGGGCGCCGTTTGTAAAGCGGCTCACGCTGAAAATAACAGCAACATTTTGTCACATTTAGCTTCAAACTGTTTAAAAAACTGGTATGAATTTTTGACGGTCACTTTTTAGCACATTTACATATATATTTTAAAAAGTTAAATCTATCTAAATATTAAATGTTACACCTAAATGTTAAATATAAATGTTAAATCTAAATTTAAATGTTAAATATAAATGTTTAAAATATAAATTTTAAATCAAAATCTAAATGTTAAATATAAATGTTGAAATGTTTCAGGTGAAACTAAATATTTAGCTAATATGCAAATTAAAACTGATTGTAACCGGAAGTGCCAAAATAAAAGTTCGAGGAGGTCAGTATGTGCTTGTAGTGTCAAATAACAAATAAAAACCATCTCATCCAGGGAAATCCACTCTTGGACATGGATTATCGTGATAATAACTACCTGGTTACCATCATTCTTCAAAATATCTTCTTTTGTTTTCAACAGAAAAAAGAAATTTATACAGGTTTAGAACATCATGGGGGTGAGCTAATGACAGAATTTTCATTTTTGGGTGAATTAACATCACTTTAATAGAGCACCAAAAGCAAAGCAATAAATAAAAATCCTGACTCGTTCAAAAGAAAATTGTAAATAAAATTCTCAAACCATGCTAATCTGATGTTCTCTGTATCCTAAGATCTGGTACAGAAGCACTCAGAGTCATGTTCTCTTGGTGACTTTATTATGTTTTTTAGCGTTATAAAAAAGAGGAACAGCATGACAGGCCAGACAGAGGCGCTTGGCAACGATATGTACAAAGGAGGAGGAGGAAGGGCAGGAATGCACAGGCCAGGAAAAGACAACAGCTCATGACCCCGTCCTGTTGACAGCATCTTATCAGAAATTAAAAAGTCCGTATGCTGTCTGTACGAGAGGTAGGCCTGGAGCGAAGCCAGAGGCTTCTTTAGAAGACCAGGGTTAGGGCTAAAACCGTTCGATTAGTAATGCAGGGAATCTTGTCAACACCAAAACACAATGGCCCCAAGTTGGCAAAGGAACTGAATCATTCTCACATCAGCTTTGCTAGATCTATGTATATACATTTCAAATACAGTTAGAATGCAGGTGAGTTTTTATTATTATTATTTTTTGAGATTCCCTGATGGCCCATTAGGCACAGCCAAGATACAAAGAAATGTATTACCAGCAAAAAATAAAGTGAAAATAAAAAATGTGATCCCATAGTAATAGAAGTAGTTTGTCCTTGTCTGGAAGGTGGTAAAAAATGTCCAAGTGAAAGCCAGAGAGGACAACAGCAGGAGTCAGTCTGTTTTTTGGGGGGGGGGGGTGTCGGACCTTTTTTTTGACTTGGTATCTGTATCACATCTTCCTCCCCTTCCCCCAGAGTCCCCCACACTGGCCATGCTCTCAGCTGCAAGGTCCAAAGCTCAACCTGTACAAAAGACAAAGCTGAGATCAGCTGAGACAAGTCATTTTTCAATTCAACCTTTTTATGCACAACAAGGAAAATGGACTTGCCTATGTCAATTTCTTGGCTTTGTTGTAGAGCGAGTCCACTACTTTGCTCATGTTCTGAATTGTTTCAAGGGCAGCTTCATATGTTTTGTCTACGGGAGGTTCGTCAAATACAATCAAGACACCTTCCCCTTGGTCAAGGATTCCTATATGCCATGAGAATGAGAGATTATGATAACAATCATCATAAATCATAAAGTGAAAATATTTGGAAGGAGCACAAAAACTTATTTATAGTATATACACAACATAATATATGTCTGTTAGTAAAAATATAGTTCAAAAACGGTGCGACCGAGTTAATAGCTCTTGAGCCTGTTCTTTTAATGAATAGTTTGAGGAATTACTGATTTACAGGTCAGTCTAAAACACTGCTATGGTATGAAATTGACTAAATTAACCATTGAGACTAAAGTGTTACTGCAAGATATTTGATATTTATTTTAATTCAGAAAAATTTCAGCAATACAAGGTATTTAATCAGTTTAAATTTATATTTAGAAATATAATTTTTAGCAAACTCAAATGAAAGCACTCCCATAAAACAAGATTTATAATTTATGTAAGGCATCGATTTCCTCTAATGAAATTAGGTTTTGCCGTGCATAATTTACAGAAGTAGTATCATTTGTAAGCAAAACGGACATTTCTAACTGAAAAACACATACGAATCAGAATGTAAATGCATTGATAACCAGTCCTAAGTTTGACAGAAGACGAGGATGATGGCATCATACCGTGGAATTTCTGGTCTAAAATCATCTGTGACAGTTTCCTTTCAACATCCCCCTGATGAGATAATGGAAGAGCGGTATTAAAATGTGAGAATCAATACTTGAAACAAAGTATATATATATATATATATACACAAAAGCAACAGTGATTAAAATTAAAATTTGTTTGTCATTTAAATCTATACATATGAGGTTTAGAAGTGTTATTAGCAAATTAGAGAGTAAAAGGACTTTACCTTGGAGAGTTTTATTAGCTCAGAAATATGTTCAATCTGTTGGCATAAGAGAAAAACTAAGTGAACAACTTAACTGATTTAAGATATATCAGAGCTCCCTGTGGTATAGCAGGGCATTACCTGCACTCTGGAGAAGGGCTCGATGACCCTTATGAGGTTTTGTTCCAGCAGATTGTCATAGAGTTTGGCCAGGTGGGTGCTGATGATGGGGTCATCCCGCAGCTCAGCTTTGTATTCTGTTAAAGCCTGAATGCAGATCAAAGAGAAGGACATTAAAATGTAAAAACTGCAGGTACTCTGAGAACGTAATGTAAGCTGGGGTGAAAAGATATAATTATAATTTAGACTAAGATGCTGCCTTGTTAACTTTGTTTTTCTTTTTATTTTCAGTTCTGTAAAAGGGAACATGTAAATTTTTATTGCTATCTAACATCCAAGTTGTATTTAATTTATTTGGAAATGTATATCAGTGGGGTGGTGATGGTGCAGTTGATAAGACACATGCCTTTGGTGTGAGAGACCCGGGCTCAAATCCACTGTGAGACACCAATGTGTCCCTGAGCAAGACGCTTAACCCCTAGTTGCTCCAGAGGTGTGCGACCTCTGACACATATAGCAATTGTAAGTCGCTTTGGATAAAAGCGTCAGCTAAATGAATAAATGTAAATGTGTATCCTCCACACCTGCATTATTGTGGCCAATCCAGAGTTAGAACCTGGAACTAACATTATCCTATAGGTTAGGGTGACCGCTGCATAAAACACATGCAGTGAGCATATTTCTTTAATTTTTTGCACTTAGGAGTGAAGCAGCTAATTGTTTTAGGCTGAAACCATCACAAGCTTCGTTTCAGGCCTCCAACATTGACTCTGGTATTTACATTATGTATTTGTTTGTTATCTGCCTGCTACTTGTTTTGATTTGTTCACAACATTGAACATTGTCCTTGAACTGTAAACTTTACTGTGACTTGCGGTCAATCAGTATGTTTATTATTTTATTGATAATTAGTAGACTAATTCTTTTCATTTCTGTTCTTTCATTTACATTTCATTCACTGTAGAGTCAACAAGCCTCCCCTACAAGAGTTCTCTGTTGCTCTGAGGGAGCAACATTAGTAACAGTTAAAGCCAAAGAATCTGACCCACCTTCTCAAAGTCTGCAAGTGACCTGTTCTTGCTGGCTTGGGCCACACATTTAAGTGCATCTGTCTAAAAAAAGAGAGACAGGACGAGTTAATCCACATAATCCTCCAATGACACAACAGAAAAACATCACTTTGTCAAGCAGCACACAGGGTCAGGTGTCAGTGCATTTCAGAGGGCACTATACACTCATAAATATGGAAGTAGTAAAAACGATGAAATGCGTGCTGCAATCTGGGATAGTATTTTAATGTTGGGTTAAGAACTAGGCGAGTCATTACAGCTCTCTCAGAAACATTTTCATTTAATCCACAATTTCAAATTTACACATTTGCATAGGTTTGGGGTCAGAAAGACTTTTAAAAATGTTTTTGACAAGTCTCTTATAAGCTATTCTCATTTAATTGATCAAAAATACAGTAAAAACTAAGATATTGTGAGATTATTACAATTTAAAATGCCATTTCTATTGAATATTTTAAAATTTGTTTTATTCCCATGATGTTAAGGCTGAATTTTCAGCATCACTGCTATGCTGTTCAACAAACATTTCTTATTATTAATGTTGAAAACAGCAGTGCAGCTTAATATTTTTGTAGAACCATGATTCATTTTTTCAGGATTATTTGATGAATAGAAGTTCACAAGAACAGCATTAATTTGAAAAAGAACACTTTTGTAACATTACAAATGATTGTTCTGCCTCTTCTGATTAATTAAATGCACCCTTGCAGAATTAAAGTATTAATTGCTTTCAAAAATAAAATCTTACCAACCCTAAACTTTTAAATGGTAGTGGGGCTTACACTAAAACAATTAAGTTCAGTTAATTTCGACAATTTAACATTTACTTTAAAATAAGCATTTAAATTAAGGTACGTACGATCTGTTAGTGTGGTAAAGTACAAGATTTTGACCTCAAACTAAGTATGAAACTGATTATGGCACATCTTTAGTTAACAATAATTTAACATAGTTATAGTGAAAATAACACAATACGATAATGTATAACATTACGATGTGCTCTTAGCTGCTGACAATATTCTTGCAGAAGTCAAACTACACCATTGACCCTTCAGCTCAGACATCTACCTGTCTGCCAGCATATCTGAGGGCGAGTTTTCCACTGATCAAGGCCTGCACATCCTCTGGCCTGCAAAGATAAAGATATACAGGTTTAACATGTTCAATATCTAAGTTTAATGAAAAGGAAAAGTGAGAGACACTAGAAAAAGCCAGGACTCACAAGCTCAGCATGATCTTGCAGAGGAGCATGTACTTGAGTGCAGTGATGGCACGGGGACTGTCAATAGAATCGTAGCCCTCAAAAGCCTCATAAAAGTATGAATACGCCGTTTTCCAGTCCTTCTCCTCAGCAGCATGAATAATGCCTGCAAGGAAAAAAAAGGATGTGATGCGTTCAGTACAATAACTTAAGTGACTCAAACCTCCAATACTAGATCCAAAATTCCTTCAATAACTAAAAATCTGGTCAATCATGATCTGTTTTTCCTCTATTTGTTTAGGATAAGTCACACACATCAGCATTCAATAAGCATTTGCAGGAAAAAGGCCTGCTCAGTACTGCTAATGTAGAATCAAGTCTGGCTATTTATACTTTTGAGACTGAAGACATGCATAGC
Source organism: Pimephales promelas (assembly GCF_988280905.1). Classification (NCBI taxonomy): domain Eukaryota; kingdom Metazoa; phylum Chordata; class Actinopteri; order Cypriniformes; family Leuciscidae; genus Pimephales; species Pimephales promelas. Next base: position 26,587,030 of record NC_142771.1, read on the forward strand.
AAACTGTTTCTATCAATACATGAGAATGTCTCACTCTGGAAAGTCATGTTACAGTGCAAACAAATACGTTCTGACTGGCTGCGATCAGATCATTCAGTGTGGACAAGAAAATTATCCATCATGTCTGGTTAGGATCTGGCGTGATACAGAAGGTCTTTGTAGAAGGGTTGTGGAAACAAACCTGACTGCATATCTAGAGCAGCCTGCAGCTTTGGGGGGCAGTAGATGGCGTTTGCCGTGGTCCTGGCAGAGGTGAGAGCTGCTCTGGCCTTGGGCAAGTTGCTTAATGCATGATACGTCTTGCTCTCCAGCAGCTGGAGCTCCACCAGTAGAGCTTTATCATCCATCTTCTTCAGCTCTTGCAGGAGCTGAGAGCCTGATTAACAAGAAAGAAGAGGACAGTAGAACAGGTCAAAGAACAGGACCCCCAATGTTCCTGCAACTTTCAATGCCCAGAAAGGTAGTAAAGAAGACATTGTTAAAATAGTCCATGTAACTACAGTGGTTTAACCTTAATGTTATGAAGCGACGAGAAAACTGTTTTGTGCACATCTGACGCTGTTCAAGTGAGCACCATGATGCGTGTATGTGATGCTGATGTTATTTTAATGATGTATTTATTACCTTTCTGGGCTTTGAAAGTACCAATTAAGTTCCAGTCTATGATTGGGGTTCATTAAAGCTTTCTGATTTCATCAAAAATATCTTAATTTGTGTTACGAAGATGAACAAAGGTCCTATGGGTTTGAAATTACATGGGGGTGAGTAACTAATGACAGAAATTTCATTTTTGGGTGAAATATCCCATTGAGAAGTAAGAATATGAATGAAACAATGTCAAATACAAGGGATGATCTTGTAAAGGACTCACCAAGCTGCAGAGCCTCTTGGTAGCGTTTGGTGTCAAGGTATAAAGAAACCAGACGGGCCTAAAAGATTGAAGCAACACTGATAAGAAAACAATGAACCAGCTTATGATCAATACTGATAACCACAAAAATAGCTTGTAAGGCAGGAAGCAAAACACAATATTTTGGTGACTGACTCAATTCCATTACACTTTGATACTGTTTACATTTTTGGAATGAGGAGGATTTATTTTATTAAATAATTTGTTTATTCAGCAAGGCAGCATTACATTGATTAAAAGTGAAGAGTTTCCAAAAATATTAACAACAGTTTTAAACATTAAAAATAATAATTATGTCTTGAGCAGCAAATAATCAGATTAGAATGATTTCTTAAGGATCACATGACACTGAAGACTAATGATAATGAAAATACAGCCTTGACATCACAGGAATAAATTAAATTTCAAAATATATTAAAATAAATTATTTTAAATTGCACCAAAAAAAAATCACAATATTACTTATTTTACTAAATAAATGCAGCCTTGGTAAGCATACAATAGATGCTTTTCAAAAACTCCTAACATTTATAAGTTTATGTATACCACATTACAAGAGAGTGCACAGCATTGTCAGATTTTGTGTTTGAATACACTCAATCATTCCTCATATTGTGAACTAGGAAGTGTCATGTCAAATCCATGACCAGTTGACCAGGGCCCATATTCATAAAGATTCTAAGAAATTGAATCCTCTCAGAAAATAAAACTCTTAATTTAGCTTAAAAACTTATACATAGGAGTCTTAGCTTAAGACCGGTTCGGGACTGATTTGAGAGCAACTCTGAGTAAGGTAAAGACAAAAACTTTCATCTCAGTGAGGAGGCGGGGTTGACCCCGTTGCTATGTATGACACAATCTTTTGAAGACTGTGATTGGTTGGTTGTCCAGCAAGGACGAGAAAGCCCGACTGGACAGAGGAACCGTGTTTACTGTTACGCCCAGTTAGTGGATGAACACAAGGCCATCCTTAAAGGAAAATTCGGGCCGGGTTTCAATCTATAGCATCTAATTAACTCACTGTCACCCATTGTCTGCAACACATTTCTTCTCCCTCTTCATCTTTCTGCCATCTCTCATTTGCTAAAGAAACACTTAAGCCTCTTAAAAGTCGTTGTCCGTACTCCTAACAATTTTGACCTTAAAACCTCTTTTAAGATACTTTCTGAATTACTTTTTTCTTCTTAGAATTTTGTCACTAGGAGCTAAGATTCTTTATGAAAACGAGCCCAGATTAATACTATTCACTTTACCTTGGTAAAAAGTATCAATAACATACTGTCAAAAACCTAACCATACATATAAACAACAGTAATGTTGATGTTTACCATTGCAAGTCTCTAACTTACAAAACTAGGTGCTCACCTCCAGGGCCTGTCGTAGAAAGGTCCTCTTCTCTGATTTGGCCCATTCAATGCACTCCAAACATAATTCCACCTCCTGACCAGTAGCTGCTTCCATGTCCAAGAACATATCGAGCAGAGAGCGCACCAACCGTGCCGCCTTTGCCTTGCTGATGGAGTTCAGGAACGGTCTGACAAACTTCAGCAGACCTCCTAATTCTGCAAAGGGAACAATATACAGACAACAGTTATTAATGTTGAGGAAAATGACAGCTGACAGAGAAGAGTAGTGGCACTTCAGGACCATCAGACAATGATGATGACTGAGAGAGAAAAAAGTTTATCCTGAGTGACAACCCATTATAGGTAAAGAAATTTTACCCGCAGCTTGTCCAGTCTTGGCCAGCAGTCCGCCCAGCTCCAAAATACTCTGTTCTTTGACACGCACAGCCTCTTCGTCATTGTCTTGGATGTCTCGTTTGACTGTGAATGTGGACAGAAGTAGTTCATATTGCTGTTAAATGTTATTATGTACAACAAAAGAAATATGTAAACTTGGTTAACTTATATAGACAATATATGACAATATATAATATATAGACAATTTCATCTTGGTCATCATGATTCTCAGATAGATTAATAACTATACTGGTGGGTTTCAACAGCTGTTGATAATGCCAAAGGAACATGTGAACACTATTAAAAAAAACAACAAAGAAATTAAATGTGCGTGTAATATAAAATTTAGATTTTAATTTATTTGATTTTTCAAGTTTTATTTAGACAAATTGCTAAGTTTTGTAGCTTGTAAGTATGATTTGAGAAAATTAAATCCTTTAAGCAGCTGAAAAAGGAATAATTTAAAACACTCTAAATTCCTTTATTAACTTAGTTAATTTGTTACAACTAGCTTTGATTAACTTTTTAATCTTAAAATATTAATTTATTTTTGTCTCATTCTATTGTATGCTGTTTGGATTAATTGTTTACAAATGTATAAAGAGATTTAATAAAGGGTAAAATAACTAAAAACATGACATTCTGCAGCAGATAATCAAAAAATGGCGTGGCGTGCTATCAATTAAATTATCCGTGACAAACGCACACATATCAAACTTCATACCAAACAAAACTATCTGACGCTGTCATATTATATAGCATAACTGAACGATAAGAGGAGAAAAGGTCTGTGTCCACTGACCGTAATTGAAAAGAGCATGTCAGTCATGCTTTAATGACTCAAATCTGCCATGAATAAGCTGAAATTATATTTTTCAGACTTTTCTTGACAGACTATAATAATTCATAACTACCGTTAAGTTAAATGTCATAAGCAGCTAATAAGTCACTAACTAGCGAAGCTAATTAAGTTGTCATAAAAGTTCTGGTAGTTCATTTAAACGCAATTTAGAAAACGCCAGTCATTTCTCTATTAATTGTACATGATTCACCACAATTAGGAGGTTGAAAACAACATAACGTGTTTTGCAAACCTACAGACTTCTACTGAGAGATTCGCGTTCATTGAAACTGAGTTAGCTGATTGGCTAACTGTTTCCACGGGTGGCACTGAACATTGTTTTTTTTAACACTACACCAACTACAAGTAATAGAAATAAATTTGAGGGAAAGATTAAAAGAGTGCAGCGGCTCGTCTGTTAAGTTAACTGTTAGTAAGAGCACAGTGTTTTTATTCAGCTAAAGGCTTCTCATGCCTGTCACAGTGAGTCAGCAGCATGAAACCGGCTAACACATTTAGCTGCAGTTCTACAAATCGCAATTGGGGACATGATCCGTGTGTTAAAAGCGCAGCTCCTTTAGCTAAAATCACACAAGCGGTTCAAAAGGTAGCGGGACAGGAGACACTTACCAATAGCATGTAAAATGTCAATTGACGCATTCCGATCCGTACTGAGCAGCGACTGTGCTCTCTGAAACTCTACCGCCGTAGCCGCCATCTTCCCAATTCACCAATTGCCTGATTCACACAACAATCATCACTGAACACGCTACCGGAAGCCCCACTGAGGCAAGCTGGGAGATTGAGTTCGCAGAGACAGCAGGGTGTATGACTCACTCAAGGAGTTAAAGGGATATCTTACCCCAAAATTAAAAAAAAAATCCCATCACCAACCCACCCTCATGTTGTTCCAAACCTGTATGAGTTTCACAAAAGAAGAAATATTAAAGAATGTTGGTAACCAGAGAGTTAACGAAGGAACTGTGTATAGGCAAAAAAATACGAAGTCAATAGGTGCAGTAGTCAACTGTCCGGTTACCAACATTCTTTAAAATTCCTTCTTTTGGCTTCACAGAAGAAGGACACTCATACAGGGTTTCATGTAAAATTTCATGTAAACTGTCTTGAATTATGTAAATAACTGATTTTGGAGAATGTACTTTGTGCCATCCTCTGCATGGATGGATAAATAGAGGTAGCCTTCTGTACACACTGCTTCACCTGAAATGACTCTGAATAGCTCCAAAAAATGTTGTTGCTGTTCTTGTAACATGCTTATGGCATGTTCTTGGGCCACAAAGAGCACCATCTCATTGTTGAAAGTTATCACTCGGGTGAGGGCTACAAAAAAAAAAAAAAAGGTCAAGCCATTAGATATATGGAACACCGTGAAGACAGTCATCCACAAGTGGTGAAATATGGCACAACAGTATATCATTGTCAGGAATTTACAAGAATACAGAGAGAAAAGCCAGAGCCCAAACCTGAATCCTAGAAAATCTGATGATGGTGTACAGGATATGCCTTTGTAATGTAACAGATTTGGGAAAAAAAAAATCCAAAGGAGATAGAGTGGGATAATATTCAAGTAAATATATAAAAGTCAAGATGTGCCAAGATAACAATACATTTTATTTGTAATGCACTTTACACATAAAGGACATAGCTCAAAGTGCTACAAGTGCACAGGTAAAAACAATAAAAAAAAAAATAAAAAAAAACACTAAATGACAAAATTAAGAACAGTCGGTGACAACAAGAGCAAAAAATGTTTTAAGAAAATGCAGTTAAAAATAAGTGGGTCTTTCATTTATTTTTAAAAGCTCAAATCCAAGATAGACTCATATCCAAACAGACTTGAGTGCTGGTAGGGTGCTTTAGTTAAGTGTTAGATGTTTTAAGTACAAAGGAAACATATAGGCCTAGGCTAGCTGTTAGCTTTTCAGTGGCATAGGTGCAATCGTTCCGTTTTACAGCTGTTTTAACACAAGTGTGTAGACTTTGTGTATCTGTCTGCATGCCATCTTTATTTATTTATTTATTCATTTTTTTAATGAAGGATTGTTTTTATAGTTTTAGAATATCAGAACCATGGTACAGGTGTCTCAAGCCAGCACATACAGAATCATCCATCAACGGATCGAGTGAAGAGGAGTGGTAAAAAAAAAAAAAAAAAAAAAAACAGCACAAAAACAACAAGAGTGAATGATTAAATGCATTCAACAGTCATTCTGAAGAAAATTCTCAAGAAATCATTAGACCTCTGGTGTAAGTCACAAGTTAGCTTTTATAAAGGAAGGAAAATAGCAATTTGATTCATCCACATAGGGGACATGAGGAGTGGACCACAACAGGAGTATATTTCTATAGGTACAAACGTGTAGAACACATTCTAGATCATGGTTGAGGTGCAATTCAGCTTTATATTTCAGGGGATAGATACTCAGAGATAGATAGAGCAAAATATTTACCAATAATCATCTGAACAAGTTTATGTATTTATTTCCAGTACACCTTGATCATGTCACAGCTCCAAAACGTATCACTGCAGTGCCAATATTAGATTTACACTTGAAACACAACTGGGAGACATTAGGAAAAATCTTATGGAGACAAACCGGTGCTAAGTAAGTCCTGTAAATGAACCTAAAGTTTTGCTCATGATTCATTATAGAGGCTCCTCTAAAAAAGACACCGAGCAGACCGATAGCCACGCCTCATCACTGAAATTTGTTTCAAAGTCTTTTTCCCATATCAGTTTCAAAGGCTCAAAGGAGGAAGGTCCGACATTAGACAGTATAAAAAGCAGAAATCTTACTTTTGAAGGAAATTGAAGAATGCAATTGTTTTTCTATAGCTTATCAGAAAGATAAAAGCTATTCTATTGTCCTTTAAAAGTGATTCCAGAAAATGTCTTAGTTGCAAGAATTTGTAGAAATCATGTTGCTGTTTTAACAAATGAAATGATTTTAGATTGCCCTTGTCAAATAACTGGTCTAGCTCCAAAATTCTCAATGCCATCTTTATTTGATACGAAGTGCTGTTTCATCAGTGACTTGATGAGCTTAAATTAACGTAAAAGAGTTAACTTACATCCCACTCAGATTGGTATAAAAAACTGCTTTTTAAACTAATACAAAGTCCGAGCAGGATGAGTGGATAAGCATGAGAGATTGAGAGAGTGTGTGGGTGGGTGTGTGAGAGAGAGATCAGGGGAGGAGGGGGGGGGGGGGGGGTTCCCATTCATGTCTGCGCCACCGAGGACTACAAAGCCTCGGCGACATTACAGCACATGAAGTTAATCTGTTTTGAGCGTTCAATGTGTGAGACTTTCCACACTCTCTTTCTGGATCTTGATTAAAGATTGTAATCTGCCAACAGCTGGCATTTCATGTAAAGACAGGGCGTGTGAAGTTAAAGTATAGTGATTCTGATTCTTATAGCTTGAACGTTATCGTCAAGCTTAGGAATCGATATAAAATGTGCTGGTGTTGTGGTGAGCCATTTCAGAGCCCACATGACGGACGGCATGGACAGATAGAGGGAGCTCAGCCACCGCCAGTTACCACCCATCTGAGATTCAGCATCACCAAGAGAAGCCAATTCCTTTCTCTCTGTAAAAAATAAATAAATAGCGGTCAATTAACGGAATTCATTGCATTTACGTAAAGATTAATTTGACACGGACTTTTATTTTTAAGCTTTTCCAGTTATGTTCAAACCTAGTCTGTTTACCCGCCTGCGCAGTTCAACAAGAATATCACAGGCTGGCAGATGTGAAATTTACAGACCCGATATTTATTGTGATGAAAGGGACACGACAGAATTGCCATCGAGAGTTTATGTGGGAAGACGTGCATCCTGAGAAGTAACCTTAGCAACCGGAAAATCCTGAACACCCTGCATATTTGCTTTGCGTAGAAGCATTATTTCATCGCTGACGTCCCCTTTTCAGCACCTTGGACAACGACGAGCACGTTTCACAGTGCGACACTGAGGAAAAAAAGGATAATCGACGGATATTTCTATATTTACTGATTCTTCTTCTTCTATATCTACGTTTATCACCGCGAGGAAGACGCTTTGATTAGCAGGTAACCAACATTAATGTTTATAATCCATATTGAATCGAATGAACTTAATTTCAAAAACGCTTTTAAGGGTTCACAAAATGTGAAAAACTCAATTGTACTGCCTACACGAGCCAGTCATTATAAAGATGTTATCTTGATTTACGATCGTTATGTTCTCGTTTCCTCGTGTTGACCCATAAATGATGAGGTGATAAACGACTTAAAGCTTAAATGTAGAAATATTCAATATTCCCAACACGCAGTGAGAGGGATTTACCTTGCAATTTGATATGAATAGGGAATGAATGTGTTTACATTCTAGCCTTCCATTTTGAAGCTAAGATGGATGCTTTCGCATATTCTGCTGAATCTGCTGGTGAATCGGATACCAGCGGTTCAGTTCATTAAAACGGGGAAATCGATAATAAAAAATAAGAAAACAATTTTACGGTTTTTAAATTTGGTTTTCTATACATCTATTATAGAATATAGAGAGAAATGCTTATGTTTTGTATGTGTGTGTGTGTGTTGCATTTAAATGGTGATCAATGATAAATGGTTTAATCAAAATCATTGCTTATTTAGATGAAATACTATTGTATCACTAAACATTCATATTTATTTATTTTATGGACAGATTCCATATCTGAAGACCCTGTAATAATCAAGGCAAAATGGGAACTGTTCTCTCAGTCTCCCCGAGCTACCGAAAGGCAGGCCTGTTTGATGAAATACCACCCCAATATACAGCTGTGCAAAACAGTAAAAATGCCAAGGACAAGAGCTTGAAACGGCAGTCGCTTATCAATATCCTGCCGTGGAAGCGCATAGTTGCGGCTTCAGCCAAGAGGAAAGGCTCGAAGAAGCTGGCGTCGGGCGACAGTCAAGATGAGGAGAGCGTGGACACCCTCAACAGCCAAAACCTGAAGAAGTCCCAGTCCTGTGCCAATCTCTCCAGCTTAACGCAGGAGCCGACCGTGAGCTCCATACCCACGTCGAAAACTACGGCCAATGTGGCCTCCACCGCGAAGAGGACCTCGATCACTGGATCGGTGGGTCAAGCGACCAACGCTGGCACACCCAAAAGAGTGATCGTGCAGGCTTCCACCAGTGAGCTTCTGAGAAGTTTGGGCGAGTTCCTGTGCCGACGCTGCTACCGACTGAAGCGCCTCTCTCCCGCCGACCCTGTTCTGTGGCTGCGCAGCGTGGACCGGTCCCTTCTGCTCCAAGGTTGGCAGGACCAGGGCTTCATCACCCCAGCTAACGTGGTCTTCCTCTATATGCTCTGCCGCGAGGTCATTTCGGGCGAGGTGTCCAGCGAACGCGAGCTGCAGGCCGAGCTGCTCACTTGCCTCTACCTGTCCTACTCATACATGGGAAACGAGATTTCCTACCCGCTCAAGCCCTTCTTGGTGGAGACGGATAAGGATGCCTTTTGGAATCGCAGTCTGGCGATCATCAACCGCATGAGTAGCAAAATGCTCCAGCTTAACTCTGACCCGCATTACTTCACGCAGGTTTTCGCTGACCTGAAAAACGAAATTCTAAAGGAGGAGGACAGCCGGCTACTTATCGGCCTGGACCGATAAGAGAGCCAATTGTGCATAAACAGGAAAACTGTGCATAAAAAGGTTTTGTGCACAGAAAAAAAATAAGTTTTTTTTAAAACAAAAAAACAAAAACTTTAGTGTTATTATTAGTATTAAAAAGCATAGATTTTGAATCTTGTTTGTAGCAATGAATTCGATTGGATCAGCCATTCTAAACCCTTAAGGTCTGACCTAGATGCAGTACAACACCTTGCCAGCCAAAAATGTGTTCTTTGACTGGTCGTGTGGCATTTCTGAGGTCAGTGGATCAACTCCAGGATATTCCCGACTGGGCAGCATGTTGACCTTTCCAAGTGATTCCATCCAAACACAAACATGAGCAGCAGTTTTAATGAGTCCCAATATGGATTGAATATATTCAACGCATTCTCATCCTAGGGTGTCATTTAGTGACGCTTTTGCCAATGCGTATACATCCAACGCACCCTTCAGCGTCAATAGAACACACTTCGGTTATGGAAGGTTTAGGTCTGGGGTAGTGTTAGGGTTAGATCACTAGGAGGCGCCTTCTGGCCCATATATATTGCGTCTCATATTGACGCTAAAGGGTGCCATGTGCTTTGGATGTACACGCATTGTCAAAAGCGTCAGTATATGACGCCTTGGGATGAGAACAGGCTGATATATTGCATTGATTGAAAAGCTCAGCTTGTGCTGCATTCCCGCAGCTTAGTATTAGTTAAAAACGAGAGCCAAGTTTGCAACACTTTCAAAATTATACAAACCAAAGACTCTAGTTTGAGTTTACATTCAATTAAATCCTACACAGATATATGAGGACCAGGAACTGCTGCTCTTGCATGGCATCACTTTTTCAACATGTTATGTTTGTTTAGCATATCTTAGTGGCCTTCAAGAAGGTCTGGGTCTTAACCGGCTGCAGGTTAAAGACCATTTCATGAGGTGGTCTGTACAAACGTACATCCGTTGTTGTTGTTTATAATGACATTCTATATTAAGGAAATGATGATATATGAGCTAAACTGATTTGTGACGAAGAACCAACTGCACTGCTTCCAACAGAACAGAATCTTTCATCTTGGGAAGGAGACAGTATCCCGTGTTGCGCTACCTATTGACGTTGCGAAAAGAACCGAAATCTCTAATGGGAATCAAACAAATAGAGAGGTAGATTTATGTATTTTCAACAGCAAGTACTGTATGTTCTTATACGGGTGTTAATGCATGCTTCTTGACCAACCACACACCTTTTAAAATATATTTGTTTTATGATTTGTTTTTGTACGATGTTATTTTGGACAAGTGTTCCAAAAATGATGTGCCATAAAAGTACTAAAAGTCAGCCTGAAGTACACTAAGCTTTTGTAGCCTTCTGATTAGGAATGGGATATTTTATAGGGCGCAAAGGACGAGAGGTATTATGAAAAGACTTGAGCAGGGGAGATTCAATGTTACAAATATTTTGTTAATAAGAAAGAAAATATTGCTTATATTATTAGAAACTTGCCATTGCTTTCAGTCCATTATAGGTCTGGAATACTATTTTCATAATAATTATGCATAAAAAACAAAACCAGTTATTTTAACAACACTAAATGCCCTTAAATACATATCAGACAAAAAACTCTAAAAGATAGTGAGAAACAAAATAGTGCTAGAATCATTTGCAAAATATACTATAGTTTGAAAGATGAAACATGTTAATTTTGCTCAACAAGCTTCTGTGTTATTTTCTTTTCTGTATTTTTATACTGTCTTGCAAAATTTGAGAAGGCTGCTTTGATTTATGCACAATTTTACGTCTGTTATGACACATTGCAAGCCAGTGTTAAAGGGTTAGTTCACCCAAAAATGAAAAGAAAACTCGGACTAAATCTAAAATATCTTAAACTGTGTTCCGAAGATGAACGGAGGTCTTACCGGCTTGAAACGACTTGAGGGAGAGTCGTTAATGACATCATTTTCATTTTTGGGTGAACTAACCCTTTAATTGTAGATACGTTGCTGATGAGACGTTTTGAATTGATGTGATCATCTTGAGAATGAGGTGCTGTCCTTCCTGTGAACGAGAGATACATATTCATCAGCATTTCTCCATACATTGTTTGCTCACTATTCAAGCTTAATATGTGACTTGAAGGCTAGCACAGTTTTTGTTAAAGATGATCAACAGTGATTAAAGAGGGAGACTTTAAAGCAGTTCACAGGTGTTTATTAACATTTACAAAGAGGAGCTTGAGTAGATTTTTGAGAGTCTCAAAAGTACTCTATAAAAAAATTACAGCAGCTTTTAAATATACAAATGATGACATGTAAGATACTAAGATAGTTATCGATCAAGTCATTTTAGATGGGAGGTCATCTGTGACCTGATTGTACTACGTTTAGCAATTGAAGTTTAAAGATCAATGACAGACAAAAGCTAACAGGCAACAGTATTAAAATCCATTTATTTGACTTTTGTCTGTTAAATAGTTTTTTTTCTGTTTCTATATGGGATTATTTACACACAAGACTACATATTTCTGATAATTTTCTGATGACAACGCATTCACACTTATCCCCCATATTTTGTGTCTGGCCTCATTCTGATAAAACACTGGTGCTAATAATGCAAAGATCACGTTTTACCGATGACAAGAGCCTTCTCATGTTAGCTGAATGTAGTGAAGTTCTCTATAGGGCAAAAAAGACTGTACATGCATTGATGCTACTACAACAATGGCGCCATTGGTATGGGTTACTGGATGTGATGATAACTGACTGTCACAGTAAAGGTTTGAAGGAGGGCTCTACAGCAACTTTGTTCTTGTCAGCCTAATAAAAGAGGCAAAATTGTGTTATTATGTTTCATACATTTTTTGTGGCTGATGTAACAATCTTCAACAAGAAAAAAAACTGTATAGCAACAAGAGACTGAAATATGAATTTCTCTTTTCCTTATGTTTCACGTTGTGTGACTTTTGTTGATCAAAATGAAACAAAAATGTGTATCTATGATATATTTAAAGAAGCAATCTGTTATATGGGTGTGTATGAATGTGAGTTTGTGTAATGACTTTGGTCAACTCTTCTATACTTTATATAAAAATGTGCATTTGCAAGCAAAAACATTGATTGTGTGTCTTTTATTTTCTGTTTTTACATGCCTGATCTACATGCACAATTTAATTCATTCCTCTCTCTCTCTCTGATAGAACATGCAAATAAAATAAAAACATTTCCAAAAAAAACAAAAAACTTGAAATTATGCTTTTATTTTTATTTTATTTTCCTTTATTTTTTCCCACTTTAAAACTCCTGTCTCCAAACTAGGAATGTTATTTTTATCTGTGGGAACAATGGATCACACTTAACTGGTGTGAAAGACTGTGTAACAGTTGGGCTTACCACCATGGGCTTTATTCCTGCCCTGGAGAGATGTGCCATGACAGGGATGCTCTTTTCAGAAAAAAATCTGTGATTTTGACGTTGGAGAGAGAAAGTTTGTGCACGCATGCGCGAAGTTTCCATGTTTTTCAGAGATCACCACGGTAGATGAACTTACTCCTCAGCCAGAGTGCACTCTCTCCGGCCTGGGTCCCAGCCATTGAGAACCTGGAGGTTTGAACCTGTGTGTAACAGAGAATGTGTGTATGTCGTGATGATGATATATAAAAAATGATGATCCATATATAAGGCGCTCCGGATTATAAGGAACACTGTCGTTTTTTGAGAAGATTAAAGGCTTTTAAGTGCACCTTATATAGTGCGGAAAATACGCTAATTGAAAAGCGCGCATCTTCCTCTCCTTGTAGGGCTGTGAATCTTTGGGTAGACAACGAATCGATTTGATTCATAGGTTTTCGATTCATGAACGATTTGTGCAAATTCAGAACGATTCGATTCGATGCGATTCACATCCAAATTCGATGCGATTCGATTAATTCGATTCGATTCTTAATTTTTTATATGCATTATTGTATTATTTCAATGCTTCACCCATCTTTGTCTGGGTTTGAATTAGCCTACACAGCGGCCTTCGGGGATCAGATAGTGGGGACTTTGTCCATTGTTAATGTTAGTTCATGTTTATTTTTAATTTTAATGAATATATTATTATAAAAAAAAATCAATGGCCTACAAATTAGCATTTGCAAGTAGCAAATATTTTGAAAAAGGCTTTTAAAGTAATGCATTAAATGACTACATGCACAAATTAATGGAGACGTTTTCATTAGTTTCATTTTGCGTCCTCTCAGTGCACTCGTTATCATCTTTTCACTGGATTTTGCGAAAATCCTCGCGCTCGGTCCCATAGCTCTCATGCTTTCATGACGTTAACTACAGATTTTTGAGCAGTCCATGTTTGAGCTCTCCAGCTGAGCTCTCTGTCGAGAAAGCAATAGTTTTGAGGCAAACCGCTCAAGCCATTGATAAAGCTGCCATGCCATTGCGTGGGCACTATGAAATAAAACGATTTCATTCATTTATTACATGGACTATCCGTACACGCAAGGTAGTCTCTCGCTCGCTTTCCCTCTCTGTCGAGTGCGTGCAGCCGTGTGTGAACGCGCGATACGCGGTTTGGAGCACAACCTCTGTCTCGTATGCACGCTCGCTCTAGATTCCGGGAGATTTTAACTAATTTGCGGTAATACAAGCTGATCACGACTCGAGTAGCTCAACAGGTAGAAAGATAAACTCATCTCAGGCATTTGACCGACCGGGCTTCAGCGTGAGAAATCAGGGGTGTGTGAGCGCCTGAAACCAATCAAATGCGGATGTCGTATGACGGCCAATGCGTGAGGCAGCTTGTACCAGGAACACTTTAAGGTTGTGTTTATATATTTTAAACCACTGAATCGCTATAAAATCGTGATTAATTCGATTCTTAGCCTTTTAAATCGATTATTCACGTAAATAAACGATTCACGATTCAAAATAGGCCTACATGTTTCAGGATCGATGCATATGCATCGCCAGGATTTATAATCGATGCATCGAGAAAACGAGTGAATCGTTACACCCCTATCTGCTTGTAAACAGAACGTTTTGCGCTTCCAGCTATATCAGCACATCATCTTACGGTAGGTGGCGGTAATACTCTAAGCGGTGAGCAGCCGGTAGTCGAAGGAGAACGTCGTCATCTCAGTTCTCGCGCATGCGCCCATAAGGAAGTAATAGAATAGTTGAATAAAGTCGTTATTTATGTTTTTTTCGCATGCACAAAAAGTAGTCTCGTCGCTTGATAAACTTATAATTGAGCCGCTGTAGGCACATGGAATATTTAAACCTTTTCTTTAATGACTTTATGGGCCGTCAAGACCCAGTCCCTTTTAGGCATTCTATGTAGGACTGATCCATGACTTAATTTTCACTTTTGGGCGAACTAACCCTAACATCCAGCTGTTCCTAAATAGGCTATTCCTACCATGTGCACACTGCAGAACACAGATGGAACTGCAGACACATCAAAGACATGCACAACAGAATCATGGAGCAATAACTGCCACAACAGATACAGCACAGCTACTACACACAGACATATGGCAAACTCATCATCTTGAAAATAGAACAATTAAATTTGACATGTATTAACAATGTATTTTATTAAGCATAAAAATGATGTTTGAATGCATGTAACACACTAATATCATAACATCATAATAGATTTAAAACTCACATTTAAAGCTAACTGTAAAGTTGTTTGTAAAAAAAGAGCATCAGCACCTGTCGCTTTCACATTGACAAATCCATCACTACCTTCTTGTTTTACCACACAATTGAATCAATTTTATCTTTTGCACTAGCAGCATGCTTTGGGAACCTCTCTGTGGAAAATAAAAACTCATTCAACCAAATTTTATTTTATTATTGCTTTTATGCATGTATTAATTTATTTTGAACCGAAAAACTTTTTATTTTTATTTTTAATTAAAATTAATTTTTTGTAATTTCCTATTTTTGACTGTCTTAAGTTTTAATGGTGTGTGATATGGGTCCCTTTGTTTTTCCATATATGTGTGTATGAGGACTCTACTGCAAACAAAATTTACCTTCGGGTAGCCTACAAATACAGTAACTTGAACATATTTATTTATTTATTTATTTATGTTGACCATTTATGTATTATGCAATGAGTGGCCAGCAGGTGGCACTCAAACTGCATGTGTGTTGCAGCCTCAATAGAAAACTCCACATAGCCTAATTCCGCAATGTTTTCTTTACACTGGCGGGCGTGGTATGCCCACAATTACCAGAAATGTCAAATAGCAGATCTATTTGCTAGACTGTTATATGTTCATATAATACCACAATACACCTTCATTGTCAAATCTGACTCAATCTATAAATCAACGACTTTTCAATTCCAGTCAAACTCTGTCTCTCTGTAGTGTCAGTGAGACGGATACAGTCTGAGTCTCCGAAAAGAAAAGAGTCTGTTCAGTTTTTGGATGTAGAGGTTGTTTTGATGGAAAAATGTCCTCGTAATGATTTTTTCCCCTCATTACTCAATGCTGAAGCCAAGTCAATTCTGAATTATTGAACCGATAAATTACTAGAGTCCCTGCTGAAGACTTTAGGGGTTGGTAATATTGTCTGTAATTAACATTTTCTAATTAATTCTGTCATTTCTATTCTGTTAAAATCACCAAAACAACTTCAGTTTATTGAAATTAACATGCTAAACTCTTTGTATAATTGTTCTTATATAGCCATGACTTTTAAACACACACAAAGTAATATTATGGATTCACTAGCCTTTCAACACAATTATTTAAAGCACCAGATTATCAAGAGAAAATAGAGGATTCATTTTCAGCGCACACTCTGGGGTCTGTTTCTCTGAGGCTTGAGTTCCCATAGTTGTTTATACAATTTTGTCTGCAGTAATTGAGAGACAGACTGTGATCAATAACAGAAAACCCTGGATGAGCTCTGCCTGCATTTTACCACAGATTATCAGCATTGTTTCCTTTATCAATTATCATCACATTCAAGTTGCACCATTGGATATTTTTGCCTCATTCCAGAATATTGAAATGTTAACACACTGAGAATAAGCCATGGCAAAGTTTAATTATCATTTTAGAAATGTTCAGGCACATTTTCGAGAATGTCAGTTTAGCTTTATTTTGAGGCTATTGCTTATGCAATTTGATGTCTACCATATTTAAGCAAATTAGGTGAACTTGTTGCACTCTAAATTGACAAAAAACAAAACAAACAAAAAAACACCTTTTTCTTCAGGTGCGTGGAGCCAAGGAAATATGTAAACCAAGCAAGAAGGTGTCTGGCACACCTTTTTAAATATTTAAAATATATATATATTTCAAGATTTGTTATCACAACATTTTTTATTTAATTTATTTAGGTTCAGATAACTTATTGTTTTGAGTTTCTGATGATTAAATCAATCTCCTTCATTCTATTAACTAATTTTTTCCATTTCAATCAACTTTCAATTCAACGCAACCAGGTTACTTAATTTTTTAAGTTAAACCAACAATATTTTTTACAGTGCACAGAGAAGTCTACCAAAACATTATGATGTTTTATTAACAAAGTACAAGAGGAGCACGTTCAGTTAATTAACACGAGTGGAGAGCATTCAGCAATCAATGATAAGTGGTGAAAATATAGATTCAGCAATCTCACCTCAATCCATTGATAATTTAGCAGTACCCCTCCACCGCCCCCTTCCAGTCCTAAACACTTACATGGGAGGAGAACTCTGGGTTCGGGCCAAACTAGCTCGGAGCCCTCCCCCGGACAGCACGCCAAATACGCATTAAATCTTATAAGTGTGAACTCGTGAATGTTGTATTTCCTGATTGCATCGTGCAAAAAAAGTTCAAAGTGAATTAAAAACAAAGGAACAGGAGCAAACGTTATAGCACATTGCTATCTTCAGTATCACTCTGCAACAATCATTCATCCTCTTCTTGATAAATTAGCAGGTATGGGTCATTGATCGAAGTTAATTCACAGGTGGAGCTCCAAGAGAGTCTGATAATTAGCAAAATTACAGGTATTCAATTATGTGCAGAGCATCTGGCATACTGTTGAAAATGTAAAAAATAAAAGCAAGTTTCGTAGCTGCTGCGTGATCTTGCATGTTGAAAGTGAGTAAATCAAGCAGCCTTTACACGGCATGTTCTGATTCTAATCTCTGACTGTGTATCCAGAGGACACCTAACAAGAAAGAATAATCTAAGTCTAATTACTGCTTGTTGACATGGTGATATGTTAGGACATTTTAGTGAGGTTAACAGATGAATGTTCTACAACATGAGCACTTATTGTTAAATTATAAAACATTACAAACAATTACAACAAAAAAACTAAACATTTGATTCGAAAGCATATGGAGCAGTCTGCTCTCTAATCTCGCTGCATATGCTACTTTGAAGTTATACACAGATCGGTCTGCGCAGCGCTGCTTCAAGTCGAACACACTTAAAAAGATGCATGATGCATCCAAATTCGCATACTTCTATAGCTAGTAGGCAAAAAAATAAATAAAACAGTAGGCCTAGGTGCATCCCAAATTCACGTAGGGGAGAGCGGGGCACAACCTAATGCTTTTTGACTTTCTCAGTTTGTGTAAACCTACTTAGGGTGTGGCGTACATTGTAACATGTGAGGAGCATATTGTTCTATTAGCATATGACAGCTTAAAACGCTGATCTAGTAATATATATATATATATATATATATATATATATATATATATATGAAGAGTTCAGATGCAAAAGCCTCTAAATGCCATTTGAAATTTTCTTCTTTAATGATGATTTTTTTATCAAACTGGTATATTTAAGTTATTTCAAGTAATTTATTTTTAAGTAATTTCACTTAAATAACAATTAATGGGTAATTATCATTGCCATTTAAGTGAAATCACTGAACTTAAATATACAAGCTTGATAAAAATGATCATTCTAGAAGAAAATTTCAAATGGCACTTAGAGGCTTTTGCATCTGAACTCCTTATATATATATATCATAGGCAGCACTGTCAGGAAAAGGTACAAAAGCTGTCACTGGGGCGGTACCTTTTCAAAAAGGAACACTTTTGTACCTAAAGGGTGCATATTGGTACCATAATTGTACAAATATGTACCATGAAGGTACCAATATGCACCCTTTACAAAAGTGTACCATGAAGGTACCAATATGCACCCTTTAGGTACAAAAGTGTACCTTTTTGAAAAGGTACCGCCCCAGTGACAGCTTTCGTACCTTTTTTTCTGAGAGTGAGCTTAAAGGTTTTTGGTACGTATCCATAGAGACAAAAACAAATTAATTATATTAAGAAGAGGATTTATGACATCCGGAATCATCTCTTTCAGTAGCTTAGTCGGAATAGGGTGTAACACACGATTGTTGATTTAGATGAATTAACGAGTTTGCAAAATTCTTCCTTTCTAGCAGCAAATTAACCAAATCTTTCCTCAGGGAGAGTACAATGCACTCCCTGATGCGATACTGTATAGACGGTAGCATAGTTATGATTTTGTCCCTAATATTATCAATCTTATAAGTGAAGAAATTCATAACTGCTCATTACGTTCATACGTCATTACTGCTGTGCTTGGACACGTCTGGGCTTGAAGCTTACTTTTTCGTTAGTTTAGCCACTGAAAGGTCACGTGATAAGGGCAACATGGCAATATGTCCGGATTACGTTCACTACACCCATTAACATGTGACGTAATTTCTTATTCGAAATAAGTACTTAAGAGAGTATATGAGAGATTTCAGAAACAGTCAGCCATGCACTTATTGCATGTTCCTGCATTTTGGGGCGGAGCAATGAGGAGGGGGTGTGTTTGTTTGCGTTGATTTCTCACAAATCACTTACTGTACCTTTAAGATTAAACACAATTTAAATAATGATGATGTAAATGTGGTGACTATGCCCAATTTAACTTTTGAGAGATCATTAGTATTTCAGAATCAGTGGAAAATTTTTAAGGAAAAAAAGTGTAAAATATTTTGAACATTGACTGTAAACCTTTTTATTGTTTTATTCTGCTTTCTAAAAATGGAAATCATAAGATAAATCACTATTATTTTATTATTTTGTCAGTCCTAGTTTTTAACATTTAAATTAACAATATCTGTAGTCTTGTAAAAATGTTTTCAATACAGATATTTTCAAGATTTTTTTTCTCGTAAAAAGATGCATAGAAAATGAATGTTTCCTTTCTGGCTTATATATAGGCAGAAAAAATATACTATGAACTTTTCAGTAAAATAGATTAATTTTTTGTGTGTGTGTGTGTGTGTGTGTGTTTAGTAGGCTATACAAAACAAAAACTGTTTCAAAACAACATTTGTTTGTCATGACAGTATTATAAAGTAAAACATGGCAAACTACAACTGTTGTAAATATACATGATATATTTAGGAAAGCGTCCCACAGTGGACCATATAAAAAAGTTTGAAAAGCCTTTCTAGACATTACAGATTGCAACTGTGAGTGTTGTCTGTGCAAGTTCGTCCTCTATCAAGGTGTCCGCGGGCGCGCGCTCCATTTCAATGCCCTCCAGTCACGTTTTCAACATCCCGGAAGAATGACGAATATGAACAATAAGTTCACAGTGTCTGACAAATTCGCTCCTATTCAGACCTTGATAGACTCATCTTTCTCCGCTCTCTGTGTCTGTCTCGCCCAACAAAACCTTCGCAGAGACTAATAGAAAAAAAATGAATGCGTTTTCCTGCCACGGGCTCAGTAAATACACGATTGTCTTGGCTTTCGTGTTGAGCGCCGCTCGTTGCTGTCAAACGTTTAACTTGGATGTGAGGTTTGCAGTCGTCAAAGAGGGAAACGCAGGCAGTTTGTTTGGACTTTCTGTTGCACTTCACGAGCAGGTCGTAGGAGAGAAGAGACACCTGTAAGTAGGCTATATTATTTCAATATTAAATTAGCTGACCTCATGTCAAATGTCATAAGAAGGACAAGATCTTCTCACGGATGTGCACCTGTTGAGCGTTTGATCTCTGCATTAACGTTGTTTTATAGCCTAAAGAAGTTATTTTTATGTAGGTCAATTATTGCTTTTTTTTTCTCCTACAGATTTATTTAGTTACGCACGAATACATTACAAATGCGATTTATACGGAACAACAGCCTATATTTTTTATATGATGATCATGTTTTCCATTTTTGAATTAAAGAATAGATGGTTCACCCAATATAAAAAAATCCTCAAGTTGTTCCAAACCACATACTGTACATTTCTTTCTTATGCAGAACACAAAAGAAGAAGAACTGTTGGGTTAACCAAATTCTTCTTTTTTGTGTTCAGCAGAAGAAAGAAATTCATACAGGTTTGGAACAACTTGAGGGTGAGTAAATGTTGACAGAATTTTTATTTTTGGGTGAACAAATCCTTTAAAAGTCATTTTAATAATGTTTAAAGTTAAACAATATAAGTGATGCAATTGTTGCACCAACAAAACTAATTAAAAATAGACCATTAATGTAACAATCTTATTACTACTACAGTGTGCAAACTACATTCTTTTCTGTTTTGACTTAATATGATGAAAACCTGAAAACGTTTTGGGACATTGTGCATGTCTGAATCTCCTTTTTTCAGTTTTTGGCCATTGAATTAACTCGATTAACTCAGGTAAATGATTAACACGAAAGCTCCATTTCACAAGAGGAAATGAGACATACTGTGAATTGCAGGGGCTGGGCAGGTCATGCACTTGCTTGTCTAATGTTTTATAGATGTTATAGTTGCTACAACAAACTTTGCCGCCTTTGTTCTAAAAAACTTTAGCTTATACAGTAGATATTTAGTTTTGACAACACTTAGTTTGAGATTTCATAATGAAAATGTAGTGATGAATGAAAGTCCTAGTGGATACTGCTGGCCAAAAGGTCAGGAATAACATCTGTGAAATGTGCATAATAACTGAATAGATGAAAATAAACAAAATAAGATGTAGTTAAGGCCTTCTGAGTTGTATACATTGACCAATTACCCCCTGCTGTAGTCAAATATCTAACCATTGGATCATTTACAGTTGTCACTAAAACCCATTTGCTGATGACTAAAGCAGATTTTCCTTTGTAGTTCACTTATTTATGATTCTCTCTAAATGAATGGGAGATTATGAGTGCTGTATTGCCAGCCTCATAAGGCAGTAAAATGCCTTCCAGGGAGTTAGCAAGCAAGAAGACCAAACTCAACAACAATATCATATTCTCTGCAGTCTAACAGCTATAAATCAATTTTATAGTGTGACATAACATTTTTGCTAAAGATGCTCGGTGGTAGGAGTAGAAAACCACCACCTTTGCAGAGAATGTAAGTGCAGGTTTGCACACAATGCTTCTTTTTCACATCCCCCAAGAAATAATAATTCCACAGTGAAATCCAGCCGTCTTACTGAACTGACTCGCATAGGCTGTTTATACGAACGGATATAATGCCCTTCGTAACATACAGCCCAGTTGAAAAAAATGAAAAAGAAAGACTGCATTTGAGCATATAAACAATAAATGTAACCATGACAGAGCTAAATAACAATTTGTGGCTCAGGCAAAATACTTTGGCACTTTGTGGCTTTTATTTGAAACGGAGGTATTTCAAAAACATGTTAATTGCTGACAGATATACAGTATGGTGGCTATAACAGAATACCCTGACTTCTCAATTTAGTCATCAGCATATAAAGGAGACACAAGGATAAACATGTTGAAAACCACAACGCATTAAAGATTTATATATATAATGGCCTAAAGTGATATCCAAAATGAAACCACACATCTAACCAATCTTAAAACATGTCTCACATTATATGGGTGTGATATCTGCAAGCACAATAGAGATAATACAATTGTCTGATTTAATTTTATAATGTTTTGATTCGACTGCAAGTAGGACACACGTACATAGAATGAAGTAAAGCAGACTAAATAAATCATAAGACATGGCTCTTGATTGTTAACAGATGTAAGAAGAACAACCACAAGAGAGTAGTGATGTCTGAACTGGCTCATTTCCCTATTCCAATGAACGTTTTACTCTCAAAAGCTGTGTGGTTTAAATGGTTGCTGTTTGTCATATGTTGTGCGACTAATGTTCAAACAAAGGAAAAACAGATTCAGTGTTTGTCTCTGCTCTTGTCATTAAGTCATCCAAGCTAATGTGAAGCTGCCTGTGTTGCTAAATAAATTGGCTGGTGACTTCCTGATTACCTGTCATTGAACCTCAAAGGAAGAGCACTGCATTTGTCTTCTACTCTGCCTATTCAGGTTGGAGCTAATTTAAAATTGAGAAGGAAGCTTAAATTGATGTGGATATACATTATGTGTTTTTGTACTAAGGGTTAGGATTTGCTTTCACATGCTTCCCTGTCATGGTCGCTTAAACTGTTCAGAACTGTCCTCCTGATCTTATCTGCACTGACTGTGGACAATTTGAGAACTGAGATAGTCGTGATGATATTAATTGGACTGGCTGGCTAGACATTCATCATCTTGTCGAACACATAAAGGACTGGCTCAGTGACACACAAGGACGTCCTGTGTGTTCTGTCTTTCTGTGGCTTGATCTTTGGTCATTTGTCTCATCACAGATTAATAACCTGTTTCCTTCATGTGAAGGCTTTAGCTAGAGCAGCTGAACTGCTTTAGCACTGTTCGTGTGCTGAAAAAGGTCAGTACAGTTCTCAGATCTTCATGACCACAGACCACAACTCATCATTTTTAACTACTCTAGGAAATAACAAGCTGAAATTCGCACGACTGAGCTCCATAGGCTGAACAACTGCATCAAATGCTTGAAGCTACTGTACCATCATGTAAGCTTTAAGCATTTGCTAGTGGTTCAGCCTATGGATGGACCTCAGTCGTGCGAATGATGGATGACTCAATCTTGTCAGAAGATGCATAGCAAGGTCACTGTGGGTAGATGGTAGAGTTAAATTACAACTGCTTTCTTTGTTTAATCTGTTAATCTCCCAGGATGACTTTGAAAATGGCTTGATAGTTGGGCAAGATATATTTATGTAATATGTAGCTCTCCTCTAGGCAGTTCTCCTCTGGTCAATGGTTGAACACTTCGTGATTATGATTCAGCCTGGATCACAATTCAGAATGCAGATCAGGATAGGTAGCATTCAAATATTCATCCAGTTTCTTTTGCTTTGAAGATCAGATTCATCATGCCGGCATGGAGCCGAAGCTGGCCATAGGGTGTGTGTAGAGGACCTATCTGGTTCTTTTGGTCTTTTCTGAGGATTTGTTCATATGGTTGTTGTCGACGAGGCCTTCACAGGGGATTGTCTTGTAGACACGGTCTCTGCTGAAGAGTTGAAAGCAGATCTAGCCGATTTTAACGTCTTTATGCAATAACACTTTCCTTCCACAAAATGCAAAATACTTATAGTTTTGTTTCCTTCCAGCTGCTTCTTCCTTTGTTTTCGGGCTGCTCTTGAGGGCTCGAGTGTGCTAGTTATACCACGCTGTCTGACTATTTTCCTTCAAAGGAGCAACCATATTTAAAGTGCTGGGAAAGAGAGAGTCAGTATAGTTTATGTTGCACTTGCAACATTGAGTTATTCTGAGTTATCTGGTAAAATGAGAAGTAGAAGTGATTTTCCTAACACATTTGTAGCAGGGTTGGTTTCGCAGCCTTGGCTAAATGGAGTACAGACGAGACTAGATAATGATCTAATATGTCACATTTCGTTAGCTTCATAGCATAATTGCCTAAGGCATATTACAATGGCTTTTGGAAAACAAGAAAAAAACACTAAGGCAATTATGCTATGAGGCTAACGATTTCTAAGAACTGTTTGGTCATTCTTGTTTGCTCACCTTTGGTGCACACTAGCACACTGATGCGCTGCTTGGCCATTCAGATTACATGGCTGCAAAACAAACTGTTGTATAATTATTGTATTCATGTATCTGTAATCACAGTGTTCTGCCCCATTGAAAACTGCTGCAGTGCACACTGCAACTTTTCCTGAAAGTTCTAAATTTAAGCAAAACATATGCTGCTGTTTTGTGTTTTGAACTTCCTGTGTGATTTCTTGTCTGTTTGGTTGTCTGGCAATTCTTTTATTAGCAGCTGTGGTTATCCGGTTCACAGCTGTGAAGGTTTGTGTCAAAGTCTGTTATCTGTCTAAATCTAAACACATCCATTATTACTGTGAAATAACTCACTTGAACAGATATTTAAAAGCTTTGCCTGAATTGGTATTTAGTGCTCTTTTACATATAGCCAAATAGCCAAAATGTTGTTTGCGAGCGTGCATGCCCATTAGACTTCTATAGACACCATGTCTACAAGTCGAGACAAGACTTGAACACTCCCGTAATCAAGAAAACTGTGAAGTCACAATGAGTATTAAAGTTATAAAATGTTATTATAGTGATTGAGTTATCAGTTGAATAGGATAGGAGTTGAAAACTTTGTCAACCACTACTTTAAAATCATTGAGTGGTCTAGCAGTACATCTTATAACCGTTTCAGCTGAAGTAGAGTAGGTTTGTCTCGTGGAGCATCATGGGTTTTAGGATTGGATTATTCATTAATCTGAAACAGCTGGAATGTCAAGCATGAGACTTGTCACCCTGTGAATGTTCTAGGTAAAAAGTGTTTGTCAGTTTAGTGACTCTAGCAGCTCTGATCCATGCTGTGCCTGTGAAGAAATGCTTAAGTGTCTCATGTCTGTGATAAACTATGCATGGTTTTATGAAATATGAATACACACTACTGTTAAAATATTTGGGGTCACTAATTTTGAATAATAAAAGAAGTCTCTTATGGTGAGTCCAAACAAGGCTGCCTTTATTTGGTTAAAAATATAGTAAAAATAGTAATATTGTGAAAATATTGCTATTAAAAAAAATAGTAAATAATATTAAAAAAAGAAAAATAATTGTTTTCTATTTTAATATATTTTAAAATGTAATTTTAATAATGTCAAAGATTAATTTTCCAGCATCAATACAGTTTTCAGTGTTGCATGCTGGTCTAATATGCTGATTTGCTGCTCAAGAAGCATTTCTTATCGATTTTATTATCAGTTGTACCGCTTAATATTGTTGTGGAAACCATGATACTGTTTTTCAGGATTCTTTGATAAATAGAAAGATAAAAAGAACACAAATGATTTAAGATATAAATCTTTTGTAAAATAATTGTCTTTGCATTTGATCTCTTTTTGCACAGAGCTCTCTAGAACTGTACATACTTTGTGCAGATTATTTTTGGTTGCTTTCACATTCATGCATCACTATATGTAGGCGGTTAGGGACATGCATTTTACCTGCCTGACCTTGAATGTGAAAGTTCTTTGTTCATGGCCAGACAGGCTTAAACACAGAGCATGGCCACTGAGCATGGGACCTTTTTCTGTAAGGACTATTTACCAAGAGGTCAGGCTTCTAGAACGGGACCTTTTGTGTGTGTGTGTGTGTGTGTGTGTGTGTGTGTGTGGTGTATTTTTAGACACGCACATTAAACAAAGGTACAACATGTGAACTCTGGCCCTGAAATTTATTCAGTGAAAATGCTGAAGCAGACACACCTTCTTCTTCTGCAGGTGGGAAGTTGATTTCCATGTTATCTGACTCATAGCTGTTTTTTTTTTCTCAAGCCAGAACTTTTCAATAGCTCATTTAAATCAAAAAGAGGCATATACATATATGCAGTATGCGTTTTTTAAATGTAAAAAAGTCATTCTATTAAAATGTTCTAACCTCTAAACTTCTAAAGGACAATTCCAGATGTCATATATCTTTAAAAGATTCACTAGACCAAAAATAAAAGTGTAATCTGTGTTATTTGCTGTTCACCGAATGATGTTTCCATCTTGACAGAAAAGCAAAATAAAGACTAATCCTGTGGAAAAGATTAAGTTCTCCTCAACTCTCTTATGGTTTATAAACTTGCCTCTGAGGTATGTGCTGCTCACCACCAGAACTGTAGTGATTATAGTGGTAACCAATGTCATGTGACTGGTATCTGTTTAAGAATAAATGGAATGTACTGGACTGGTGGCATGATTCACCAAACAAACTGCTTGTTACATTATGGGAGTAATGTAATCTGTCACCTTTGAACTGTGTATGACCAGTATATGTTTAGGTTAAATGGTAATGCTTTTGGATTACTGATTTTTAACCAGTATGTATTTAGCCAGTAATATTTCTCCCGAAAAAAAAAATTCTGTCATTGTTTACTCTCAGGTGATTCCAAAACTTGTATGACTTCTGTATGAGTTTGTATGAGTTTTGGTTACCTTTGACTTCCATTGTATGGACAAAAAAACAAACAAAAAAACATCACTGAGACATTTGACGTAATATATTTTTTATTCCACAGAAGAAAGCAAGCCATTAAGGTTTGGAATGACATAATGCAATGATCATAATGCAACAGCAAATGATGACAGAATTGTTGTTTTTTGGATAAACTATCATTTACACGAAAACCTCTTATAATTTAGTTTTTAATTTCACTCTCTCTCTGATGCTTAGAATTGAACAGACCATTTTGTTGCATCCGCTCCTTTAAGACTTTAAGTAAACGCCTGTTTTGTGTAAAGGGTTCTGTTGTGGTGCGTGGTGAACATGCAGCGACGAGGAAGAATCTGACATTCTTTCTCGCTCATTCACCTTCGCTTGACTTTCTCATTTCCTGTCTCGTCCTTGCTGAAAGCAGATCTGGAGTCACATGGCAGCAATGAGGCGGAGCAGCAAGCTGATTGTGGTTGGTGGTGGTGGTTTTGAGGGGGATGTTAGTGGGGGTCCAAATGAAATTAGGCCCAACGGGAGAGGGAGGGATGTCTTTCACTTCACCTTTCTTTTTCGTTATCCCTCCATGTCTTCTTCCTCTCTTCCCCTACCTTTGACTTTGACCTCAGTCTGTGTCCTCTTCACAGTCTACCTCACCACAATGTGTGTTGCATATGAACAAGTACAAAAACTGTGTTACAGCGGAAAGGAATGTTGTGAAAATGACCACAAAGGAAACATCAGACTGTGCATTTGTTGTTCTTTTGTGGCAGCGTATTTCAGTAATAATATGTTCACTTACGGCATTTGGATACATGATAGGGCTAGAACCATGATTTACAGGGATAGTTCACCAAAATGTAAATTGGTAGGGGTCGAGTGTTGTTTTGGAGTCCACTGACTTTCATTAAATGATCAAAAACAGTTCTTCAAAATATCTTCTTTTGAATTCATCTCTGCCGTGAGCACTTAACATAATAAAAAAATCCTTTAAATTCCTTTAAATCCGCGCTTATCTGGCTTATGCTACTCCGAGCAATGTCTGAACTTTGTATTTTGAGCACTTCTTGCGTTGTTTTTGCCTCTCCACGATGACTCGCTTGGTTTAGTCCTCAGTTGTAAGTCGCTTTGGATAAAAGCGTCTGCTAAATGACTAAATAAAAATGTAAATGTATTCAGCAGAAGAAAGAAAGTCATACAGGTTTGGAACGACATGAGGGGGAGTGAAATATGACAGAATTTTTATTTTTGAGTGAACTATGGCTTTAAAGGGTTAGTTCACCCCAAAATGAAAATTCTGTCAGTATTTACTCACCCTCATGTTGTTCCAACCCTGTAAGACCTTCGTTCATCTTGGGAACACAAATTAAGATATTTTTGATGAAATCTGAGAGCTGGATCACTCCTGCATACTGGTCCATGGGCTTCTTGAGGGATTGAAACTTGCTGGCCTCGAAAAGTTATTAAAGATATCGTTAAAATAGTCCAAGTGTCTACAGGGGCTAAATCTTAAGTTTATCAAACGACGAGAACACTTTTGTGCGCAAAAAAACAACAAAAATAACGACATTATTTCAACTGTTCATTTACTTCTCTCTCTGCCTCGAGTCAGGTTACTAGTTTAATAGCGTAAGCTTCTGTTATTGTTGGTCACACGCATTACACACATGACCAGCGTCAGCCAATAGTGAGCCTACATGTGACATGGCTCTATGCTATCACACTACGTTAACTGAATAGAGGCTCATAGAAAAGGAAGTGAATAGTTGAAATAAAGTCGTTATTTTTGTTTGTTTTTGCGCACAAAAAGTTTTCTTGTCGCTTGATAAAGTGAAGATTGTGCCACTGAAGTCACTTGGACTATTTTAACGATGTCTTAAATAACTTTGCGAGGCCAGCAAGTTTCAATCCCTCAAGAAGCCTATGGACTAGTATGCAGGAGTGATCCAGCTCTCAGATTTCATCAAAAAATATCTTAATTTGTGTTCGGAAGATGAACGAAGGTCTTACGGGGTTGGAACAACGTGAGGGTGAGTAAATACTGACAGAATTTATTTTTGAGTGAACTAACCCTTTAAGTCTATATAATTTTGATAATTACAATGACAATGTAAATTGTATTTACATTGGAAATTGTAAGGAAAATTTCAATGGCACAATAAGCGAGTATACTAGAATCAGAAAATCCTACTTAGTGTCTATATTCAAGTTATTTATTACCCATGTTCTGAATTTTATGTTAATTAATTATACTGTCAGACAATGCATTTCGGTTGAAATTTGTCAAACTGAATTTAAAGAAGTTGAAATGACCACGTCTCCCACTTAAGCCAATTCATAATCCTGTTAGACACGAGTCATGATCTGATGAGATCTCATCTCTCACAGAGTGGAATATTTATGAGGCCTCAGGCTGCAAGGTGGATAAAATAGCAACTGAGCATGACTCCAAAAATCATGAAACATTAATGAATCGAGCACACAGCAGTACTGCTTTAGTAATTATTATGTCTGTCGTGCTCTCACAAACATTGAAATAAAATTCATTGATTTTTAGATTTATGGTTTTATGAAATGCCTCTTTAATTCTGCTCACTCGTGGACTCTAGAGGATTACATATATTGCTTGATGGGAGATGTGGGTATCTTAAACCTGACTCGTATCTATCTAGATTTAATAATCAAAAACAAAATGGTTACTCATCCATAGGGGGAGCTTGAGTAAGCTATTTTCTCTGCAAGGAATGGAGAGCGAATGCATCATAATAGCTCACCTTTGGAAATGCGAGGAAGAGAAGGAGAGACACCCTATTGTTCGGGTATTACACGAAGTCGCAAACCCATTCTCCTTATTGTTTGAAAATGAACATTTGAGTAAAATTTGATCCTCATCTCCTGTGGTTTTTAGATGGTGTATGTTTATTATACACTTTAAACATCAGGTTTCAGAAAGTAGTTGAAAGACTAGCTTTTACAGGGCTTTTCTGTCCATAGTTGAAGTAATAGGTTCTGACAAGTCCTTCCAACCAAAATAAGTTCACATAGCCTGACAAGCCCAGACAGATAACGGTTAGGCTTGCTGAAGTTAATCTGCATTGAAAACTACATTTTGGGAAGATACAAGATGGTTCTTGGCGTGGTGGGATTTTTGCCTTACCCTTATGTTTTTTTTCCTCTCCAACAACCATTACTGTTTTACTGCAGCAGCTGGCGTAATACACTGCCTCGAGACAGACTTGAGCTCAATCAGGTTTATACATGTTTTAGACTTCTTGTAGGAGCACCGAAGGAGAAAGCAGAGTCTGGACTGTCAGCCAATGAGACTGGAGATGTATATGCCTGTCAAATGACTGCAGAGAGCAAAGACTGCAAAAGACTGAATCTGCTCAACTCAAGTAATTTTCCTGCCAATCATACGACGCTTAAATTTGCTCCTTTTCTCCATTTGCAGTATTTATAAATATTATTAATGTTGTTGTTATTTTTAAATTCGGTTCATTTTGAATAATTATGAATAATTCTATTCATAATTTTAATAATATTTATTGTCATTATTATTATTTTTAACCCAAAAAATGAAAATTCTGTCAGTATTTACTCACCCTCATGTTGTTCCAACCCCGTAAGACCTTCGTTCATCTTCCGAACACAAATTAAGATATTTTTGATGAAATCTCAGAGCTGGATCACTCCATACTAGTCCATTGGCTTCTTGGGGAATCAAAACTTGCTGGCCCGGAAAAGTTATTAAAGACATCGTTAAAATAGTCCCAAGTGACTACAGTGGCTCAATATTAAGTTTATCAAACGACGAGAACACTTTTGTGCGCAAAAAACAACAAAAATAAAGACTTTATTTCAACTATTCATTTACTTCTCTCTCTGCCTCGAGTCAGGTTACTAGTTTAATAACGTAAGCTTCTGTTATTGTACGTCACACGCATCACACACACATGACCAGCGTCAGCCAATAGTGACCCTACATGTGACATGGCTCTACGCTATCACACTACGTTAACTGAACAGAGGCCCATGGAGAAGGAAGTGAATAGTTGAAATAAAGTCTTTATTTTTGTTTGTTTTTGCGCACAAAAAGTTTTCTCGTCGCTTGATAAAGTTAAGATTGAGCCACTGTAGTCACTTGGACTATTTTAACGATGTCTTTAATAACTTTTCGAGGCCGGCAAGTTTCGATTCCTCAAGAAGCCTATGGACTAGAATGGAGGAGTGATCCAGCTCTCAGATTTCATCAAAAATATCTTAATTTGTGTTCCGAAGATGAACGAAGGTCTTACGGGGTTGGGTTGAGTAAAAAGTGACAGAATTTTCATTTTTGGGTGAACTATCCTTTTAAATATGCATTATTAATTTTCTCCTCTTTTATTTCATTTGTTATCTGTATTATTTTATGTGAAAGGAAATGTGCAATTTAGTACTGTCGTTGTTGGATGAGACTATTTCAAAGTGTGACAGCCATCATGTCTCCGTGTTACTACAGAGAGAACCGATCTGAATAATTGCTTTGTGTTATGCAGATCCTGATGATAAACCAGACCCTAAAAATGATGTCATAGATGGGATGTGGCTTGGTGTGTCGATAGCCAGTCAGAGTCAACCAGGGGGCCGTGTATTGGTGAGTTTCATAGTAAAGACCTGACCCTTCTTAATTGTAATGTTGGCCTCTGGTCTATGAAAAGTCAATCCATTGCTCTTTCCAACTTAACATTAGTATTCACCTCTCTATTTAATAGGCGTGTGGCCATCGTTATATACGGAACTTCGCAACCAACTTTCGCATGATTGGGAAGTGCTTTGTTCGTGGAAATAATTTAGAGTTTAACAAAACAGACTCTCAGTGGCAGTCGTACGATGAGGTGTGTGACCCCAGAGACGATCAGACTAATGAAGGAATGTGTCTGGCTGGAATGTCTGCTGCTGTCACTCAGATGAATATCTTCCTCGGTGCACCTGGATGCTTCAACTGGCAAGGTGAGGAAAATCCTGAAAACAACATTTTTCTTTGTAAATGCAAAATTCCTTTCTTAAATTCCCTTTTATTTATAATCATTTTCTATCATTCGCAGGAAATACATTTTCACAGTGGCATAACCCGGATGACGAGTTTGATAAAGTGAAGAGGAAGCTTGAAAAAGACATTACAAAAGGGAACATTTACACTGGTAAAGCAGTGCCACAAATATCCGTTCAGTTTTTGAAAACAGCAATACATATGTTTTTAAAATATTTTAAATTAAATTTGAATTACATATACGGTATAGATAGATAGATAGATAGATAGATAGATAGATAGATAGATAGATAGATAGATAGATAGATAGATAGATAGATAGATAGATAGATAGATAGATAGATAGATAGATAGATAGATAGATAGATAGATAGATAGATAGATAGATAGATAGAGAGTGTGTCTGTGTGTGTTGCATCAACTGATTGTTCACTGACATTTATCCCAATTATATATATATATATATATATATATATATATATAAATGAAGAGTTCAGATGCAAAAGCCTCTAAATGCCATTTGAAATTTTCTTCTTTAATGATGATTTTTATCAAACTTGTATATTTAAGTTCAGTGATTTCACTTAAATAACAATTAATAGGTAATTATCATTGCCATTTAAGTGAAATCACTGAACTTAAATTTACAAGCTTGATAAAAATGATCATTCTAGAAGAAAATTTCAAATGGCACTTTGAGGCTTTTGCATCTGAACTCTTCACATATACACACACATTTATTTTTTTACAAATATGTAGATATAGAACATGACACTTGGTTATTGTTCACTGATTGCTCTGCAGGTTACTCTGTAGCTGTGGATCGAGATGTACTAAGCAAAGACAAAGACACAGTGGTAACAGGAGCTCCAAGAGACGAAGCCAAAGGATCGGTGATGATGGCTGACTTTTTTAATACTGTTAACAATGGAATAGTCAAAAGAACTATCAGGGGGGAACAAGTAGGATCCTATTTTGGCAACAGTGTTGCTGTTGTGGACCTTAACAATGATGGGTAAAGAAAATTTGTGGGTTTTTGCTCCCTTTTAATTGAGGCCACTAATGAAATGTATGAACTTGACATGGAGGTGTTTTCATGTTATCCATATAGCTGGAAGGATCTGATTGTTGGAGCCCCTTTCTATTTTGACCGGAAAAAAGATGAAGGTGGTGCAGTCTATGTCTATATGAACCAGAACGGGTCTTTTCGTGACAAAGCTGACGTGGTCCTCACTGGACCTAAGGAATCCGCTTTTGGCATGGCTGTTGTTGCTATTGGTGATGTGAACCAGGACGGCTTCCAAGGTAGAATTTTGTCCAAGGTGTTTTTTTTTTTTTCTGTATTTGCTCAGTACAAGTAACATGTATTTAGCTTTTATTAGTTTATTGTTAATGTGCTGGTTATTTGCAATAATTAACTTTTGTGTGAAGTGCTCAGTCAGAGTAACAGTCAAGGACATTTTACTTTGATGCCTTCTTGTGGCATTACTAAGAAGTATTTTAACTAAATTTTGACGCTACTGCTTTCCTTCACAGATTTTGCTGTTGGTGCTCCATATCACAGGACAGGCAGCGTTTCTATATGGATGGGTAGCAACATGGGTATTTCCCAAAATTCAAGTCAGGTGAGATGAGAATTATTTTTATTTAGTCAATTTTTAAATATTGGATTATTTTTACAAGTATTTAACAAGCATGTTTAAAGAGTAAGTTTATAGTTTAGTTTTTAGTACTAAAATCTGAGAGAGAATTAGCATGTTAGAGCTATTAGCATTTTTCTTTCTTTTTTTTTAATAGCTGTTTAGAAGTAAAAGGAAGTCTGTGTTTAGCATTCCTTTAGAAGACTTTTACATTTAGTTCTACAACAAATATTGCAAACAGTTTATACCTCAAATTTTTAAAATTTTACGGACTGGAAGGACTACAACAGTGATTCCCCACATTATTGTGTAGTCATTATTTACAGATTTAGAAAAGTACAATTTTAGGTCACATTAACATTTTGAATGTTCAAAAGTTTGGGGTTGGTAAGATTTAAAAATAAAAATATTTTGGAAAGAAATCGCTCATGCTTGCCAAGGTTACATTTATTAAAGTAAAAACTGTAAAAAAAAAAAAAAAAAAAAATGGTAGCTAATATTGTGAAAGAAAATTGTTATTTTAAAAAAAAATATCAAATGTAATTGTATTCCTGTGATTTCAACGCTGAATCAGCATCATTACTCCAGTCTTCAGCGTCACTTGATCCTGCAGAAATCATTATAACATGTTTGTTTGGTGCCCAAAAATGAAAATTATGTTATTAATGACCCACCCTCATGCCCGTAAGACCTCTGTTCATCTTCAAAACACAATTTAAGATATTTTAGATTTTGTCCGAAAGTTTTCTGTCGCTCCTTTGTAAATGTATTTACATTATACTGTCCTTGTCCAGAAAGCAAATAAAGACATCATCAAAGTAGTCCATGTAACATCAGTGGATTAGTTTGAATGTTTTGAAGCATCGAAAATACATTTTTGTCCAAAAATAACTATGACTTTATTCAGCATTGGATTTTCTTCTGGTTCTGTTGTCAAGCCGCGTTCAGTGACGCTGGTGACGTAAGACGCTGCTGACGTGTTATCCGGTGGGTCCATGTATTCGGGTTCAAATAAATGTGACTTAAAAATGTAAGTCTTCCTCTGTGTCGAAATCCGTAGACATGTTTGCGAAGATTGTTTTGTTTACTCCCTCAGACTGAGAATGAAGCTCGGGCGCACCAGAGAACACGTCAGCAGCTTCTTACATCATCAGCCTCACTGAACGACAACAGAATAATATGTTTTGTGGAAACTGTGATACAATGTTTATTAGATTCTTTGTTGATTAGAATGTTCACATTTTTTTTTACCCATTTTTTTTAGCATACGTTTGGTTATACACTAATTTGGGTCAATCCTGACTATTTGTCTGTGTAATAGGTGTTGTTTACTATATATATATATATATATATATATATATATATATTCATACTGCTTTTAAACTAGACATACTTTAGATGGGACAGGACAGTATATTGCAAATGTCTAACTTTTGCTCCTACATTAATTCCTCAGGTCATTCATGGAAAAGATATCCCAGGTGGTGGATTTCAGACATTTGGCTATTCCATCAGTGGTGGCATGGATGTGGACAGAAACAGTTACCCAGACATAGCGGTCGGATCATTAGATGATCGCGTGGTCTTGCTTAGGTGACTTGATAGTGTAACTGTATTTTTTTCAGTTTAACATATTTTAGTTGTTTAGCATCAAGTTAGTACATAAAGACAGTTAACTATTATATCACAATAGTAAGTTATGGTAAGCAATAAGCATAGTGATTTTTTCTTTCGACTTGGGGTCCTTCGCTCACTGTGTTTTCTTTATCTTCCGCCTACAAAGGGCACGCCCCGTGATTCATCTAAAGAGTACTTTCACTGTGACACCAGAAGTTGTCAACCCTCAAACCTGTGATGCCTGGTAATAAATCCCTAAATGTCTTGCTACAACTTTCACATTTTTTTGGTTTACATGGAAATGAAGGAAGCCTACTACAAAAGTAATTTCCCAAAACACTGGATCAGAATGATTAAGAAATAAGACCTTATTTTAACATGAAATATTGCATTTATTGAATGTTATACAAAATTTTAATAGCTCATAAATCATAGCCCATAAATATTGTTATAGTATTTTACAATCCCATCCAAATGCTAAATACTAATCAAAAAATATTATTGAACAAAGATATATTACATTGATTTTTCTGAAGAATCACCTCTGACTACGCTCAAAAAATAGGTTGTAAATCGAAATCTTTGACATAATGAGAGTAGACCTAAATGTTATATATATTTGCCTAATTTATTCACACCAGCAATCTTAATATTGATTAGTTATTTGATTAACTGTACAGCTCTAGTCAAAAGTGTGGTATTAATGTCAATGTCTGTTTGCCTTTTCCTTATGCAGTATTGAAGCAAAGATCTGTCTCTCCTACACATTCAACACTGGCACTACCAATTCCCAGAAGAGTATTAGTAAGTCCCACATCTCAATTTCTTTGCCTAAATATAAAATGCAAAACCTCTAAATGTTACAGTCATGTGAAATGTATGATTCAGTGCACTGTTTCACATTGTGACTGTCAGAATTAAAATCCGACATAAAGTGTAAGTAAGATCTGTTGTTTTCCTTAGCTTTTCAATATACGGTGGAAGCCGATCAGCTCTCGTCTCGGAACATTCGTGTTCATTTCCTTGACAACAAAGAGGGCAGATACACTGGCAAAATGTCCGTTAATCCGTCTGGAGATTGTCGTTCTCTGAAACTTGAGCTGGTATGATTCAAGGCCATCCTTTGAATTGCCATTTTTATCTGAAGTAAAAGGCTCTAACATATAATTGTTGGAGATTTTATATATTGTCTCTGTATTTAACTCTCAGTCCAAGACGATCCAAGACAAGGTTCATCCGATAGTTTTCTTGCTGAAATTGTCTTTGGAGGAGCCTCTTCCCTCAGGCGGACCGACGTTGGAGGACCTCAGTGCTTTTCCTGTGATCAGCCAAAGCGATGCTCTGACTACCAAAGCTGAGGTACCTTTGACAGCATACTTTGCCTCGCTCAAATGCAAATTATGTATTTTTTTTTTTTTTGGAGATGCCCTTCACCACCTGCTCACATTCTCGCTTATATTCCACCAATGTCATCTTTTTCTTTAGATCCACATACAAAAAGAATGTGGAGCAGATAACAAATGTGAGAGCAACCTTCAGATGACGGCTACATTCACAGATGAGCAGAACACACCGTTCCCCACGTAAGCTCAGTATCATGCTTCCTCTGAAAGGAGAAACAGAGGACATGAATTTATCAACTGAATATCTCCTATCATGCTACAAAGAAAAAATCTACCCAATCTAATCCTTGCTTCCTTTAAATGATGACCCATTTTTGCTCATGAACACTTTTGATCAAATTACCTGAACCGTAAATGGATTGGATTTGCCATAACATCATACTGGTGATGTGAAATGCGCGTGTTTTTACAGGCGGAACGGCGTCCAGATTTTTTACTACACTACTGACGTGAAGAAGTTGAAGTTAATGGTGAATGTGTTCAACATTGAATCACAGGACAGGAAAGCAGAAGATGCTTACAGGGCTCTTCTAAATGTCACCATTCCCTCTTCACTCAGCTACTCCAGCCTGAATCCCAAGGTAAGATCATTAGATGTCCTCAGAAATTACACCTCAGTTTTGTCATAAATGTCACCAATTAGCAGACAGTGGCGTAACTTTGTTATAAAAAGTGGGTGGGACATGTGTATAAATGAATGAATCACGTGACACGTGAATAAAACATAGATCCGACTTTACAACATGTCCAGTGGAATAGGCCTACAGAAAGTCCTGTAAAATTAAACGAATAAAGTGACCTAATAATATAAATAAAAATTATATAAACAAAAATATACATAAAAGTAAATTAACTAGGCTATTAGGCCAGAATTTTGATAACTGATTTTTTGCTGAACGCGCACGATTAAAATTTAAATTGGCTTATAGCCTATCCATTGTACACACAAACTGTTGTACAATTAAACGAATAAATGGGCCTAATAATATAAATAAAGATAAAAAAAATAAGTGTATAAACAAAAATGTAAAAAAATAAAAAATAAAGGCCTACATAAACATTTTAAAAGTAAATTTAAAAAGTAAATTAACTATTAGGCCAACATTTTGATAACTAAACGTTTGCACAGCGCGCACAAATAGCCTAATAAAATTATGCTCATCAATTGTAAGCCTACAAAAAATGCTGTAAAATTAAACGAATCAATGGGCTTTATTATAAATAAAAATATACAGGCTATAGGCCTACTGTAGGCTACATCAACGACAACGTTTTAAAAGTATGCTAAATGAACTATTAGGCCAAAATTCGTATAACTGAACTTTTGCGCAGAGTGCACATAACAATTTAAATGGGTTACATTGTCAAACTTTTAAGAAAGAAAGAAAGAAAGAAAGAAAGAAAGAAAGAAAGAAAGAAAGAAAGAAAGAAAGAAAGAAAGAAAGAAAGAAAGAAAGAAAGAAAGAAAGAAAGAAAGAAAAAGTTCACCTTCAAGAACACACGTTTGGACAATGTCTGAGGCTTCAGACTCATGCGGTTGTTGCGGACGCTCCGTCCTTTAAAAAATGCCCCTCTGCGCTCTGTCCAAGATCCGCCCGCTCGAGCTCCCCGCTCGCTCCCGCTCCACTCCGCCCGCTCACATGCTCTGCACCGGAACGAACAAAAGTCTCCGAAACAGTCTCCGAAACGGATTGAAGCGCGCATGTGAAGACTGTGCGTGAGCCACGAGATACACTGTAACCGCGCCACAGATCGCAGGCGGCAATGAGCACTTTGATCACTTGATTTAAAAAACAACGTATTTCAGGGCTAGATCGCTTCTTTTATTTTACAAACGAACGAAATGACTGGTCTGCCAGTTGGAGATGTTTTATTTATTTCTACTGTTAGCTATCCGTGCCGCGAGAGCCTTTAAAAAGTGGTGGGGACAATATCGACCCTGGCAAAAAGTGGTGGGGACATGTCCCACCCGTCCCACCCGCAAATTACGCCCCTGTTAGCAGACCACAGTCCAGATCCAGACCCGGCATTGATTGATCTAAAACTGTTTATGGCACATTTATGTGATCAACACTTTTCAAACCAGGCCAGGCAAGTGTACCTGTGGTGAAACCACCACACCTGAAAAAGAGACAACATCTGAAGTTAATCAAAGCCTCTCCCTACTCAATTCCATTCCTCCACCCCAACACCCATTGCTATCACGACCACTTGTGCCATACATTTGAGACTGCATGTCTCTTTTATTAATACAACTGTCATGACGACATCAGAATGTCTACACTGGAAGCAAGTATTACATTGTGACACTGACACAACAGAATGCTTAATCTTTTGTTTCTGCCTGTAGGCAATATTTTCAGCAATAATATTGCTCCTTAAAGGGATACTCCACTTTTTTTGGAAATAGGCTCATTTTACAAATTTATTTAGGATTTTAGATTTTTTTTTACAATATACTGCTGCTATGAGTTTGGGCATTTACAAAAAGTATTCTGTGTGTTCACTTTGATTATTTAATTTCATAGCTGTTCAATTTATATTAGCAACTTTTTGTTAAATTAGTTCATGCCTGGTTGCATAAAGCACCTTAAGTGTAATTTTCGCTTAAGATCGTGCTTGGGTTTCCCTTATACTTATAAGGGTGTTGCAGAAAATAACCATTAAGGCCTCGTTTCACAGACAAGGTTTAGATTAGGCCAGGATTAGTCTTACATTGAAGTAGCTTTTATAAACATGCCTTAGAAAAAAATATTATCATCTTGAGACAAAACAATGGCACTGACATATTTTAAGATATGCCAGTAAAACAACTCAAACGTGCTTTTAGTCTGGGACTAGCTTATGCCTTGTCTGTA
Source organism: Pimephales promelas (assembly GCF_988280905.1). NCBI lineage: Eukaryota > Metazoa > Chordata > Actinopteri > Cypriniformes > Leuciscidae > Pimephales > Pimephales promelas. Next base: position 26,625,977 of record NC_142771.1, read on the forward strand.
AAACCAGGGCTATGTGTTACATAAGGGTTTATTAGGTAAATCATCATAAACCCTTTAACTATAAGGCTTGCACAATACCCCTTAAAGGCCAACTGTTCCTTGAAACACGCATTACCATCCAATGTGTTGTTGACACATCGAACAGCTCCTCCCTTTTTTTTTTAATTAGCCAATAAAGTTTTGTTTATCACAGCTTGGCCAGTTTCCTCCCAATCTATAACTGTTTCTCCTCATAATCACCTCCATATCGCTTCATTCTGTGCAGAATTTAAATGGATCCGATACATTATATGGTCTGCGCTGACTCACACATATGATCTGCTCTGTGCTATCGTGTCTTTGGACCGGAGCGGACTGTGTGTGCGCTGCAGCGGTTCATGAGACCCTAGCGTGAAACCAGACTTAATTCGCTCCATTGCATATTTACACTGTCTGCATCATTCCTTATCCCCTATATAGTGCACTATGTGCCATTTACCATGTAGAAAATAGTAAATGTGTGAACAAGTGCCTGATTTTAGCCACAGCATCTTTTATCATTGTTTTTTGGAGCACACTAGCGTATAGATAACAGTAAGGCTAACCTAAACTAAAAGCCGAAACATTTTGATTTCATGGGGACTTTAACTGTCATTTTTCTAAGTATAACATAATATTTGAAAAACCACCTTAAGTGTTACACAGACCAAGCAGGTTTAAACCAAGTCTTCTAACGAGACATGATCGGCTGTTTAAATGGATTTTAATATAGGCTTTTATTCACATATAAACATTGATCTAATTACATGTCAAATATGGTCAACGGAAGCTCAAATCTGTTTTTTGCACATCAAGCAAACACATTTGAGCTTCCAAAACAGCTTTTCTCCATGTATTTCAATGAATGGACAGAAATGATAAGGAAATATTATACATTTCTTTGTGTTTCGTAGTCTCGAGGGATGGCAAGAGAATGAGTAAATTAATACATTTTCATTTCTGTCAGGTTCATTAAGTCAAGAACACACTTGACAATAAATAATAAAATATATTAAAAAAAAGAGAAAATGTTGTTTTAAATTGTAATAATATTTCACAGTATTTCTGTTTTTACTGTATTCCTGATCAAATAATTACATCCTTGGTGAGCATTAGGGACTTCCTTCAAAAACATTACAAAGATACAAATGTATCTTTTGAATAGTAGTGTACATAATTTTTTACAAAGCTCCTGTTTGTGTCTTGCAGAACTTGAATGTTTACTTTTCCTCCGGGGTTCCTTTTCTTCTGTGTACGCTGGGAGACCCCTTTCAAAGA